>NC_064638.1:1238167178-1238792178 GCF_023864345.2 Schistocerca serialis cubense
CCTCTGTAAGAAAAAAATGGCTCTGACCACTATGGGACTTAACATCTGAGGTCATCAGTCCCCTAGAACTTAGAACTACTTAAACCTAACTAACCTAAGGACATCACACACATCCATGCCCGAGGCAGGATTCGAACCTGCGACCGTAGCAGTCGCGAGTTCCGGACTGAAGCGCCTACAACCGCTCGTCCACCGCGGCCGGCTCTCTAAGAAACATAACCGTGTTCAGGAACAAACATTTAAAACAAAAGGAGCATATCAAGGAATGTAAATATGATGCACTGTATACAGTAGTCAAACTGAAATACTTCTACGCAAGTAAACACCTAACTTTTGATTGTAGATCAGACAAAACAAAAATACAAGGCAGAGGAATTATGATCAATGTTTTAGGTTTAGTGAGAAATAAAGCAGCGTGGAAATTACGAATAAAATAATGTAATGTATAAAAATTGGAAGAAAAATTTACAGAAATAGTGACGAAAAGATGAGTGGTATTTCTTGGATAACTATACCGGATGAATAACAATAGGCTGACAATACAAATCTTCAAATGTGTCTGGGGACAGGGGTTATTAACAAGAAGTTAAAAACGAATAATACATAACATAAATGTGGGGTGCGTACTGTAAGACCTTTGGTACACACACCATCAGATTATTTGACTTGTCGCTCTTACGAAGTAGGCGAGTGTCAGCAATATGTCTCGTGGTCTTACCGTGGCGTCTTTATCTACTGCCGTTAGGTCAGATGATAGAAATGCCTCTTGCACGCTTAGAGTAGCAGATTGACGGAGACCAACTTTAAACAGAACTTGATTAATTTTTCACACACATTTATTAAAATACTAACAATCATAAACCTTACTTAACTTGATTCTGGATGATATTTACAATTGACAATCTGAAGTTCCTATGGTCTTGGTACGTTAATCTTATTCTCACGTGTCTCTGATACTTGACAAAGTGTCTATACATTTATTTTCATGTCCATTTCAGGAATATGATAGTCTTATTAGGCGCAGACTGAAACTTGACTACAGACTAATGCAAACTGATGCAGACTAATGCAGACTGACTAATCGGTGGTCTGTACACTCGTTATAATACCTCGCGCGTTCAGGTATCACTGGCGAGTGTGCTTAGTGGCGCGCGCTCTAGTGGGAAAGTCGTGTACGCGCTGACTACACGGAACTATGTACACAACAATAAAGCAGAAAAAGCGACAGGAAGATACATTTTCAAAAGGGAAATCTCAAACTTTGAAGAATTTCAAGGCAGAAGCAATAAGAGAACAGTGCGATGTACTGAGGTGCAGTGCAACCTGAGTCGCGATGCGACGTACTGAGGTAACGAGATTGAGGCAGCTCGATTGGTGACGGCGGCGTATATGCACGCTGCACAGGGGGCGTTATCGGTGCGTAGCCTGTGGGCTTGTGTCAGTCTTATCCAGTCATAGGCGCGCCTAATGCAGCGCCTGCTATACAGTGCTTCCTAGTGCCGACAGGAGTGCTGGCGAAGGCGTACTCAGTACTCGAGGGACGTTCAATAAGTAATCCAACACATTTTTTTCCTATGCACCGCGTTATTCCCCACTCTTCTGGGTAAAATTCCTAGTTTTCAACACAGTCCCCCTACATTGCGACGCCCTTACGACTCCTTAGTGGGGTGTCGCGTATGCCAGCGTAACATCACACTACTAGCCCATTCCGGGGCCAACGTCATGCCATATCAGTAAGTTCCCCATCGTCCATGCACTACTTCCAGCTGAGCACTTCTTCCATTGGGCGAGGCTGATCCAACGCTTTGTTGTAATACACAAATCAAAGAAATTTTTGCATCACCCTGGTTCCCAGAACTCCTGAAGATAGACGTTGACTGTGGGAATTGTATCACATACACAGTCCCTTTGACTGTTCAGAGATGTCACTAAACCCGCCCAAAGATGTAAACAACCATGCATGAGCAGTGCCTATTAGACGAGGGGGTCTGACAGCCGATCAGTTCCAGTTAGTCCACCAGGAAAGAGGTACACGGCTCATGCCTAGACGGTCAATACCGCGGGTCGAACACGTCCGCATTGTTATTTGTGCCAGGAATGGCTCTCAATAAGGGATCTAGTCGTCTTGGAGTGAACCAAAGCGATATTTTTCGGACTTGGAGGAGATACTGAGAGACAGGAACTGCCGATGACATGCCTCGCTCAGGCCGCCCAAGGGCTATTACTGCAGTGGATGACCGCTACCTACGGATAATGGCTCGGAGGAACCCTGACAGCAACGTCACCATGTTGAATAATGCTTTTCGTGCAGCCACAGGACGTCGTGTTACAACTCAAACTGTGCGCAATAGTCTGCACGATGCGCAACGTCACTCCCGACGTCCATGGTGAGGCCCATCTTGCAACCACGACACCATGCAGCGCGGTACAGATAGTCCCAGCAACATGCCGAACGGACCGCTCAGGATTGTTATGACGTTCTCTTACTGATGAGTGTCGCATGTGACTTCGACTAGACAATCGTCGGATATGTGTTTGGAGGCAACCATTTGCGGCTGAACGCCTTAGACCCATTGTCCAGCGAATGCAGCAAGGTGGAGGTTCCCTGCTGTTTTCGGGTGGAATTATGGGGGGCTGACGCTATTTGAAAGTTGGTGGTAATAATATATCCTCTAAACCCTCGGCGAAGATCGCATTTTGGAATTTAGTGAGCAGTCCCTTCCGTTTAGCGCCTCGTCTATCTGCATATGTGTCCCTCTTCAAACTTCAGTGAGATTTGTAACGCTCTCGCGATGGCTAAATGCACCAGTCACGAATCCTTCCGCTCTTCTTTCTTAATCTCTTGAATCAGACCCAACTGGTAAGTGTCCCACACAGACGAAAAAATTCTCAAACTGGACGAACTAACGTATTGTAAGCTATTTCCTTTGTTGATGGACTGCATCGCGTCAGGATTCTACCAATAAACCGCAATCTAGAGTTTGTCTTACCAGTTATTTGTGTAATCTCATCATTCCATTTGCGATCATTTCGAATAGTCACACCAAGATACTTGATGGATGTTACCGCTTCCAAAGACTGGGCATTTATTTTGTTCTCGACAAAAACGGGAATTTTCGCCTTATTATATTCGGTAGGTTACACTTACTAATATTGAAAGATAACTGCCAGTCTTTACACCACGGATTTATTTTCTGCAAATCCTCATTGATTTGCTCACAACTTTCGTGTGATACTACTTTCCTGTAGACTACAGCATCATCGGCAGAAAGTCTAATGCCGCTGTCAATTCCATCAACAAAACCGTTTATGTAAATCGTAGGAAGTAGCAGACCTATTATGCTACCCTGGGGCACACCTGAAGTAAGGCTTGTATCTGTTGAAGTCAGGACGACTTACTGCGCCCTGTCTGTTAGAAAACTTCCTATCCAGCCGGATATGTCATCGGATAGACCGTAAGCACGGATTTTTTGGAGCAAGAGGCGGTGCGGAACTGAGTCTAACGCCTTTCGAAAGTCGAGAAATATGGCATCAACCTGGGAGCCGGTTTCTAGAGCCTATTGTAAATCATGCACAAAGAGGGCCAGCTGTGTTGCGCATGACCACTGTTTCCTAAAACCTTCCTGGTTTCTGCAGATGAGCCTCTCAGAGTGTGGAAAGATGATTATGGCTGAACACAAAATACACTCCTGGAAATTGAAATAAGAACACAGTGAATTCATTGTCCCAGGAAGGGGAAACTTTATTGACACATTCCTGGGGTCAAATACATCACATGATCACACTGACAGAACCACAGGCACACAGACACAGGCAACAGAGCATGCACAATGTCGGCACTAGTACAGTGTATATCCACCTTTCGCAGCAATGCAGGCTGCTATTCTCCCATGGAGACGATCGTAGAGATGCTGGATGTAGTCCTGTGGAACGGCTTGCCATGCCATTTCCACCTGGCGCCTCAGTTGGACCAGCGTTCGTGCTGGACGAGCAGACCGCGTGAGACGACGCTTCATCCAGTCCCAAACATCCTCAATGGGGGACAGATCCGGAGATCTTGCTGGCCAGGGTAGTTGACTTACACCTTCTAGAGCACGTTGGGTGGCACGGGATACATGTGGACGTGCATTGTCTTGTTGGAACAGCAAGTTCCCTTGCCGGTCTAGGAATGGTAGAACGATGGGTTCGATGACGGTTTGGATGTACCGTGCACTATTCAGTGTCCCCTCGACGATCACCAGTGGTGTACGGCCAGTGTAGGAGATCGCTCCCCACACCATGATGCCGGGTGTTGGCCCTGTGTGCCTCGGTTGTATGCAGTCCTGATTGTGGCGCTCACCTGCACGGCACCAAACGCGCATACGACCATCATTGGCACCAAGGCAGAAGCGACTCTCATCGCTGAAGACGACACGTCTCCATTCGTCCCTCCATTCACGCCTGTCGCGACACCACTGGAGGCGGGCTGCACGATGTTGGGGCGTGAGCGGAAGACGGCCTAACGGTGTGCGGGACCGTAGCCCAGCTTCATGGAGACGGTTGCGAATGGTCCTCGCCGATACCCCAGGAGCAACAGAGTCCCTAATTTGCTGGGAAGTGGCGGTGCGGTCCCCTACGGCACTGCGTAGGATCCTACGGTCTTGGCGTGCATCCGTGCGTCGCTGCGGTCCGGTCCCAGGTCGACGGGCACGTGCACCTTCCGCCGACCACTGGCGACAACATCGATGTACTGTGGAGAGCTCACGCCCCACGTGTTGAGCAATTCGGCGGTACGTCCACCCGGCCTCCCGCATGCCCACTATACGCCCTCGCTCAAAGTTCGTCAACTGCACATACGGTTCACGTCCACGCTGTCGCGGCATGCTACCAGTGTTAAAGACTGCGATGGAGCTCCGTATGCCACGGCAAACTGGCTGACACTGACGGCGGCGGTGCACAAAAGCTGCGCAGCTAGCGCCATTCGACGGCCAACACCGCTGTTCCTCGTGTGTCCACTGTGCCGTGCGTGTGATCATTGCTTGTACAGCCCTCTCGCAGTGTCCGGAGCAAGTATGGTGGGTCTGACACACCGGTGTCAATGTGTTCTTTTTTCCATTTCCAGGAGTGTATGTTCCATGGTTCTACAACAATCCGATGTCAGCGCAATTGGCCGGTAATTATGTGCATCCGATGTTTTACCCTTTTTATAGATTGCTGTGCCCTGGGCCTTCTTCCAGTCCCGTGGAAATTTCCGCTGTTCCATTGACCTCTGATAGATGATGGATAAGAATGGTGCTATATTTGTAGCATAGTCAGCATATAATCTTACAGGGACAACTACTGGACCAGATGACTTCCTGGCGTCCAAGGATCTTAACTGCTTTACAAACCAGATACACTAAACACTATGTTAGCCGTCCTTGCGTTTGTTCGATAAACGAAAAGGGCAATGGTGCTGCAGTCCTTTACCGTGAACGAGTTTTTGAAAGCTAGGTTTAGAATTTCGGCCTTCTGCTTATCTACATCAGCTACATTACCTGTACTGTCAGCTAGAGAAGGTATTGAACTGTTTGTAGCGTTCGTAGATTTTACGTGTGACCAAAATATTTTGGGGTTATTTTTAGAATCTGCCGATAAAATATTGCTTTCAAGTTTGTTAAAAGAATCTTTCGTTGTCCTTCTGACAACTGCTTTCATTTCGCATAATTTCTGGTTATCAGCGGGGCAGTGACTACGTTCAAAACGACTGTGCAAATTTTTTTGCTTTCTCAGCAACTTCCTAATATGTTTGCTGTCCCAAGGTGGATCCTTTCCACCCCTTATATTTTTGCTAGGCACATACGTTTCTTCCATATGGAGGACAATACCCCTAAATTCCGACCAAAGACGCTCAATATCTTTGTGACCTTCGGTGAATGGATCTGACTATGATGATATTCATCAACGACACTTTTATTTGCTTTCTCAAGCAAGAAAACTCTACGCTGATTCTTTGGTTTTTTTGCAACTTCCACTGGCATAGAACCCACAACCACATTATGGTCGCTAATACCTTCTTCTAGATTAACTTCCTCAAAAAGATTAGGTTTTGTTTGTCGCCAAGATATCTAATATGTTCCCATCTCCAGCTGGTTTTCTAACCAATTCCTCAAGGTTGTATGTTGACAGCGCTCCTAGAATAACTTCACACGAATCTTTACTTCTGCCCCCTGCGATAAACGTGTGATTTTCCCAGTCAATGGAATCCAGATTAAAGTCTCCACCTACAACTAAGGGATAAGTTGGATATTTATCTCCTATGTCCTCAAGATTTTCTCTGAAACGTTCTGCCAAGTTTGTTGCGGATTCTGGTGGTCTATAAGAACATCCTAATACAATAGTCAGTCCTTGTCTGATTGACAGCTTCATCCAGACTATTTCACAGTCCGACCCAGTATCGATCTCAGCTTCGTTTAAACAGCTTTTAAATGCAATGAAGACATCACCTCCCCTAGCATCATTCCTATCCTTCCTAAACATTGTAGAATGCGAGTTCCCAATTTCACTGCTTTTTATGTCTGGTTTCGACCAGCTTTCGGTACCTAATACAATATTGGCATTGCTACTGTCTATTTCGAATAGTACCTCGGGGATCTTGCTACAATTTACTAACATGAGAATAAGTATATTTAAATACTTTGGAATGACCTGTTTAGGCGAACTAACAGTTTTTACAGTTGGCACACCCACATCAGTGACATGAACTGGTAACTTTTCAGGTTTGTTTCCCGTGGGGAGGAAGGTAATCTAAAAAAAAAAGCCATGTACTCACCACAAGTACTATGCTACCCATGTAGCTGCTTCCTACGTGCAGTGCATCCCTGATCATCTATCGAGGAGCGTCGTACATCCTTCCACCCCATTGCGTAGGTCGAAGAATCTACAACCATTTTCGTCACAGAGTCGACGTACCCTCTGGTTTAGATTCTCCGCTCGACTCCAAACCAGAGGACCCTGGTCCACCTTGGGTATGATGCTGCAGATCGTTAGCTTGGCTTCCACTCCTTTAGAGATGGAGGCCTCCTTCGCCAATTTAGCCAGCCGTCGAAAGGACCCAAAGATATCTTCGGAACCGCGACGACAGGCATCGTTGGTGCCGACATGTGCAACAATCTGCAGCTGGCTGCATACCGCACGCTCGATAGCCGCCGGAAGAGCCTCTTCCACATCCGGGACAAGCCCCCCCGGCAAGCACACCGAGTGAAAGTTGGACTTCTTCCCCGCCCTAGCCGCTATGTTCCTGAGGGGCTCCATGACCCGCCTAACATGGGAGCTTCCGATAACTAACAAACCCCTGTCCCCCCGTGCCTGTCCGGACCTTGCTCAAGGAGCGGCCACTATACTGGCAGAAGGTGCATTCTGATGTGGCTCAGTCTCCCCTCCACCCACCCACCCCTACGTCAGATAGGACACTGAATCTGTTAGCAAAGTGCATGTGATTTGGCACTAGCCTGCGTTCCCCATGCAGCGTTCGCCTTGAGGCTCGACACCTCGACTCAGTCCTCCACACACACACACTGAGGTGAGAGTGGGCCGGCCGGCTCAGTCGTACCTGAGGTCGACTCAGTGACAGAGAGCTGTGACATCCCCCCCTGGACATCCAGTACAGCAGAGGCTGCCCCAGGCACCCCATCCCCACCGCGCCTCAAGGTGGCACTCTGGAGCTTGTTGACTGTGGCATACAAAGCTTCCAGCTGCGTTTGGACCGTGACCAACTCCTCCTGCATCTGCACACAACATACACAGTCCATATCCATCTAGCTAATAATTGATTACTATAAAAAACTTAAGGAAACCTACTGCCACACAAAGTTAACAGCTACACTCTAGTTGGCAGACTGGACACTCAATAATGAAAATTAAAATTTATGGCAGAAGCTAGATCTAGTGCTTATTTTCCTACTAGGGGCCATTTATTAAATACTAAAAAATAAGACAGTGACCTATAGTAAATTGCTAGGTGCTATCTAGTGAATATTATTAATACTCGGATGCATCAGTTCAAGAGGACCTGCTGCTGGCTATTAGAGGTACCAGTGTGTACAGCAGTCGGGACCACCACCTCTGAAGGTTTCGCTGTATGGTGGTATAACATGTAAAGTGTGGTTTTCATGAGGAATAAAAAGGGCGGAAATGATGTATATGTTGATCTCTATTCCAATTTTCTGTACAGATTCCGGAACTCTCGTAACCGTGTTGATGCAATTTATTTTTATGTTTGTAAATGAAACTAAATATAAGCAGCTAAAGACTTCTCCTATTAGATACCTTTTGTGTTATAAATTGCGTTCCATGAAAGTATGACGTCTCAACGCCACGGTCCATAGATGATTTATGAAAAGTGCGTCGTTTTCGGTACAGTTTGTTACAGTTAAATGTCAAATAATGACATTTGTGGTTTCAGCATTGGACTTCGATTCATATAACTGTCGTGTATAGGGTAAGATGGAACTATGGTGTAACTGATACAGTTGTGAGCTACGAATAGCAAGTTACCAGATTCGTGTCTGACTATATACGTACCATTCTTTTTCACCTCATGTTTTCTAAAAGCTTCTGGATATTTCTTATTAATTTAGCGGAAGTATGCGAAGTTAATTATTATGGAACATGGACCAGGGAATTGCAAGATTGCAGTCTACATTATGGGTCGACTCCCTCGCACTGCGGTACAGTTTAAACTGAAAAGGGTACACCATGGCTAGCATGTGGCCACAGGATTAAATTATTCACTAACACACGAATAGATAGTCTAATAAACACAATTAAGAATGTACAGTGCTTATATGACGTTGAAAATCGGAACTGTTGCGACGAACACTGTCGTGCCGGTCTATCACGCATACTTGACAAAGTACGTAAAAAGAGTGAGGCCGATTTCAGAGAAATTCCAAACAATTTTTAAATATACCGAATATAGGGAACTTGGACAGTAGAAAAATAAGAGAGAGGAGAGTGAGAGAGAAAGAGCTGTGAAGCCTGGGACGATGATGTAAATGTTATAGTATTAATAGTGTATGTTACAATGTAATTTTTGTCAAAAATGAGTTTTAGTTATTTTCTTTTTCACCATGAACTGCAGAAAATCGGTATTACTCTGCCAACAATTCGCTCTTCGAGCCAGATACGAGTTCAGAATCTACTATGCGACTTTTGCCACTTTTCTTCGAGGATCCTGCTTTCTTAAACAAATTGTCTGATGTGCGTGTGTATATTTCCGTGGCGCAGTCACGGGGGTTTGTTTATCTTGTTTGTCATCTTTTGTAGTGAAAATGAGAGAGAGGACCGCGCGGGATTAGCCGAGCGGTCTAAGGGCGCTATAGTCTTGGACTGTGCGGCTGATCCAGGCGGAAGTTCGAGTCCTCCCTCGGGCATGGGTGTGTGTGTTTGTCCTTAGGGTAATTTAGGTTAAGTAGTGTGTAAGCTTAGGGACTGATGACTTTATCAGTTAAGTCCAATAAGATTTGACACACATTTTGATTTGAGAGAGAGGGTCTCTCCTTGTTCCAGACAGGTGTTCGGTTAGAACAGGTTGGTAATACTCGTGGAGTCGGCAGGATTGAACTGTTGAAATAGCAAGTTAGTACATTTTGTCAATTTGTTTATTGTTCTAATCAACACATTGGTTTATTTAAGTGCCAGACCAAAACCCCGTAACAGAATGTCAGATGCTTTCAATGATCACTAGGAAGGACCTTTATCAGAGGCAAGGGATTTCATTTCCATCTTGTCTGCTAACTACTGGCCCTTTGCCTAAATCATAAATAATTCACTATAGAACAAGGGCCATTTGCCCTATAGTACTAGGGACACGTACTAATGAGTTCAAAATGGTTCAAATGGCTCTGACCACTATGGGACTTAACTTCTGAGGGCTCCAGTCCCCTAGAACTTCGAACTACTTAAACCTAAGGACATCACACAAATCCATGCCCGAGGCAGGATTCGATCCTGCGACCGTAGCGGTCGCGTGGTTCCATACTGTAGCGCCTAGGACCACTTGGCCACCCTGGCCGGCTACTAATGAGTAATTTCTTTCTTCTATTCACTGAAATTTCATTAACTCAGTTCTGTGAGACAGGGAAAGGCAGTCTCTCTTTAGTGCTACTCCAATGAATACTGAAAACTGCTAGTTAGCCTGCAGTTGCCGTGTGTCCACCAGGGTCCATCACCGTCTTCTCAGTTCTTTGAGGCAGAGACATGCAGTCTCTGTTCAGTGCTTTTCCAAAAAGTACTGAAAACATAATCTTAGCTTGCAGTTACCGTGTGTTCACCAGAGTCTGTCACCGTCTTCTCGTAGGTGAAGTGTCTCTTGCTCTATCCTGTGCTGCTGAGAAGCATCACTGCACTCCGGGTGCTCCGATTACTCGCTGAATCTATACTCTCCTCAAATCTGCCACCTTCCGAGCTTTCATTCCGTTCTACATTCATTTTGGGTGCACACACCCCTTTGCAACGTATGTCTGGACTATTCCCCTGGGAACTTCCCTCGACATGTGATGGATGTGTTTGACTATTGTTCTGACTTCCACAAGAAATACGTCCACTACGTGCCTTGGAACGTTACCACTGACGCCTGTGACCTCGACCCTCGTCGCCTTGGCGAACCATCAAGAAAAACCTTCACCGACGTGTTAGGTGAGCCGCTGAGAAACCTCGTTATCTCACTGTGTTTGTCACCTGTCTGTTCCATGCGTCTGAAATCCTGTTCCCGCTTTTAGTTATGATGTAACATGTAGATAATATTATTAATAATTTATGATCTGACATGTGATTAAAAATGGTAACATTTTTATGGTTATGTCATTAACTTGTGTCTAGTAGCAGCTATGGACTACCACTGGGAACCGCTGCGGTCTCATATCACGATGAAAAGCTCTTTCCGTGATACGTAACAGGTGCTTTAACAGCGTTCAGCAACCAAATCGGACATAAGCATTCCTGAAAATGGAGAAAGTAAAAAGAAGAAGACCTATTATTTGCAAAATTACACCGCTTATCAATTAAGCAGTTGTTGTTGTGGTCTTCAGTCCTGAGACCGGTTTGATGCAGCTCTCCATGCTACTCTATCCTGTGCAAGCTTCTTCATCTCCAGTACCTACTGCAGCCTACATCCTTCTGAATCTGCTTAGTGTATTCATCTCTTGATCCCCCTCTACGATTTTTACTCCCCACGCTGCCCTCCAACACTAAATTGATGATCCGTTGATGCCTCAGAATATGCCCAACCAACCGATCCCTTCTTCTTGTCAAGTTGTTCCACAAACTCCTCATTTCCCCAATTCTATTCAATACCTCCTCATTAGTTATGTGATCTACCCATCTAATCTTCAGCATTCTTCTGTAGCACCACATTTCGAAAGCTTCTATTCTATTCTTGTCTAAACTATTTATAGTCCATGTTTCACTTCCATACATGGTCACACTCCATACAAATACTTTCAGAAACGACCTGCTGACACTTAAATCAATACACGATTATAACAAATTTCTCTTCTTCATAAACGCTTTCCTTGCCATTGCCAGTCTACATTTTATATTCTCTCTACTTCTACCATCATCAGTTATTTTGTTCCCCAAATACCAAAACTCTTTTACTACGTTAAGTGTCTCACTTCCTAATCTAACTCCCTCAGCATCACCCTACTTCAATCGACTACATTCCATTATCATCGTTTTTCTTTTGTTGATGTTCATCTTATACCTTCCTTTCAAGACACTGTCCATTGCGTTCAACTGCTCTTCCAAGTCCTCTGCTGTCTCTGACATAATTACAATGTCATCGGCGAACCTCAAAGTTTTTATATCTTCTCCATGGATTTTAATGCCTACTCCGAACTTTTCTTTTGTTTCCTTTACTGCTTGCTCAATATACAGATTGAATAACATCGGGGAGAGGCTACAACCCTGTTTCCCTCCCTCCCCAACCACTGCTTTCCTTTCATGTCCTTCGACTCTTATAACTGCCATCTGCTTTCTGTACAAATTGTAAATAGCCTTTGGCTCCCTGTATTTTACCCCTGCCACCTTCAGAATTCGAAAGAGAGTATTCCAGCCAACATTGTCAAAAGCTTCCTCTAAGTCTACAAATGCTAGAAAGGTAGATTTTCCTTTCCTTAATCTAAGACAAGTCGTAGGGTTAGTATTGCCTCACGTTTTCCAACATTTCTACGGAATCCAAACTGATCTTCCCCGAGGTCCGCTTCTACTAGTTTTTCTATTCGTCTGTAAGGAATTCGCGTTAGTATTTTGCAGCTGTGACTTATTAAACTGATAGATCGGTAATTTTCACATATGTCAACACCTGCTTTCTTTGGGATTGGAATTATTATATTCTTCTTGAAGTCTGAGGGAATTTCGCCTGTCTCATACATCTTGCTCACCAGATGGTAGAGTTTTGTCAGGACTGTCTCTCCCAAAGCTGTCAGTAGTTCTAATGGAATGTTGTCTACTCCCGGGGCCTTGTGTCGACTTAGGTCTTTCAGTGCTCTGTCAAATTCTTCACGCAGTATACATCCTATTTCATCTTCATCTACATCCCCTTCCATTTCCATAATATTGTCGTCAAGAACATCGCCCCTGTTATTTAGCAGTACTCGTCTAAATTCCTTCGACTACTTTCTTGTCGGAGGTATACTGATTGCTGAACGCTGGAGCAGAAGTCTCCGCATTTTCCATACAGTCGGAGCGACGCAGTGGCGGGGCGCTGTCGACGCCTCCTGCGGAGGAGCCGGGACAGGTCTCGCCTCCAGGTCTCGCCTCCAGTTCCCAGCAGGCTGTGTGGCATGGCTGGGCTGTCGTGCGGCGTTTGTCATCCTGGAAAGGCGGGCGTGCGAGGTGCGACGCGTGTGGGATCAACGGCCCGGCGCCACCCCTGCAATCGCCGACGTGGGGCGACGAGCGCCGACTTACAGTTTCTGCGCCGCCCTGCTCCATAACAAGCGCGGCAGCCGCTACTCATCTCCACTCAACACTCCCCACAGCCCTTAGAAAACCTTCGTGACAGCTGAACACATACGTTGGTATAGTAACAACGTTTGCAAAAGAAAGACTATAATGGTGTTTTGGACGGTACGTCCCATAAATATTGACATTTTTGTTAGTAGTAAACAGTGAAAAATATTGTGAAGTGTTAAGGGTGAACGAACACTTATCGTATTTTATGAACATAATTAGTATAAAAGATGTAGTTAATGTTCTTGAAACAACTGATATGCAGCGATAATTTAAAAGTAGCATCTTTATTTAAAACTTGTGTCCGCAGCTCATGGTCGTGCGGTAGCTTTCTCGCTTCCTGCGCCCGGGTTGCCGGGTTCGATTACCGGCGGGGTCAGGGATTTTCTCTGCCTCGTGATGACTGGGTGTTGTGTGATGTCCTTAGGTTAGTTAGGTTTAAGTAGTTGTAAGTTTTAGGGGACTGATGACCATAGATGTTAAGTCCCATAGTGCTCAGATCCATAAAACATGTTTATGAAAATAAAAAAGGGGTCGTTAAGAGACACGATTGTACGGTCGAGGAGAAAGGACGTATCACAAAATGAATTTATTTGTAATAATTGTCACCTCAAATGGTCGCAGTGGCTAATTATTTTTAGTAAGCATTTTTGTTAGTAATTTGCGCTGCGGGAAGCTCATCTTCCGATGCGGCCTCTGGTCGGCCATTACGCGCCGAAGTATTAATTTATTTTTCAAAGTGTTGACAGTAACTGTAAATGCGAGGGATTTCATTGTAAGAAGCTTTCTAAATTGCAACAGATAATAAATTTACGTTAAAATTCTTTTCTTTTAATTATACAGATTCCAACATTTCAGTAAGTTTTATCTTGGCCGCTCCACGGCAACAATCGAAATTCTCTCGAGCCTTGATTTGCAATCAATAAATAGAAATTAACGAATTTACATTCAGTTCAGTTAACGGCAACTATATTTTAGTCATGATGTTCAAAATCTAAAGTTGGTACATGAATAACAGTGGCCTTTCAAGAACCCGTTTCGTATTTACTTATGCACGTAAGCAAAAGTGATAAGACAAGATAATATCCCTGAGAGAAAGAATCATGCTCTAATAAAAGAAAAATTCACCTGATTTATACACATATATAACGTAACATGTTCCATGAGTATTGACGAGGTGCGTTCAATAAGGCATGCAAAACACTTTTTGTGTTCTCGACCAGTTTCTGTTGAAAAATTGGAAATTTGCTGTGGAACGTAATAGAATACTCCTGCTTCCTCCCCTGTAGTTTAATGAAGTTCCTGTTGAAGGTTACGCTATACTTAATGTTCAAAATGGGATCTGAAACGAATGTACAACCCAATCATAGAGCTGTTATTGAGTTTCTTATGGTGGGTAACCAGACCATCGTGCATATCCATAATCGCTGGCAAAATGTCAACGGAGACATGGCACTGAACAAAAGCACGTTGAGTCGCTGATCGAGACATCTGTCGTCATTGCAAAAGGGTGCACAAAGCTGTTCGATCCCCAGCGTTCCAGCCCGGCCTCACAAATCAGCGTGTGACTCCTGCAATGGTGGAACGTGCGGACACTCTCCTTAAAGCTGATCAATAGAACTCAACACCTCGCTGCACAACGGGATGTCTCTGTTGGTGTTATTCATTCGTCCACCAGTTGGGCTACTCAAAGGTGCCTACCCACTGGGTTGCTCGCCGCCTAACAAAAGACAATAAAGAGCAACGGAGGACGATTCGTGCAGAACTGCTTGCGCGTTTCAAGGCTGATCGTGACAATTTCTGGTCCGACATTGTCACAAGCGATGAAACAGGGGTTTATCACTGCGAACAGGAAACAAAACGACAATCTATGGAGTGGAGCCACACTTCCTCTTCTCCGAAGTATAAGATCAAAGTCATACTATAAGACGATAAAGTCATGGCGATCGTTATTTTGTTAAAAGTCCTCCGTCACGCTGCAGCGATCAGTGTTTGTGCTGTATTCAGGCAATTTAAGAATTGACTTCAGCACGTCCGTCACCACAAAAATTCCAGCGAATTCCCCTTATCTATCACAACACAAGGCCTCAGACAAGTATACTCACCGGAAAGCAGCTCAGAAAACATCATTCGACTGTCCTTGCTCATCCATCTCACAGCCCGGAACTCGCACCTTCTGACTTCCATCTGTTTGGCTCAGTGAACAATGCACTCTGCGGGAAGTTGTACGTCGATGATGCGGAGGTATTAATGCAGCAAGACAAACGACGGCAGGAACAAACCACGAGACGACAAACAGAGAAACCAAATAGTGACTGCCATTTGTGACACTTTTTTGGACTGTGTGGCGCATCAGTTAAGAGTACGCCGTAAGATCGCGGGAAAGACTACACGCTACTCTTAATGCTCTAACGGTAACTAATTCACCTATTAGGCAGACCGATGCGACTTCTTTGTTTCGAGCTGCATATTCCAGAGTATCCGCAATCCATAAGGCTGAGAAATCCGCACAGTCAATGGTCACAAGAAAAAAAAAAAAAGAAGAAAAGTAGAACGTGATACAAATGAAGCTCAGAGAGCTGATGTACGAGCAGTATAGGCCTATCCAGTATTTATGCACTGCAAAAATATGATCGATCCACAACAAAGAAGAAAACGGCAAAAAAATCCGAGATTTCGTCTGAATCTTCGAACAAAAATGCATTTGTTAGAAAAATAAGGTAAACCAGCAAAGCTAAGAATCTCGAGAGCTAATCTGGCCTTGACAGAGCCACCATCTTCAGAAACAACCAGATCCAAATCCAAGGAGCGATCTAATATCTGGAATTGCCGAGGTTGTGGTGCAGTCTACAAGGAGCCAATCACGGAAGATTGGATTAAGTTGACAATTGCTCCCAGGGATGGCATGGAGAATGAAAAGGCTATGAAGGACATGGTGAATTTTCTTGCGATTTATGTTTCAGCGTATTCTTTGACTGCATGTTGCATACTGTTCTGATAACAAATTATTGTTGGTTTATTTAGGAACAACATATATCAGTTCTGTAACTATTCTGTCTAACTATTTAACATCAACCTTTTATGCCAAAATAGGTAAGACTGTTCATTCGTACTCTTAGCTGCTTCTTCTGGTAAAGAGTATGATCGAGCAGTGTCCCACATATGTGGACATATAAAATTCGTGTTAAACGTTAGGCAGCTGTAACTGATATATGTCGTTCATCTACATCATCTCCCTGATTACTCTGCTATTCACAATAAAGTGCCTGGCTGAGGGTTCAATGAACCACCTTCAAGCTGACCCTCTATCGTTCCACTCTCGAAAGGCATACGCAAAAAATGAGCACTTAAATTTTTCTGTGCGAGCCCTGATTTCTCTTTTTTTTATCGTGATGATCATTTCTCCCTATGTAGGTGGGTGCCAACAGAATGTTGGCGCAAGGGGAGGAGGAAACTGGTGATTGAAATTTCATGAGAAGATCCCATCGCAACGAAAAAGGCCTTTGTTTTAATGAATGCCACTCCAATTCACGTATCATCTTTGTGACGCTATCTCCCCTATTTCGCGATAATACATAACTTCTTTGTACTTTTTCGACGTCATCCGTCAGTCCCACCTGATGCGGATTCCACACCGTACAGCAATACTCCACAATAAGGCGGATAAGCGTGGTGTAAGCACTCTCTTTAGTAGACCTGTTGCACCTTGTAAGTGTTCTGCTGATGAATCGCAGTCTTTGGTTTGCTCTACCCACAATTTCATCTATGTGATCGTTCCAATTTTGGTTATTTGTAATTGTATCCCTAAGTATTTAGCTGGATTCACAGCCTTCATATTTGTGTGGCTTATTGCGTAATCGAAATTTAGCTGATTTCTTTTAGTACTCAGGTGAATAACTTCATACTTTTCTTTCTTCAGGGTAAATTGCCACTTTTCGCACCATACAGATATCTTATCTAAATCATTTTGTAAGTCGTTTTGATCATCTGATGACTTTACAAAATGGTAAATGACAGCATCATCTGCAAACAATCTAAGACGGCGACTCAGATTGTATCCTATGTCGTTAATATAGATCAGGAATAATAGGCCGGCCGGTGTGGTTGTGTGGTTCTAGGCGCTTCAGTCTGGAACCGCGTGACCGCTACGGTCGCAGGTTCGAATCCTGCTTCGGGCATGGCTATGTGTGATGTCCTTAGGTTATTTAGGTTTAAGTAGTTCTAAGTTCTAGGGGACTGATGACCACAGATGTTATGTCCCATAGTGCTCAGAGCCATTTGAACCATTTATTTAGGAACAATAGAGGTTCTATAATACTTCCTTGGGGAACGCGGGTATTACTACTGTTTTACTCGATAGCTTTCCGTCTATTACTACGAACTGTGACCTTTCTGACAGGAAATCACGAATCCAGTTGCACAACTTAGGCGATAATCCATAGGCACGCAGTTTGTTTAGAAGACACTTGTGAGGAACGGAGTCGAAAGCCTTCTGGAAATCTAAAAATACGGAATCAATTTGACATCTCCTGTCGATAGCACTTATTACTTCATGAGTATAAAGAGCTAGTTGTGTTTCACAAGAACGATATTTTCTGAATCCGTGCTGACCATGTGTCAATAAATTGTTTCCTTCGAGGTACTTCATTATGTTCGAATACAGTATATGTTCTAAAGCCCTACTACAAATCGACGTTAGTGATATAGGCCTGTAATTCAGCGAATTACTCCTACTTCCCTTTTTGGGTATTGGTGTGAGCTGAACAATTTTCCAGTCTTTAGGTACGGATCTTACTGTAAGCGAGTGGTTGTATATAATTGCTAAATATGGAGCTATTTTATCAGCATACTGTAAGAGGAACCTGGCTGGTATACAATCTGGACCGGAGGCCTTGCCTTTATTAAGTGATTTAAGCTGCTTTGTTACACCGACAATATATACTTCTATGTTTCTCACCTTGGCAGTTGTTCTTGATTGGAATTCAGGAATATTTACTTCGTCTTCTTTGATGAAGGAGTTTCGGAAAACCGTGTTTAATAACTCTGCCTTAGTGGCATTGTCATCAGTGACTTCACCGTTGTTATCGCGCAGTGAAGGTATTGATTGCGTCTTGCCACTGGTGTGCTTTATGTATGACCAGAATTTCTCTGGGTTTTCTGCCAGATTTCGAGACAGAATTTCGTTGTGGGAATTATTAAAAGCATCTCGCATTGCAGTACGTGTTATATTTCGAACTTCTTTAAAACTTTGCCAATCTTGGGGATTTTGGTTTCTTTTAAATTTGGCATGCTTTTTTCGTTGCTTCTGCAACAACGATCTGACCCGTTTTGTTTACCATGTGGGATCAGTACTATCACTTATTAGTTTATGTGATGTATATCTCTCAACTGCTGTCGATACTATCTCTTTGATAACATCCCAAAACTTTCCTACACTTGCATGGTCAGATCGGAAGGAGTGAAGACTGTCTCTTAAAATGGTGTTAAGCGGATTTTTATAAGCTTTTCTAAATAGATATACTTTGTGTTTCTTTTCGATGGTTGTAGGTGTTACGGTATTCAGCCTAGCAGCAACTGCCGTGTGGTCGCTAATCCCTGTATTTTTCACAATACTCACTATTTGTCCAGAATTATTTGTTGCTAAAAGGTCAAGTATGCTTTCGCAACCATTTACGCTTCGAGTGGGCTCATGAACTAATTTTTCGAAATAATTTTCCGAGAAGGCTTTCAGTTCAATTTCGGAGGACGTTTTATGCCTGCCGTTGGCTTTAAACGTATACTTTTTCCAGCATATCGAGGGTAGATTGAAGTCACCACTGACTATAATCGTATGAGCGGAGTACTTATTTGAAATGAGACTCAAGTTTTCTTTGAACTGTTCAGCAACTGTATCTTCTGAGTCGGGGGGTGGGTAAAACGATCCAATTAATAGATTAGTCCGATTGTCAGGTGTAACCTCTGCCCATACTACTTCAGACGAACTATCTACTTCAATTTCAGTACAAGGCAAACTACCTCTGACAGCAATAAATACTCCACCACCATCTGTATTTAATCTATCCTTTCTGAACACTGTTAGATCGTTTGAAAAAATTTCCGCTGAACTTATTTCCGGCTGTACCTTCAACCATTTGAGCTTCAGTGCTTTCTATTAGGGCATGGAGGTGTGGTTCTTTCCCAACATAGCTTCTAAAATTTACAACTACAATACCGATCGTTTCTACAACTACCTTACTGTGTTTTACCCACCCACTTTTAGACGAACGCC
This sequence comes from Schistocerca serialis cubense, assembly GCF_023864345.2. Classification (NCBI taxonomy): domain Eukaryota; kingdom Metazoa; phylum Arthropoda; class Insecta; order Orthoptera; family Acrididae; genus Schistocerca; species Schistocerca serialis. The sequence continues at coordinate 1,238,186,419 of NC_064638.1, forward strand.
ACTTCTCTGGTTACCTGAGACCCTCTAATCTAAAAAAACCGCCCAGTCTCTTCCACAGAGTCCCAGTTACCCGTGTAGCCGCCTCCTGTGTGTAGTAGACTTCTGATCTATTAAGTGGAACCCGGAAACCAACCACCTGATGGCGCAAATCAAGGAATCGGCAGCCTAGACGGTCACAGAACCGCCACAGCCTCTGATTCAGAGCCTCCACTCGGCTCTGCGCCAAAGGACCACAGTCAGTTCTATCGACGACGCTGCAGATGGTGAGCTCCGCCTTAATCTCGCAGGCAAGCCTGGCAGACTTTACCATGTCCGCCAGGCGCCCGAAACCAATGAGAATCTGCTCTAATCCAAAGCGACACACGTCATTGGTATCGACATGAGCCACCACCTGCAGTTGGCTGCACCCTGTACTCTTCATGGCATCCAGAATCACCCTTTCCACATCTGGAATGACCCCCCCACCCGAAGAATGCACACAGAGTGGACACTTTCTTCCTTCTACTCCTTGGCAGCCATGTTCCTAAGGGGCCCCATTACTGGCTTAACATTGGAGCTCCAATCTACCAGCAAACTCACCCTCTGTGAATGCCCAGACCTTGCAGGCTGAGACGCTTCCTCTGGAACAGGGTGGTCGACTGCATCTGGCTAAGAGACATCGTCAGCCACAGATAACGTCCGAAACCTGCTCGTGAAACGAACCAGGGAGGCCCTAGGATCGGCCCTTGGAAAGTTTTTCGCTGCCTGCCAGACTTTGGAATGATCTCCCACTCGACCAAGGGCGAGGGGTCAACCTCAGTGCAGGCATTACCCAGGCTGGTCACAGCAGTAGACTGATCGGAGGTCACATGAGACGTGCTCGACGACCCTCACATCCCCGCATTTGATTCCCCACAGTGACGCCCCTTGGCAGCAGACTCAAGCTGTGTGATGGAAGCAGTAGGCAGTACAGTTGAAGAGGAATGGACATCTCTAAAAAGGGCCATCACAAAAGTTGGTAAGGAAAACATAGGTACAAAGAAGGTAGCTGCGAAAAAACCATGGGTAACATAAGAAATACTTCAGTTAATTGATGAAAGGAGGAAGTACAAACATGTTCCGGGAAAATCAGGAATACAGAAATACAAGTCGCTGAGGAATGAAATAAATAGGAAGTGCAGGGAAGCTAAGACGAAATGGCTGCAGGACAAATGTGAAGACATCGAAAAAGATATGATTGGCGGAAGGACAGACTCAGCATACAGGAAAGTCAAAACAACCTTTGGTGACATTAAAAGCAACGGTGGTAACATTAAGAGTGCAACGGGAATTCCACTGTTAAATGCAGAGGAGAGAGCAGATAGGTGGAAAGAATACACTGAAAGCCTCTATGAGGGTGAAGATTTGTCTGATGTGATAGAAGAAGAAACAGGAGTCGATTTAAATGAGATAGGGGATCCAGTATTAGAATCGGAATTTAAAACAGCTTTCGAGGACTTACGGTCAAGTAAGGCAGAAGGGATAGATAACATTCCATCAGAATTTCTAAAATCATTGGGGGAAGTGGCAACAAGACGACTATTCACGTTGGTGTGTAGAATATATGAGTCTGGCGATATACCATCTGACTTTCGGAAAAGCATCATACCCACAATTCCGAAGACGGCAAGAACTGACAAGTGCGAGAATTGTCGCACAATCAGCTTAACAGCTCATGCATCGAAGCTGCTTACAAGAATAACATACAGAAGAATGGAAAAGAAACTTGAGAATGCGCTAGGTCACGATCAGTTTGGCTTTAGGAAAAGTAAAGGGACGAGAGAGGCAATTCTGACGTTACGGCTAATAATGGAAGCAAGGCTAAAGAAAAATCAGGACACTTTCACAGGATTTGTCGAGCTGGAAAAAGCGTTCGACAATATAAAATGGTGCAAGCTGTTCGAGATTCTGAAAAAAGTAGGGGTAAGCTATAGGGAGAGACGGGTCATATACAATATGTTCAACAACCAAGAGGGAATAATAAGAGTGGACCATCAAGAACGAAGTGCTCGTATTAAGAAGGGTGTAAGACAAGGCTGTAGCCTTTCGCCCCTACTCTTCAATCTGTACATCGAGGAAGCAATGATGGAAATAAAAGAAAGGTTCAGGAGTGGAATTAAAATACAAGGTGAACGGATATCAATGATACGATTCGCTGATGACATTGCTATCCTGAGTGAAGGTGAAGAAGAATTAAATGATCTGCTGAACGGAACGAACAGTCTAATGAGTACACAGTATGGTTTGAGAGTAAATCAGAGTAAGACGAAGGTAATGAGAAGTAGTAGAAATGAGAACAGCGAGAAACTTAACATCAGGATTGAAGTTAAGGAATTCTGCTACCTAGGCAGTAAAATAACCAATGACGGACGGAGCAAGGAGGACATCAAAAGCAGACTCGCTATGGCAAAAAACGCATTTCTGGCCAAGAGAAGTCTACTAATATCAAATACCGGCCTTAATTTGAGGAAGAAATTTCTGAGAATATACGTCTGGAGTACAGCATTGTACGGTAGTGAAACATAGACTGTGGGAAAACCGGAACAGAAGAGAATCGAAGCATTTGAGATGTGGTGCTATAGACGAATGTTGAAAATTAGGTGGACTGATAAGGTAAGGAATGAGGAGGTTCTACGCAGAATCGAAGAGGAAAGGAATATGTGGAAAACACTGATAAGGAGAAGGGACAGGATGATAGGACATCTGCTAAGACATGAGGGAATGACTTCCATGGTACTAGAGGGAGCTGTAGAGGGCAAAAACTGTAGAGGAAGACAGAGATTGGCATACGTCAATCAAAGAATTGAGAACGTAGGTTGCAAGTGCTACTCTGAGATGAAGAGGTTAGCACAGGAAAGGAATTCGTGGCGGGCCGCATCAAACCAGTCAGTAGACTGATGACCAAAAAAAAAAAAAATCTGGTACCGTACCAGGTAGGACTGATAGAAGAGACAGAGAAGATCCACCGAAGAGCGGCGCGTTTCGTCACGGGATCGTTTAGCTGGCGCGAGAGCGTTACGGAAATACTCAAAAAACTCCATTGGAAGACAGTGAAGAGAGGCTTCAGCATCGCGTGATTTACTATTGAAGTTTCGAGAGAACACTTTCCGAGAAGATCGGACAACATATTACTTCGCACCTCAAAAGTCTCGCATAATGACCACGAGGAGAAAATTTGTGAAATTAGGACCAATACGGGGGCTTACCGAGAATCATTTTTCCCACGTGCTATGCGCGAGTGGGACGAGTTTGGAGGTCTCATTTGATGGTACAAAATGTACCATCTGCCAAACACAATTAGGTGGTTTGCAGTGTATGTTGTGGTCGTAAAATCCGTAACTAGACATGTACATCATACTCCAAAAGCCACCAAACGATGTGTGGCGAAGGGTACTTTTGTACTACCAGCTGAGCTATCCGACCACGTTCCACTCGTGATTGCGCATGGGAGGTATGATTGTCGTAAGATACTGTATTGGCTTTAATTTCTCGAATTTTATCCTCGTGGTCATTACATGAGCCATAGGGGGGAGGAAGGTTAGAGGAGGGGGTTGGGGAAGTAATATGTTGTACGACTCTTCCCGAAAAGTTCTTTCTCGAAATTTCAGTAGTAAATCTCTCCGTGATGCAGAACGTCTGTCTTGTTTGACAGCGGAGTTTGTTTATCATCTTCGTAATGCTCTCGTGCCGTCTAAACTGTCTCGTGACGAAGCGCGCCACTCTTCGTTGGATCTTCTCTATCTTTTCTATCAGTCCTACCTGGTTGGGACCCAAGACAGATGAACAATATTCAAGTGCCTAATAAGAGACTTCCTGTCTTGAGACTGCTTCTCGCACTATTTGTTTTATGTGGTCACTCCACTTAAGAATGCTTTGGATATTTATTTATTTATTTATTTATCGTATGGCAATACAGACACATAAGAAACAAACAGAAAAATCACTACTATAACAAACATTAATAATTGCAAACCAACATTACTAATGTAACAGAGTTTACGGATTACAAACAAACAAGTCTATTAATATAATCTATCGACTCTGGAGTTGCGAGCAGGAAGTCGTCGGGGCTCCCATTATAGGCTCTTCTGGAACACTCTTAAACAATGTGGCTGATGGTCTGACTTTCTCCGCAGTCACACTGAGGGGATGGTATTTTGCCCCATTTATACAGGGAGTAAGCACATCTGCCATGACGAGTTCTAATCCTATTTAGAGTGGACCACGTTTTGCGTGGTAGGTCAAAACCAGGTGGCTTTTGTGTGATGCAAGGCATGTTATGATTTTGCCATGCATTCCATTTTTCAGACCATGCGTTTGTGATACTGAAACCTTCTTGTACACAGTCCCTTGCTGTTCTTGTTGGCGGGTTCCTAGATCGAAGCCTATTAGTGTTTGCAGCCTCAATGCCTTGGTGGATTGGCAGGCTTCGATTACCCATGATGTTTTTGTATTCACGTACAAGGGCGTCAGTGCGTCGCAGGTGTGGAGGCGGGATGTGCCTTAATATTGGGAGCCATTGCGTTGGAGTGGGTTTAATTACTCCAGAAATCATCCTTAGAGTGTTATGCAACTGGACATCCACCTTTTTTACATGTGTGCTGTTTAGCCAAATCGGAGCACAGTATTCAGCAGCCGAGAATACAATTGCTAAAGCAGAGGTGCGCAGAGTGGAAGCCGTTGCTCCCCAGGTAGTACCACAGACCTTTTGAATAATGTTGTTTCATGTCTTAAATTTTTCGGCAGTCTTTGTTAGGTGCTCTTTAAAAGATAGTGTTCTGTCCAGCGTCATACCCAAGTACTTCGGAGTTTTATTTTATGCCTGAGAACGGTATTTTCAAATCGAATGTTGAGTTCCTTTCCAGCTAGTTTGTTGTTGAGATGGAAGCAACTAACCTCTGTTTTGGAAGCATTTGGTTGAAGTCTCCACCTACGGAAATATTCACCCATTATCTTCAGGTCTTTCGTCAGGATATCCTCAGAAGCTTCAATTGTGCTACATCTTGTAGCGAGGGCCCAATCGTCTGCATACCCGAACTTTCTTGATTGTGTTTCCCGCAGGTCTGCAATATAGAGGCTAAACAGCAGTGGTGCGAGCACTGATCCTTGTGGTAAGCCATTCTTTAGTTTTTTGATGGAGCTGTAGTCAGTGTCCATACTTATTTGGAACACCCTATCATTGAGCATGCTGTCTATTAAGCGTGCTATAGATTTGCAAGGAATTACTCGAAGAATTTTGTACACAATGCCTTCTCTCCACATAGTGTCGTAAGCTGCTGAGAGGTCAATAAAGGCGACTGATGTTTTCAATTTTCTCTGGAATCCCGCCTCAATGTAAGTAGTGAGTGACAACACCTAGTCAGTAGAACTTCTTCCTGGCCGAAAGCCTGCCTCTTCAACTGGGATCGCCCTAAGCAATTCTGGGCTAATTCAAATATATATAAGCCTCTCTAGTAATTTGTAAATTACAGACAGCAGGGCAATTGGTCTGTAGCTTTTTGGGTTGTCAGCTGGCTTCCCAGGCTTTAGGACAGCTATTACCTTAGATCGTTTGAATTCTTGTGGGATATTGCCAGTTTGCATTATGTTTCTGAAAAATTGAGCCAGCCATACTTTTGTATACTTGCCACAGTTTATTATGAATTCAGGGTGAACGTTGTCGAAACCTGGTGCCTTTGTTGGTTTGACATCTTTCAGAGCTTTTTCTATGTCTTCGCTAGAGAAAGGGCGAGAGTGTTCAGTTTCTGTGGCTTCATGTTTTAAGATTTTGTGTTCTCGCTTCACTTGGATTGTATGAGCTTTATCCATTGGTGTCCTAGACGTGTTAACTAGATGTGCAGCTATGGCATTTGGTCTTACAACTGCTTTTTGTCGTTGTGCTAGTGGGCTGCTACCTAGATTTCTCAGCAGTGACGATGCTTGCCTGCTAGATGTTTGGAAATTGAGGCTTTCTACAATTTCCGTCCACTTTTGTCTTCAGGCAGCATCCAAGCTGTGAGACAGTTCATCCGCTATTTCCTGATCTCCGGATTCAAGGAAGCTCTGGTATAGTTCTTCGCTGGTGTGGGACCATCCAGGGATGTATTCTTTGCAGTACCCTCTTGGTATGTGATTCTTGGCCGTGCTTATCATTGCACCAACAAATCTTTGGTAATTTTTGCTAGTTGGTGGTATCCATCCCAAACATTTGTCCAGATCTGTGGAGAACCCAGTCCAATTGGCTTTTTTAAAATTCCATCGTGGGCAAGGAATAGAGGTAATTAGGGGAATTTGAGTTCCTACCTCTATTATGACTGGAAGGTGTTGACTGTGCGGAAAGTCGAACAGAACTCTACGCGAGGCCATGAGAGGTTGGTCTCTGTTGTTGGACGAGACGAAACACAGGTCAGGGTTGTATTCTTGTCTCCAGGCAGCTGATCTAAATGTAAATCGATCTTTAGCATCGACTACATGGTATAAGTATTCGTCTGCTGCCCATTTTGCTAGTGCTTCTTCATTTGCATCATTGTCTTTATACTTCCACTGTTCATGATGACTATTGCAATCCCCAACGTATGCAGCAGGATGTGGCTGAGTTTGAAGAACGTGAGCTGGCCAAGGTGTAGCAGGTGGCTTATCAATATTGGAGACGGTAATGCTTCCGATTTTTGTGAAAAAGGCCGGCCGAGGTGGCCGAGCGGTTCTAGGCGCTGCGGTCCGGAACCGCGCAACCGCTACGGTCGCAGGTTCGAATCCTGCCTCGGACATGGATGTGTGTGATGTCCTTAGGTTAGTTAGGTTTAAGTAGTTCTAAGTTCTAGGGGACTGATGACCTCAGATGTTGAGTCCCACAGTGCTCAGAGCCATTTGAACCATATTTTTTTTTTCGTTTTTTTTTTATTTTATTTTTTTGTTTTTGTTTGTGACGACGTTATGAATGTCTTCGTTGGTGGATGTAGAAAATAGGAAATCGCTTTCAATATCTTGTTTGACATATGTGGCTACTCTATAAGACCTATGATAGGTCGCTCCCAACAGTTCATAGCCTGGTATTTTGCCCCTTTTATTTAGTTCTTGCACTGTATCACAATGAGTTTCCTGTATAGCAACCAAGTCAATGTTGTCATTTTTTAATAGTTTTGATAGAAACTGGCACTTAACGTAGCTTATTCCTTCTATGTTTATGTGACAAATTCGAACCACAGGTCCGAGTTTCCTGGTCAGAGGGACCTGAGAAGGGCCATTTGGTCTGTCTGGTGACATAACTCTTACTGAAAGTGTCTTATAGTCAGGAGACCCTCAGATTATCTGACTGCCAGTATGTGCTAGTTCATTTAGCGTTACCCAGGGGGCACGTGTAGTGTTACAGTACGGACGCGAACTAGCTTTACACCCCTTTGGATAGTTACTCCTAGATGGACGGATTATTAACTACGAGTGGTAGCTTTTTCTATTAAAAACCTTGCGCGGACCGACAAATAGGTGTCCCGACCCGTACGCTCCTTGTGGATGTAATTTTGTTACAATATGACAATAAACACGAATAAAACATAACATGAAAGTGGGAGAGCAATAAGCATTCCTTAACAGCGCAAAAGGCCTGCCGGAGTGGCCGAGCGGTTGTAGGCGCTTCAGTCTGGAACCGCGCGACCGCTGTGGTCGCAGGTTCGAATCCTGACTCGGGCATGGATGTGTGTGATGTCCTTAGGTTAGTTAGGTTTAAGTCGTTCTAAGTTCTAGGGGACTGATGAGATCAGATGTTAAGTCCCATAGTGCTCAGAGCCACTTTTTTGAACAACGCAAACAGGGAAGCAGGTAGTGTTTCCATCGCACACAGTCTGCGCCATTAGGTTCTTCCCTGAATTCTATGATAGATCGCGTCTGCCATGTCCTACCCTGTCTTCGGTATGATTATGTGTCCAATCAACTGACAACAAAATTGTGTGGACAGAGATTAGATTTCACATGATGCTGCGTAATGTAAATGCGAAAATCTGTAATAGTATGTCTCTGAAGTAAGCAGCTTTCGAGATATCACTGTTGTGCATATGCGCACTGGAGTGCACAGCTGTCAGTGGTCACTTCTTTGTCGTTTCCAATCAGGCGTGAGGCTGCAAATGGACGCAGGGCGCAGCCAGCACAGGTAGGGATTGTCGACTGCAGTAAACTGAATGCATCTTCAGTCTCAGGACTGATAGAAAACGCCTGGGAACCGTCGTTAGGGGCGTCCACAGCAGTGGACATGTGCACCACATGGATATTTGCAAATCTTCAAATGCTGACATCTACTGCAACCGACATTAACTGACTTTAAACGTATGAAATCAATGCTTTTTACAGTGAAATGCGCGTCTTAATCATCATTAACGGTTACTCTGTGTATATTACCTGTTAGTCTAAACTTTATGTTTCTTCGAAAATGAAACAGCGTTGCTCGAGAATGGCGAGACTCCAGGTAAGGGTCCCAGATCTTCACAAATATCCAAAAAATTTGAAAATGTTGTCCATTACGCTGCGGAATGCAAGACTTATTCTCGAATCGCAAACACAATACATACATTCCACATTAATTCTCATAAATCCACCTATTGATTCAAGATTAAACCTCTGAAAAGTATGGTGAAAGTAAAATAAATTGTGACTAGTAACAGTACACTTGTTGTTTCAGTCGGAACTGTATTTACTTAAAAGTTTGGAATGACTCCTTAGATTATTCTTTGGATCTTTGAAGCGCTTTCAACCAGAAGACAGAGTGCCATTTACCCTCCCAAATACACTACTGGCCATTAAAATTGCTACACCACGATGATGACGTGCTCCCGACGCGAAATTTAACCGACAAGAAGAAGATGCTGTGATATGAAAATGATTAGCTTTTCAGAGCATTTACACAAAGTTGGCGGCTGTGGCGACACCTACAACGTGGTGACATGAGGAACGTTTCCAACCGATTTCTCATACACAAACAGCAGTTGACTGGCGTTGCCTGGCGAAACGTTGTTGTGATGCCTTGTGTAAGGAGCAGAAATGCGTACCATCACGTTTCGGACTTTGATAAAGGTCGGATTGTAGCCCATCGCGATTGCGGTTTATCGTATCGTGACATTGATGCTTGCGTTGTTCGAGATCCAATGACTGTTAGCAGAATATGGAATCGATGGGATCAGTAGGGTAATACGGAACGCCGTGTCCGATCCCAAAGGCCTCTTATCACTAGCAGTCCAGATGACAAGCATCTTAACCGCATCGCTGTAACAGATCGTGCAGCCATGTCTCGATCCCTGAGTCAACAGGTGGGGACGTTTGCAAGACAACAACCATCTGCACTAACAGTTCGATGACGTTTGCAGTAGGATGGGCTATCAGCTCAGAGACCATGGCAGCGGTTACCCTTGACGCTGCATCACAGAAAGGAGCGCCTGCAATGATGTACTCAACGACGAACCTGGGTGCACGAGTGGCAAAACGTCATTTTTTTTGGATGAATCCAGGTTCTGTTTACAGCATCACGATAGTCGCATCCGTGTTTGGCGACATCGCTTTGAACGCACATTGGCAGCGTGTATTTGTCATCGCCATGCTGGCATATCACCCAGCGTGATGGTATGGGGTGCCATTGGTTACACGTCCCGGTCACCTCTTGCTCGCATTGACGGCACTTTAAACCGTGGACGTTACATGTCAGATGAGTTACGACCCGTGGCTCTACCCTTCATTCCATTCCTGCGAAACCCTACATTTCATCAGGATAATGCACGATCGCATGTTGCAGGTCATGTACGGGCCTTTCTGGATACAGAAAATGTTCGACAGCTGCTCTGGCCAGCACATTCTACAGATCCCTCACCAACTGAAAACGTCTGGTCGATGGTCGCCGAGCAACTGGCTCGTCACAATACGCCAGTCAAAACTCTTGATGAACTGTGGTATCGTGTTGAAGCTGCGTGGGCAGTTGTACCTGTACACACCATCAATGCACAGGCGTATCAAGGCCGTTAATACGGCCAGAGGTGGTTGTTCTGGGTACTGATGTCTCGGGATCTATGCACCCAAATTGCGTGAAAATGTAATCACATGTCAGTTCTAGTATAATATATTTGTCCAATGAATACCCCTTTATCATCTACATTTCTTCTTGGTGTAGCAATTTTAATGGCCAGTAGTGCATGTAGCTGAATATGTTATTTTTACATCTGAATTACCATTGTGTATCCCATAATCCAGCAGAGACGTGTTCTTGTAATTAGCAATAAACAACATTCAGGCAGAAATGTATCTGTGTCAGATTATCACTTCTTCAACTCTCGGCCGGAGGACTCTGCAATATGTGACACTATCTAGCCAAACATTTTTAACGCTGTCTTTTGCCAGTATCTATTTTATTAATTTCATAAACTTTATCTCAGAAAATCCCGTAAGACAACAGAGAGTATTTACGTGCAAAATAACCAAACACTTTGGGTTTAATGTGTAATCTGTAACACATAATCGCGGTGAAAAATAAAATGGTTACCTCATTTTTGTTTATCTATCCAGCGCCTAATTATAATGTTCACACATGTAATGAAAAGTCACAGAATACATTCAAAGAACAGTTTTTGCTATTCAGAGCTGCAAGTTCCCTGTTTCAGGTGATACAGGCCTATATTACTTTATTTACTGAAAATCCCTGAATAACGTGAAGCTGAAAGATAGTAACTGATTTTTGTGTTAGTTTTACTCTAATTGTGGTCTCACATCGCGAGGCTCTCCAGATTAATGATAGAAAACATCTGGCAGTCTTAGAATAGAATCACATGAAAGAGGGAATAACGACTTTTTCACGGTTACCAGCTGTTGGAGCATTTTGGTGATTAATAATGCACAAATATTCAAGGAATCATTTTAGAACTACAGTTACGCACTTCAGCTTACGTTACATGACTGTAGATTGAAATGTTTACGCTCCGTGTCGTGGTGGGACTCAGAAGTGGCGTGTGCTGCTGCTTAACACTCTTACGAACTCAATATTGAGATGCTATACGAGCGAGTGCAATGCTCGTTAGACATCAGAGAAACACTTTAATTATAATACCTGCAAGTAAATCACTTTGAAAACTGCAGTGTTCGTTGATTTTAATCTCTGCCAACAAATATGAATGTTCGAAAGTGTAGATACCTGTTTTACAAAGGAAACACTCTCACAGTGAGACAACAATCTAGAAATACAAATGAATGACTATATTTTTTTATTTAAAGGTCGCGCCGGCCGCGGTGGTCTAGCGGTTCTAGGCGCGCAGTCCGGAACCGCGCGACTGCTACGGTCGCAGGTTCGAATCCTGCCTCGGGCATGGATGTGTGTGATGTCCTTAGGTTAGTTAGGTTTAAGTAGTTCTAAGTTCTAGAGGACTGATGACCACAGTAGTTAAGTCCCATAGTGCTCAGAACCATTTGAACCATTTAAAGGTCGCGTAATCAGAACAGCATGCAGAACAATTAGATCTGGAGTTGCGAAATAAGTCTCCTTTTTTTATTTATTCGAAATGAACCAAAATGAAAATGACTGATAATCAGTTATTAGTGAATCGAGTTTTAATTTTCATACAGTTTACAGGAATGCGTGGCTTACTAGAAGTTCAAATGCATTTTCAATGTGCTGCTAACACTTTGAAGGATACGTCAAAACTTTCTGGATGATTTCTCGGGAAGCAGGACAAGTTCTTCTAATCTGTGTAGGTTGTAATTGCGGAGGAGACGGATCCAAAATCAATGAAACAATACAATTAATGAAGCAAAACAAGTTTCGTAGCAGATCACGGAAATTTGTGAGTGGCTCAGAAAGTGGACAGCCCAAATGCAAAGTGCGAAACATATTCGAAAATTCAGCAAGCGCGCAGGGTTAAAGTTGAACAAGACGCCTTTCTTTCCGTGACCAGGCGGCACACCTGTCACACACATGCAAGAGGTTGGTTCTGCTTGAACAGCGTCCCACTCACTGGCTGTGCCATTCGCGCCACGGCGCAGAAGCGAACCGACTTATATGATAGGATGACCACGTCTGAAATCTAATCTCTCACAGTGCACGGCATGGCTGCGGCGCGTGTTCTTACATCTGCCTGCAGGAGTGCTCAGTGATTCTCTAGGGGCCACAGGTTTTTTTTTCTTTTTTTCATTTATTGAATTTCAATTCCCCCCGAAGGGGGCGGGCTGGCAGCAGCTTAGTATGCCGCTCTTCAGCCGACAGATTTTGTGACAAAGATCAAGAGAACAAATAATAAAAAAAAACAGGCGATAAAATCGGAGACTTAGAGAGTAACAAGTCGAAAAGAAATCCTGGAACTTAAAACAACAACACTGGGATGATGACGCTAATAAAAAGACATACGAAGCAGACAGGGAAAACAATAGACAATTAAAAAAAAACACGGCGACAGTCTGGATTCTGTTCGCAAAGGACATAAAATTCACACCTAGCGACAGCATGGTTTCTGTTCGCAACACGAGAAAGACAAACAACACTGAACAGTCACTGGAACACTGCACTAAAAAGTTGGCAAATGTGACACCACAGTCGAGAGCAGGTGGGGGGAAACTGGACAGAAGATGGGAAAACAAAAAAAGGGGGGAAAGAGAGTAAAAGCGAAGGGGGGAGCCGGGAAAGGAGCTGAAGGACGATGAGGACCCATAAGAGGGGTGGGGGGCAGATGCGACAGGGAGTCGGGTAGGCAGAGGAGGGGATTACAAAAGGACTGGGGGGGAGAAGGGAGGTAGGGAGAGGTTTAGTGGGGAGAAAACAGGACGGAAGGGGGGGGGGGGGAAGAGGGAGCCCAGGGAAAGGACAGAGGAAAGGTGGGGGATTGAGGATCAGAGTTGATAGGAAGGATAAATGGAGGGAGAGAGGGCATCATCCGGGAGGGGGAGTTGACGGAAGCCACCTTGGGAAAGGAGATGGAGGGTGTAGAGATGGAGGGTAGGGGGGACACAATGGTGAAGACGTGGCAGGGGGCGGGGATGGGAGAGGAGAGGAGTAACCAGGGGGTGAGGGGGTTCAAGACGGCGGGAGGTGTAGAGGATGCGGATATGTTCAAGGAATAGGAGCAGATGGGGGAAAGGAATGAGATCATAGAGGATCCGCGTGGGGGACGGGAGGCGGATACGGAAGGCGAGGCGGAGTGCATGACGCTCAAGGATCTGGAGGGACTGATAGAATTTGGGGAGGGCAGATATCCAGGCAGGACTGGCATAACAGAGGATGGGACGGATGAAGGATTTGTAGGTGTGGAGGATGGTAGAGGGGTGCAACCCCCATGTCCGGCCAGAGAGGAGTTTGAGGAGTCGGAGGCGGTTGTGGGCTTTGGATTGGATGGAGCAGAGATGAGGTATCCAGGTGAGGTGATGGTCAATGGTGAGGCCAAGGTAGGTGAGGGTGGGGGTGAGGCGGACAGGATGTGCGCAGACAGTAAGGGAGAAATCCGGGAGCCGGAAGGAGCGAGTGGTACCACCTATGATGATTGCCTGGGTCTTGGAAGGATTGAGTTTCAGGAGCCATTGGTTACACCAAGCAGCAAAAAGGTCAAGGTGATTCTGAAGCAGGCGTTGGGACCGTTGGAGGGTAGGAGCGAGGGCGAGGAATGCGGTGTCATCAGCATATTGCAAGAGGTGTACTGGAGGTGGGGGGTTTGGGGCATATCTGCCGTGTACAGGAGGTAGAGGAGAGGGGAGAGGACAGAGCCCTGGGGCACACCGGCAGAGGGGTAGAAGGTGTGGGAATTGGCATGATGGATGGTAACATAGGAGGGGCAGTGGGAGAGGAAGGAGGCCACCAGACGGATGTAGTTGATAGGAAGGGCGTAGGTTTGGAGTTTAAACAGGAGACCGGGATGCCAGACACGGTCGTAGGCCTTTTCGAGATCAAGTGAGACAAAAATGGCGGAGCGCCGGGAGTTAAGCTGGAGGGAGAGGAGATGAGTGAGGCGGAGGAGTTGGTCATCAGCAGAGAAGGAAGGTCGAAAGCCACATTGGGTGTTTGGGAGGAGGTGGGTTTGGTAGAGGTGGAGATGGATGCGCCGGGAAAGGATGGATTCCAAGAGCTTGCTGAACACCGATGTGAGACAGATAGGACGATAGGAAGAGGCATCAGATGGAGGCTTATTGGGTTTGGAGAACATGAGGATACGGGAGGTTTTCCACAGGTCGGGATAGAAGCCAGTGGCAAGGATGACATTGTAGAGGGTGGCAAGGAGGGAAAGGAAGGACGGAGGGCAGTGTTTGAGGTGGCAGTAGGTAACGCAGTCGTGGCCGGGAGCAGTGTTGCGTTTAGTGCGGAGTGTGAGGCTGATGTCCTGTGTAGTGAAGGGAGTGTTAAGTGCAGAAGGTGTGGTGTGGCCCAAGTACTGGAAGCTAGGAGCAAGGGGAGGAACAGAGGTATTCGTACGGACCATGACATCAGGGAAGAGGGAATAATCAAAGTGGGGAGCATCTGGGATGGAAAAAACATCAGAGAGGTGGGAGGCAAAGTGGTTGGCCTTACTGAGGTTGTCAGGAAAGGGACGGTCATTAAGGAGGAGAGGGTACTGGGGGGTGGGGCGTTTCCCAGTAAGGCGGTGGAAAGTAGACCAATACTTGGAAGAGTTGATGGGGAGTGTGGTGTTGAGTTGTGTACATGTCTGGCGCCAGGCTCGGCGTTTCTTCGCAACAAGCAGGTTGCGGATGTGTCGCTGTAATTGCCGGTGGTGGGTAAGTGTATCCCGGTCACGAGTGTGGAGAAAAGAGCGGTAGAGGCGGCGGGGGGGCCACAGTGGGTTAGCGCAGGTTATATAGGCAAGCGATGCCCGTGACGACAAAACCGCACTGCCTCCCTGGCCTTGCTGACTTCCTCGAACGCAGTCCCTTGGGAAGCTGTTTCTCACACACAGGGAGCACTGAAACCTGCTGCCAACACCAAAAACACACACCTGAATTTGTTCGTCTGTCAGTACGATCTCACACTTTATTCTTGAGACTAGCAGCCTACTCACCTCCAGCATAATTAAGAAATATATAGGAAAGGAAAATAATCAAACATCGCATTGCGATATGTGACGGCAAGGTCAGGAGATTTATTTATTGTGTCATTTTCTAAAAATGTTTCAAATGGCTCTAAGCACTATGGGACTTAACATCTGAGGTCATCGGACCCCTAGACGTAGAACTATTTAAAACTAACTAACCTAAGGACATCACACACATCCATGCCCGATGCAGGATTCGAACCTGCGACCGTAGCAGCAGTGAGCAGTGTGGTTCCGAACTGAAGCGCCTAGAACCACTCGGCCACAGCGGCCAGCATTCTGTCACATTCTCATTAGTCTATTAATGATACAAAATTACGGGAAGCCCAGTTGCACGTATTTATTTTATTAGCTCTTAGGTGAAACTGTCCATTACACATGTTGAAGGTACGAGTGATGTCGCAAATATACTGAACTGGAAACTTTCAAAAATGAATTCTAAGAAGCTCCAGAAGTACACTAACAAAATAAAACTGTGCTGTTGCCAGAAAGAGAGGTGAGATTTGAAACTGAATCTAAGAAGTGTAGATACATTATATCTACGGTCCAAGTTTTGAGGAAGAACAGCATTCTGGAAGACGTAATATGGAAGAAGTCTACTAGTTAACGAAAAGAATTAACTCTATATCTAAATGTATAGCCGACATTAGGAGTTCATGGGTTTTCCAGCGTATGTGGTCCTCAAAATATGTGCCAAAATAGAGGTAAGAAGTGGAACGGGATTGTAGGCCATACATTAAAGTATTATGATGGCTGTAGCACAGTGTCGCATTTAAATGAGTATGATAGTGCGTATTATAGAGATAACGAGTACTGGTCTTTTTGGACCACAGCTGATGGCGACTAACATGAGATTTTCCTCCCTCTTCCTCGCGTAGTGTATAGGCAGCAGCTCAATCACTGAACTAACTATACCATTAAATGTGCAGAAGTGCACTTTAGCGACGTAAAAAGGTTGCTCTCTTACGTTTCATATCAGGTAACATAACTAATAACAGCAATTACTATGACTTTCCAACAGTTCCCTCACAACCAACATTTCATCGACAGCGTTACCGCGAACAGAAACTAACTTATACGTGAGATTGCATGTTAATTAGAAAATTTGAAAATTTGTGGTAAGTTTGCAAGGGACCGAACTGCTGAGGTCATCGGTCATTAGGCTTACACACTAATAAGTCTAACTTAAACTAGCTTACGCTAAGGACAACAAACACACCCATGCCAGACGGAGGACTCGAACCTCCGACAGGGAGAGCCGCGCGAACCGTAACAAAGCGGCCGAGACCACACGGCTACCCCGAGCAGCTTGGTAATAAGATTATGTACATTATCGTGCGAACTTGTCAACCAATGCCAGCTTGTTAGTCGATGCCTTAATACTACATTTCCATTCCCAATACTGGCGAAATGAGCCGTAGCACCGAGTTTCGAATGCACTATCATGTTTTCAATCCTACGTCTGTTAATCGAGTAGGTTCTTACTACCCACTAAAACTTAGTTACGTATTCGGACTGCAGGCCAACTTTTCTGAATGTATGATGCAATCGTCCCGTCGCATTGAACTTTTGCCACCAAATCTACTCGTTCCAAAAGCAGTATTAATGGCTAACGAAACTACAGAAAGTTTCAGCCTATGCTGGCCTAAAAGGTTCTTTATACGACTTAACATGTGTATTACGAACACCACAGAAAGTTATATATCTAATCACAGTATTTACAGATAGCGTCAAAATTAAACATTTCCTCACAATTAATTTTGTATCCCATTTCAATGTCACACTCCGGCAAGATATCGTCCCTAAACAGCCCTTTTAAATTTATCCCAGGCATTTTCGATGTCTGGAGAACATACTGGCCACTCTAGTCGGGCGATGTTGTTGTCAAGAAGAAAGTAATTCACAAGATGTGCACGATGGGGGCGCTAATTGTCGTGCATGAAGAAGAATCCCTCGCCAGTACGCTGCCGATATGGTTCCACTGTCTTTCGGAGAATGGCATTCACGTATCGTACAGCCGTTACGGTCCCTTCCATAACCATCAGCGGCGTACGTCGGCCCCACAAAATGCCACCCCAAAACAGCAGGTAACTTCCACCTTTCGGCACTCGCTGCACAGCGCTTCTAAGACTTTCAGCCTGACCGGGTTGCCTCCAAACACGTCTCCGACGATTGTTTGGTTGAACCATATGCGACACTCATCTGTGAAGAAACGTGATGACAATCCTGAGCAGTCCATTCGGCATGTTGTTCAACCGCTCTGTACCGCGCTTCATGGTGTCGTGGTTGCAAAGATGGACCTCACCATGGACGTCGGGAGTGAAGTTGCGCATCATTCAGCCGATTGCGCACAGTTTGAGTCATAAAACGACGTCCTATGGCTGTACGAATAGCATTATTCAACATGGTGGCGTTGCTGTCAGGGTTCCTCCGACCCATAATCCGTAGGTACCGGTCATCCACTGCAGTAGTAGCCCTTGGGCGGCCTGAGCTTTGGTTCACTCCGAGACGCCGGGACAAAAATGGTTCAAATGGCTCTGAGCACTATGGGACTCAACTGCTGAGGTCATTAGTCCCCTAGAACTTAGAACTAGTTAAACCTAACTAACCTAAGGACATCACAAACATCCATGCCCGAGGCAGGATTCGAACCTGCGACCGTAGCGGTCTTGCGGTTCCAGACTGCAGCGCCTTTAACCGCACGGCCACTTCGGCCGGCCGCGCTGGGACATTTCCCATGTTGAGAGCCCTTACGGGCACTGGCCGCGGACGCGATCGAACCGCGGTATTGCCCGTCTAGGCATGGTTGAACAACAGACTGCTGGAATGACTGGAACTGATCGGCTGTCGGACCCCTCTGTCTACTAGGTATTGCTCATGCATGGTGAAACGTCCCCTTTTGAACAATTATACAAGACTGTGCTTAAACTGACACACAATATTTTTAGCGCAACGCAATCTGACTTTCAATAATCCCTACAAAAGAATGGCCCTGACTAACATTAACCTATACCTTTCACAAATCACTTACCTCACAAAAATCTTCGTTACTCGAACTACTGCAATACAGCGAGCGCCACTACTGCCAGCTAAATAAAAGATTCAAACTACGGAAGGCACTAACTACTGATAGGCATAGTTAGCAAATGAAAGATTTTAATAGAGAACAAACAATGTATTTACCTTAATAGTGTTGAAAACTCATAATATACATAGCAGTTCATGACATCCAGTCTTACAAATTTCAAAACTCCGCCATCTCTCTCCCCACATCCACCACTGCTGGCGGCTCACCTCCAACTGCGCAACGCTACGCGCTGTTCACATCCAGCTGCCGCTGCCCAACACTACAATGGCAGACAACAATGCAAACTAGCCACAGACTGCACACAGCACAGCCATTGGTTCAAATGGCTCTGAGCACTATGGGACTCAACTGCTGAGGTTATTAGTCCCCTAGAACTTAGAACTAGTTAAACCTAACTAACCTAAGGACATCACAAACATCCATGCCCGAGGCAGGATTCGAACCTGCGACCGTAGCGGTCTTGCAGTTCCAGACTGCAGCGCCTTTAACCGCACGGCCACTTCGGCCGGCCGCGCTGGGACATTTCCCATGTTGAGAGCCCTTACGGGCACTGGCCGCGGACGCGATCGAACCGCGGTATTGCCCGTCTAGGCATGGTTGAACAACAGACTGCTGGAATGACTGGAACTGATCGGCTGTCGGACCCCTCTGTCTACTAGGTATTGCTCATGCATGGTGAAACGTCCCCTTTTGAACAATTATACAAGACTGTGCTTAAACTGACACACAATATTTTTAGCGCAACGCAATCTGACTTTCAATAATCCCTACAAAAGAATGGCCCTGACTAACATTAACCTATACCTTTCACAAATCACTTACCTCACAAAAATCTTCGTTACTCGAACTACTGCAATACAGCGAGCGCCACTACTGCCAGCTAAATAAAAGATTCAAACTACGGAAGGCACTAACTACTGATAGGCATAGTTAGCAAATGAAAGATTTTAATAGAGAACAAACAATGTATTTACCTTAATAGTGTTGAAAACTCATAATATACATAGCAGTTCATGACATCCAGTCTTACAAATTTCAAAACTCCGCCATCTCTCTCCCCACATCCACCACTGCTGGCGGCTCACCTCCAACTGCGCAACGCTACGCGCTGTTCACATCCAGCTGCCGCTGCCCAACACTACAATGGCAGAAAACAATGCAAACTAGCCACAGACTGCACACAGCACAGCCATTGATTTTCATACAGAGCGCTACGTAACATTGCCAATGAGAAAACATAAACAGCCTACTTACATAGCCCCCATGCTCCCCACAAAAAATTTTACAAATTGTTTTGGGCAGTGGCCAAGTAGGCTGTTTATGTTTTCTTATTGGCAACGTTACGTAGCGCTCTGTATGAAAATAACTGGCTGTGCTGTGTGCAGTCTGTGGCCAGTTTGTATTGTTGTCTGCCATTGTAGTGTTGGGCAGCTGGATATGAACAGCGCGTAGCGTTGCACAGTTGGAGGTGAGCCGCCAGCAGTGGTGGATGTGGGGAGAGAGATGGCGGAGATTTGAAACTTGTAGGACTGGATGTCATGAACTGCTATGTGTATTATGAGTTTTCAACGCTATTAAGGTAAATACATTGTTTGTTCTCTATTAAAATCTTACATTTGCTAACTATGCCTATCAGTAGTTAGTGCCTTCCGTAGTTTGAATCTTTTATTTAGCTGACAGTAGTGGCGCTCGCTGTATTGCAGTAGTTCGAGTAACGAAGATTTTTGTGAGGTAAGTGATTTGTGAAAGGTATAGGTTAATGTTAGTCAGGGCCATTCTTTTGTTGGGATTATTGAATGTCAGATTGCGTTGCGCTAAAAATATTGTGTGTTAGTTTAAGCACAGTCTTGTATAATTGTTCAAAAGGGGACGTTTCAATGGTTGTTTACATCTTAGGGCGGTTTAGTGACATCCCTGAACAGTCAAAGCGACTGTGTCTGTTATACAATATTCACAGTGTCCGACCCCGGTAGCTGAGTGGTCAGCGCGACAGAATGTCAATTCTAAGGGCCCGGGGATCGATTCCCGGCAGGGTCGGAGATTTTCTCTGCTCATGGATTGGCTGTTACGTTGTCCTGATTATCATCATTTCATCCCCATTGACGCGCAAGTCACCGAAGTGGCGTCAAATCTAAAGACGTTCACCCCGCGAACGGTCTACGCTAAAGGAGACCCTAGTCACACGACATTTACATTTTTACAATACGCACAGTCAACGTCTATCTTCAGGAGTTCTGGGAACCGGGGTGATGCAAAAGTTTTTGTGATGTGTATTTGATTAGGTGAACATCTGCAACTGTAGGAAAAAAATCCGCTTCTGTTCCCAGTCATTTATTTAGTTTATTCTACGACCGGTTTCGAAGCTTAGTGCTTCATCTTCAGCAGCCGCCACATAATTATAATTATATAAACGTGTGGCGGTCGGGCCAGTCAACCATGGGAGTTCACACCCACATCAAAGCAGCAGCAACCACAGCGTCCGCCCAGACAGCACGACATGGAAGTGACTAGCCCAGCTGGTCGTAAAGATTGCTGGACCTACGCTCCCATGCATATATTTGATGTGGGTGTGCTCTCCATGACTGACTGACCCGACCTCCACACATTCAACGTCTCAAAATTATTTTGTGGGTACTGAAGATGAAAAATTTCAGCTTCGAAGCAGGTCGTGGAATAAATTAGGAAAAATACTGGCAACGTAAGCCGATTTTTTTCTGTAAATAATTAAGTTTGTACAGGACTGACAGGGCGCGAGTCCCACTCGTACCTGACCAATTTGTTGTTTTCATGTCTAGTTTTACAGAAAAAATTTAAGAACCAGTCTCCACGGTCATGGAACGAGTCAGGTTTAATAAAGCAAGAACGTAACAAACTTGGACGACAGCTGCAGATGCAATGCAGGCGTTCCTTCGCCCCGGGTGGATCTCCGCCGCCAGCGGAGCGCCTGTGTCTGCCCGCAGGAGACACTCTGAGCCCCCTGGGACGGCGATTACCGGCTATTGATTTGCGATAGGCCATTAAGACGATGAAAGTCGGCCCGGGGTGGCGCTGCGCGGTTCGTTTTATCGCGGCACCAGCTCCTCCGCCTCCGGCAGCGCCGGCGGCGGCGGAGCCTACTTTTAAATTCTCTTTGGCAATTTGAGGGCGAACGAGCGAATATCTGAGCGGGGAGCGAGCGATACGCAGGTCTGGTCGGCCGCGTGGCTCTCGCCGATTCCTCGGGGAACAGCGGAATGCACAGCAGCGAATGACGTCTACCCCCCTTCCCCTTTCCCTCTGGGTTGTGCGTTCCTGGAGATGATGGAATCCACGTGGAGCAGGGCCGCATCCGCCACGTGTGGGAAAAGTACTCCTCCAAATACTCGACAGTAGAACAGACCAAAGGAAATCCTAGAGATGGCATGTTGTAAGTCTCCTCTTGTACACATCACTCCACTCCGGTTTGGCCTGGTGCAGTAGCAGTGGTTCAGTGTTGCATAAAATAGGAAACAGCCTATTGCAAGTGATTCATTAATAATGACGCTTTTTGTCGGTTAGCGTATTTTCAGGTTGTCTGTAATTGGTTACAACATTGTTATGTAACAGCGAACGTATCTATCATCAGTCACTAGGAAAACCGAGATAATGGTGAGAAGTAAAGTGATTCACTTGTCTTGAACAGTGGAGACCGTATTAGTTATTTTAAAAAACCACTGACACGAAACCGTTGAAGCGAAAATCTGATTCGTCAAATGTGGACACAAACCTGAAATAGCGAGTGTAACTTAAAAAGAACATAAACAGTCTCAACAGCAAGAAAATTTATTTTTACGATTACCGGTTTCGGTCAGTTACTCACCATCTTCAGGCAGCATGTCATGTTGGTAGGCGCTGGCAGAGAAAGGAGCAGTCGTTACGAACTCCACGAATATCAGCTTCTCACGTTCATAGAGTTCCTAATGCCTGTTCCGCTCTTTGCTACCACCTACCATCATGGGATGAGGTCTGAAGATGGTCTGTAACTGACCGAAACCTGTAACCATAAAAGTAAAGGTTTCTTGCGGTCGGGACTGTTTCACATGGTTCAGATGGCTCTGAGCACTATGCAACTTAACATCTGAGGTCATCAGTCCCCTATAACTTAGAACTACTTAAACCTAACTAACCTAAGGACATGACACACATCCATGCTTGAGGCAGGATTCGAACCTGCGACCATAGCGGTCGCACGGTTGCAGACTGAAGCGCCTAGAACTGCAGTTTATATTCATTGTAAAGTACAAAAAGAAACCGCTGTTCTCCACGAGAGACGTTCTCAAAAACTGGCAAGCGCAGTTCTTTAAGGTAAAGGTGTAAAACTGCAGTACTAACAATAAATTAACTAAACGCAAGCGCAGGATTCAGAACCGAGAAAGCATCTCACCAAAGCATGGCAATATGCGGAACGAAGGCATGTTAACGACTACAGCCGTATTTCACAGTGATAAACAAATACAGCTCTAGACAACATCTATGCTGAAGCGAGAGGGCCGCACACTAGGTTGACTTGAGAACGGAACCTAGTGAAAGCGCCGAGTGGTAGCGCTAATAATGAAAAGGGGATTCAAATAAAACAAGTACGGAACAGAGCCAGTAAAAAATGACGGGATGTAGTAACATAGTATTAAAAATTTAATAGTAGACGAACTAATAGTAACATAGGAAATAATTATTCCAGTGTACTGCCAAATATTGAGATGGACGGAAATGTTATTTTGAATGGCACGAAGAAGGGGAAGATGGGGGCCATGAGAGAGTATAGACGGTAAACATATGGAGGGGGGGAGAAGGTATAAAACAATGGTTTAACAGTACTGGGGTAATGGGAAAACCGGACATGAAACTACGGTAGTAGGAGACAAAAGGCTGCAAAAATGAGTAGCTGACACAATAGTCACGAGAAAGGAAGAGAGAAAATTACCTAAAATTTGTCAAACTTGACATTCTGTTATCATAGGAAATTTGGTTCTGAGTGGCCAACTGTTCATTAAGGCTTAAGTTTTCCGAACGCATGAGTAATAATTGCGTGGGACGAGGGCCTCCGCCGGCCGCGGTGGTCTAGCAGTTATAGGCGCTACAGCCTGGAACCGCGCGACCGCTACGGTCACAGGTTCGAATCCTGCCTCGGGCATGGATGTGTGTGGTGTCCTCAGGTTAGTTAGGTTTAAGTAGTTCTAAGTTCTAGGGGACTTATGACCACAGCTGTTGAGTCCCATGGTGCTCAGAGCCATATTTTGAACGAGGGCCTCCCGTCGGGTAGACCGCTCGCCTGGTGCAAGTCTTTCGATTAGACGCCACTTCGGCAACTTCCGCGTCGATGGGGATGAAATGATGATGATTAGGACAACACAACACCCAGTCCCTGAGCGGAGAAAATCTCCGACCCAGCCGGGAATCGAACCCTGGCCCGTAGGATTGACAGTCCGTCGCGCTGCCCACTCAGCTACCGGGGGCGGACTCCGAACGCATGAAAAATTTGGTTACGTCGAACTCCTCCAATACGGTTTACTTTTTCCCATTATATGCTACAGGGTCTGGAGCGAATCTAGAGTCGGTTGACTGTGACCACAAGGTGTAAGATGGTCAACGAAAGTACAATTATTTTTTACAGCGCTCTTTTCAGCGAGAAGGTGCTCGGGAAACCTTATTTTAGCCTTGAGACCTGTTTTTCCAATATCTGTTGGAGGACATTGAGTAAAAATGGGTCTATATACTTCTGAATTGGAAAAGAATTATTTGACTAACAGTTCACAGTGAATGAGTTGATATTGAATTCGATCACGGGTAGAAAAGGAGAATTAAACAACATGGCGTTTGAGGAAGTCTGCGAGTGTGGAAGATATGTCATCGACAAAAGCGAAGATGATATAGAATTACATAGAAAGGGTACTACGAGTACCAGCTGTGTTATTAACTTAGGCTGATTTGAAATGAAATAGGCTGAATACTAACTTTACACTAAACATTGGACTGGACGATGTAGTTCGACTTAACTAACTGGAAAACCTACAACAAGCGATGTAATCACACACGCGCCGCCTTGTCATCCCGCCACAAGGTAACATATTTTTTGCTCATCAGTTACTGATCGGACACTCACTGTTACTTTAAGCCCTAAACGTTAGAGTTCGAATTATGTAACTTATAATATACACTAAAGAGCCAAAAACTGGTACACCTGCCTAATATCGCATAGGCCCCCGCGAGCTCGTAGAAGTGCCGCAACACAACGTGGCATGGACTCTACTAAAGTCTGAATTAGTGCTGGAGGCAATTGACACCATGAATCTTGCATGGCCGTCCATAAATCAGTAGCAGTAGGAGGTGGAGGAGATCTGTTCTGAACAGCACGTTGCAAGGTATTCCAAATATGCTCAATAATGTTCTTGTCTGGGGATGGTTCAAATGGCTCTGAGCACTATGGGACACAACTGCTGTGGTCATAAGTCCCCTAGAACTTAGAACTACTTAAACCTAACTAACCTAAGGACATCACACACATCCATGCCCGAGGCAGGATTCGAACCTGCGACCGTAGCGGTCGTGCGGTTCCGGACTTTAGCGCCTTTAACCGCTCGGCCACTCCGGCCGGCCCATGTCTTAGGAGTCTGGTGGCCAGCGGAAGGGTTTAAACTCAGAAGTGTGTTCCTGGAGCCACTCTGTGACAATTCTGGACGCGTGATGTGTCGCATTGTCCTGTTAGAATTGCACAAGTCCGTCAGAATGCACAAGGGACATGAATGGATGAATCTCCGTTGTTCCATTATGGACAGTGAGGCAACGGCTTGCATATACTTCTTGATGCAACAATTTACCAACAGCCGTAGGTAGTGTAAAAATTTATTTTATTTTATGTGTCACCTGGCCACCAAGAGCTGTTGCATAACGATTTGATTCACGGATCCAGTTATATGGCTCCTTCCGTGTATAGCGATTTAACGACTATGACGTGTTGGGCCTGAAGATTGCATCAATGTAATGACGAAACTGGTAGCACATAGAAGTTCATAAAATAAAGTAAATTTCTAAAATACATACGTCTGTTGGTAAATTATTGCATCAAGAAGATGAATGGATGAAGGGGATCAGACAGGATGCTACGTACATGTCACCTGTCAAAGACGTATCTTGACGTATTAGGGGTCCCATATCACTCCAACTGCGCACGCCCTTCGCCTACAGACCCTCCACCAGCTTGAACAGTCAACTGCTGACATGTAGAGGCAATGGATTAACGAGATTGTCTCTATAACTGTACACGTCCAACCGTCCGATGCAATTTGAAACGACACTCGTCCGACCAGACAATATGTTTCCAGTCATCAACAGTCCAATGTCGATTTTGACGAGCTCAGGCGAGGCGTAAAGCTATGTGTCGTGTAGTCATCAAGGGTACACGAGTGGGCCTACGGCTCCGAACGCCCATATCGATGATGTTTCGTTTAATGGTTCGCACGCTCACACTTGTCGACGGCCCAGCACTGATATCTGCAGCAATCTGCGGTAGGGTAGCACTTCCGTCACGTTGAACGATTCTCTTCAGTTGTCGTTGGTCCTGTTCTTGTACGATCTTTCTCAGGTCGCAGTGATGTTAGAGACTCAATGTTTTACCGGATTCCTGATATTCACGGTACACTCGTGAGTGGTCGTACAGGAAAAACCCCCTCATCGCTACCTCGGAGATGCTGTGCCCATCGCTCACGCGCCGAATATAACACCACGTTCAAACTCACTTACATCTTGATAACCTGCCACTGTAGCAGCAGTAACCTATGTAACAACAGCGCCAGACACTTGTTGCCTTATACAGGCGTTGCCGACCGCAGCGCCATATTCTGCCAGTTTACATATCTCTGTATTTGAATACGCGTGCCTATAACAGTTTGTTCGGCGCTTCAGTGTCTATTGCCCACTTCAGCGGTAACAATCATAATTTAGTAGGTAGGTTGTTTCATTTCCAGTCGGCCGAAATGAATAACACAGCTGATACCCGGAGTACTCCTTCTGATTGCATCTGTATCACTTTACTGTTCCCGATGACGTATGTTACACATTGGTCAACCTCCTCAAAAGCCGTGATGTTAAAAACTTTTCTACCGGTGATCGAATACAGTCCCAACTCATTCACAATGGTCTCCCCCTCAACGATTAGACGGCCGAAGTGGCCGTGCGGTTAAAGGCGCTGCAGTCTGGAACCGCAAGACCGCTACGGTCGCAGGTTCGAATCCTGCCTCGGGCATGGATGTTTGTGATGTCCTTAGGTTAGTTAGGTTTAACTAGTTCTAAGTTCTAGTGGACTAATGACCTCAGCAGTTGAGTCCCATAGTGCTCAGAGCCATTTGAACCATTTTGAACCCCTCAACGATTTCTTTTCCAGCTCAGGAGTAGGAGTCTCTAGATTCACTCGTGGCCAATGTCCTCGTTCATATATTGGATAAAACGGTCGCTAGGATTAAAGAAGATTTTGAGAACACCTTCTCACTAAAAAGAGCGCTGTAAAAAATAGCTCTCCTTTTGCTGAAATCCTTGTGGCTATTGGACATTTGCACCGAATATCGATTCTGTCCTGATCCTGCACGTAGTATCTAACAGGATAACTTTACACTTTCGAAAATGTTTTTTTTTCTTTCTTTTTTTTTCTCAGGCGGTCGGAAAGTTGAAGCTTAAATGATAAATTGGTCACTAAAAGCTATATTTTCTGTGCGAGATACACAGAGATACCCAACACAATATCAAAAGATGGACACAGAACTAAACGCAGAACTAGTATTTATCTGCCTAAATTCGAGAAAACAGAAAATAAGAAAGTATGTGGGCTGACAGACTACCAAAATACCATATAAATGAAATGCGGGCAAGAGAAGATGATGATAAATATTCGTGCTTCATTAATTTTTAAATGCCAGCTTGCGTTGGGGTAAAGTGAAACAAAAGATAACGTAAGTGCGATACGGAGACGTAAGCAGATAGGGAATGGAAATATGGTTGCATGTGGGTTTATTATTTAGCGCAGATGGTGTTATCGCTGGGGTCTCTTACGACCCTGTTGGCCAGAGAAGCGGAGTGTGTTCTGATGGCTCCCTCCTGTGTGTCGTGGCTGAGCAGTGACTCAGCGAAGCAAGTGCCTCCTCCTTGATGTCACCAGGGATTAGGGCGGAGAGCGACCACGGCCGGCCAATCCCGCGTGGAATATTGTCGCCGCATTTTACGACTCTCGCCACCTGCGTCTCGGCCTCAATAATGGAGGACTCGTGCGGCAGCAGGTGTTCCCCCGGCCCTGGACGTATCTCCGACTGGCGGACCGAGCAAATATATATGAGCTGGCCACGGCGCGGACACACGGCAGATTCCACTTTCACGCCCTCCTGTGCTGACGTCTCCTTGGTGCTGTCTTTCGATCGGTAGGTGGCCTGCGTGCGAAATGGCTTTGTGTGTGTGTGCGTGCGAGTGCGTGTGCGTGTCTCCAGGAATGGCTGGTCCGGTCAGCTACTGTATAATTCAGTGCGGGACCTGAGTCACACACGTTCTGTTCGTGTCAGGATTCTTGCGCAGAAACCGAGAGATAGCGACATCCAACAGCATTAGAAAAACGGAGTCTCTAGTGTATGTGTTTCTTGTCGTTACTTACGTGGTAGCTCTGTGGGTGAGCTAATTACAAAGGAATTATCCGTGTTACTATAATAAATATTTTAAATGTACCGGGTGATCACAAAGTGAGTATAAATTTGAAAACTGAATAAATCACGGAATAATGTAGATAGAGAGGTACAGATTGACACACATGCTTGGAATGACATGGGGTTTTATTAGAACCAAAAAATTACAAAAGTTAAAAAATGTCCGACAGTTGGAGGTTCATCTGATCAGAATAGCAACAATTAGCGTAACAAAGTAAGACAAAGCAAAGATGATGTTCTTTACAGGAAATGTTCAATATGTCCACCATCATTCCTCAACAATAGCTGTAGTTGAGGAATAACGTCCGGAGTTATAGTGAGGCATTGGCGTCGGATGTTGTCTTTCAGCATCCCTAGAGATGTCGGTCGATCACGATACACTTGCGCCTTCAGGTAACTCCAAAGCCAATAATCGCACGGATTGAGGTCTGGGGACCTGGGAGGCCAAGCATGACGAAAGTGGCGGCTGAGCACACGATCGTCACCAAACGACGCGCGCAAGAGACCTTTCACGCGTCTAGCAATAAGGGTTGAGCGCCATCCTGCATAAACATCGTACGTTCCAGCAGGTGTTTATCAGCCAGGCTGGGGATGATGCGATTCTGTAACAAATCGGCGTACCTCTCACCCGTCACGGTAGCAGTTACAAAACCAGAATCACACATTTCCTCGAAGAAAAAAGGCCCGATAACGGTAGATGTGGTAAATCCTACCCATACCGTGACTTTCTCGTCGTGCAATGGAGTTTCCATGACAGTTCTAGGATTTTCGGTAGCCCAAATTCTGCAGTTGTGGGCGTTGACAGACCGTCGGAGCGTGAAATGAGCTTCGTCGGTCCACAACACGTTACTCAACCAATCGTTATCTTCTGCCATCTTTTGAAACACCCACACCGCAAATGCCCTCCGCTTCACTAAATCGCCAGGTAACAGTTCATGATGCCGATGGATTTTGTACGGATAGCATCGGAGGGCACGCCTTAGTGCCAACCAAATCGTAGTGTATGGAATGCCGGTGCGACGTGCGACTGCACGAGCGCTAATTTCCCCGTGCATAGACGAACCCGCTAGAGTCTCCATTTCTTCCTGAACTGTCTCAGCAGCATTACGCCTTGTGCTCGGTCGGCCACTACGGGGTCTATCGTCTAAACAACCCGTGGCGCCGGCCGGAGTAGTGGAGCGGTTCTAGGCGCTACAGGCTGGAACCGCGCGACCGCTACGGTCGCAGGTTCGAATCCTACCTCGGGCATGGATGTGTGTGATGTCCTTAGGTTAGTAAGGTTTAAGTAGTTCTAAGTTCTAGGCGACTGATGACCTCAGAAGTTAATTACCATAGTGCTCAGAGCCATTGGAATCGTTTTGAACCAACCCGCGGCTTCGAAATTCGAAATCATTCTCGCCACAGCTGCATTTGTCAACGGACCTTTACCCGTTCGAATCCCCTTCCTATGGCGATAGGATCGTAACGCTGAACTAGCACATTCCCCATTCTGATAATACAGCTTCACTAAAAGCGTCTTTTCAGGTAACATCAACATGCTGCGACTGCTGGCGCATCTGATTATCTCTCTCTCTTTTTTTTTTTTTCTTTATTGTATTTCAAATCCCCATCGGGGAGGGCTGGCAGCAGCATATGCGCTGCTCTTCAGCCGAGAGACTTAGAACAATCAATAGAAGACATTTAAATATAACAAAGGAGAGAATATGGTGAACATAGATATAAAAAAGGGGGAACATCATGGAAGGCAATAGATAAAAAACGGGGCGACTGTAAAATGGAGATAAAAAACTGTTTAAAAGTAGCACACACAAAAGGCCACACACTGCGACACTTAAAAGAACACAAGGCAGTGTATGACTGGAGCATAAAAGGCATCGACAGATGGCGTGGCACATAACGTAACACTGACGGCGAACCTCAAGGCAGTACACAATCAAAATCACACCTTCTGACGCACAGGTGAAACAGCACTAAACACAACACTGATGTGGCACACTGACGATGATCAAATCGGAGGATCTGCCAGGCGCAAGGAGATGAGGGAGACCGGAAGAAGGGAGGGAGGGGAAGAGAGGGGGGAGATGAGCGGGGGTGTGCTGAAGAGAGCCAGGTAGGGAGGGATGTGGGAAGGAAAGAGGCAAGTATGGGGTACAGGGTCTCAGAGGGGGGGGGGGGGGAGGAGGAAAATCCGCTCTGGGAGAAGGAGGGGAGGGGAAAAAGGGGGCCCTAGGGAGGGGGGGGGGACAAGGCCAGGTTATAGTTGGAAGGAAGGGTAGATGTCATGGCGAAGTTTGTCATCTGGGAGGGGGAGGCGTTCGAAATTGCCCTGATGAAGGAGATGGAGGGTGTGGAGGTGGAGAGAGGGAGGGATACAGCGATAGAGGCGCGACAACGGGTGGGGTATGGAGAGGAAGGAGGAAACCAGAGGGTGGGGGGGATCAAGACTGCGGATAATGTAAAGGATGTGGAGATGTTGGAGGAACAGGAGGAGGTGGGGGAAGGGGATCAGTTCATACAGGAGCCGTATGGGGGAAGGAAGGCAGATGCGGAAGGCAAGGCGGAGCGCATGGCGTTCAAGGATTTGGATGGCCTTGTAAAAGCAGGTGGGTGCGAAGATCCAGGCAACGCTGGCATAACAGAGGATAGGACGGATGAGGGATTTGTAGGTGTAGAGGACGGTAGAAGGATGCAATCCCCATGTCCAGCCTGACAGGAGTTTCAGAAGGCGGAGGCGGGAATAAGCTTTCTGCTGTATGGTCTGGAGATGAGGGGTCCAGGTGAGGTGTCGGTCGAGGGTGAGGGCAAGGTATTTTAGGGTGGGGGTGAGCTGGATTTCTCTCTCTCATTACAGCTCCTTTTATACACGATTGTCAAGCGCAGTCACTGACGTTTTGCTGTCCAGCGCCATCTGTCGAACATTTTGTGAACTTTGTTTTTTGGGGGTCTAATAAAACCCCATGTGATTCCAAGCATGTGTGTCAATTTTTACCTCTCTATCTACGTTATTCTGTGGTTTATAAAGTTTTCAAATTTATACTGACGTTTTGATCAACCAATATTTAAAAGGCATGTCCAATAGCATCTATGTGTGCACCAGTGTTTTGATACATGAGACGACTAATTCCTAAAAGTGAAGACTGACAAGGTCGAAACACTCTATAAAAGAAGCGAAAACGTTCCAGCAAACATGTGTTCACGGTCGAGCCGTTTGAGCGATTGAACGATAAATGCCGATGTGTAGTTACAAGCGGATACTAATTATAGTGTGATATATGCTTCTCCTTAAGACGTAAATTTTTCGATCCTCATCTGTCTGGGCTAAAATTTCGTCCATGGCCTATCTTTAAAAGAGACTTGATGATGATGATGATGATGATGATGATGATGGTTTGTGGGGCGCTCGACATCGAGTTCCCAGTCTTTCTAGTTCAATCTCGCCACTTCCCAAATGATCATGAGATGATGAGGACAACACAAACACCCAGTCCCCGGGCGGAGTGCCGGCCGGAGTGGCCGTGCGGTTCTAGGCGCTACAGTCTGGAACCGAGCGACCGCTACGGTTGCAGGTTCGAATCCTGCCTCGGGCATGGTTGTGTGTGATGTCCTTATGTTAGTTAGGTTTAATCAGTTCTAAGTTCTAGGCGACTGATGACCACAGAAGTTAATTCGCATAGTCCTCAGAGTCCAACCCGGGCGGAGTAATCGCCGACCGGGCAGGAAATCGAACCCGCGACCTCGTGATCCAGAGGTAGTAACGCTAGCCACTCGACCTTGAGCTGCGAACTTTACAAGAAATGCATTTCTACTTCAGCATATTAAATGTTACAATTTACTGCGTCTCTTAACGGAGGTGTCACTCCGTCTGTTCTCGCATATGCATGCAATACTGCACACTGCAGTGAGTTGTGAATTCTTTGAAACGGGTGATCGTGGTGGTGAAGTTTGTCGGCCTACTTGACGTACCCTCTTCGACCATATTCTCGCCTTAGATGTAGTATTACGGCAGTAATAATATATGCAGGTGTTCTATCACATTTATGAAAGTTATGAGAGGGAATATCCTCAAGCGATCTTGGAAAATAAAGTCGCCGAAACCGAAGGTACGCTCGTATATCAAATTTTCTTGAAAGGACGCGTGATAAAATGAGACGATCATCTGGTAATCCAGCAACGTATTCAATTAGGAACATTGCTGGCGTTGTGACTCATTAACAGCACAGTGGTTTTGTTAAGTCTGCGCTCAATCAGACGAGGACTTAACAGAAACGTGCTCTGAAATCGGGATCTTACGAAAGGAAGTTGGGTTTTTGACGCGACTATTTATTTGAGGATGATCCAGAGGGACAGAAAAATGTCATGTAATTCAAAATATGCAACTGAGACTGAATATGAAGTGCTATAATCTAAAAGTAAACATATGAAGTATACAAGCAGACAAAAAGATTGCAGACTTCCATGCTACTAGAGGGAGCTGCAGGGCGCTAAAACTGTAGACTGTAGAGGAAGTAAGAGACTAGAAAACATCCATATGTGCAGGACGTAGGTTGCAAGTGCTACTCTGAGATGAAGAGGTTGGCACGGGAGAGGAACCAGCCAGAAGACCGATGAAAAAAAAAAAAAAAAAAGGAGAAGATGAAGATATGTTCACTGGGTGAGAAGTGATGTGAAGTTATTTCAGTGTTTACAAAATCACTTCAAATTTACAAAGAATTTGGCAGTGAAAACTTTGGCAATAAAGAGTTTGCCAGTATGAGCTGACTTATCGGTATGATGTTTCACATCATTGGATGGCTCACTGATTCGAATGGGAAAGGTGTCATAAAACCCTTGCATTCTCTCCGGAGGCAAGCTGGTTCGCAACTGTTGCAACTCAACATGACGCAGTCAGTTCGTAGAGACACGAGTGATGTATACCCTCTTCCATTGCGAAACCATACTATCATCAGAACGAACATAGGTAAGCAAAGAACCAAAGAAAACCGGAAATCTTTCACAAAACTGGGGATACTTAGACTTGAGATGAATGAATCAGATGTTGAGGATCTGCTAGAAGGAAAACGTTGATGAAGCAATACCTGGGGTACGAAAACCTTCCAACAACTTGCGAGCTAACATCTCAAAGACGTTCAGGCTCACACGCAGTTCCCTTCCATCGACATGTCTTGGCTCAAACTCGTCTATGAGTTGAACCGCGCGTGTCGCATTACACGCCCTAAATTAGACACTTGTGACCCACTTGTCTGGCTGATGGCAGGTCTGCGAAATACTAAGTTAATATAACGTATAACAACAGTAATAATAACATCAGGAGCTAAATTAGCGGCCCATAAATGATGTAGGCTACTCAGTTTCCGGCCGTTGTGGCTGAGCGGTTCTAGGAGCTTCAGTCCGGAACCGCGCAACTGCTAGGGTCGCAGGTTCGAATCCTGCCTCGGGCATGGATGTGTATGATGTCCTTAGGTTAGTTAGGTTTAAGTAGTTCTAAGTTCTAGGTGACTGATGACCTCAGATGTTATGTCCCATACTGCTCACAGCCATTTGAACCAAGATAGCGATTTGGTTACAGTAATGTTTATTCAAGTAGCAAACTAACATCGAAAGTGCTCGTATTTAGAATTACTGTTGCACTCGAGCGCATAACCATTTGACACAGTTCGATCATTCACAATCTCATCGCCAAAGGCAAGTGCGATGCTCCACCTCGTCATTTACACGAAAATGTAGAGTTCACACTAGGCGCGCGGCTGCTCACCGCTCAGAGACCAAGTCCACAGATACCACACAACGCGCAATTTTCGAAGTCGTCTCACTTCCTAGCTGCGTAAAGACCGACCGTCCGCTTTCGCGTCTGCATCCGAACTGTACCCTTTGGTGTCTCCAGCCGAACTGTCCGCTTTCGCGTCTGCAACAGCACTGTCCCTCTGCCCGTCCCGGGCTGCGCTTCCCTCGCGCCGAACGTCCTCGCTCAACTGACTAGGGCAGTTCCCTTTCTTGAAGCCATCCTTCTGATTGGCTACAGCTTATTCTGCATTATTTTACATTTTAACATATTTAAATAACCAAAAGGTGACCACTTTCACGTTCTAAATAAAGTAACGATAATTTTCATTACATAGTGAACGTTAAATTATACTGCATAAAACAATACAATTTCGTTCTTAACTTTGAATATCACTGCAAGTGGCCTTGCACCAAAGTGCTTTCTGATAAATAAATAAAGAACAAAAGTAACTATAATGCAGCAAATTTTACAACAAATTTTCTATTACCTAATGACTCAATAAGGTGTCATGATGTCATCGTTCAATGTTTTTTGTGTGGAGGAAATGATGATCTTATGCTTAACCGAAAATACTGATAATTTAAATTTAATGTATCTTTTAAACAAATAAATTTACAGAGTTGATATTTACAACATTTGTCATTTCAATGATGCGCTTCAATATGAAATGTCGATCGTTAACATCGACTAAAGCGTTCAGATCTTAACATTCACGCTTTGTTACAAAACTTGTTAATTTCACTCTAACAGTAAACCGTAAACTATT
The DNA here is from genome assembly GCF_023864345.2 of Schistocerca serialis cubense. NCBI lineage: Eukaryota > Metazoa > Arthropoda > Insecta > Orthoptera > Acrididae > Schistocerca > Schistocerca serialis. Next base: position 1,238,220,776 of record NC_064638.1, read on the forward strand.
ATAGATATGACCAATATTCATGTTTTATTGGGATCACCATGAAAATTTATGAAGGATGGTAGATTACTACACAATCAAATAGTTTTCATAAATGTTTTCTTTTATGGCCCATCTTAGGTCCGCCACATTAAACACTTCTACATCTCCTTGCCCACAAACGCCTTCTACTTGGTTTCCCTATGACGTAGGTTCTCGTCTGTCTCACTCGCACACTACAGCACTTGGGTATCGATAGACAATAGACACCTGTGAGTCTCTTCACGTCTTATACTTGGTTTCTGTATGACGTAGGTTCTTGTCTGTCTCACTCGCACACTACAGCACTTAGGCATCAATAGACAATAGACACCTGTGAGTTTCTCCATCTCATGGCGTATCTGCGCTCCTTGTGGCATACGGTCCTGGACGACAGGGTTCGTTTCACAGTTCCTGAAGGCTGACTCTTTCGGCTATATACTTAAATGAAAGTGAAATGCTCGTTAACTCACAAACTATAGATAGGAAGAGATTATCTCTAATTAGTAATAAAATTTTTGTAACGTAATCGTTTTATTCGGAAAGCTATCTACAACCGGTCAATAGAAAAACTATGCTGAATGTGAGAAGTAGAGTGGTTCACTTGCCTTGAACAGTGGAGACTGCATTGGTCATATTAATGATGGTGTTGAAGCAAAAACCACATTCACCAAATATGGAAATAAGAAAGTCTGAAACGGCGAGTGAAGTTCTGTAATATAAGGCCGCAAAAATTTCAGTATTAACAACAAATTAATGGCGCCGATGCGCAGAATAAGGAAACAAAAAAGACACTCCTCAAACCCTGGCAGTATGCTGTGCCAAGACATATTAACGTCTTAGCGATGTATCCAAGTGCTAAAATGTATCACAGTGGTAAGCACATATTGCTCAAGACAATGTTATGTTGAAGCGACTTTGCGCTCAGTAGGGTGACCTGAGAACGAAACTTCGTGAAAGCATCTAATGGCGGCGCTGATAGTAAAACGGGGATTGAAATAAAATGCCAAACTGATCCAATCAAACTCGACAAGATGGAACAATATGATTTCAGAATTTAAATGTGGGCAAACGAGTAACAACAGTGAACTGCCGACTATTTACATGGACCGAAATATCGTTTTGAACGACAGAATGAATTGGGAGGGGTGGGGGGAGTTTGGGCGTGGTAAGGATAGCAGGTGGTAAATATTTTGAGGGAAGGGGAGGAAGAAGGGAAAAACCAAAGGCTTAAAAGTATTGGGGTAATAGGGATAACGAATAAGAAGCCACTTTTCGCAGGAAACAAAAGCCGCAAAAGGGAAGAGCTGAGCTAATTGTCACGAAAAAAAGAAGAGAGAAAACTACCTGAAGACTGATACTATTACTAAATACAATTCAGCTTTTAGTTCCATGTTCATCTTTTGGTATTGAGTTGTTTATCATTTGTATCCGGCAAATCCTAGTTCCACTCTCCGCATTCTTTATGTATCTTTTCTTTTCATTATGTTATCCAGGTTTCGTTTACGTACATTATAATTAGAAGCTATTCAGAACTCCGGAAGTATGTCTCTCCTTACCTTCGTTCTTAAAAATAGAATAATATAACAATGATTGAAGTTACATTTCTGTGTCTTGGTATGAAAGTCAGATTCGTCACCATGTGATATATTTCATCCTAAGCATTCAAAATGTATCTCCTCTACTACTTATTCATTTACTACAATTTTGCACCTAATTCCGCTATTCTCATAAGCGTTCGTCACATTTATGTACAGACATTTGAAAGCACTGGTGATAAACCACACCCTTATCTTAAACCAAGGTTTCGATTATCTTTTCCTGCAAGAGACATATATGTTGCTCTTCATACACAGATTTTACGTCTCACGATAAATGCATATGGTAATCCCACTAGCTAAGCAACTGGAAAATATATTTATATATTGTTTTAATCGTGCTCTCTATTGTAGTGGTTCTTCAGCGGTCCAGCCCGCATCTCGTGGTCGTGCGGTAACGTTCTCGCTTCCCACGCCCGGTTCCCGGGTTCGATTCCCGGCGGGGTCAGGGATTTTTCTCTGCCCCGTGATGTCTGGGTGTTGTGTGCTGTCCTTAGCTTAGTTAGTTAGGTTTAAGTAGTTGTAAGTTCTAGGGGACTGATGACCATAGATGTTAAGCCCCATAGTGCTCAGAGGCATTTGAACCATTCTTCAGCGGTCCCCTATAGGTAAACAATTTTCTCGTGACTTTCTTGTTAAACTAGCTGTATCAGCGGCTGTTGTGCTTAAACCGACTGAAGATAAACCAACAACAATTAAATATCTCGAATTTGGCACAGATTAAATGAAGGAAAAGCAGGTAATAGGGAAACAAATACGTCAAGACAAATATTTGTACTGCTACATGTACTGTCAAAGGGACAAGGGCGTAATATTTGACATGTACCTCTCTGATACCAATCCCGGCTTGGAGACGAATAATAGATAATCATTCCATATTGACCTCTGAATGCTGTTGTGTGATGAGTCTCATGGCGCTTCGAGTGAGTGGGGGACAAATTGTGCATTAATTATTGTGTATGGGTCGCTGAATGCAGGTGCATGAAGCGTTACAAATGTCCATCAAGCAGCTAATTGCACTGTCGCTCTCCACTGAGAAGCGACATCTCCAATCTCGGGTAGGTAACCATCTTTGTGCAGCACATCCCCAGGCCCAGCTGGGCTGTTGCAAATTTAATAAGTAGCTGATAATCGCCGCTTGGCGTCTCAGTGTGTTTCCACCAATCATTTCGAACAATCCGTCAGTGAAACATACATGCGACAGCTCAGTGACGAGAGACTTCTGAAAACTCGTAACAGCCCTTTTTGTGTTAACAGTCCTTTGTAATTCTTTAGTCTCTTTTCTTCAAATCCCTGAGTTATAGCTGGTGTTTTTTTTTACAAAAATGAAATATCCGAGTCCCCATTAGCAGATGGTCGAATCCAGAGTTCCCGTTTAACACTTTTGTCGTTGTTTCCCTAGAATTGCATATCTTCAGGTACATTTTATATCTCAAGTGATCTTCAATTTAAAAGTTACAAACAAAAAAACTCCGTGTAATGTTTCTTTATTATTGTTTAGTTGAGAAACAGTAACATGAGTACGATGCATTGAAACATAATTTTGCCTCAGTCTTGCGACCCTCACATGAGATAAAACAATACAGCGTCATCTTCGAAACACTCACATCTATAGCGGACAAGGAGTCTGCTGTCTAGAAACAAGAATATTGTGTCAGGATTACCACCAAAACTAACCAAGTGCCCACCTTAAGACGGCTGTTCTGCATTTACATCTACACTTACATTAGTTCTCCACAAGCCATCTGACCGGGTGCGGCGGTACCATTAAGTCATAGGTCCTCCCCTATTCCACTCACAATGGCGTGTGGGAAGAATCATTCTCCGTAAACCTCTGTAGTATCTCTAATTTCTCGAATATTTTCATCGTGACGACATGTATGTGCCAAAGTAGCTTACTTTGTCGAAATTTCAACAGTAAGCCCCTCACTGATGCACAGTACCCCTCTTCTAGCGTCTGCCACTCAGTTTGTTGAGCAGCTGTGTAAAGCACTAGCTTAGATTAAACGATCTCGGGAAGAAAACCAACTCTCTTCGTGTGATATTCTCTTTCTCTTCTATCAGTACTACCTGGTAAGGGCTCCAGACTGGTGAATAACACTGGACCTTCGGTCGTACAAGCGCCTTGAAAGGCACTTCTTTCATGGATGAGTTACATTTCCTGAAGCTTCTTCCTATGAATCTTAATCTGGCTACTATTTCTTTTAAGTGCTCATTTCACTTATGATCGCTCCTGAAGGAACCTCTTCTGGATTTTACTTTCTGTCAGCCAAGAACAAGAACCCAGGACACAACCACGAATAGCAAAAAGGAGAACAGGTTCCATGGCGCCAGACTGTCAGGAAACTCAGTAGTCATAGATCCAATAGCCAAAATTGACGTGTTCCTCACTCGTATTGAGCCCTGCAAATCGGCTACCCCGTACGTCCATGAAATATTACTGAAAGCTTAAATTCATATGTAACGAATGTGAATGGAGGTGAAAGTAGAGGGCACATTCGCCAACTAAGTAGCTGATGTGTCAATTTATAATCTATAGTAATAAGAAAATTGTGAAACCATCTCGAAAACTATTAGACGAATTTTCGTTGCGATTTTCATAGGTAAGTAAATTTGGGACAACATGTAGGCTTCATTTCATCAAAATCAATATATGGAAGAAAAGGGTATCGTAATTTAAGGTTTCATCTTGAATCGTCTGCTCAGATTAGTGTTCGGATGTTTGACTATCATGGCGTAGTACATTTACGAACCAATAGATGGTGCTGTTAGTTTTATAATGCATAAAATATCCAATACATTACGCTGTTAGTTACTTTAACCCAATAAAAGATTTATTTTCGGGAGTTTATGTGAATGACAGAATTAATCACCATGGTCTTATCATTGCAAATACACACTTACGCAAAGTATACTTCGCTACAACATACGGTTTTAATGATTTCAGTTTGTATATTAAAAATTTGACGACATTCTTTTGCTTCTTTCGATAGGTTTTATTTATTTTCTTTGCTATGCAAAATAAATTTTTCAGTTTTGTTTGTGATTTGGGTGCCTATTCATAATATTTTAGTTTGTTTTGTTTGCAAATAAAATGCCTAGAAAACGGTCAGATCTTTCTGAATAGCCAGAACGAGTAACAGACTAGGTAATGTGGCTTGAAGAATTGAATGAAAATCTTGAAGCTCAAGTAAATCAGGGATTAACTTGTTTATTGGGAATTCCTTTTGAAAGCGAGACTTGACGTAACTGTGATCCAGAGTGCCATGCATTGTCTCACTCCTAAGAACCTTTGACTCACAACGCTTAATGTTACTTCTCTCCCAAGTATAACCGTAAAGCGGAAATTCTGATGGAAAATAGTGCGAATGGAGAGATTATGTGCATCGAACCATGCTTATTCCTAACAAATTAACATTTTACTTTGAACGTGTACAATTTCAGGTGAGCTTATGTTATGCCATGGTAAAAAATAATGCACACGGCCGCATGCTGCGTGTTACGAATATGTATCTTCGTATCTGTTGCTTTTCACGCAGCTAGCTCAACGTGGATCCTTCCCGTGTTAGCGAATCAAATTAGCTCTTAGTTAATGTACTCAGTAATGCTACCTCAAACGTTGTGTAGAAAGAAACTTTGTAAAGCAAAAATAAATTCCATAAGTAAATAAATTCCTTACCAACAAAGACTCGGGCTTTATAAATCAAAACTAAATTGCCTACGTAAATAGATTCCATACCTACAAAGACTCAGGATCAGCTATAAATACCCGGGCAATGCCGAGTATTTTAGCTTGTAGTGCAAGGCTATTCAAAAAGAGGAATCAGATTCAAAAATTTATTGCTGCCTAACTACAAAAGGTACGAACACAATTGAAATGTTCCTGGAAAGAGAAAAGTTCAAATTTTTATTCACACTATGTGAGCACTATTTGATACACGACAATATCAAAACGGTGGCTCATTTCCTGCCACACATGAAGTAGCTGGTCTCTCATAATGAACCCTCAGCTTCAACAATGCCATGTCGCAGAGTTTCAAGATGTCAGACATACTGGGGAAGAGAACGCCCGTCTCTTACGTTGCCCACAGACAAAAGTCACAAGGTGAAGTTTGAAGATATGATAAGCCACGGGCGATGTTCATCGTCTACTCCTTTTCTTCCTAGATAAACATCCCAGAACTCACACCTTGTGACTTTTATCTGTAGGGTCACATAAAAGACCGCGTTTTGGTTCCCCCTATACCTGAGACTCTTGAAAGTCCGTGACATCGCATTACTGAAGACGTGAATTTGATAACGAGAGACCAGCTGTCTCGTGTGTGGCAGGAAACGAGCCAGCGTTTTGATGTTTATCGTCTAACTCGTGGTCCTCACTCTGAGTGCATAAAAATTTGAAGTGTTCTCTTTCCAGGAACGTTAGAATTGTGTTTATAGCTTTTTTAATTTGGAAGTGATAAATGTTTCAAATCTGTTCCTCCTTTCGGAATAGATCTATATTTAATATAACTCAAGACTAGCAGTTGAGTTATAGGCATTATCATTAAACTGTGTCACAGGGATGGATTCATCATGTGTCACTCATTCCCAATTGTGTTTGATAATTTACTACTTATTTAAATATTTGAGTTTTAGCATTTTAAAGAGAGCATCGCAGGTGCTACCTCTCAAATCAGGCTCTGGTAGGCGTATGCTACAGTTCGTATGGAAATTTCTGGAAATAGAACAAGGCAAAACAATTTTGCACCACGGAAAATTTTTGTTGGCATCTGTCCCTTATCTTTTCCCACGTCCCTCTACCTCCTAAATACAGTATCCGCCCAGCGTCGAAGCACACGTGGTTTGGGAGGACGCCTGTCGCAGATGCGCTGGACACACAGCGCCTGCTGGGTCAGAGGGCAGCGAAGTCCAGACAGGGCGTTATTTTTTCATTTCCGCTGTTGTGGTTCCAGGTGCTCTGTGACAGCGTCAACAGCAGTCGATCATTATCGAGTTACCACGCCGTTAACAGCGGCGGCGCTGCCGGCAGGTAGCCCCATAAATTGTCGTGGCCGCCATAAATAATGCACGGACGCGCCGCGGGCGGCCGGACAGCGCCGGCAACAGGCGACGACCGACCGACATAGTAGCAGCTAACGTGTTCCTGCATTCCGCCTCGTCGGTCTCCTGTCCGAGCCGCGTCGCTTCGGATATTCACTGCCCTTGGACGAAATCCAAAAACCAATGCCACAGAACTAACAGGCGATTCGAAATTTTTTGTAGGCTGACAACTTTTTATGTCAGCTGGTTTCACAGTTTCAAATTTAGATTCCAATTAAACTTAATTGTAATAAAAGACGTTCAGTTTCACCATTACTTACATTTCTGTTCCTCTCGTAAAACACACTACTTGAGGATTACATGATCAGTAGAACGCTTGAGACACTTCTACTGAAATGTGAAAAAAAGAAATGGTTCAAATGGCTCTGAGCACTATGCGACTTAACTCCTGAGGTCATCAGTCGCCTAGAACTTAGAACTAATTAAACCTAACTAACCTAAGGACATCACTCACATCCATGCCCGCGGCAGGATTCGAATCTGCGACCGTAGCGGTCGCTCGGTTCCAGACTGTAGCGTCTAGAACCGGACGGCCACTCTGACCGGCAAATGTGCAAAAACTCTGTGTAAATTAGAGTACACCAAGCAAAGATTTTATTCAAAAGATCCACATTGAGGAGACCCTCAGAGAGTAGAACACGTTTGTTAACTGACGGCAGTATACTCAACAACATTACACCCACATTTACGCTAATTACACGCTAATAATAATAGCTCTTACAAGTGATATGTTTTTAGGTTAGTTAGTGTATCCAAGCATACGAGGCAAGAGCCAGCCATTGATGTTTATTTTTCCATGGGCAGCCGGTCAAATATTCTTTATTTTCCCCTGGTCAACAAGTTAGGTGATGAACCGGGGATGCATGGACGAAAAACGGTTAGTCTATACTTAATGGCGTAGACCACGTCACTCTGATTTTATGACGTGTAGGTGGGATGACAAAAACGACCAACACACTGCAGTGTGTACATATACAGGGTGGTCCACTGATAGTGACCGGGCCAAATATCTCACGAAATAAGCATGAAACGAAAAAACTACAACGAACGAAACTCGTCTAGCTTGAAGGGGGAAACCAGATGGCGCTATGGTTGGCCCGCTAGATGGCTTTGCCATAGGTGGTACGGATATCAACTGCGTTTTCTTAAATACGTACCCACATTTTTTTATTACATATTCGTGTAGTACGTAAGGAAATATGAATGTTTTGGATTTACCACTTTCTTCGCTTTGTGATGGACGGCGCTGTAATAGTCACAAACGTGTAAGTACTTGGTATCACGTAGCATTCCGCCAGTACGGACGGTATTTACCTCGTGATACCCGTGTTAAAATGGACCGTTTACCAATTGCGGAAAAGGTCGATATCGTGTTGATGTATGGCTATTGTGATCAAAATTCCCAACGGGCGTGTAATGTGTATGCTGCTCGGTACCCAGGACGACATCATGCAAGTGTCCGCACCGTTCGCCGGATAGTCACGTTATTTAAGGAAACAGAAAGTGTTCAGCCACATGTGAAACGTGAACCACGACCTACAACAAATGATGATGCCCAAGTAGGTTACGGAAGGTGAACTACTCGCTTTTGAGAGGAATGTCGTTACCCGTATTGCCAAATGCATTGAGGTTGACGGACATAATTTTGAGCATTTATTGCATTAATGTGGCATTTGCAGGTAATCACGCTGTAACAACATGCGTTCTCGGAAACGATAAGTTCACAAAGGTACATGTATCATATTAGAACAACCGAAATAAAATGTTCAAACGTACCGACGTTCTGTATTTTAATTTAAAAAACTTACCTGTTACCAACTGTTCGTCTAAAATTGTGAGCCATATATTTGTAACTCTTACAGCGCCATCTATCACAAAGCGAAAAAAGTGGTCCAACTAAAACATTCGTATTTCTTTACGTACTACACAAATATGTAATAAAAAATGGGGGTTCCAATTTTAAAAAAACGCAGTTAATATCCGTTTGATCTATGACAGCGCCATATAGCGGGCCAACCATAGCGCCATCTGGTTTCTCCCTTCAAGCTGGACAAGTTTCGTTCTTTGTTGTTTTTTGATTTGACGCTTATTTCGTGAGATATTCGCCCAGTCACAATCAATGGACCATATGCTGTATAAAAGTATCTGCATTTATAGAACTCATAGAACTCGTATATATAGCTACTGAAAAGCCTCGTCAGATAGGAGGGATTCAGGGATATGACAGGAACGATGATTTGAAGCAAAAAATTCTAGTAAACGTGCGCTATAAAATACATATGGTAAAACCTATGAGCACATCATCTTCGATACTGTGAAACAAATGTTTTCTACTGCCATGTCTTTGCTTTCCGCAGTCTGAGAAGTGGTAGTATGGACAAGAAAAAAATCCAATGGACATTGTCTCTAATGTGCATACCATAAGAACTATGAGGAGTTGTGCAGTAGAAGTGTTCCACAGTAGCGGAGATGAACAAGTGCTTTTAGCTCTTAAGTATGCAATTTAAAGCCCACGTTTACCTGACATTTCTGGCTCAAAATATGGAATGCCAAAAGCTTGAAGAAGAGGAGATTTGTTTCGCAGTATCGAAGACGAAGAAGTGCTCATAGCTCTTAAGGTATCAATTCTACACCCCACGTTTATTGGACATTTTTCCTTCAAATGATTATTCTGATCATATCCCTGAAAATTGACCATCCCTCATTGGACTCCCACGTCTGCGTATCCATTCTAAGAGTCTTAAGGTGTATTTCCTCTGGTGTTTCGGAGGATATTTACGGTTTAGTTTTACAGACGTACAGCTGAAATCATCCAGAACAAATTCTGCTCATCACGTCTTTCATATAAGGTCCAGTGTCTACGAAAAGCATCAGTTTCTTTGACATTACGAATCAAATTATCTTTAAAACGGAATATTATGTGCCCATTAGAATAGGTTGATGTGGTATACGTATACACACAAAGAAATTTCAGAGAAATTGGGTGATTTGTTCAGGAGAAATAGTTTCACAAATTGAGCAAGTCAAATGTGCGTTGATCCGCCTCTGCATCTGGCCCTTATGCAAGCAGATATTCAGCTTGCTGTATATTGACAGAGATGCTGGATGTCTTCCAGAGGGATGTCGTGCCCAGTTGTGTTCAACCTGATTGTCACCCGCCATACGGCGCAACAACCAGGAGTGATGTTCCGGGGTGCCATTTCATTCCATAGCTGGACCCCTTTGGCTGTCATCCGCGGCACCCTTTACAACACAGTGGAACGCTGACGATATTCCACTCCCAGTTTGCTGCCCTTCACGACAAGTCATCTCAGGCTTGCATTCCAGCAAGATAACTCTCGCCCGCCCCCACATGGTGTGGGTTTCCGGTGCTTGTCTTTATGCCTGCCAAATCCTACCTCGTGCAGCAAGGTCGCCGGATCTCTCGCCGGTCTAGAACGTTAGGAGCATTATAGTCAGGGTACACAAATCAGCTTGGAATGCGTACGATGTAACAACCGTAGTAGTTGAGCGCCTCAGAGAGAACCTGCAGAACGTCGTGAAGAAGTTTCGTGATCATACTATTGTAATAGGGGGAGACTTCAATCTACCAGGTATAGAATGGGATAGTCACACAATCAGAACTGGACCCAGGGACAGAGACTCTTGTGACATTATCCTGACTGCCTTGTCCGAGAATTACTTCGAGCAGATAGTTAGAGAACCAACTCGTGAAGCTAACGTTTTAGACCTCATAGCAACAAATAGACCGGAACTTTTCGACTCCGTGAATGTAGAAGAGGGTATCAGTGATCATAAGTCAGTGGTTGCATCAATGACTACAAGTGTAATAAGAAATGCCAAGAAAGGAAGGAAAATATATTTGCTTAACAAGAGTGATAGGGCACAAATCGCAGAATATCTGAGTGACCACCATCAAACGTTCATTTCTGAGGAAGAGGATGTGGAACAAAAATGGAAAAAATTCAGAAACATCGTCCAGTACGCCTTAGATAAGTTCGTACCGACTAAGGTCCAAAGCGAGGGGAAAGATCCACCGTGGTATAACAATCATGTACGAAAGGTACTACGGAAACAAAGAAAGCTTCATCATAGGTTTAAGAGTAGTCGAATCATAGCTGATAAGGAAAAGCTGAACGAAGCGAAAAAGAGCGTAAAGAGAGCAATGAGAGAAGCATTCAACGAATTCGAACATAAAACATTGGCAAACAATCTAAACAAGAACCCTAAAAAGTTTTGGTCATATGTAAAATCGGTAAGCGGATCTAAATCCCCTATTCAGTCACTCGTTGACCACGATGGCACCGAAACAGAGGACGACCGAAGAAAGGCAGAAATACTGAATTCAGTGTTCCGAAACTGTTTCACTGCGGAAAATCGTAACACGGTCCCTGACTTCAGCCGTCGCACGGACGCCAAAATGGAAAATATTGAAATAAACGATATCGGAATTGAAAAACAACTGCTATCACTTAGTAGCGGAAAAGCATCCGGACCAGACGAGATACCCTTAAGATTCTACAGTGATTATGCTAAAGAACTTGCCCCCTTTCTATCAGCAATTTATCGTAGATCGCTGGAAGAACGTAAAGTACCTAGCGACTGGAAGAAAGCGCAGGTCGTTCCCATTTTCAAGAAGGGTCATAAATCAGATGCGAATAATTATAGGCCTATTTCGCTTACGTCAATCTGTTGTAGAATAATGGAACATGTTTTGTGTTCTCGTATTTTGACGTTCTTAGATAATACAAATCTCCTTCATCATAACCAACATGGATTCCGCAAACAGAGATCATGTGAAACTCAGCTCGCCCTATTTGCCCAAGAAATTCACAGTGCCGTAGACACTGGCGAGCAGATTGATGCCGTATTCCTGGACTTCAGGAAGGCATTTGATACGGTTCCGCACTTACGTTTAGTGAAAAAAATACGAGCTTACGGAATATCGGACCAGGTTTGTGATTGGATTCAGGATTTCCTAGAAGATAGAACACAACATGTCATTCTTAACGGTTCAAAATCTGCAGATGTAGAGGTAATTTCGGGAGTACCGCAGGGAAGCGTGATAGGACCTTTATCGTTTACAATATACATAAATGACTTAGTTGACAACATCGGTAGCTCCGCGAGGCTATTTGCAGATGACACGGTTGTCTACAAGAAAGTAGCAACATCAGAAGACTCGTACGTACTCCAGGAGGACCTGCAGAGGATTAATGCATGGTGCGACAGCTGGCAGCTTTCCCTAAACGTATATAAATGTAATATAATGCGCATACATAGGGGCAGAAATCCATTCCAGTACGATTATGCCATAGGTGGTAAATCATTGGAAGCGGTAACGACCGTAAAATACTTAGGAGTTACTATCCGGAGCGATCTGAAGTGGAATGATCACATAAAACAAATAGTGGGAAAAGCAGGCGCCAGGTTGAGATTCATAGGAAGAATTCTAAGAAAATGTGACTCATCGACGAAAGAAGTAGCTTACAAAACGCTTGTTCGTCCGATTCTTGAGTATTGCTCATCAGTATGGGACCCTTACCAGGTTGGATTAATAGAAGAGATAGACATGATCCAGCGAAAAGCAGCACGATTCGTCATGGGGACATTTAGTCAGCGCGAGAGCGTTACGGAGATGCTGAACAAGCTCCAGTGGCGGACACTTCAAGAAAGGCGTTACGCAATACGGAGGGGTTTATTATCGAAATTACGAGAGAGCACATTCCGGGAAGAGATGGGCAACATATTACTACCGCCCACATATATCTCGCGTAATGATCACAACGAAAAGATCCGAGAAATTAGAGCAAATACGGAGACTTACAAGTAGTCGTTCTTCCCACGCACAATTCGTGAATGGAACAGGGAAGGTGGGATCAGACAGTGGTACAATAAGTACCCTCCGCCACACACCGTAAGGTGGCTCGCGGAGTATAGATGTAGATGTAGATGTAGAATTAGTCAAATCTGGTACGATACCGCTTAAGAGGACATCCAAAAACTCTACCAATCGATGCCAAACCAAATAGCTGCTTGCATGAGGGCCAGAGGTGGAGTAAGTTGTTATTAACTTCATCAGTTTAGGGAGCACATTCTCTTGAATAATTAGTCCATTTTTTCGGAAATTGTAATCATTTGTATGTCTGTACAAGTACGTCACTTCTGCCGATTTCTGTCCTATTCAGATAACTGCTTTGTGAGGCGTCGTTTTGGTACAAAGGGAACCCTGCTCAGAATGAAATCAAACTTGAACAGCATCACTATTGACCCAGGGGTGTAGTCGTGGAAGAAAAATTTAAAAAACGAACAAAAATTTTAAAGCAGATGCGCGATACACGGATGTTCCTCAGTGTGTGCCCAAGACGCCCAACATGATTGTCTCTACGAAGGATCTCGGGCTGAAATGTCTTTCACAAGAACGTTGACTGTATGCCAGTAGCCCTGCAGGAGTTCGGGACGCTAAAAGACATGAAAAAACGCATTGACCTGAAGTCCGCGATGGGTTTGGAGAAAATGATTACAAAATTCGAAAATACAGGTTCTTTTGGAGTGGGATGTGGCACATGGAGAAAAACATCTGATCCGATTTTTGTAGGAAATCTGGCCACAGCATTACAGGTCGGATCGAGCGGTGGTGGGCAAACATGAAGTGCATGGAAAAGAGCCTGCGGGCATTGTGCATAAAATCCTATGAACCATCTTGCATTGCTATCCATTCCAAATCACCCACTTTCAGTAGTTGCTCCCTGCTGACCTGTCACCTGCAAGCAGGACATACGTTTACTCTGTAATTTCTTTCTGACAATGAATGTCCATGGAACATCCTGTGGACAGACGAAGCCCATTTCCACTCCAAGGACATGTCCATACGCAGAACTGCAGAATACATCATCATGATCAGTTTTCTGCTATATTAGCAGGTCCTTTGCCTGTCCATTTTCTGCGATCCATTGCTTCCTTCTTAAGGCTGCTGTATGTTGTACGGTCATCCAGTATCTGGAATCTCTTCATCCTCGCTTCCTTTTCCATTCCACATAGCCTTCTAAAACTGTTTTTATCAGTCCGTCATTCTTTCTTCGTATATGCCCAATTCAATTTCTTTTTCTTCCAGCGTTTTCTTTTCTTTGTTCGAGCGTTCTCGCTTCTGGAGCGCGGGGTCCCGGCTCCAGTTGACGGCGGGGTCAGCGATTTTCACCTGCCTCCAGATGAATGAGTGTTGTTGTGTCGTCTTCATGTTTGTTATTCAACCGCATTACGGTCGGAGGAAGGCAACAGCAAACCACCTCCATTAGCACCTAGTACGGCGGTGCGGGTCTCTCGGGTCGTTTGTTTCTTCTGCAGAATACAGGCAACGGAAAATCCGGACCCACATTAACCAGTACCACTTCATTTTGCAAAGGTGACTGTCTGGTGTTGGTCCGTTATTTCAGGGTCATATTTTTCGATAGATGAGTCCTGCGGGTCCTGTTACCTGTACTGTTACTGGTAAACTCTATGGAGTCTTTTGCCCACCAATATCATTCCAATCCTTCAATAGTGTGCATGTGTGAATAGGATCATTTTTATCCACGACGGAGCTCCCCTGCACCATGTACAGCCAGTGAAGTGGCTGTACAGAGACATTTCGGAAATACCAGAGTTGTCAGCCGTTATTCCCCGGCAGCCCGGCTGTCAAGAGCGCGGGATATTGATCTCAGTGACTTCTGGCTGTTGGGCTATCCGAAAGATGTTTCGTTGAACGTAACTAAACCGAAGGCATGCATTGCGCAACGCATTCTGAACGTGATCCCGACACATTGCCTTGTATAGATTCATGTTCATTGCTTACACATAGAATGTGTATTATGGCATGTAGTTACTTCTTAATTCATCCACATGTGATTTACACACCGATATCGGATGGATATGTCATCTTAATTGACAAGGGCACTAAATTTTAAAGATTATAACTAGTTGGTGGGTAGAGAAATATTGTCTGAAGTAGGACTAGATTAACATGATGTGTTGTTAATTAATTGTATCACATCTTGGTCACTGGCCGCACTGTGCTACAACACACACTACATTACAGATCGTACTTAACACGCACGCACACAAGCACACACACACACAAACACACACACACACACACACACACACACACATAAACAAACACTTTAAGCTCGCATTTCGACGATACTTCCGCCATTCTGATAATCTCTTCGTAAAATTGCCTTTCCTGTCTGAAATAGCTGAGTCAAGGTCCCAGTAGTAATCCGGCGTGGCATGTATTTCAATACGATTTTATGTACTGTGATGTGGTGGTGGGTTTAGTAAATAATTTTATTAATGCACTGTGCATTGCAACAATAATAATTCTTAGGGTGCAGGTAGTATGTCAAAACGGCAACTGCTAAAAAATCTGCATAAAATATTTTACTTTTCTTACTTTATTATAATTTTAGATTGATCCTTTGACATTTTTTACAAATGCTTAGAAAGAGGAAGTTTGCTAGGCCGTTTGTGCCATTAGGCAAGACAAGGCAGCAGCCAAATCAAACAGCGAAAAAATGGAGCAGATGAGGAGAAAAAATGAAATACAGGAAAATTTTAAAACGCCAAATTATTTTCAAAAGCATATGGAACAGTTAGTCTTTATTTACCCTGACAAAAGTAAATGCATTGCCTTCACCTACCTCTAACACAAAACAGCCGCTGCTAATGCCTTTGTCTTAGTGTTCAACGACCACCGTGAGAACTCATTCCAGGGATGGGTAAGAGCCAGTGTCTTTAGACAAACACAGCATCCATGCCTCTCCAGGGTTCGAATCCAGACATATCACGGAGGTATGATTAGAAGCCAGTCGCTTAGGTCACTGCACCACAAGGCATCGCATCGTTTATTTATATATCCACAATAATGTTGATTCTCAAAAGGATAAGATTTATTCCTTCTGCTAAAAATATTCCAATTACAACAGAAACTAAATAACACCACAATTATTCAGATGACCAAGTTTGATAATTTGGCCTGTCTCTCATCAGTATATAGCATAATTTCTAAATTCAGGGAAAAATTCATTCGCATTTAGTCAATTTTCTTGCCATTAAATAAAATAAGTAATGATGGCAAATTCGGTTGCAATGGTATATTCCGTTGAGCTCCAGTGTAAAATGTTCAGCACATTCTTCTATATTCAATTATTTTGTGAAATTTAAAACACCTAAGAAAAAGTTAAAAATTGAGGACATTTGTTGTTCTCAAACAAATTTAAAGGGACTGAGGACAAAGTATGAAAAGTGAACACTTTCCGCAGACAGTGAGAACATGTAGTCACAATAATTTAATGACTGAAAGCACAATGGAAAAAAATGGCTCTGAGCACTATGGGACTTAACTTCTGAGGTCATCAGTCCCCTAGAACTACTCAAACATAACCAACCTAAGGACATCACACACATCCGTGCCCGAGGCAGGATTCGAACCTGCGACCGTAGCGGTCGCGCGGTTCCAGACTCTAGCGCCTACAACCGCTCGGCCACTGCGGCTGGCGCACAATGAAAGATTTTTCATTGATGTGCCGTTGGATTTTGGTAGTGGTGGAGGGGTAGGGGGAGGGAATGTCGAAGAGACAGATGTCAGTAAAAAAGAGGGAGCGTTATTTTTCATTTCGCGCCTAGGGCGGCAAAACACTTAGAAACAGCTCTCGAAGCAGTATCAAAGAAAACGTTTTCACTGTTAATGCCACTTGTTTTTTCTAAGTTCAAGTCCACATCTAATTATTAATTAATTCTTTGTTTAGCAAGGGCCTTATTTCAAAAATACATTGTCTGACTTTCACAAAATAGCAAAAGTTTAATGAAAGAGGATTTCGTTCCACAGTAGAATACGGGATCTTAATCAAGTAAATGAACACCAAGTACAGACGCTTTCATTTTTCCTTTTTCTTAATGAGCCAGAATATCCTATTTTTAGTAGACGATGTAAATAGAATGGACATAATTCCTGCATTCTTCATTCCTATTATTTCATAAAGTCTAATTTCGAAGGAATGCGCCAAACAGGGAACATTCGCGCACGGGCGACCATAAAGACAATGCAGTAGTTTCGAGAAATCCACACCCAGCATCGTCAGCTTATGTAAGTAGAAGTGAGCGAGGAGCAGCGGTACTTGAACAACCAGCTGGGTGTCAGAAACAGTGGGACCTGATGTAGAGATTCTAGGAACCCATAGTGCAGTATCCGAGAATTGTTCTAGGAACTGTCGCATCTTTCTCTGGTGGCGTCACCATCCAGTTTGTGTGTGACGTGCAGACAGTTTGCCATTACGACAGGTGTTTGCTAACGTTGAAGCCAGTTGGCAAACAGAGTAAGAGGTTTCTCAAAACTTATCACTGTTTCAAAATAAAACGTACTCTTCTCACCTGTGTGCTTTTCACATTGTATATAACGCAAGATTTCAGATATTTAGAATTATCGCCTCCATCTAACACTGAAATTAACGTAGTCGATATTCGTCAACTGTTAACATTACGCTATAAAGTTCTTCCCTCTTAATCTAAGTCATAGCTTACATTGAGTCCGCATCGCGTGGTGGAAGTAATTACTTCTTTCATGAAGTCAATTCGCAATTGCGAATGCTGACTACCATTAACTGTAGGATGAAATTTTGTTCGTTGTATTTGGTAGTAGCGGACGTCACATGACATCTGTTAAAGTTCGTTGTTGATGCTTTCACTCAGTACTTTTTACATTTTTTTATTTTTATTTCAGAGACCAGTCAGCTCTCTCACCGAACACGCTGAGCTATCGTGCCGGCAACGATTTGGCTATCCATACACGACTCACGGCCACACCCAAACTTAACATGCACTCTAATGCAGTTCATCATTACGAAATACTTTTGAATATTATATCTGTTCAAATGGTACTAAAAATTCAAGATCGGCACAAGCTTGTACCACTGGTCTTGTGTGCCTCAGAAAAGTTGAAATGGTAACGAAATCAAGCATAACTATTTCCTACTTAAGTCACAAAGACCACCTTCATTTCCTACTGTAAGTTTTATTTTTTATTTTTAACATATAACTGTGTTTAAAAACTGTAACTGCTTACGAGTACATGAAAATCCTAATAAAAATGCTTATCTTAGGTAAGTTAAGTAAGAAAAATGTAAAAATAGGATAAATGTTATTTATCGGTACAATTAATTTGTTTACAAACATAATTTCTTCTTCTAATGTATATCACTTTTTCCCCTATTTTTGGATCACTGCGTCTGTATATTATCCTATTCCAAGTTTGCCGATGTTATTTCCAGTATGCTGACAAATAATCTTTTTAATGTTACCGATCCCCCTTGGTTATCCAGTAGCCCATTTCCACGCAAATAACAAAGCTGGTAAAGTTAGCAACCCCTTATAAATTAATTATGTAACTGTGGTAATGTCCCAGTAAGGACGCTGCATTGTTTTGTGTGTGTGTGTGTGTGTGTGTGTGTGTGTGTGTGTGTGTGTGTGTGTGTGTAGAAGAAAACACTCACGTTGCAGATAGAAGTAGGCTGTCTGTCGTGTAGCTAGTTTCGGGTATACTTATCAATAGGGAAACTCTATTCCTGATCCCTCTCCAGTTGTGAAAACCACCACAGCAAGTGAATAGGTGAAGAGGGTAATCAACTATTCAAACTAACCCACATGAGAGGTAATTATCTGTTCACTACGTGTTATACTGTGGAGCTTTTCGTTTGTTGTAATGGTATTTTTAACAACACTGTATCATCTGGATTCAACGTGAGATGTATGTATTTTGAGGGTCGTATTTGCCCATACAGTCTCCCCGTCGGTGGCTCGTTGCTTGTGTTTCACACCGATGAACTGTGTATCTTGCTTCCAATCACGTTGAAAATTTCTTCTTATGCCTCTCTAGGATATCAGCGTGAATGTAACTGGCTTAGAGTTAGAATTCCTCGATATGTTTTTGGAGTTAATTTTATTCATGTCGATCTGGCGATGCATTCTTGCTGGGAGCACTGGAAAAGCTTTGTTGTGATACTGCCTGTACGTTCGTTCAGCAGCGCTATAATTCTCTTAAGGAGCAACGCAATTAATTTTCTATTGATGTGAACATATTCAAGCCCGCTAGACTCCTTCGATTTGGTGGCATGTCATACGGCATCTTGAACATGCTTCCCCTGCTAATGTATCTCCTAGTTAGAAGTAATATCCTGCTGTCTTTCAGTTTTGGAATGGGAAGAAATTCCGCGCACCAATTCATAAGTACTAGTGATTCTATTTTTTTTTTTTCAAGTTAGGTTCTCGACGTACCGGCTATTTTCCGTAATTTCCCTTTGCAATTTGGTTGTGACGGATCTCCAGTGTTTTTGCCGTCATATTTCGTGGGAACGTGTCTAAAATGACTTACAGCGTCTTTTGGTTGTTCACAATTTGTACCAACGATATATCTAGGTTGCTGAATCCCCTATTTTTTGCTATTTGGCATTTGTTATCTCTGAATTCTTCCGAAGACGCGACGCTATTTCTGTCAGTGTCTCGTTTCATGAAAGCTATCCCGTCTTCATGTCTTACTAGGACAGCAACATATTCAGCATACTCTCTCACGACGAAAAGAAGCCTAGAGAGTGGATACCCATGGCACACAGTGAAAATGTTAAGGAACATTGTTATCTATCCACTAAGTTTTACCCTGGCAGATCTGCCAGTGATCATATTCGAACGTGGTACACTGTCTTGCAGGCTGTGAAGAGTCATACTGTTATTATTCTTTTCTCTTTTCTTCCTCTCGATAGTTATATTGTACCAGCGATGCTATAGGGTCACAAACTAAACAAGGAGAGAGATGCTCTTCAATTTTTTAATTCCTTTAGATTCATCTGTATACGCGTTAGCGGGCGGACGTATTGGGAGTTCCTTCGAGTTAATATTGTTAAAAAATGTGTATTTCAATTGTACATTAAAAAGTGTTATAAAGATAGCAAAGTTTATTCGCACAGTCACTGTCTGTTCATTATTCCGCAAAGTGCTGAGAATCCTACATCAAGAGGATCGAAGCTAACAAGAATTCGCCTGAGCAGAGGAGAGGGGATCCGGAACCAGTATTTTCACATCAATAGCCAAGCACAATAGCGGTAACAAAACAAGGATTTACGAATGTTAAATGCTGAATATATGTATTAAATATTGAAGGTCTGTTTATATAAGTGCCAGTAAAAGTTCACCCAGAATATGAATACTTTCCAACCGTTTTTCAATTATTCTTTCGAGATTTTCCTTCTAATTATTTAATCAGCAGATTGTTTATTAGGATTTCCAATATATATTACATTTCTAGTGCTCAAGCCACAATTCGAGGTCTACTTTCACCATTACTTTCATTATATATTGATGCTCGACGATATCAAATTCATGAATAACACAGCGCATTTGATTGAACAACTACTGAAATGACGTCTCAAATTTAAGAAGCGGCTAGGAACGCTAAAAAAATAATTTTTGACTACCTCTTTAAGCAATGGGGCCATCCTGCTATTAACAGCTCTGACGACATTTTTGTAGCCAAAATTGGAAATTTGTGGTAGGATCTTTTGGGACCAAACTGCTGAGGTCATCGGTCCATAAGCTTACACGCTAGTTAATCTGACTTAAATTGACTTACGCCCAGGACGACACACACAGCCATACCAGAGGGGGGACTCGAACCACCGACGGGGGCAGCCGCGTGGACCGTGACACGACACCTTACACCGCGCTCCTACCCCGTGCGGCAGAGTTAGTAGCCAAGGTTCACCAATGTAATGGGCTCTAGGTTTTCAAAGTTGTCAGTACACTCTTCGTAATGAGAACAATTCTGACCTCTTTCATGCCCTTAGGTATAATCCCGCCAGTAATTTTGTCATTTGAAATTGCAGTAAAATTAGTTCCGATTATGCCCAGAATTTGTGACGAAGCTATTTCGGAATTCCGTCCCGTCATGGAGATTCTTAAGCAGATGATTTAACAAAGAGTTCTACAACTTCATCCACGCTAAAATCAGCTAAAAATTCTTCACTGTCCTCTTCAATGACTTCACTGTTTACCTGATGTGGGGCTTCGATTATCAAATCCTTATCGGCTTCACTCACGAAGTAGGGTTTTTGCCTGGTATTTCACTCACGATCTCGTTTTGTGGCTGAATCTATTTCTGACCAGTGTTTCCAGCTCGTATAGGAAAGTGCATCTGCGGTTGGTTGGGTATTTGATAAGGAGATACATGGATGCTGTCTCGATTTCTACTATCCAGCTTGCTTTGGATCTGATCTTCAGACCATCTAACTGTTGCCTCTTGGTGTTGATCAGTTTTGTCTTAATTATCTTTATGTGTTGCATGTGGCAGTTTCTAAGATCGAGCTTTTCGTACAGTTCTGTAAAGATGTTGGCGTAAAATTCCACGGTTTCCTTCACTTTATTGATTTTATGCGTTCTGTGAGTTATTAGACACGTTCGTGACCATCTTTTAACAAGTCTAGTCCACCAATTGGCTTTGGCGTGCGGTTGTCGAGTGAACGTAGGCACTAATTCAGTTCTGACAGCATCGCGCATGTCATCTAGGTGGGAGAAGTAATATCCACTAGCCTCAGTCTTCTTTTCCAGCCTGTTGGCTACGTTTAGCGTTACAGATAACACACAGTGATCTGAAAATGGAGCGAGAACGACTACTGTAGTGAGTACTTGCCGAATGTACATGTACTAACTGTTATGTTCATTCGATCGATTCTGTAGCGCGAAGTGTACCGCGGGAAAAAGCATTATTTAACAGTTTTGGGGTGTTTTAATTAGCTTACCTGCATTTCTCAGGCGGGAGTTTTGACAAGGTCGTGTAATTCTTTGTAACAGCTGATAGTCAGTTTCTGGTCTTTCGCATAGCGTACACAGTTACAGCACAGATTAGGGAACCCTTGTCATAATACATCACACCATTTCCTACGTCCGTAGGAGAGTTCCCAACAAACATTAACTTTAAACTCAATTTTGCTCGTTAATGAACACCAACTGCCAAAATATGTACCTGCTGAAACGACTTTTCACTATGCAGGCTAACTGCCAGAGCTTTGTATTGTTAACAGGAGCTAGATAACGCACCTTTATTCGAAAATTATTGTGTTACATAAAACAGTCTGACAAACCAATGCTACTAACAAGTAAGGACAGGATCCGGCGTTTCATGTAGGATGGGTTTCGCTGAGCTTAAACATTTCTTAAGCTGTCTTTATTTCTCACAGCAGTGCTATAAATACTAGAATTTGGCTGTCTTGCAAACTGGTGAAAACAGTTACTAATTTTGGTCATCTCACTACTAGCTAAACACATTCGTTTGAAACCATAATTTGACACGTCTTCCCACTCACAGAGGCTTTCAATGTATTCTTTCCCCCTATCCGTTCTCTCCTCTGCAGTTAAGAGTGCAATTGCCATTCCACGCTTAATGTTACCAACCTTGATTTTAATTTCACCGAAGGTTGTTTTGATTTTTCTACGTATTGAGTCAGTCCTTCCGAAGTAATTTCTTTGTCGATTTCCTCCCTTCTTTTAGTGAGGCCATTTCGCATTAGCTTCCCTGCACTTTCTATTTATTTCATTCCTAACTGACTTACTTAAGCAGGAGATACAAAGAAAGCATTCATAATACAGGATCTATCATAATACTTGCATCAGACATCTAGGGTATAGATTTCCTCATAGGGAATAAATTCTGTCAGAGACAAAAAAATTGCTGATGAATCCCATAAACGCTAGGCGTCTTTCTTTAATGAATTAGCCAGCTCTGATACGACAAGTCTTCACCGAACTTGCAGGTGTGCCACATAGCATAGTACCTACCCCAGTAACTTGGTGGCGATTTTCGACAAAGAAATCTAAAAAATAAGTGCCTCCGAGTGGAGAAAGAAGTGTTATGAGCCAATGAAGGACTTTAATTTTAGTGGACCTACGTCCTTTCACATGATGCAGATGACTGCATTGTAGACAACACACGCTGCAAGCGCATCTGGCGAGTGCCTATGAACCGCCAGCTAAGGGGAATGCGCAACAATAATAGACCCAGAATTCCAAAGATAGCAAAGCCAAATAAGTGCGAAGAGTGTCCCACAATCGGCTTAACATCTCATGCCATCAAGCCATTGACAGTAATGATATAAAGTATAACGGAATCGAAAACTGAGAATCTATTAAATGACGATGAATTTGGTTGCATGAAAGACAAAAGCACCGGAGAAGCAGTTCTGTTGCGCTTGATAATAGAGGCAAGGTTTAAGAAAAATCAAGACACTCTCATAGGATTTATCGATCTAGAAGAAAATGTTCAGCATTGTAAAATGGTACAAGATGTTCCAAATTCTGAGAAATAATGCATAGAGTATGGCGGGTAACATACAGTATGTAGAAGAACCCAGAGGGAACAAGACTGGAAGACCAAGAACGCAGTGATCGGATTGAAATGAGTGTAAGACAAGGACCAACTCTTTCATCCCTACTGTTCAATCTATACATCGAACACTCATGGCAGTTATGAAAGAAAGGTTCAAGAGTTGGAAAAAATGTCAAGGTAAAAGTATATCACTGATGAGTTTTGCGGATGACATTCGTATCCTCAATGAAAGTGTATAATAAATAAAGAGTCACTTGAATTGAATGAAAAGTCTAATGTTTACAGAATGTAGATTGAGAGGAAACCGGAAAAAGACAAAAATAATCAGAAATATCAGAAATGAGAATAGCGAGAAGCTTTACATAAAAACAGGTAATCACAAAGTAGACGCAGTTAAGCTCTGCTACCTTGGAAGGAAAATAGCCCACAAAGGACGAAACAAGGCCGACACAAAAGGCAATCTAGTAGATGCAAAGAAGGGTATGGCAGGCCATGAGAAGTCTACTGATATCAAGAATAGGGGAGAAATTTTCGAGTACCTACGTTTGAGCATATCTTGTATGGTACTTATTCATGGACAGTGAAAAAGCGGATAGAAGAGAAGTGCTTAGGATGTACAGAAGAATGATGAAAAATTAGGTAGTCTGATAAGATATAGAGGTTCTCCGCAAAATCGGTGAAGACAGGAACGTATAGGAAACACTGACAAGAAGAATGGACAGCGTGATAGGACATATGTTACTATATCGGGGTATAACGTCCTTGGTACTAGAGAGCGCTACAGAGGGTAAAAAGTGTAAGGAAGAGAGAGATTAGATTACGTCCAACAAATAACTGAGGACATAGGACACATGTGCTTCTCCGAGATGAAGAAGTTAGCGCAGGAGAGAAATTCGTGACAGGTCGCATCAAACCATTCAGAATACGGGTAAATTAACAAAATAAAAAATAAATACATACATAAATAAAGTATAAAAAGGAGAATAGAAGCCTAGCGTCCCCGATAGAAGTCAGCAAATATTTTTTTTCCTTTTACACATATTGTTGCCTATGAGGTGGTCTACGTTTGATACAAAGTCTTTGAAACACCGTGTATATGGGTTTAACGTCTGTAAATACAAAGGTCTCTCTTCTGGCATTCACTTAACGTGACATTTTCGATATGCAAGTCGGTCGATAAACTGATCATTTAACAGGGCGACCCGATATGATAATTTTTTTGATGTCCATGAGCAGCCACAGCTATCGTACTTCAAATTTTAAGAAAAGAAGCAGTACAGACTGCCATTAAAAACAAATAATTATTACAATTTGAGGTGTTTTTCTGTTAAAAATTGTCTAATTAAAAGTAAAAAAATTAATTATTGTTATTCGGACACCTTTCTTTTGTTGAAAGCACTCGAAAAAACATATAATGAGAGCATTTATTAGAATTTGTATACACACACGGCAATCACTTTACGCTGTACTAGAGTTTATATACAATTCATGGTATTAATCTTCGTGTGGGTAATACCATCGCATTAACCGCTAGAAACTACGTTGTCAAAAACCTGTGTTTAAAATACAGCGCTGTGCATCGCGTAACCTTCTATCACACAATTTTTCCACAAATTTATTCCAGATTAAAAGGAGCCAGGAGAGACGTCTAAACAATATTAACATACAGTCCCGAAATTACAAGGCTTTATACAAAACTGGGTTTAAAACTTAGGAAGAGCAGTCGTGTAATGGCGGTATTACCTTATTAAAAATTCTGGATTACATTCATTAGAGAAAAGGCATTTTTAACACCGCCGAGCGGTTAAAAGACCGATGACAATGGCGCCGTCTCTTTGTACTCTCGGAAGAGTCCCTCATTTCCGCGGCTATAAAATGTTTCGCACCCTTAATTAAACTTCAGAGACGGGCCACGAGTCATGAATAAATTCGCGCTCACTGCCGCAAAGGATGCTGGGGCCGCGGTGTCGGCACGCTGGCTCGTCACAGCTTGGCAATTTGTCTGACTGTCCCAAGTTTACGCCGTTCCGTGACCAGTCAGCCGCCTAGTTAAATGCAGAGCCGTGGCGCCCTACACAAAGAAGGGAAAGGGGCACGTGGCGAAAATCCTGTTCCAAACTTTCCTAACGAGTACGTACTTGAACAATAAAATATCTCCACTAGGTATTTTTTGGGATCTTTCCAAGGAGTCTTACTGTGTAAATCATGTTACATTCGGAGCAAAATCCTGTTATGGAATTGAAGACTGCACACACAAACTTGCCTGAATCGTAATAATAAACAGAACACACAGCGCTGGGCTGAATAACTCAAACAATGATCCAAGGGTATAAAAATTTAGTGACTGGTAACATATCATAAAGGGATTGCCTCTGGGCTCATCTTTTGGTCCAGTACTGTTCCTTATACATTAGAATAACTGTCGACTTAATATCCAACAAGCAGAGTTGGTACTTTTGCCGACGATATTAAGGGGCTCCGGAATAGCTCAAAATCATGAAAAGTTCAATTTTTACTTTTTTGCGTTTTCTGAATCTGCAGACTATTACCTTTTAATAGATATATAATTTATTCAATTCCGAAGACTACAACTATTTTTAAATTTTTTTTGAAATGTGTTCTACATGGGCGTGACCCACTGTGGCGCTGTTAAACTGCTGTCAAATGGTGTTATTATTAACGTCCGTGTTCATCAGGTACATTTTAGTGATGTGAGATAAAGTATGTGTTGTGGCTAACCTGTGATGGTTCAATATATATCGCTGGTGTGATTGTCGATTGTTTCATGTTTATTTACTCTGTCGTTATCTCGAAAATATTCGTAATGAATTCTGTTTCTTGAGTCTCTGTTTCGTTGAAGTATAATAATGAGTAAAAGTAAAGTTATTAGAAATGCTCTGAAGGCTTTTAAGAAAAGGGAAATGTTGGAAAGCCAAAGGTATGTGTTATTACTGTAAACAATAAAGACGGTAACCAAGTGAGTGAACCTAACCTCTCAAGTACACCTGCCCATAGCAGTCAAAGTGGGAAACAAAATACTTCACAGAAGAAGCTTGGTTCTATGAGTGAAAACTATGGGTGTTTTATGGGCGAATCGGATGTGAATGAAATATTTGATATGTCGGTTCTCAAAGGAATTTTTTCAAACTGTGTAAGATGTATTCATTGTAGTAAAGTTGGTCTGGAACTCTCCATAATAAAGCACGTAGGACTTGCTATTGAAATACAACTGAAATGTGATAAGTGTTCATACATGACCACCTTTTGGAACAGTGTTGCAGTAACTGCAACTGAAGAAAATGGTAGTAAAATCTACGAACACAACAACGAGCGATGCTTGCTTTAGACAAGGAACGCCTTCGGGCTGCAGACAGGGCTGTAAAGAGTCTAGAAATACAAGCAAGAGTAAACAGGAGGATGAACATGTATATGTATGAAAACTTGAACTTGAAAAGATATATTACTGAGCTTCTTAATCAAATAAAATTCTGTTACTTCTGATCTTCGTCAAATTGCAGGTTTTGGAAACAAACAAATAAACCACGTTGCCGTATTTCAAATCAATGTCCTATAGAGTTATTTCACACACACACACACACACGCACACACACACACACATATATATATATATATATATATATATATATATATATATATATATATTACTCGATAATTTGATACGCACTAGTGAGAGTTACTTGAAGTTTTCTCTTCTGCGACGGTAATTATAGTGCTGAATATAGTTTTGTCATAAAAAGTAATTTTACCTCTTAAACTGGAAATATACCATCAGCTAACACATTAAAATGCTTTGACTACCATCATACCCCTAAGTTTTGACTACAGACAAATGTGGAAACTCTACACGCTAATAATATACCACAAAGCCGTCACTACCTTGGGAAACAAGGAGATTACATACCTATGCCATTATCCATACCTAAAAAACGTAGGTTTCACACACTCTCTTTTATGCTAGTGTTGTACGGATTTTCATCCGAAGAAAAATTCTGCCACTCTCTGCGGCTCATCGAACTCTATGCTCTTCTCTTTGCTTTCCGCATCCGACTACCCCCTGCCATGTCATCCTCTCCTATGACACCTGAGCATCTCAGACTGGCACATACATTGAAAGTCCTTAATTACGCTCTCTGATCAAAGATATCCATTCACCCGCATGTAATGAGGAAATGAGCCCTGTATAGGCGGAGTGACGTAAGGTGTAATAGCCTTTTTATTTCGTGAACTGTTACACTTATCGAAACGTGATACTCGACAAATGTTGGAGAGTCGAAGGGCACTTATGTTATATTTTTGGTTATTATTCTTAGCTCTGGTATCAACTAAGACGTAGAAGTAGATTCGATTTTTAAAAAGGAAAGTTAAGCTTCTTATAAATGCATTCGATAGCTATTTAGAAGACAATAACAGTGAACCATCATTTGTTGTTTTTGACATTAAAGTACAAAAGTTCGAGAAACGTCCTAGAATGTGCACGATGGGTGGAAACCGTATTTGCGGCTGTAATCTACCCCCTCCTTCCTAGTTTCTGCTATAGTTCACCTGTGTAAAAAGGTTTTTCTGAAGATCTGACAGGAGTTACATTGGAATAAACTTTTTAATTTACTTATGTTTTCTTGTAGAGTTGGTTACAGTTGTTCTTGTCTATGCGTATGTTTCTTGAAGCTGAAATCCTCACATTGTAGGTTCTCATAGTTCAACTAATCTCAATAATTTTGAAGAATGTCGTTGCAGAACATTTGTTTTTACGTTAACTTATTGTGCAACAGTTTGATATATGACACAGTCTTTTGAATTTTCCCATTAACAAAGCGTAAATCACCATGTTTGCTCAAAATACAAAAATACGTCCGATCACATTAGAGGCAAGCTTACTACTAGGCCTACCTTCTCTCTGCGATAATAACAATATAGCAAAGGGTTTACAATTTTTCTTGACAAATGAATTTCTGTTAGTTTCGATTATTATAGTACATGAATCCAGAAACATAAACAGTGCTAGACTGGGTAACTAACAATTGATACTTTAAACGCGCCAAATATTTCGTAATATCCAATGTTACTAAAAGTAACTGTACATTCCGGATTAATGCCTATCGATTGTCAGATCGAAAATAAACTAATTTCTTTTCATAAATTTTAGTATGAAATACAACGTATTGTGTATAAAATTATAAGAAACTTTTCAGAAAAACAGCTGGGATAATACTGACCTGTCAAAACTTCGAAAAATGTTACTAAAATCGACTACTGCCGTTGAGGAAAAGTAATGCTGGAGGAGGATGTACCTTTACAAGGTGGAAACACAGTCAAGTGGGCGCCTCAGACCAGGCTGCGTAGTTCTGCACCGTAAGGCAGGCCTGTGCCACGAGAGTAAAGCTTTATTTCCGCTTGAACCAAATTGCCACCTAGATGCAGGTTCATCTACGAATGTTGTATATGGAAATACGACATAGGCTAGAATCTAGCATATCACAAAGGGCTTAGGAAATCTATTTCACATTTGTGCATCCTCCCAGGCTTAAGTGACCTCAAACAGAGGAATCAACTCTTCATTCTTCAAAAATGAAGGGGTTTTATACGCTGCGAAAAGCAACTACTTTATTAAATATGTAAGTGTTAAAAAGGAAGATTTGAGCTACCTTTTCCTGTGCTTCTTAGAGGTAAAATACGTACTGTCAGACAACTGTCTCTACCTACACTGCTCTAAATTAAATCACATGGTATTCGTTGAACTAAACATTTTATTAAATATGCCTTGACCAACTGTACACTGCGAAATAAATACTCTACGTCGTTTCGTGCTAAAAGTAAGCACTTAATGACAGTGTTACCAGCTACGTGCTATACAGACAGAAAACTTATTTGACACTGAAATGTAACATCGTACACACGTAATTGTAATAAACAACTTACTAACTGAAAGAACGATGAACAGATGTAATTGCAGTGGATGATATAATAGAGCATTCTCCGGCGGTTTGACGTCACATATCGTCTTACGTAGTGTGTGCGTCGTCTTAGACAGCATCTTTGAGTGGTCCGCAAGGAAAGAAATAAAAAGGAGTCAAATCGGGGAAATTCGCAAGCCATTTGGTCACAGAATTTCGTCCTATAAAAAGTGCAAGAAACTTCACATTCAGTATTTCCTTCGGAACAAGGGACAAGTGAGCTGGAAAATTGTGTTGCAGACACATACACTGCTAAATATCCAGTGGTACCTCTTCTAGGACAACTGGGAGAACGTTCGTCAGAAAGTGTAGAAACGTCCCCTTAGAAAAGTTAATTATGACTGCTTAAACTGACACACAATATTTTTAGCGCAACGCAATCTGACTTTCAAAAATCCCTACAAAAGAATGGCCCTGACTAACATTAACCTATACGTTTCACAAATCACTTACCTCACAAAAACCTTGGTTACTCGAGCTACTGCAATAAAGCGAGCGCCACTACTGCCAGCTAAATAAAAGATTCAAACTACAGAAGGCACTAACTACTGATAGGCATAGTTAGCAAATGAAAGAATTTAATACAGAACAAACACTGTATTTACCTTAATAGTCATAATATATATAGCAGTTCATGACAGTCTTACAAATTTCAAAACTCCGCCATCTCTCTCCCCACATCCATCACTGCTGGCGGCTCACCTCCAACTGCGCAACGCTACGCGCTGTTAACATCCAGCAGCCCAATACTACAATGGCAGACAACAATGCAAACTAGCCACAGACTGCACACAGCACAGCAAGTGATTTTCATACAGAGCACTACGTGGCGTTACCAATAAGAAAACCTAAACAGCCTACTTACAGTGTGCGTATGAATGTATGTTCGCCTGAGATGAAGTAAGGTTCCACAATGTAATTTTCTATGATGCCGCACCATACCTTTACACTCTACGGTCGTTGATGTTGCACCGACGAAACCAGTGTCAATTTTCGGCTGCCCAGCAGTGCATGTTATCAAAATTTACATCAGCGTGGTTTGTAAACGCAGCTTTATTAGTAAAGAGCGCACGTTGAAAATCATAGGGTCGTCTCTCAATTGCTGAAGGGAAAATCGATAAAATTTTGTACTACGTTCGAAATGACGATCCCAGAGTGCCTGATGTAGTGACAGATGATACGGATGGAAATTCTGTCGTTGTGGAGCTGCTACTGCCACTCATCAGCCAGATTCCACATTCTTTTGCAATATGTCTGGTACCTGTGTGTGGATTCATGAGCGTCGCGGTCGGCGTCGCGGTGAGAGCAGCTTCTTCGCGTCCTCTGTCAGTCGCAGTCTTCTTTCTTGTCCTCTTTTGAACGTTCAAACAGTCTGTCCGCAGAAGCCTATTAATAATTCGTGCAATTGCTTGGCGCGTCGGACATTGGCCATCAGAACAGATAGCACTACCCCACTGTACTGTTATTACGGCGTTTCCTTTACATTCATCAAATAAAAGTAGTACGAGGGCAGTTCAATAAGTAATGCAACACATTTTTTTCTCGGCCAATTTTGGTTGAAAAAACCGGAAATTTCTTGTGGAATATTTTCAAACATTCCCGCTTCGTCTCGTATAGTTTCATTGACTTCCGACAGGTGGCAGCGCTGTACGGAGCTGTTAAAATGGCGTCTGTAACGGATGTGCGTTGCAAACAACGGGCAGTGATCGAGTTTCTTTTGGCGGAAAACCAGGGCATCTCAGATATTCATAGGCGCTTGCAGAATGTCTACAGTGATCTGGCAGTGGACAAAAGCACGGTGAGTCGTTGGGCAAAGCGTGTGTCATCATCGCCGCAAGGTCTAGCAAGACTGTCTGATCTCCCGCGTGCTGGCCGGCCGTGAACAGCTGTGACTCCTGCAATGGCGGAGCGTGCGAACACACTCGTTCGAGATGATCGACGGATCACCATCAAACAACTCAGTGCTCAACTTGACATCTCTGTTAGTAGTGCTGTCACAATTGTTCACCAGTTGGGATATTCAAAGGTTTGTTCCCGCTGGGTCCCTCGTTGTCTAACCGAACACCATAAAGAGCAAAGGAGAACCATCTGCTCGGAATTGCTTGCTCGTCATGTGGCTGAGGGTGACAATTTCTTGTCAAAGATTGTTACAGGCCATGAAACATGGGTTCATCACTTCGAACCTGAAACAAAATGGCAATCAATGGAGTGGCGCCACACCCACTCCCCTACCAAGAAAAAGTTTAAAGCCATACCCTCAGCCGGTAAAGTCATGGTTACAGTCTTCTGGGACGCTGAAGGGGTTATTCTGCTCGATGTCCTTCCCCATGGTCAAACGATCAACTCTGAAGTGTATTGTGCTACTCTTCAGAAATTGAAGGAACGACTTCAGCGTGTTCGTAGGCACAAAAATCTGAACGAACTTCTCCTTCTTCATGACAACGCAAGACCTCACACAAGTCTTCGCACCCGAGAGGAGCTCACAAAACTTCAGTGGACTGTTCTTCCTCATGCACCCTACAGCCCCGATCTCGCACCGTCGGATTTCCATATGTTTGGCCGAATGAAGGACGCAATCCGTGGGGGGCACTACGCGGATGATGGAGTTATAGGCCCTCATTTCAAGGTGGCGTAAGGCCGTAGCATTGAATGGAGATTACGTTGAAAAATAGTGTTGTGTAGCTAAAACATTGGGGAATAACGTGGTGTATTTCAATGCTGAATAAAACAACCCCTGTTTCAGAAAAAAAATGTGTTGCATTACTTATTGAACTGCCCTCGTATATTGAACTTCCCACTGGTGTACACGTGTGTACGCAGTGAATGTTGAAGCAGAAATGAGCGGCCTGCAGTGCAGAGAAGTAAACAGGCAAATATGTTGTCATTCTGACAGAGTGTAGCACGAGAGCTCTACTCGGTGTTATTTCCACCGCTATCGCCAATAACGGCCGCGGCGCCCTCAAGTTCGCCACATTTCTTGAATTTCCTTACGACTGGTTTCAACGACAACCTTAACATACGCCACATCACTGTTAGCGTCTTCTCATTAGCTACTGAATGCAGTTATAAAAAGTATACGGTTCTACACTACTGGCCATTAAAATTGCTTCACCAAGAAGAAATGCAGATGATAAACGGGTTTTCATTGGACAAAAATAGTATACTAGAACTGATAGCCGCGTGGGATTAGCCGAGCGGTCTAAGGCGCTGCAGTCATGGACTGTGCGGCTGATCCCGGCGGAGGTTCGAGTCCTCCCTCGGGCATGGGTGTGTGTGTTTGTCCTTAGGATAATTTAGGTTAGGTAGTGGGTAAGCTTAGGGACTGATGACCTTAGCAGGTAAGTCCCATTAGATTTGACACGCATTTGAACATAGAACTGACATGTCATATCTTTTTTACGCAATTTGGGTGCATAGATCCTGAGAAATCAGTATCCAGAACAACCACCTCTGGCTGTAATATCGGCCTTCATACGCCTGGGCATTGAGTCAAACCGGGATTGGATGGCGTGTACAGGTACAGCTACTCATGCAGCTTCGGCACTGTATCACAGTTCATCAAGAGTAGTGACTGGCGTATTGCGACGAACCAGTTGCTCGGCCACCATTGACGAGACGTCTTCAGTTCGTGAGAGACCTGGAGAATGTGCTGGCCAGGGCAGCAGTCGAACATTTCCTGTATCCAGAAAGGACCGTACAGGACCTGCAGAATGCGGTCGTGCGCTACCCTGCTGAAATGTAGGGTTTCTCAGGGATCGAATGAAGGGTAGAGCCACGGGTAGTAACAGATATGAAATGTAACGTCCACTGTTCAAAGTGCCGTCAATGCGAACAAGAGGTGACCGAGACGTGTAACCAATGGCACCCCATACTCTCACACTGGGTGATACGCCAGTATGGCGATGACGAATACACGCTTCTAATGTGCGTTCACCGCGATGTCGCCAAACACGGATGAGACTATCATGATGCTGTAAACAGAGCCTGGGTTCATCCGACAATATGACGCTTTGCCATTCGTGCACCCAGGTTCGTCGTTGAGTACACCATCGCAGGCGCTCCTGTCTGTAATGCAGCGTCAAGGGTAACCGCAGCCATGGTCTCCAAGCTGATAGTCCATGCTGCTGCAAACGTCGTCGAACTGTTCGTGCAGATGGTTGTTGTCTTGCAAACGTCCCAATCTGTTGACTCAGGGGTCGAGAGGTGGCTGCACAATCCGTTACAGTCATGCGGATAAGATGCCTGTTATCTCGACTGCTAGTGATACGAGGCCGTTGGCATCCAGCACGGCATTCCGTATTACCCTCCTGAACCCACCGATTCCATATTGTGCTAAAAGTCACTGGATCTCGACCAACGAGAGGAGCAATTTCGAAATACGATATACCACAATCGCGATAGGTTACAATCCGACCTTTATCAAAGTCGGAAACGTGATGGTACGCATTTCTCCTCCTTACACGAGGCATCACAAAAACGTTTCACCAGGCAACGCCGGTCAACCATTGTTTGTGTATAAGAAATCGGTTGGAAACTTTCCTCTTGTCAGCACGTTGTAGGTGTCGCCACCGGCGCCAACCTTGTGTGAATGCTCTGAAAAGCTAACCATTTGCATATCGCAGCATCTTCTTCCTGTCGGTTAAATTTCGCGTCTGCAGTACGCCATCTTCGTGGTGTAGCAATTTTAATGGCCAGTAATGTATTTACGGAAACGTATTTTCTTCAATATATTCGTTGATGCCACCGCTAAAAAAGCCAAACAAGAAACTACGTGCTTCTCGATGCCCTAACATTTGCTGAAAACCATGTTTAGGTATATCTAACCGTTCATAAAATAAAAGGGGCGTTGCATCTTACGTGAGTCACATTGTATACAGGGTTATTCTAAAACAAGGAATAGATTTCAAACATTCATCGCTTCTAAACTATAAAAGATAGAAACACAGTTCCAACGTTTCTGGAAAGAGAAAAGCGCAATTTTTTATGAATTCAATGTGAGCACCATGTGTTAAGTGACAAATGTCAAAAAGTTGGCTCGTTTTCTGCCCCACACGATGCAGCTGATCTCTTGTTATCAAATTCACAGCTTCAAAAGTGTGATGTCGCAGACATTCAAGTGTGTCAGTCACAGGGTGGATAAAAACGCAGTCTTTAGCGTGGCTGCACCGATAACAACCACAAGGTGTGAGGTCTGGAGCGCTGGATCGGAAGGAAAAAAGCAGAAGATGAACATCATCGCCTGTGATCTCCCAGTACCGCAGACCCCATGCCTTACGCTCTTGACAGTCTGGTACATCGCATTGTTGAAGCTGTGAATTCGATAACGAGAGATCAGCTGCTTCATGTTTGGTGGGAAACATGGTGCTCACATTGAATGCATATCAATTTTAACTTTCCTTTTTCCAGGAACGGTGGAATTGTGTTTCTATGTTTTGCAGTTTGGAAGCAATAAATATGTGAAATCTGTTCATCCTTTTCGTATAGCCCTATACAACGAGAGCCAGTGTTAAAAGGAGTGTGGAGTGTTACGTTTTCATTAGGAAACACTAAAAACGTTCGATAACTCACTTGTTATGGGTTGAAGTTACCGACCACGGTCCGTATTACTATCGTTGGACCCGCGAGTCGCAGCTAGCGCCGCTCCACGGCTTGTATCTAGTTTCTTGCGAGCTCTGGTCCATTCTTGCTCGGGACGTCAAGTCGTAAAGTAGCATAGCCTTCAGCTGATAGGAAACAATCTCTAACAAGGCGTTTAGTAACGTATGGTCTAAGTGAGGCCCCAATAGCTATCTGTTTATAGTTATGCAGCCAAGAACAATCCTGTACAACCAGTGAAGTACAATATATACTATTTTTTACCAGCGGCTTCTAATTATTTTAGTCGTTCGAGATCCAGACCATGAAGACGTTACTGACAAACCTGCTGTGATTTATATGTTTCTATTTAGCATTGGCCACCAGTCAATATTGGTGACGACTCGTTCGTCTTCATCATAACAAGAAGAATGGGTCGAGCAGAAGAGCCCAGCGACCTCGGGCGTGGACTAATTATCGAATGTTATCTGAGTAGGAAATCCTTAAGGAGCCTGTCAATTCTTCTAAAGTTGACCAGGTCGGCTGTTGCTGATGTGACTGTGAAGCGGAAAAGCGAAGGAAGAACCGCAGCCAAACCGTCAAGTCCAAGATAAGAGATCTTTCACAATCCCGAACACAAATTGCTCTTTTGTCACTAACAAGAGTCACAATTACAAACCAGCACAGAATAATACAGAAGTTCCTTGGTGCTGCCGTGTGCTTTCATTACGACTTCCATTGATCGACAGACAAGTACTTGTCGGTGCCATCATGTACTGGCTGACAAGGACCGTCGAACCCTGCGGAGGGAGACCGTAGAAAGAAAATCACCTGATATCAGTGGAAGGAGTCACTTATGAGTGTCAGAGTGCTACCAGCAGTGTCGGGTAGCACCATTAATGTGTGTACAGAGGTAAAAAGTACTGGAGGAAAAGTTGGCGATAAGCTCCTCATAAGCCGCCTATTTGGGCGGTCAACCCTGACAAGGGAAACTCCCCACCGCACGCCCTTCAGATTTAGTTGTACGATATCCCATTGGTTAGTCCGTCGATCATGACAACTTGAAAAAGGTGCAATGAACTATGAAAAAAGAGGCAACATAGAAACAGTGAACGGTCCAAGTTCAAGATGTGCAACGTCGCGAGAATTTGAACAGGTAAGGGGTCATTATTTTATGGTCGTCATGTTGGACTGCGAAGGGGGAGATCCGTGATCACATCTCCCTCATGACCCACGTATTTTTTTCACAACACAGTGAACTGTCCATCCGGTCATTGACGTATCTGTTCGCTGTATTCAGATTTAAATCTGTGTCATGGTGTAACGTCCGTTTGCAACAGCGAATTGTAAGGAAGGCACTTCCAAACGTATGTGCCTCCCATTGTTTCTACATAAGTACCACAGGTACTTCCGTTTCGGAAGATTTAACTTTTGAATTCCTAGTTGTAGCTTGGTTCACACTCGTTTATTTGTTGTTCTCATTTCTGTGAGAGGTCTATGCAGCATCTCACTACCTGTCACTCTTCATCACATTTATTTGTGACATTAATATATTCTAACCTCATGAATCATGTTCTATAACCAATGAACAGTGTGACAATTGCCAAGACTACAGAAGTGCAGGCATGTCAGTGACCAGACAGATAACACATTATGAATTAAGTCCAAAAAGTTGCTTCTTTTTTGAGATGTTTATTTAACCACGGCAGGCCTGTTTCAGCACTACTGCCATCTTTAGGATTTCTAAAAGTAATGGTTTTATTATATACTATTTTCTAGGGCAGACGTATATGAGATTGAGGAACCATACATTTATCGAATTCTTTACTTACCTACAATATCGCTGTTTAGTCACCTAAGCGTTTTTCTTACCTCTTTTAAAGTTATTTTATGACGTACCTTTCATAAGCTATATGTTTTGGAAGTTACAGCCTGAATTTTGGTTAAACGTGAACAAAAAATTGTCACACACAACAAATAAAATTCAGGCTATAACTTCCAACAAAAGTAGCCTATGAAAGCTGCGTCATAAAATAACTTTAAAAGACGTAAGAAAAACGCTTAGATGACTACCGAGCGATAACAGGTAAGTTACGTTACAACTTACGGTTGTCAATCTCATATATGACAAGAAGGCTACCGTCTGCCCTAGAAAATAGTATATAATAAAACCATTACTTTCAGATCGCCTGGTGATGGCAATAGTGCTGAAACAGGCCTGTCGTGATTAAATAAACATCTCAGAAAAAGATGTAGCTTTTTGGACTCAATTCATAATGCATTTACACGAAATATATCGAGTTGCGGCCCCATTGGAAACAAACAAAGACCAGACAGATAGTTCACAATTTTGTGGATATAGGGATCAAAAGAAATTGGAATCCAGATCTTCCACATTGTAGTTCAACACCATGACCACGGAATCACGACGCAATGGTTTCCCTGTACGCTCGACGTTGCACGTTTTCAGCTTGGATCGATCACTGTTTCTATTTTGCTTCACCGTTTTTCGCAGTTCAGTGCACTTTCTTCCCGTTTTCCTTCTTGAGCTGGCCGCTGTCGGCGGGGGTGGTTCTACGCGTTTCAGTCCGGAACCACGCTGCTGCTACGGTCGCAGGTTCGAATCATGCCTCGGGCATAGATGTGTGTCATGTCCTTAGGTTAGTTAGGTTTAATTACTTCTAAGTGTAGTAGACGATGACCTTAGATTTTAAGTTCCATAGCGCTTAAAGCCATTTGAACAATTTTTTTTCCTGCTTGATACGTGTTCACTTTTTTTCGGACTATCCACTGGGTCACCCTACAACTAAATCTGAAGCGATGCGTTTTGGAGTTTGTACTGTAAGTGACGCTTGCTTTACTGTCTTAATAATTAAAATACCAGTTTCTTTCTCAACAGAAACAAATTATCATTTTCTTCTCGAAATCACACACGATGACCCTTGCTAAATCGAAATACACGCTAACTGCATAGAATCGTAAGTATCTCGTTCTTATTTCTACCAACACAGTGCCCTTCTTTGTATACTGGTTCGATATGGCTGCTTTTCTTAATTTGTGGCAATTAGAAATGATCCACGTTTCCGTTCGTTTCCCGGGTAGAGAGTACTGTACTTCAATGCTATTTTTGAGTTTTGTATTGTACACATTATGATTTCTCGACAAATACTAAATTCATAATGTAAAATGCAAAAGACTGTATCGTGCACTTGGTGTCTGTCTCAATGACATTTCTGTTTCCAAGGTAAGGAGCAGTTGTTACACCGTTCGTTTTGGCGCAGTTTATTTCATTTTGGATATCCTTTCTTTCTGTTTCCTACTGTAGGGAGCTGCTGTATTTCGTAATTTCTTTTGCTACAGGGAGAACCTTTTTAGAACGCACAGTCGCTTTCAAAAACATTTTAAATTCTCTACAAGGCAGGAGCTGACATTCTTCTCAACACGCTTCATGCCGTGTCGAGTCAGGATTCACTGATTCTGATGATGACGCAACATCGTCCAGTTCATTCGGATGTCGTCTGGCCGTAGGCTGGGAAATTTTGCTTTTCTAAAGGTCAGTCTCTGTTGGTTGGGCTTCCTCACTTTGATTCTTGTGTGCATGTGGCAATTCGTTTCTGTCATTTCCAACGTTTCTGACGACAAGATTGTGTGAAGTGGATTTCAACCTTCCCACTTCTCTTCTACGAGTCCACATACTTGGTGAATACGGCCGATCTTCTTCTCTGGATTGCCGGCTTCTGGACTCTCTATAAACTTCTTCTCCGTAGAATGATGCTCGTTGCAGGAACCTTAAAGACTCTCTCACAACATGCAAAACAATTCGGTACTCGAAGAATACTTTCCAATAGCTATTGGTATATTTGAGTTTCACAAGAACAAAATTAATACTTTGCACATAAACATTTAACTTCTCGTAAGTAACTCGTATCGTCTCACGTTAGAAACAGATATAAGTCCATTTAAAAAATTGTGAACAACCATGTCTCTACTACAAACATATTGTAAAATAGTCTTGCCTCCAGAAAGTCCAAGATAAGAGTTTTTCCACAATTCACAACCTCAGTTGTCACCAACAATAATCACGGTTACAAGCCAGCACAGAGTAACACAGAGGTTCCCTGGTGCCGCCGTGTGCTTCCATTACTTACATGGACCAACCGACAAGTACTTGCCGGTGCCGTTTGACCGCCGTGTCTACCGTCTTCTCATGGTAAACTTCGGACCTGCCCACACAAGCAGGTGACGCACAGTAGATAGGGTTCCTTTCTCACACTCACACGTAAAATATCGTGTGTTCGAGACGGTGGAAGGCCGAGGGATTCTAGAATTTGCGTTGAAATTCTCGAAACACTACATATTCCCCCCCCCCCCCCCCTCTGATCGAACACGCGAAATTTTATGCATAATCATTATGTATATAATATCAGAGATAATAACAATTCACATTTCAACAGCATAATTTTTTTTAATAATCGTGATGACTATAATTTCTTTCATTTTTCTGCTATCTTTCCAATCATAAACTCCTGGTGTTCATGACACATGAGCAATCTACTTTCTGTTCTCACCTTTTGTACTACTTTTACTAAGTATGTTTTAATTATAGTATTTTTGTGTGAACTCTGCGCAAAAAGAAAGTGTTCCTTTGACACTCTCAAACTTTCCTAATGTGTTATAATGTTAGTTGTGCGTAGAATTCCAATTTACCAGAATAATCCCTATAAAATGTGTGACTTCTGTCACGATACTGTCCCCTTCCCCTAGGATCAGTACCTATACCTAGCATGTGGTTTGACCTTCGAGAGCACTTCCTCTTTCCGTTCTGTAAGGTACGCCCCTTTATAGAACATTCCTTTTTTTTCATGCCACAAGTCGTCCTATCTCCCTGGGCCAAAACAAGGGGCTGTCAGTTACACTAGAATATACAACTTTATTATTTGATCGAACATTACAAGATACCCCCAAAAAAATTCTTTTAAAAACACACAGCTTTAATCCTTGGGACTTAATTGCCCGCTGAAATCCATTTTAATTTAAAAATGGCTGATGACCAATAATTTAAAACGCAAGCAAATTCAGAAATTTAAAAGGCAAGCCTTATCTCAGAACATTTCCATAGTTAGGCTGAAGTAAACAAGTTAAATTCAAATCGGCTGAAGGCCTAACACTTAAAACTCAATAACATTATTTTTTTTTTAATACCAAAGGCCTTACGTGAAACAGTTTATTAAGAGGTCCGAGCAGATGTAATTTCGATGTATTGCTCATGCGCTGCCTGCGATATGCAAGGTCTCTGACCAGAGAGCAGTGTTGACTGCAGTAGGAAGTGTGTAGCTGCAGGAGTAAGTTGTGGCTAGTCTGCAGTCTGCTCTGGTCTGGCATGGTGTATCGTGTTGGCTGGCCCAGTCGCGGTGCAGCGATGCCGGAGCCTGAGTATTATTGTAGAAGGTAAAAAGCAGCCTCGCGCACATGTAGTAATGTTACCTCAAGTCGCATGTAAATGTTTTAAAACTCTCGTAATAATAATCTTCCTCATAAAAAAGTAACTTTTAACAACCATTCGTTTCAATTTAAAGAATTTACTAATTTCTCCCATCCATGATCATCCCGATTATTGCAATAGAAAAATCGGTTGCTTCCTTTCACAAATGACACATAGGTCGGCCAGCATTGCACAGAGCTGTGCAGGAAAAATTTATTGTAAGGGCAGATATATCCAGCGACTTCATTGAGGTAAGAATTTTTCCTTTTTTTATTCAGAATGATCTTTCAGGGCCATGACGCAGCAGTGCTGTCGTCCAAAATTTACCAGGTTAAATTCATAATTAATTTTTGAAAAGTCATAAATGAATGACAATTTAATTGAGAGGTTAGTTACATTGTATTGTTACCAGGTTACTGATTTTTTTTTTTATTGGGATGTTACACTGAGTGTGCACGACATAATTGTAATTTTTACTGTTGAGAGGTTTAGGAATTTTTCTGTTTTGAGGTTACACTAAATGTGAATGAATTTTGAGCTTGGATTAAATCTGAAAGAATTTTTTGTGGAGGTTAATGTGAAAAGAATTTAGTAGGGAGGTTACAAATGAGAATGAATTTTGTGGGAAGATTACACTAAAT
Source organism: Schistocerca serialis cubense (assembly GCF_023864345.2). Classification (NCBI taxonomy): domain Eukaryota; kingdom Metazoa; phylum Arthropoda; class Insecta; order Orthoptera; family Acrididae; genus Schistocerca; species Schistocerca serialis. The sequence goes on from NC_064638.1 coordinate 1,238,261,560, forward strand.
TAGAATCATTTTTCATATTAATTATGTTATATATTTTTGTGAGGGGGTTACACTTGGCGACCCTGCCAGGATCGTATTTCTTTGTGAATTTCTGAAAAGTAGTCATACATCTGCTCGTATTTACTCAAATGTTGTTTGCATCTGGTGCAATGCATTTACTAATTTGTCACTCTTTCTTTCACAGATCATCGGCAATTTATTGCTCTTTGTTGTTATTGTATTTGTTCCATTTTTGCTTTGTCTTTGTTTCATTTTGGCTTAATTTTGATTAGTGAAAATGCTGTAAAAAACTGTTAACAGTACATCGCAATGTGCAATGAGTGAAATAGCCGACTCTAATAATTTGACCGATAATTCTTGTGACACTCAGTGTAATAGTGATAATCCTCTAATTACAGGTAATCAGTGCCTGCGACACTCAGTGTAATAGTGATAATCCTCTAATTACAGATAATCAGTGCCTGCCAATCACTAGTATTGATTTTAATTCTGATTATGGGCAAGGAAATTCAATTATGTCCACAGTAAATTTAACAATTGATGATGCGACACATTCCGATTCAATGAACGCTGCCCAGTTTGACACACCCGGTTTGCAAAATTTGAATTGTGAACAGATAAATTTTTCACACAAAGATGAACAATGTAGACAGAATACGTCAGATTTATTTGATTCCAGTGTAGTGACCAACAGTGCACATCCAATTGGCGAACTTTTTCAAGAATCAGAAAATGACCAAATGGTTACACAAAACGCGACAAATGCAGATACATCATCACACAGCACAGAGAATAGAGTAGGTAATATTGGCATGAATGAAGTCATGGCATTATTGCTACAATTTAATCAATCGTATAAACAACTTAATGAAAAACTAGACAACAATTCCAAACAGTCGAATGAAAAACAAGACAACATAAGTGAACAGAACAAACAACTTAGTGAACAGGTTACAGCCATTGCTGTGCAATGTCACGATACTACAGAACAATTACATGAGAAAATTAAGGCTTGTGCTAGGAACAGTAGTAAAGAAATTAGATCTATGGCACAAGAATTAAGTAATACGCATGCAGCCACAACTAAATTACTTAGAGACGAAATTAGTGCAGTCGCTAAACAATGCTCTGAAAACGCAACACAGCTACGCGACGAGTTTAAATTAATGTCAGCAGAACTTATTTGAACCAACAGAACAGGCAAATTGACGAACGTTTTAATCACCATCTACAAAACAGTGAAACGCGTTACAGTAAATTTATACAGAAACAGAATAAAGTAAAGCAACATGTCATGGAAACAATTTCTGCACAAAGACAGGAAGATAAGCGTAAATTGTTTACGAAAGCAAAAACATACGTAGACAATAATATTGCTACAGTATCAGATGAAATCAAACAGTTGAACACCGAATTGCATGATGAAATCTCCTATCTTAAAACAAAAACAGGCACACACACATTAGACTTTCAGACAATGACCAACAGACTTGAAAGGTTGGAACTAATACAGGATCCGGATGACATCTAAGCAGATGTTAAAAAATAGAATAAAAACACACGTAAATTACAAAAACAAATTAATGCTTGTGATACTAAAAACGATGATCAGGTAAAAGTACTGACTGAAAAATATGATGAATTGGCCAGTCGTATTGACGATATCGAAAGTAATAATGACACCAAATCAGACGATACTTCACCAGTTTCGTTTAATCAAACACCCGACTTCCAAAATTTACAGCAGACATCAGTGAGATAGGTTCGTCCAATAATACACTACGTAGAAAATTGTCAACTTTACAGCAAGAAGTGACACAGATAAAAAATGTTTCAGCCTCCAACACGGCACAGCATACGCCACATTCTGAACATTTCTCAGACTCACATAGCCAGTATAATTTAGGTAATTTACAGAGCGTACGTGACTTAGATTCCGAACAGTCACAGACAAACAGACTAGGATACAATCATGAACCTGTTCAGACATTCAAAGACGAAAATTTTGATTACAAGCATTTTCTATCTGTGAGAAAATTTAAAGTATTTAAAAATGACAGAACACAGATTCACCCCTTGGATTTGATACAACAATTTGTTTTTGAATTTTCAACTGAGTTGCCTGTAATGCAGAAACTAAAATTTTATTTGCAGCGCGTAATAGACCTCAGGGGATTCATTACACTTTGATGAATATGTGCCATAGCGTGCACAGGGCCCTGAGCCGTAGTAGTGCTATTTCATCTTTAGTTTTCTGCACTGCTGCCTTCTCTTTTACTATCCCTTATATCTATCAAAACAGCTCTTCAACTATCGATCTGTGTAGGGTTAGGAATGAGTAATGAGAACCTGATATGACAAGTATTCCGAAAGTGACAGTTTTCATTAGACACTCCCAAAATGGCAAGAAATACCAGCATAATTTTAATAACGGCCAAAATTTTAATTATCAGTATCATCAAAATTATCAGCGACAGGAACCACATTTTGGTAACAATTGAGGTTTTTCCCAACAACAGCAACAAAACCAGCTGGTTAGCATACCTAACCAACAATGTAATGTACAAGGTCAACCAAGCTTTAATGTTTCGCCGCCTACACGTATAGCGTCGGCTCCGCCAAATAGTAATGCACAGCAACAAGGAAATAACTACGTACAGGAAACACATCATTTTAACTCGTATCACAACGCGCTGTATAGTAGTGACTATCATGACAGACGTAAACGTAATGAGCACAATTTTCAGCGTACGTTTAATAACAGTCGGTCTTACCAGCAGCAAAATCATCCGCAACAACAGATTATCATCAATGAACCAGACAGTAGATATCATTCCGAACGTAATACGTCAGGACGAAATAACAGAACAGTAGAAATAGTTGAAATACCACAGCAACCTCCCGCGAATAACAGCACATCAGAAAGAATTTGACTAGACACAGTACAGGTTGCATCTTCCAGCAACGCAAGCAATACTTTTGACATAGAGAATCTTGTTCACGAAAATGTTATTACTTCTGACGATATCCGAGACACACTTTTGCATGAAAAACCAGTTATTCAAAAAACCATTTCACACCCTGTCATTGAACTAAAGATTGGATCATCCAAATTTTCAGCAGTAATAGATTCTGGATCACCTATGTCGGTTATAAATGAGGAAACTTTCAACGGATGTAACAAAAAGAATACCTATCCTACGTTACCATTAGGCAAAACTAAAGTAAAAGGAGCAGTATCTGGTAAAGGAGTAGATGTAAAGTTACAGACACACTTATCATTTTGTATTGCAGGTCATACGTTTCACCCAAATATTTGGATTGTTCCCTTATTGACAACAGACGTTATTTTAGGTACGAATTTTCTGGTACAACACGACGCAATTATTGACTTTCAAAATTCCTATTTAATGTTAAAGGATGAAAATGTACAACTGGCATTAGAATTTCAGCACTCTTTATCTGAAGAAGAACAAACAATTAATCGGACAGGGGTCATTTCTATATCACGTAACATAGACTGTCATTCCACATTGTTCACAGATACGTACGTACACAGCTATAATACTCCAGACGAAGCCAACTATGACGTTATACAAATGATTTCTGATAATGTAAAACAGAGCAGTGCAAATACAGACGACGAACGTTCAGAGCTACGCAAAATTCTTTTACAGCAAGCTCCAGTTTTTTTGACAACGTCCCTGGTACTATGTCCGGTTTTATGTATGAATTTCAAGTTAAACAACACGACACATTTAAAGCCAAAAATTATCCCATTCCGTATATTCACAGAGAACAAGTTAAGAAAGAATTGCAAGCTATGCTTGACTAAGGAATTATTGAACCGGCAGTTAGTCCGTACATAAACCCGCTCCATATTGTTAAGAAAAAGGATGGTTCACTTCGGCTCGTACTTGATTCGCGCCACATCAGTGACATTATTATTAATGAAACAGATCGCCCACTGACACTAGAAGAACTTCTACAGAAATTTCATGGTACTGCTAATTATTCCACATTAGATTTGAAATCGGGATTTTGGCAAATTCAGCTCCATCCGAACTGCAGAAAGTACACAGCTTTTCTCTGTTTTGGCGACTGTTATCAATTTTGTAAATTACCGTTCGGTTTAACAATTTCTTCAGCAGCATTTATTCGCGGTTTGAATACTATACTTCCGACAGAATTAAAAGACAGAATCACAACGTATGTAGACGACATTCTTATTGCAAGAGCTAACTGGTCTGAACACAATCAGATTCTTGAACAACTGTTACAAACCTTTCGTGCACAAGGACTCACAGTTAATCTTAGCACATTTTGGCAAAACTTCTATAAAATTTCTTGGACTTGTGATTTCAGCAGAAGGCATTGCGCCTGACACGGAAAAACTTCAAGCTTTACGTGATATTACTGTACCTACAACGAAGATACAACTACGCAGCTATTTGGGTTTAATTAACTTTTTTTGTAAATTTATTCATTACTCTACTTTAGACACCCCTAGATTATGTCAATTGACACGTAATAACACTATTTGGTCCTGGGATAACCAAGCACAGTCTGAATTTGTCAATCTGAAACAAGCTTTGTTGAATGCACCACTTTTATCGCATCCAGATCTTACTAGAAATTTTTCCATTGCCACCGACAGTTCTAACACCGCTTTAGGCGTACACATTTTTCAGGAAATTGAAGAAGATGGTTCTAGAGTAATTAAAAACATCGCCTTTACAAGTCGCATTCTGTCACCTGCTGAACGCAATTATTCTGTTACAGAACTTGAAACATTATGTGTTGTATGGGAATTTACGAGATTTCGGCATTTTCTTTATGGAAGACGTACGAGCTATAGAGTTTTTACTTTCCGCAAAATTTACACACGACAGGTTAAGCAGATGGAAACTTTATTTACAGGAATTTAATTTTACTATTGTTCACACAAAATATTGTAGCAGACGCACTATCCCGTTCTCTCAGCAACAACCAGCAAGACATCGCAACCAACTTCTGCCAAGCAAATTTCAGCGTCATGTATATTCAACAAGTTGCATTTGAAAATTTCATTTCGTCATCATTACGAGACATAGCACAAGAGAAGAGTAAAGACAATGTATGGAAAGAAATTAAACACCTTTGGCAAGATAGGAATAATGTTACCATCAGAAACCATTACACTGTACGCAATAATATTCTGTTTCGCCGCTCTCACCCTGACAGCAACAATTGGTTACCATGCATTCCTGACGAGCTTGTTAACAAATTAATTTGGTATACTCATTTAAGTTACGCACATTATGGAGCCAGAAAATGTTTTCTTATACTGAGACAGAACTGTTATTTTGCCAACATGGTGAAGCGTATTCGACGAGTTTTAGCGTCATGTAAAATCAGCCAGAAGGCTAAGTCAGACACGACTTCACATATTCCTCCGTTACATCCCATTGTACCCGTTAAATTGCGACACATGGCCGCTGTAGACATTTTTGGTCCGATTCCCAGATCTGATAGAGGTTTTTGCTACATCTTTGTCGCTGTTGAACTCACTTCAAAATTTGTTACCTTCACTCCGTTACGCAAAGCTAATGCTAAACCTGTTTCGATTGCATTTGTAAAACATTTTCTATTTCATGTAGGGCATGTTTTGAAAGTAATTTCCGACAATGGACTACAGTTTCGATTGCTGAATGGACACGTATGTTACGAACCAGAAACATTTCTCCGATCTATATATCCAAGTATCACGCTTCTTCGAACCCTTGTGAACGACTAATGAAAGAAATTGGTAAACTATGAAGAATATACTGCCATAAAAAACATATTGATTGGGATACACACACACACTGTCATTCCAGGATGTAATTACCTCAATACTAAATGAATCTACTATGCTATCTCCGACTGTTATATTAAAAAATGTTGAACCACCTAACAAAATTAAAGAATTAGTATCCTTTCCTACATCTCGTCGACTACGACACCATGAAATAATTAACATTGCGCTGAACAACATCAAACGTGCCGCAGAGCGCCGGAGAATACAGCAAAAACAGGTTTGTACACGCTGTGACTTTCACATTAGACAGAAGATATTAATCTGTACACACTATTTATCCAACAGAGGAAAGAATAGATGCAGTAAATTTGAGCTTCTGTACGCAGGTCAATATCGAATTCGCAGCATTCCTCACCCCAATGTAGTACACGTCGAAACTCTGAGAACCAGAAAAACTAAACGCAATCACCATGTCTCCAATATTAAACCTTTTATTGAATCAACATACTTTATGATTTATCACACCGTAATGCCATTTCCTGATTTTTATATGACCACTTATGCAGTTATATTTATATGAACACTTACAGATGATTATCATATTTTTTTCCTGGCAAGTGCCCGGCAAGGTAAGATTCGCAGGTCGCTTTTCTTGTCGTTGTATATGAGACCGTGCACATTTTCCATTTTTCGTGTATGTATGATTGTTTTCCTGTTTTGTTTGTATGCACTACGAAATCTTTAAGATATAACAAACACCAGTTGACTTTAACATTTTTCCTTATGATATCTCAATATCTTGACTATTCTACACTTTTGGCTACTGCATTATGAGACTGTGTGTACATTTTTGCACCTGAACACTCTCTATGTTATTGATATAATACGTTTTTTGTCATGCTATGCCGTATGCTTAATTATATCTCTAGAAACCAGTTTTTATTTAATGGGTATATGATTTAAATGCTAGATATTGATCCTTATTCATCATTCTCAGAAATCAATAACGTGTAAAAGAAATAAATTGAACAAACCACAGTGGATTACTATGAAATGGGAATTTGACCTTTCCGAATGAACGAAACAAAATGGAATACCTTGTGATGAAGAGTAAATGGATCAGAATTAACAAGCATTAACAAGAATATACTATACACATCGTATGATAGCAGTTGTAACTAATTTTTTTTCTTTCAGAATACGAGGCGATTGATGCAGGCTGTCAGACAGAATTACACATCTTAGTTTTAGTGATGAAATATGCTAGAAATAAGAAACTCTATACTATGAATAGTTGTATGAAGGAAATGGTAATATGAATAATGAATAATGAAGTGTCTCTTTGCAGATGATAATAAATGATGATGAATAGTTATATGAAGAATATGCTAATATGAATAATGAAGTTTTTCGTTGCAGGTGATGATAGTAATGAAGTTATGGTAATATGAATAATGAAGTTTTTCTTTGCAAATGAGGATAATGATGAAGTTTATATATTTACTGTTAGTTAAGAAATGCTATGTAGTTATTTAAGTATTTGTTGCAGTTCGTTTTGACAGTATGTCTTATGTCGCATGGTATAATGACTGAGTGTTTTCGAAAGGACAGCTAGAGTACATACATACTGAATACACGTTTCATTACCTGTTAATTCGAAGTTCACTACTTTTCAGCTATAAGCAGTTACTTATTAAACCTGTTCTAGTACTTGCATTTTTTTTACCCATTTGTGTGTGTCATTCATGAATGTGATCACATATACTCTACTTGTTTCATAATCTTGCTACAGCTGACTCATGATGAATGACGTTATTAATCGTTATTTGCAGCAATAAGTCAAAAGCAAATATTTTCATGCCCCGGCAATTAATTATCGATCCCAACGCAATGCATTGCTAGCACAAAAAAATGTATTACCAGTCCCAAATAATGCTACTAGTTTAAGAGATATTTATAATACTAAATATAATGCAGATTTGTCAGATGTATTGAATCCATTATATCTATGTATTATTGGACCATAGACCTTGAGTAATAGTTACAGTGTTTTACGTTTTAAATATGTCGTATGTCACTTGAATGATGAGTTCTGAGTAATACTGAATAATGTTTTCTAGCCACAGACCTTGAGTAATAGTTATAGTGTTTTACATTTTAAAAATGTCTTATGTTTTGAATGATGACTTCTGAATAATACTGAATAATGTTTTATAAAACTATATGAATACTTTGTAACTTGCCAATGAATGCCACTGTTTCTTATATTTTAAATTTGTCTAATGTCACTTACATGCTATTATATATGAATACCAGTAGCTTGATGCTACACTCATTAACTCTTGTTTTGAATGATGACTTCTGAACAGTGCATAAAAATATTTAGTAACCGGCCAATGAGTGCCAATGATTACTATAATTAGATGAATTAAGTTAATGCTATGCCATTAATTAACTCTTGCTTTGAATGATCACTTCTGAATAATGCGTAAAATGGATTGTAACTGGCCAATGAGTGCCAATATTTAGTGTAATCAGATGACTTATGAATAATGTTCTGTAATACTCCATACATAGTAAAGGAATGTTTAGTAACTAGGCAATGAGTGCCAACAATCACTCATATCGGTTAATAGATTCTCTATGATGTTTAGCATAAGACTTAATGTCCTTCACCTTCTGACCTAATTACCAGAAATTACTGCAATATCCGTTTGTCCTGTCCATCCTCATGATCATGGAGCAATATATTTGGATTTTGCACTAATTCAACGTTGGCGAAAAAGTATCGATTCTGCAGGAGTGTGGTGTAGACACATCATGCTGTCCACCACCTTGAACGATGGAGATGTTATTATGGTCCCACTGTTTGATGTACCTGATGTACTACCAAAATGATAACATTGAATATTAATACGACATTTCAGTGTCTTGGCTACAGTGATTAATACTTAAGGGAAGAGAACTTCAGATTGTCTCACTTGGTGTTGTGCTTCTGTAGAAAGATATGGACTTTCAGTGCAGCTACGTGCAACCTACTGTGCTACAACCATGATGCAGTCCTTCCCTTTCCTATCCTAGTTCTTGTAAAATGCTAAAAAATATATACAGTGTGTGTGCACTTTATGTCATTTGTTAATGTGTTTTGTACTCATTGCGTATACATTTTGTCATTGCTTGATATGTTCTGTACCCAGTACATGTACACTCTATTTCATTTCATGTTCTGCACTTACATATATGTATATACTCTGTGTCTGTAAACTTAGTTAATTAAGTAGATTTTAGAAAAATTTGTTGCTCATGGCAAGTCCAATTGACTCAAAATCACTGCCAAATTTTTGCCCCCCCCCCCCCCCAGTGGAGGGTTATGTAAGAGGTCCGAGCAGATGTAATTTCGATGTATTGCTCATGCGCTGCCTGCGATATGCAAGGTCTCTGACCAGAGAGCAGTGTTGACTGCAGTAGGAAGTGTGTAGCTGTAGCAGTAAGTTGTGGCTAGTCTGCAGTCTGCTCTGGTCTGGCATGGTGTATCGTGTTGGCTGGCACAGTCGCGGTGCAGCGATGCCGGAGCCTGAGTATTATTGTACAAGGTAAAAAGCAGCCTCGCGGACATGTAGTAATGTTATCTCAAGTCGCATGTAAATGTTTTAAAACTCTCGTAATAATAATCTTCCTCATAAAAAGGTAACTTTTAACAACCATTCGTTTCAGTTTAAAGAATTTACTAATTTCTCCCATCCATGATCATCCCGATTATTGCAATAGAAAAATCAGTTGCTTCCTTTCATAAATGACAGATAGGTCGGCCAGCATTGCACAGAGCTGGGCCGGAAAAATTTATTGTAAGAGCAGATATATCCGGCGACTTTATTGAGGTAAGAATTTTTCCTTTTTCTATTCAGAATGATCTTTCAGGGCCATGACGCAGCAGTGCTGTCGTCCAAAATTTACAATGTTAAATTCATAGTGAATTACTGAAAAGTCATAAATGAGCGACAATTTAATTGAGAGGTTACTTACATTGTATTGATACCAGGTTACTGAATTTATTATTTTTTTTATTGGGACGTTACACTGAATGTGAACGACAAAATTATAATTTTTACTGTTGAGAAGTTTAGGAATTTTTCTGTTTTGAGGTTACGCTAAATGTGAATGAATTTTGAGCTTAGATTAAAACAGAAAGAATTTTGTGTGGAGGTTAATGTGAAAAGAATTTTGTAGGGAGGTTACAAATGAGAAAGAATTTTGTGGGGAGGTTACACTAAATTAGAATCATTATTCAAATTAATTATTTTATATATTTTTGTGGGGAGGTTACAAGTTCTTTAATTTAGGCCTAACGCCTTAACAGCAAAATAACCCAAACTCAAAACCGGCTGACGGCCCAAGACTTACAAAATTGCACAACATTAATTTTTTTAAAATGGCAAAGGGCTAACGTGAAACAGTATATTAAACTAGTCTGAAGGCCTTGAGAGCAAAACAACTGTAATAAAAAAATCGGTTAGGAGCCATACAAGTAAAAACAACAAGCACAAATTTAAAAAAGGGCATTACTCACAACGGGGCTCAAATGTTTGAGGGTCGGCCTGTAATTCAAACACTAACACTCGCTTAGGTGAGACAGACAGTCGGGCCAACCATTCACGATCCGCGGCAGCTCAACCGACCGACAATCAACGGACCCACCGACAAGATAACTTCCACTTCACCCAACCAGGGCACAACAGGGAGTTCAACGGAACAACGTAGAAGATCCTGGTGCCAACAACCAATGATACATGGAGTTGTCAAGCTACACACTGTGCTGGACAGCAACAACACGTAGAGGAAAGTACACTGCCTGAAATTTACGTCAACGGTCAGGGCAGGTAATCGGAACGTTAACGGCCACAAGGCAGAAGATTCCGCTGGAGCACTTCAATTCCAGTAAGGAAGTACAGTGAAACTCCACCTGAGGGTGGTTAGAATTTTCCAACCTGAAAAGCACGTTGGTGCTCGCGGGAATATCCCAAAACCCGACAACGAACTCCAAACGACACAATGTGAACAGTCTTGACTTCCTGGTAGGTTAAATCAAAACTCAAGTATCGTGTCCAGGGTCGGTGAGCCACGGACCTCATAGTAATGGGAACAGCGCCACACACTCCCACACTGCATAGAGACTTCCAGCGGTCCCGGCCAAACTGCCTCCCGTGGAGAATTCCTTGCTGCTCCACGCCAACCGACCTACTGCCCAGGCCCGGACAGGTGAAAGGACCAAACAGACGTCGGCCGATGGGAAGACCAACCCAGTGAGCAACCAACGGTCGTCCTGCTCCAATCTACCTCCGTTGGACAGTTCATGTGTGTCACCAGCGGCCACCGAGCACTGGCTGTCGGCGCCTCACCGGCGCTGTGTCGCCGACTTCACTGCTGCTGTGTCCCGACTGCACTGCTGGTCCATCTCCAACTGACTGCCAGACACACGACGACCCGTAAATACTGTCGGTCACTTCAGAGATGGCACAACAGTGCACTTATCGATACGTGCTGCTGCTGCCTCTCACGGGCAAGTAAGGCAGGAAGTTAGTGACGCCAGTAAATGGAATAAGAAAACGAGGCGGCAGTACCGCAATAGAAGATGACAAACAATGAATAGGACAAACGTGAGCCATGCACGGCTCACTATAATTAAGTATTACCTGGTAAAACTACAAATCTATTTTACACTTCAGATTCACTTTTATAATACATAATTTAATCCCTGGAGTCCTTCTCTACTTCTCAACTCCTACAACCTTAGTGTATACTATGTTTACCTGCAATTTAAGTCTCACTATCCTACTACATATCAATTTATCAGTCATTTGTTACTCTGGCTTTTCTTAAATAAGCATCACAATTAACTCCCATCATGCTTGCGTTCTCTTTCCGAATCGTCGTAGTGTTTATATACCTATATGTGTATCTTCTTATATCTATATACATGTAGATAGGTGATAGTTTTATTATAAATAGGCATGCAGAGCCGTCATAGTGCTTATATACGTATATGTGCATGTTTCCATGCTATATGGAATCTTCATAGTGTTTATATACCTATATGTGTATGTTCCCCTCCCTTTGCACACATATTCTTTCCCCTACAATACCTGGCGGTTCTCACATCGTGACAAGTTTCTAGCCTGTAATTCTAATGTTTGTCTATAAAAATAATTATGTGTGTATATGGATGTGTGTTCGTGTAGTCTGATTCATCGGCCTTCTTATCTCAAGATAAGATGCAGGGTATTAGAAGCCACGGAAACCAGGAAGGACTTCTGCGATAGAAGTAGATGAATATGGAAAGAGGGAAAAATAGATAGGTCCTCAAACGATTAAGTAAGAAAGGAAATAAATGGAAATGGTTGGTAAGATTGAAGAAGAGAAAGAAGATACCCCCGAAGACGGGAAACCCTTCCCACCCCCCTTCCCCTACCTTGCAGGTACTTGAGTGAGTCGCAGGACGAGGTTTGGTTTTAAATCGTCTCCTACAGAACGGACATTCCAACCTTCACACTTGAGATCCCCGAAGGAAATCTTAGAAACCCTATGCAAACGGCAAATGGTGAAGAGTCAGTCACACTTGTTTTCTAGGGTTGTCTGAAAGGTGTGGTGTCGGTTTTGTGTCATGATTTATCTGTTGTTGGAAATCATGCTTTACAATACCCACACCTTTGAAAATTGATACAAAACCTCCTATTTACATCATATTTCATAAAAGGTGTCCGCAGCTCGTGGTCTTGCGGTAGCGTTCTCGCTTCCCGAGCACGGTGTCCCGGGCTCGATTCCCGGCTGGGACAGGGATTTTCCCTGCCTCGAGATAACTGGGTGTTTTTGTGTTGTCTTCATCATCATCATTCATCCCCATTACGATAAGAGGAAGGCAATGGCAAACCACCTTCGCTACGATGTTGCCTAGTCGGCGGAGCAGCTCTCCCGCATCATTCCATCCGCTCCTCACAGTATGGGACGTCATCATCATAAAAGGTATCAAATATTCAATACAAAATATAAAATTCTGTACGCTACCGTAAAATAGTTATTTATCTCTTCATATTTTATTTTATGCACACATAAAATACTCTATTCATTTCATTTCATGACAATATCACTTTCTTTCTTATTCTGTAATTCTCTTGGATTGTTTTTTTGTTATATCCTGTTTTCTATGTAATAAGATTACAGGATAGTTTAAGATTTTAGAAGCAGATGATGGAATAGTTAAGATTTGCAATGAATTTCATGCCACTATCACTTTCTGTCTTATTCTGTTACTCTCATGTATTGTTTTTTTGTTGTTGTCATATCCAGTTTTCTAGGTAATAAGATTATAGGATAGTTCAAGATTTTAGAAGTACGTCATAGAATAGTTAAGGATTTGCAAAGAACTCGTTACAGAAAACTACTATAGAAGAAACACCGAAAACAACTCGGAATCCGACGGTCGTCACTCTGCCCGTTAACTCAGAACATTAGCGTTCTTGGGGCATTTGATGACTTCCCGGATCCCATGGATCTGATATTAAGTTCACTTGAGCAAGTGCAGACCAGTACTTCCCGTTAGATATTATTTGGAAATCTCCCCACGAAGAAAAGTTCTCAATATTTACAGTACCCCATTCAGAAGCCTCCCCTAAAACGTACCCCACAGCAAATTCAATCCTTTTAGAGTCTTCCCAAATTTCTGCAGAGCTTATTTGCACCTTTTCAAGAAATGAGTCGGGTACTCATCCCCATCGCGCTTGCATTTAGGGAATTGTCTCCGTAACCCCCAATTGTAAATCAGTAACTACATCACTAGTCAACACAACATTAGGTGAAGTTGTCCGCTTTACCACCTCATCCTGTATAAGTATGATTTCTTTCCACAGGTCGTCTATTACCTTTCGGGTATCTGAAAGTTCGGATGAAACAGTAGGTGACACGTTCCCGGATGTCATTCTCGGTGATTTTTCGATCTATAATCCCTAAAAAATTGTTCCTCCACACTACTTATACTTACTATATCAGAGTGTTCTATATTCTCTTCCAAACTCCTTTCTACATTATCCACTCGCGTACCTACACCTGTAATTTGCGACTGCATGACAGGCTTTAATTCACTATGCTTATCGACGCTCTTTCTTAAGGTATTCAATCCCTGTTTTACTGCATTAAACTTAAAATTACATACATTATCAAATGATCCTAACTTTTCATTGATTTCTGATTTTACGGTATTACATTCATCCTCAGTAATAAAATTCTAACTCTTTTGCTAAATCTTGTAATTGATAATTCTGTTTCTGACTAAAGTCAGTGAACAGTTGATTTACATTAATGTCCAATGAATTGGTTAATTCTTTCTTTAAGTCTAATTTCAAATCCTCTACTTTACTATTTGAAGAGTCAAATTCAGTCTTTAAAGCATCCATGCCTTCGCATAGATTACCACGTTCTTTCTTCTGTGAGTCCACTTTGGCATTTAACAAACCTAGATTGGTTGCTTGACTATTCAAGGTTTCACTCTGGTTACTTAGAACTTCACTCTGAGCATTTAAACTAGTATGTATCAAACCTATTTCTTTTCTTAGAGTTTCAGTCTGAGTATTTGGCTGCTTACTCTGGTCACCTAACTTAGCATTTAAAGTTTTGATTAGATTTACTGACTCAGACAAGTCTGACCCATCTTGGGAAATCTTCATAGCCATGGCTGGTTCTTAAGTTTCTCCACCTTGCTGGATGCTATCCATGCGTTTACCAGCTTTAGACTTTGTGAGCATTTACAAAATAACTTTAAGGGTAATAACTACACTAATATAGTTCATTTAACAGTTTACAGCACGTTGTATTAAAACAATAAAGTTCTGTTTTACGTTCACCCGGCGCATAATCTGAGCAGCGTCGATGAGCGGATGTGTGATCAGCACCGGTGAACAGCAACTGGTTGCGGTGGCGTCGGATGTTGGTTTTCGCGTCTGCGTCCCCGCAATGCTTGAGAGCTGTATACTCCGTACACCAGATCATCTTAGTCAGAGCGATCTCGGCCTATTTCTTCTTAGATAAACATACTGGAATTTTCTTCAGTATTTCCCAATTCAGTTTTATTTCTCTTTTGAATACTCGGTCATGTTCTGAATTCTAGGAGCAAATTCTTTATCGAGTTTGGTTTGGTTGCTATGGCAACATACAACATCCACGTTTCTCGTTTTTATAAACTTATATGGATATGGTGTCTGTTCTTTCGGACTTGTCCGAAAGAACAGACACTATATCCATATAAGTATATAGTTCTGGCAATACCGGCATGACCTTCTTCTTCTGTGCGGATGCACACGTATTACCTGAAGTCTTACGGGACTTGGTAAGAATGTCTCCCACGACTAATGAATGTGTCAGGTAAGGACACGACGATTGTAGTGTGTGGGTATACAAGGTGAGAATGTGGGTCTCGCGGGAGGCGTGCGTGAGATAGTCCCTGCATTCGTACTATTCGCTATGCCTTCGGTGACTCTGATGGATGGAGCGTCGGCCATCTTAGCAGGAGATCCAGGGTTCGAGTCCCGGTCGCAGTACACATATTCACCTGTTCCCGTTGATATATATCAACGCCCGTCAGCAGCTGAAGGTATTAATACAAAATTAGTATATATTGGTCTTAAAATTCCTTTTTGCTTCTGTCTTTCCACACCGGTCGCCACGTTCTAACGTTTTTCACGAGCGTGGCAAAAAAATTATATTTTCTTATTTCGGTAATCTGATGATCACATATACAAAATGTAGTGTCAACGTATTCGTGAATTAATGATGTACTTGACTCGAAAGAATAAAATTCTTCCTGGTCACTTAAATATATAACTTCCAGAGACCAATAAAATACCATTTATGAGAGAGCTGGTTTAACAACCATTCCTCTTTTCACAAACGTATCATAAAATGTCTTGCCTCCAGCAAGTCCACAATAAGATTTTTTTCACAATTCACAATCTCAATTGTTCCTTTGTCACGAACAATAGTCACAATTACAAACCAGCACAGAATAACACAGAAGTTCCTTGGTGCCGCCGTGTGGTTTCATTGCGACTTCCATGGACCGACCGACAAGTACTTGTCGGTGCCGTTCGCCCGCCATGTCTACTGTCTTCTCATGACAAACTTCGGACCTGCACACACAGACAGGTGACGCGCAGTAGATAGGGTTCCTTTCTCACACTCACACCTAAAATATCGTGTGTTCGAGATGGAGGAAGGCCGAGGGATTCTAGAATTTGCGCGAAAATTCTTGAAACACTACACATTGTCTACTAACGAGTCGTCTCGCATTATCTGTGGCTCACGAAGCTTCTCTGATTATGTGTTATTTGCCGGCATTAACAGTATTTCCTCCACTGCAGTTTCAGGAATTACATTGTCCTGCTCATGTTATATACGGACATGAAAATACCATCCTCGACTGGAATCTGCAATTTAGAACGCACTTTACCAAAATCGTCAGTGGGAAATGGTGCAGTGCCTCGAAAAGACTTTTTGTGAGCACAGACTTAGGTCCAGAGGATACGTCGCGGATATATCCAAGGGCTCGGCGTATTTAGACATTTAGTCAGTAACTGAACTGTTAGGTGTGAAAAGAAACACACTGAACTTATCCAACTCCTGAGACGCGTAAAAGTTCCCTCCGTTGTTATGCCACCTTCTTGCATCCAGCGATCAACATGTTCAATTTGTCTAACGAAGAAACGGATGTTGCCACCTACGATACTAGAACAGCGCGTAATACCTGTACTAAATATTATGTCATTAACACGCGTAAGTGGTTATCGATTTGGTAAGGTCTTATGATACCAAACTGCTGAGGTCACCGGCCCCTAAGGCAACACACTACTTTATCTAACTTAACTTATGCTATGGACGACACACATACACTAATGCCCGATGGAGGACTCAACCCTCCGACGGGGGTAGCCGCACGGACCGTGACAAAGCGCCCCAGACCGCGCGGCCATGGTCATCGATGATGATGACATTTACATCCTCGATGACCAATACTTTGTTTGGAAAGACGGTGTGAACAGCAATGGTTCTATGCACTCTAGAGGGGTACGCTTAAACTACTATGTAAAGGTTTACTCCGTTAATAGTTTTCTCTTCAGGCTTGAATTGCTGCGTAACTATCACTCTTAATTCAGCGCATTGGTAAGTGGCGTACTAATGACGATATTTTTGTGCAAATAATGTACAGTTCACTTGTGGTTAGTATGAAAGATATGAACAAGACGAGTCCCACCCACCACCAGGTGGAAGCACGGAGACATTCAGGGGTGTGTGCCGGAGAACAGCTTACACGTCTGTAACAGGAGTGTGTCACAGAGTTATCGCGCCGACTGTGACCCGAATGAGAAGTCGATAACCGTTCCGAGACATTAGTCTCCCATCGCGATAACCGACTGTTTGCGACACAGAAACCGACCCCGGCATTGTCGTGTGGTTCGCGGAAAGTTGCAGAACTGATGCCAAAACGGTAATGGAACAAACTCCCAATATTCCTCGAGGTCACTGATATTCGGTGATAGATGTCTTTGAAGGGGCTGTCACCTTCTAAATTAATTGTGTCATGAGTGTTTACAAACAGAGCGAAACTATTTACCGAAATCTTATATGTTTTAAACGTAATGTAGAAGTACTCAAGGGAGCCCAGAATCTTATTACTCCTTACAAGTACTGTTATACCGTGTACTCGATATCAACAGATTTCTTGTTCTTCGCCAGGAATCTACCCTGACATGCCACACATACGTGCCCTTGCTCTCCGCTATATTCCTAGACTGAATTTCCTACCCTTAGTTCGACTCTCTGTCTCCCACCCTTTGTCTCCCCTATCTGTTCCCACCTCCACTTAAACATCGCAATTCCCAGGCTAACGGTCACCCCACCCCACCCCTACCTCTCAGTCTGTGCCGGATAAGTGACCACCCACTCACAAAGAATTTGCAGGAAGCTGGTCTCGTGGTATTAATCAGAATCATCATCAAACTCATCAACATGTTAACATCTGACACACCATCATCGTGTGTGACCCATGATAAATACTGAACAAAATCTTTCTATTGCATTTTAATTCTATTATAACGTCTGTTTACTATAATTGTCTACAGAGGCATACAGGATGAACCAGAGCTCCAACGACAAAATTTCTGAAGATTGTTTGTTGCTATTTTCGAAAATTTTGGCTAAAGGGACATGTGGTCCCCAGTAGCTCCTTACAGAGTATCATTATTATGTTTCCTTCTGTGCAAATACTTCCACAACAGTGGGAAAGCTTGTAATATGCAATCACCAAAACGTAGTAACCGATCCCGTTATCGTGAGCGCCTATGTACAGATAAAAAACTACTGTGATGTGTTTGTCGACGCTGTGGAACAGCTCAGCATATCTTGGCCGTGTCCCTTGCCTTTGACTCAGTGAATCCATAGACGAGCTAAATACAGGCCGATTTTTCATCAATAACCCTGTCCATCCTGCTATGTCACTGTTAAAGCACACCTAACACTGCCGGAGAAACCAACTCGTGAAGGGACCGGACAGAAATGAATGTAAGTTTGGGGACGATTGTCAACAGCGAGTACCGTAAGTGAATGCCACAGGTTTGTTTCCAGACAATACACACAGCACATACCGTCGACACCTGCACTATTGCGCAGATATTTTCACTACAGTGCAGTTACTCATTGTAAGAAATCAAACGAAATGTCATTATTCTGTAGCGAGCCACCGGTGGCACCTGGTACCTTGCAATAAATATTCATTAACAACTTCTGAAACTTTGTCAGACCAGTTGTAGTTAACTTCATCATGATTTGAAATTATAATGAAATCCAGACCTATAGCTGCTTACAGGCGTTCATAAATATCAACGGGCACAATTGAAAAATGTGTGCCCCTACCGGGATTCGAACCCGGAATCTCCTGCTCAGACGGATAGAGCGTCTGCCACGTATGCAAGAGATCCAGGGTTTGAGTCCTGGTCAGGGCGCACGTTTTCAACTGTCTCCGTTGATACTTATCGACGCCTGTAGGCATCTAAAGGTCTGGATTTCATTCTTCGAGAGCTGCAAGATCACCAGTGTTATCTGTACAGATACCAGCTTTATATTCATTATCATCCTTTGGCTGTAGAATAATATGATTGCTGCCAGCCAGCCCTGCCGCCATATTGAGTTAATGAAAACAAAGCAATAAATATCAGAAATGGAAGTACTGAAAATGGTCATCCTGGTAATGACAGGAAAGAAAACGAAAGGTTCTAGACAAGAAGTAATTGAGGACTATAATCTATTTGGGAATGGAGTGAGAAAAAGTTGAAGAACAGAATCAGGAGTAGCAATTCTAATGAAAAGAAAATGAAAACCAGGAAAAATTAATTGGAAGGAAGTGAATGAATAGATAATCAGTTTAACAATAAAAATTTGTTTAATGAAATTAGGATTAATTTATGTGTATAGCCCCAACGAAGACGCGCCTGACGAGAAGAAGAGGGATTTCTTCGATGACTCACAAGACGTAGTAGACCAATGTTCAGATGGGCGTGAGTTGTTAATAGTGAGAGACCTACATGGACGAACGGGAAAAAGATTAAATGGTGATGTTGTAGGATGATGGGGAGGGGATGCAGAAAACGATAACGGAAGGAGGTTTATTAGCGTCTGTAGAGTTCAGAGGTGTGCTGATATGAACGGTCAATTCCAGCGCAAAGAAATATACAAGTACACTTTGGCCAGTCCGTTAAGAAATCTAAAATCAATTATGGACTGTGTGATAGTACGAATGTAGCGGGTAATTAATGGGTGAGGTGTAAGGATAAAAAGAGGAATAGAGTGCGGCTCCGATCATTTTATAGTTACTTCAAAAATTTGCTTTTCCGGTTAAGACCAAGATAAAACAGGAGCAGAAAGAAGAGGATGCTGGAAATAGAACTACAGAGGACCCAAAATACAGCCATCCGGGGTGGCCGAGAGGTTCTAGGCCCTACAGTCTGGACCGCTACGGTCGCAGACGTTCAAGAATTCTGCAGCAAATTTATGTTAAGGGTTTAGGTCTGCAATTTTGCGGGTCCGTTCTTATACAGGAGTCACCTATGTTTTCTTCCAGTCACTTGGTACTTCGTCTGGGCGATAGATTATTTTACTACGCTATGGGTACCAATGACATCCACTCGGGTGTCTGTACATTGGCCAAACGAAGTATGTTTGCACGATTCTCCTGCGTTAACGATTTCTTAAAAGGGAAATTTTAAACTTCGGCTTTTCTTTTGTTGTCTTCTACTGCCACACCAACGTGATCAACAAGGGATAGGATAGAAGACTGACTCGCTTAGTGATTTAATATAGGACCAGAATTTTTTCTAATTCTCTACCAAATATTTTGTCCTTTGTATAACCCTCGTAGTTGTATAATTCGCATATATAATAATTCCTGTGGCTGATGCGAATATTTCGTTGGATGAACGATTGCCGGTAGGCCTCCGTATGGCCCCAAATCTCCATAAGTACACTCTAAAGATGCGCCAGCCATATTACTAGCAGTGAGACTCAGTCCAAGGGATATAACGAACAGACGAACACATGCATAACGCAAAGTGCCACAGAAACAAGGGAAATGAGTGACAAAAAACAATGGTAAAAATCAGAAAGGGAAACTGGCAGGCGGTGCAAAATTCGGAATCTGGAAGATACCAGTGAGATAGAAATAGGTTCCAAAAAATCCCAACAATCGTTGGAATCAGGTGAGTAAAAGAAATATGGATGGTATTAGGCAGAACGACATCGGCGAGATATAGATAGCACCCGGAAAACCAAATTTTCTCCTAACTGGAGTCATAGAAAGAAGCAGCACAAAATACGCAGGAAATAGGTCCAGAGATTCTATTGGAAGAAATGCTAGTAATAGACGTAACACTGAGGAAAGGCATGTGATTTACAATCATACGCTGGTCCAACATTTTGCTCAAAACTATTTTCAACTGCTGGTTATCCACATAAAGTTTTTTGTTCATATTTTTCTCACAACCATCAAACTTTTTGTTCTAATATTAATTATTATCATCGAGGTTTCGTTCAAATCCGCGACCATTTTTGATTGTCTCTACACAGTTTTTGTAAAAACTGCCTTAGCATATTCTGCCTTCCTACATCTCAACACAGCTGTTATCACTGCTTCTCAACATACAGTGTCTACATTCATCGTGTCTTGATTAACTGTGTCCTCGTCTTTAATTAAATTCACGTTTAGCCTCTCTATTACTATTCAGGTATGCATATTGCACATTCAATTTACAATCAAAGCAACGGACCACTTTCTGTATCCCTTTACCTGACCAGCATTTACTGAAACACAGAGGGTCCCCGGGAAATTTCAGTTTAAGTTATCATACGTTGACAGTGGTAGTATGTCTCCGGATCAAAGAATTATTGCAGGATGCGACGTCCTTCTCACCGGTCTCTGCATACAGGATGTAACAGGTACAAGGGTACATGTTTTATGTATGGTACCTTAATATGTCACCCATTAGTGTTGTAAGTGAATTGCCTTTACTTGGGTGTGTGCTGTCTTAGAAACAAATCTGGAAATGAGAACTGACAACCCAAATGTGCTACTCAGATCAAAGCCACATCACTTACATGAAATGCAAAAGAATTCTGTGTGTATGAAAATTCATAAGCAAATAAAATAAGCAAACTAATAATTTCACACTCAGTAAACCTAGTCAGTGCGAACTGTTTAAAGAAAACGTAACTGTGTAAAAAAAAGTAATATCGACCTGTATAAGAATATAACCTGAATCACACGAAAATTTCTGCACTGGCATATGGCCCATGTAAAACAAAGAAAGTGACAGAACCTACATTGCGCAAAGGAAAAGAAACAATCACGTATTACGAATCTCACCCGCAAAATGAGGTACTGGCAGAAACAGCAACACAGCAAAAGGCCACAACAGCCGAAAAGGTAATGCTAAAAACTAATTTTCCTTTACGAATATCAACACACCTAATTACGTCATCCAAAAATAGTCACCTTGCATCATCCTTCGCCCCATGAAGAAAACACTTCATATTTTTGAAACTTCCTGGCACATTAAAACTGTGTGCCGGGCCGAGACTCGAACTCGAGACTTTTGCCTTTCGCGGGCAAGTGCAAGTGTTGGCAGAGCACTTGCCCCCGAAAGGTAAAGGTCCCGAGTTCGAGTCTCGGCCCGGCACACAGTTTTAATCTGCCAGGAAGTTTCATATCAGCGCACACTCCGCTGCAGAGTGAAAATCTCATTCTCGAAACTTTATATTTTTATAACTTCCCACAGCAGCAGATATATAAAAAATTTTACGAAGTAATACTTAAATTACGAAAAATAATATATGCTTTAACTATGTGCTCAGGGTACTACATTTCTGTGTGTGGATCCACAACCATGTAGTGAAAAACACTTGGAAATTCAAGCTTAATTAGAAAGCAGTCCAAAAAGTGATAAATCATTTCTCAATACAGATCATTTTAAAGCTTATATCACACCTCCCATTAACACAGAGCCAAACCTGGGTAGAGACCTACCTGTTCAATGTTCGCAGCATAATATGACCTTTACTAAATACCTCATGTAAATGCAGTAAATTGTCTGAAGAATAATTGTTCATTGCAGATGCCTTCACCTAAGAAAACCACACGTAACATATATAACGAAAAAAATAAGTCACAGTAAAAGCTTTAGAGAGTACTCCAGTCCATGGTGCAAGTACATACAATACTGGCCACTAAAATTGCTACACCACGAAGATGACGCGCTACAGACGCAAAATTCAATCGACAGGAAGAAGATGCTGTGATATGCAAATGATTAGTTTTTCAGAGCATTCACACAAAGTTGACGCCGGTGGCTGCACCTTCAGCGTTCTGACATGAGCAAAGTTTCCAACCGATTTCTCATACACAAACAGCAGTTGACCGGCGTTGTCTGGTGAAACGTTGTTGTGATGCCTCGCGTAAGGAGGAGAAATGCGTACCATCACTTTTCCGACTTTGATAAAGGTCGGATTGTAGCCTATCGCGATGCTGTTTATCGTATAGCGACATTGCTGCTCGCGTTGGTCGAGATCCAATGACTGTTAGAAGAATATGGAATCGGTGGGTTCAGGAGGGTACTATGGAACGCCGCGCTGATTCCCAACGGCCTCGTATCACTAACAGTTGAGATGACAGCCATCTTATCTGCATGGCTGTAACGGATCGTGCAGTCACGTCCCGATCCCTGAGTCTCTTGACACATGGACACAACAACCATCTGCACGAGCAGTTCGACGACGTTTGCATCAGCATGGACTATCAGCTCGGAGACCATGGCTGCGGTTACCCCTGACGCTCCAACACAGACAGGAGCGCCTGCGATGGTGTACTCAAAGACGAACCTTGGTGCACTAATGGAAAAACGTCATTTTCTCGGACGAATCCAGGTTCTGGTTACAGCATCATGATGGTGGCACCCGTTTTTGGCGACATCGCGGTGAACGCACATTGGAAGCGTGTATTAGTCATCGCCATACTGTCTTATCACCGGGCTTGATGATATGGGGTGCTATTGGTCACATCTCTCGGTCACCTCTTATTCGCAATGACGGCACTTTGAACAGTGGACGTTACATTTCAGATGTGTTACGACCCGTGGCTCAACCCTTCATTCGATCCCTGCGAAACCCTACATTTCAGCAGGATAATGCACGACCGCATGTTTCAGGTACTGTACGGGTCTTTCTGGACACAGAATGTGTTCGACTGCTGCGCTGGCCAGCACATTCTCCCGATCTCTCGCCATTTGAAAACGTCTGGTGAATGGTGGCCGAGCAATTGGCTCGTCACAATACGCCATTCACTACTCTTGATGAACTGTGGTATCGTGTTGAAGCTGCCTGCGCAGCTGTACCTGTACATGCCATCCAAGCTCTGTTTGACTCATTGCTCAGGCGTATCAAGGCCGTTACTATGGCCAGAGGTGGTTGTTCTGGGTATTGATTTCTCAGGATCTATGCACCCAAACAGCATGAAAATGTAACCACATGTCAGTTCTAGTATAATATATTTGTCCAATGAATACCCGTTTATGGTCTGCATTTCTTCTTGGTGTAGCAATTTTAATTACCAGTAGTGTAGTTGAAGCAGAGGTATGCCAGCTGTAGAATGATCTTGAGTACTGTCAGTAATGTAGTATGTAGCATATTTCCATCTCATAGACTCATAAGTACAGGTAGATATTCCACTTGAAACGTCCCCTTTGAACATTTCTACACGAGACTGTGCTTATACTGACACACAATATTTTGTTAGCGCAACGCAATCTGACTTTCAAAATTCCCTACAAAAGAATGGCCCTGACTAACATTAAACTATACCTTTCACAAATCACTTACCTCACAAAAATCTTCGCTGCTCAAGCTACTGCAATACAGCGAGCGCCACTACTGCCAGCTAAATAAAAGATTCAAACTATGGAAGGCACTAACTACTGATAGGGATAGTTAGCAAATGAAAGATATTAATAGAGAACAAACAATGTATTTACCTTGATATCATTATGTATAAATATAGCAGTTCATGACAAATTACAAATCTCCGCCATCTCTCTCCCCACATCCATCACTGCTGGCGGCTCACCTCCAACTGCGCAACGCTACGCGCTGTTCACATCCAGCTGCCGCTGCCCAACACTACAATGGCAGACAACAATGCAAACTAGCCACAGACTGCACACAGCACAGCCAGTGATTTTCATACAGAGGTGGCGTTACCAATAAAAAAACCTAAACAGCCTACTTACATAGCCCCCATGCTCCCCACAAAAAATTTTACAAATTTTTTTTGGGCACTGCCCAATACATATTTGTTAAAATTTTTTTTCACAATTACAATAACAAAGAAATCAGATGCACACACTTATTGATAAATGTTGGTCAAAAGCTAAAATTTTCTCACAGTCCATAAAGATAGTCCTGATCATTGATCACACTAAAATTGTCGTGTTTTTCTCAAAGTCTGAGCAGTAAAAGACAATGCACACAGACGTAGTGGATTTCCATGCAGTCTTGAAGATGTAGTGTTGTCCTTCCAACGGAAAGACAGTGCTGACTCGACATGCAGACAGGTAATGGGCCACAACAGAGAAACCCACAGCAGAGTCAGTCGACGTTTTGAAGAATATTGGTGGTTAGGTCATCACAGAGCAGACCCACTGTGGTCCTGGTAGAGATTACGGTACTGGTGGGCTACCAGAGGTCAGACCCACTGCAGTCCTTGTAGAAATAATGGTATTGATGGGTCATCAAAGATGTAGACCCACTGTAGTCCTTGTAGAGATGGCCAGCAGCCATCTGTTGGAACTGTGCAGGTGCACAATCACCATCGAAGAGTCTTGTGGACAATATAGCAAGTCCATGAACCACCACTCGTGCACTCACAAAAAAATTTGTTTGAAATGTCCTTAGAACCAGCAATGCTGTTATCCAGTCCCTTGCTGAATTATTAACGCACGTGCAAACACTAACAGTCCCTACTTCTCGCATATTGTCCATATACTATGACCAACAGAAACGTGTGCAGTGAAATGTAACTAACAAGTTAATAATATCATGAACTGGTGACAATTGCAATTTTATAACATAAGAATACAATAACAAAGGTACACAATACATCATTAAAAACATAACAACATAGATAACATTTGTAGTAATAGGGGCTTTACAAAAGAATAGAAATAACATATACATCAGTGTTCCAGGAATTATGACATAAGTGAATATATAAAATAATGAGCATAGTTTTCGAAACATTAATTTCACACATGAGCATTAAATCAGAACAGAATAAATAATGTCTAAACATCTTTACAAAGAAAATAACATAGTATTTGAAAAATTCTACAACATAAATCTTATTAGCTAAACACATAAAGACAGGAAAAAGACAAATACACAAGGGTACATATACACATACCAGAATAACACAGGAGAAAAGGACAGGGCTTGTTTTCAGTGTAACATTTGGTACTGCAGTATTTTGCGAACAAAACCTTTTTGGTTCTTGGAGATCTCCCTTCGTTCATCATTATTCCCAAAAAGTCCTATCTGTACCTCTTTTCTGTATTCTAACCATATTTCTTTCAAAATAAATATGGCTCATTGTACAATACTCATTTAGGCCCAAATCGTTTTCATATAACTTTCAAAGCATTATTTCCCTATTCTCCATAGTTAGGTTCTTATATAGTCTACCCCCTCATAAGCTAACTTAAATCTACTGAGCTCAGATATTAAACTAAGGGACGAGGCAATGCAGCAGCACAAAACAATTAACACAAACAGCAATGACAAAAAAATGGAAAGTTGCAAAGCAAGCTACAGTAAATCTAAATTACCAAGCAATTCACATTACAACTAATATGAGGCAATGTGCTGTAACAAGAAAAATAAGTCAGTAGTAAAACTAGCTTAACAGAGTAACACAATTTAAAATTCAGTAGCACTATGCCTGGCAAACAGCAGCAGCAAATATAAAAAATATAAAACTTATATCTATACATGACAAAGCTCAAGCAGAAAAGATATTACAGTAAAAATGGCCATGTCTAATACCTATGCCACAGCTTAACACTAAGGTGATGCATCACGATAACTTACTCTATGAAATAAATTACCAAATATTGTAAAGAAAATTATGTATGCAGTTCCTGTGAAGGGAAATATCTTTTTGTGCTCCCTCATTTTTTTGAAATATATCACAAAACTATTATTTACTGGATCTGTAGACAGAAAATATTTATATTAGTACATCTATAAAATTTTATTTGAACCAATGCAGCAGTGCAGCTAGAAACTAGATATCAAATGAAATAAGCAACTATGTACACAGCAAAGCATAAGAACATCGTTCAATAGCCATGTGGCATTTCATAAGTTAGTAGAAAAATCTCTCAACTAGAGAGACAGTAGTCATAATCAGGTGTATAGACATAAAAATATTTCTCGTCATTTCATTAGGCATCCAGTGTAATTGTATGTTTTCAAGTTCGACCGTGTCGTTTTTGCGATGCTTTCTACAAAGGAATGTCAGAAGCGAGGTTAATGGCGTCTTTTTTTATTTTTTATTTTTTTCTACCTGTGCCGCTGAAAAGGGCTCGCAATAATGGCTTTTCCTCCAGGCAACTGGCACACCTGGCCGCTCGCAAAGCATTACGTCACGGTCACTTACCTTTCTTACCGACATATTTACGACAACAGTTTCCGCTACAGTGACAGTCTCATATAAACATTTCACAGGTCGAAAATTTGCGTAACAAATGTGTAAAAAAAAAATCCTGTAAATATAACAGTGTTCAAAAAATTTTCGCCAGCATTGTGATACATTCACGCATATACACACATTTCATAACTCTTAAAGTACGATTCTTGGTTTCCAACATCCTTTTTCACAAGTCAAAGTCCCACTACTCATTACTCCTTACCTTATTACACATATATATATTCGTCGACACGTCAATCTTACGACAACACTTCAATATTTCATCATAAATGCATCAGCTTATTGATCATAAACATACCTCAACAGCATAATACACATCGTCGTCGTAAAAATATCATAACACCTCAGTCAAATCTCAAAAACGTCGTAGCTTTCTGCAATAATTTCAAAACCTAAAAAAATTCTCTGCTCATGTCAAAAGTGTCATCTGCCTCAAACGTACTTTAAAAATCATGATCCCATACCAAATACGTCATTCAAAGCTCTCATACTATCACAATGGTTCCAAAAAAAATATGAACAGTTTACAAAGTACAGACAAAATACAATTTCATAAGTGTGAAGTTATCCAACTGTGTAATTACGTACACGTCTGTCACTGATGTAGTAAAATAAATGTTTGTCTCTCTCAGGTAAATAACCAGATAGCTGTGTAATTCTGTGTTAGAGAAATATGGTACCGATGTGTAAAGTTGTATAAGCAAATACCATATTAGCTAGGGTTCCTTGTGCTTGCCAAACACATGGTACACAAAGTAAGTGTGTAACCCCCTGAGGATTAATGTAATTATACCCTCAGGTGTTACAGATTACAGCAATGAAATGAAATGTATCACTGAAAACCTTTGTATCATTGTACTTCAAATATCTTTAAAAATAAATGTTTTAAGTACAAAATTATTCACTCAAATGCGTGTCCTGTAGCGCTAAATGTGCGTCTTGCTGTAAGATAATTCTGTGGATGCGTCGTACTTATCGTCCTCCGAAAGCCAAGTTCTGCAGAAGTCAATGTACTTACCTCATGATAAACAAAAGTGAAATGCTTTGCGTATAAATGTCTTAGTTATTACGCTTATTGCCGTGATGAAGAAAGTACTGTACAGTAACGTATTGTTGTGCCACGAAAAAGGCTGTCTCATTGTTGCTATACCACAAAAGTTACTACTGAAACATGTTTTTCTTTCCAGAATAAAGCAGAAAACTGTGCAGATATAAAACAGATACACCGCAAAAGCAACATTGTAAATTGTCACTCATTAGTAGCGTCGTGATAAAACCGTGTAGTTGTCACATAAACTAACCACTGTGTCGTCTGGTATCTCACAGTAAACCAAAATGTTGCATTAAAATCTCATTAGCAGTACCAGTATAGGTTCTAAGTATGTAAGCCTGATAGTCGTTACATAATCGTGCAACTAACAAGCAAGAATGTACAATTAACAACACTGTGTCGTCTGTTCATTATAACAATGCATTCGTCATTTCTGTTTAAAGAAGTTCTCTTGGTTCTTGATTGGATATTTAACTTCAAACATTGTTGTATGTTAACAGATTCTAAGTCTGACAACGCTTACTAGCAATGTAAAGTGAAAAGTTATATGGCAAAGACAAAGTTAAAAAGCAGATTATCTTTCAATAAACGGTTTTACATGTGAAATGTGGTGTAAACCTTTACTCTTCCTAGTACGCAGAGTTTCAATTTCAACGCAATTATCATGTGGTATACGTCGGATTCTGTAAGGTCCATTGTAAACTAGAAAGAATTTGTGACTCAAGTGTTTCTTCTTATGTGACAATGAATGAGCTTTAATGAGAACTTTCTGACCAATATACAATTTCTTTGCATTTGGTTTACCGTGTAGTTTTCTCCTTTTGTCTGCTGCAGATTTTATATTTTTAAGAGCCAAATCAATTATGTCTTTGTGTCGAAGTTTACGTGTATTCGGGAAAGGTACAAGTTCACTGATTCTGTTCGGTGGTTCTTCATTCTTCAGTACAAGAGTAGGTGGTAAAGCAGTGGAGTCGTGAGGCATTTCATTCAGCACGTTTTGAAATAAGTGTAAATATCTGTCCCAATGCTGATGCTTTCTGTGACAATAAAGTCTGCAAAGGTTATTGATTTCTTTCATAATCCGTTCAGACGGGTTGCAATGTGGTGAGTACAATGAAATAAAAACGGGTTTGATTTTATGGTTGCGAAGCATGCGTGACCAAACAGCAGATCTGAATTGCGGTCCGTTATCTGAAATGACTTTGCTAACGTGTCCAACTTCACGTAAGAAATTTTTAACAAAGGCGTTGGATACAGATCGTCCAGTGGCTTTACGTAACGGAGTGAAAGAAACAAATTTTGAAGTAAGTTCAACAGCGACTAGAACGTACGAAAATCCATTAGATGTTCTGACAAGCGGTCCCAAGAGATCAACAGCAGCAAATTCTTTTAATTTAGAAGGAATGATAGGAAACAACGGAGCACGATGTGAGACAGTAGATGGTTTCGCCTTTTGACAAAGTTTACAAATAGACAAGACTCTTCGAATTCGCTTTTCCATATTGTTAAAATAACAAGTCGTTCGAAGAATATGATAACATTTTCGTGGGCCAAAATGTGCGTAGCTGAAATGAATGTACCAAATGAGCTTATTAACAAAATCGTCTGGAATGCAAAGTACCCATAGCTTGTCATCAACAGTGCAGCGTTTGAACAGTATGTTGTTTCTAACCAGATAATAATGCCGAATCTTTGTGTGTGTCTTTTCATGCCATTTGCTTTTGATGTCTTTCCAAATCGGATCTTTATCTTGTTCATGAGCAATGTCCTTTAAAGATGTGGTGATGAAGTTTTCAAAGGCGACTTTCTGAATGTAAAGAATACTGAAATTTTTCTCGAGGTTGCCTTCTGTGTTACTTTTCTCAAGCCCAGCCGGTGCGCGTGACAGTGCGTCAGCAACAATGTTCTCCTTGTCGGGAATGTAGACTATTGTGAAGTGGAATTCTTGCAGAAACAATGCCCAACGTTTTAACCTGTCATGATTTAATTTTGAAGACATAAGAAATTGTAATGCACGATGATC
This sequence comes from Schistocerca serialis cubense, assembly GCF_023864345.2. Classification (NCBI taxonomy): domain Eukaryota; kingdom Metazoa; phylum Arthropoda; class Insecta; order Orthoptera; family Acrididae; genus Schistocerca; species Schistocerca serialis. The sequence continues at coordinate 1,238,291,756 of NC_064638.1, forward strand.
ACTGTATACTTTTACGTGCTTACCAGAAAGAAAGAAACGGAATTTGTTAAATGCCCAAACGATAGCTAAAGCTTCTAATTCAGTAACGGAATAATTTTTTTCAGATTTGGTTAGCACTCGGCTAGCAAAAGCAATGGTTTTCTGAACAGTAGTGTCATTTTCTGTGGCTTCTTGAAATAAATGGGCACCAAGTCCGACTTTAGAAGAATCCGTGCTAAGGCAGAAATCTTGTGACAGATCTGGATGAGCTAGTATTGGCGCGTTAAGTAGCGATTCTTTCAAAGAATTGAATTCCATCTGTGCTTGTTCGTCCCAGTTCCAAATACTGTTTTTTCCAGTGAGAGAACAAAGTTTTGGTGTAACAAGCATTTGCATATTCAGAAAACGACGGTAAAAATTTACGAGACCTAGAAAACTGCGAACTTGTCTTTTTGTGGATGGAACTGGAATGGCTCTGATTGCTTCTAACTTTTCAGGATCCGGCTGAATGCCTTCAGAAGAAATAATATGTCCCAAAAACCTCACCTCTGACCTACCGAATTCAGACTTTTCCAAGTTAACTGTAATTCCAGATTCTGCAAAAATACGTAACAGACTGTTGAGGATGCGATTATGTTGTTCCCATGAAGCTTCCGCTATTAGAATATCGTCCACATATAAGGTGATGTGACGTTTTAAGAACTCAGGTAATATGGAATTTAGCCCGCGAATAAATGCTGCTGAAGAAATGTTCAAACCAAAGGGAAGTTTCCGAAACTGATAACAAACGCCGAAACAAATGAAAGCTGTGTATTTTCTACATTCTGGATGAAGTTCGATCTGATAAAAGCTGGATCTGAGATCAATGGAAGACAACACTTTTACACCATTAAAATTTTGAAGAAGTTCTTCCAACGTTTGCGGCCTGTCTGTTTCAGGAATAATGATAGTATTGATTTGTCTCGAATCTAAGACAAGTCTGATCGATCCATTTTTCTTTTCAACAACATGTAATGGATTGTTGTATGAGCTTACTGCAGGCTCAATAATGCCCTCGTCAAGCATAGATTGTATTTCTGTTCTAACACGGTCCCTATAATGTGCTGGAATTACATATGGTCTAACACAAAATTTAGTATGCTCACGAACACGAAATTGGTATTGAAATCCCTTGATTGTTCCTGTTTTATGAGTAAAAACTGTGGAATGTGCTTGTAAAATCTCAAAAAGGTCCTGCCTATCAGTGTCATTACAATTCTCAATTGTTTGAATTTTATTCTGAATTAACTTATTAGTGTCAATTGCGCCGTCGATATCATCCCTGTCAGTACTTGCAGAGTGATTGTTAGTGTCTAGTTCCGTAGAAAATTCCGAACTGTTGTCTAACAGAAGGTAAAGCCGATTAATTTCCTCGTCATGGTTTGAGAGCCAGTCTTCAAATTTCAAAGCTATTGACTTACCTTCTTTCTCTAAACTTATTTCAGCATCGTGAAAGTTTAAGATTGCTTTGAATTCATTCAAAAAGTCTACTCCCAATATAATTTCCGTCGACAATAATGGAACAATAAGAAAGTTCATAGAGAAGCTGTGGCTTTGACAAAAGAATTCTAAATTGGTTTGCTGGCGTACATCTACACTTTTTCCAAAGATTGCACATTGTAATTTAATCTTACGTAACGGAAGTGTGGGGCAATCGTTCGATTTGTTACATTTGCTAAAGGCTGTTTCACTAATTACTGAAATGGGACTGCCAGAGTCAAGTACTGCCGTAAATTTTACGTCATTTACTGCAATGTGAATCACAGGATATGCAATATTGTTATGTTTTACGTCGTGTTCTTGGAGTAAGATGTCCCTAATGTCTTCCATTTTTACGTAATTACTAGCTACGGCAGCTGCGTCGTTAGTGTCATAAGTACGTTTTGTGGCTGCCATCGGTGTGAGTCATTGCCTATTGTCTCTTTGTTGGCACGCGTCGTTATTGGGATTTGGAGACCTAACTTCTACAAATTCACCTTGACGAGAGGGCCCTGCTCTGTTTGAATCCCGCCAGTTCTGATGCAGTTCAGGTCTATCGTTACGATCATATCGTCTGTCGTCATGTCGGTAGATGCCATAGTTTCTTTCTTGTCGGTCACGTGGTGGAGAATTTCTCCCTGAATCGAAACTGCGCGCTGGACCGTTGCGTCTAAAGTTATTCTGTCTCCCCTGATAATATTTATTTTGGTTCCCATATTGTCTGTTTCTCTGATTGTCTCTGTGATAGTCATTACCACGGAGAGGTGATCTTTCCCTGTAGTTATTACTACTCTGCCAACGGTTGTCATACGGGTGGTGTCTGTTTTGGTCACGATTTGTGTTGTGAGAATAGCCTTGTCGTGTCCAGTTATTACTTCTTTCATCATGGAATTGTGACAGATGTGACCTGTAATTGTTGTGTTCCTGGTTTCGCGTTCCGCGATTGTCAGTGTCAATTTCTAATTCTTGTAAGAGTCCCTGAAATGCTTCAATGTCGTCTTTGCAACGTCCTGCCAAAATAATATGTCGTAAATGTTCAGGTAATTTGATTAAGCAAATGCGGATGAGTTCTGAGGGGCTGTATGGGTTTGACAGGTACTGATTCTTGTGCATCATGTCTTCAAAATATTTCACAAGACTGGAGAATTCAGATTGTTCGAAATGTTTCATCATTATGATACCATGTTTTACTCGGTCTTGTGTCGCTTGAGACCAATATGCTGAGAGGAAGGTATGGTAAAATTCTCCTTCACTGTGGCAATCGTGAATGACCGATCGCATTCTTACAGCTGGTTCATTCTCTAAGTAGCCACACATAAATTCTAATCTGTGCTCCAATGACCAGTTGGGAGGAAAACAATGAGAGAATTGATGGAGCCATGCTTGTGGATGAATGTCGTTGCCAGAATTCTTAAATGTTTTGAATTTACGTGTAGTAATGAACAGCTTATAGTCAAAATCATCATGTCGGCGAGCCGCATGTCGGTCATTGTTAGGTCGTGTCGGCCGTTCCATCTCGAAATTCGGTGCACATTGCCAGTTTCTTTCATAACTTCCGAAATGCCCTGTGTTATTATTTTGCGTCTTTTCCGTATTTCTAAGTCCCTCTTCCCGTGTTGGAGCGCGAGTGTCCTCTGAAATACGTAATTCTTGTATTACCTGTGTCAGCTGATCTTGTACTTCCCGGATTTCTCTTTGGTGTTGCGTATTAATTTGATTCTGATTGAATTTCCTAATTTGTTCATACTCTTCTGTGTCAGTGAAGGCTACAGGTGTTGTGTCATTCAGACCATCATCTACCTTTGTAGATAAGTTAGTGAACTGATCTGAAAGTTCGGCTACTTTATCCGATAGTGTACTTATTTCCTCAGTGTGTTTTTCTGAACCAAGTTTCAGAGTATCTACTGTGTCCTTTAAGTTTTCCTGAGTTTTTGCAAGTTGCGTAACCGAATCGGTAGATGCAACTGAGTCAAATTTAGCTTGCAAGGTCTCATGATTTTCATGAACAATAGTTTGCAGTTCTTTTATGGCTGCTTCGTGATTCTGTAATGCATTTTCATGCCGCGAAAAAATAGATTGAAAATGCTCACAAATTTGAGTTTTTACGTCATTACAGACTTTTTGACATTTCGATTCAATGTTATGTAACTCAGTAGTTAAATCTTCACGTGTTTGTTCAAGAGTTTGTTCCAATGAGTCTAACTTTTTAAGATTTTGTTCCACTGTGTCTTAACTTTTGCTGTGTTTGTCTCTGATTTTGTTCCATTGTGTCTAACTTTAGAAGATTTTGTCCCATTTGTTTCTGATTTTGTTCAAGCGTTGTGTCTAACTTTTGTAGCTTTTGTCCCATTTGTTGCATTAACTGTAATAACAATGCACTGGTGTCTGAAACATGTTCCTCAGTGCTTTTCGGCAGTGAATTTGCACCGGAAACATTCACATTTTGACAAGCGGAAAATGTGTCTTGACTCATTTGAGAAAACGGTGAGGACGCAAAACCTGAATCTACAGTATTTGCAAAATTGTGTCCTGTCATTTCGGATTCCTGAGGCGAGCTATTGCCGACCGATCGATCGATAATGCTTCCCTCTTCACTAATTGTTTCACTGTCCATGCCATTGTTTGCCGCCCGCTCCATTTCCCTATGCACAATTACCAAATTACTACTTTGAACATCAGTTAATTCATTACTCGGTGGCGCTAAGACACTGCTTTCATTTTCACCGTCATTTCTCAGTTTACTTTGGAGCCTAGTATTACGTTTTTCACACGCCATTATTGTCACAGTATTTCACACGACTACACAGAAAAACACAATTTGAAGATCAAAAATAAGAGAACACATTAACATAGCACTGAAAATAATATCTAGTTAATTGCAAGCGCAGCTGCGAAATACTTGGTGCAAATCTACATGCATGCCACAACTGTTTTACTGTACAACAATGAAAGACTGCAACTGCAAAGGAAATTCTCTCTATAATTACGCGCTAGCAGTGAACAAAATCTACACTAATTACACAAACTACAAGAAAAAAAATCAGAAGATTCCAGTGAGGTATCCTCGGCTAAGGGTCGACATATGAAACGTCCCCTTTGAACATTTCTACACGAGACTGTGCTTATACTGACACACAATATTTTGTTAGCGCAACGCAATCTGACTTTCAAAATTCCCTACAAAAGAATGGCCCTGACTAACATTAAACTATACCTTTCACAAATCACTTACCTCACAAAAATCTTCGCTGCTCAAGCTACTGCAATACAGCGAGCGCCACTACTGCCAGCTAAATAAAAGATTCAAACTATGGAAGGCACTAACTACTGATAGGGATAGTTAGCAAATGAAAGATATTAATAGAGAACAAACAATGTATTTACCTTGATATCATCATGTATAAATATAGCAGTTCATGACAAATTACAAATCTCCGCCATCTCTCTCCCCACATCCATCACTGCTGGCGGCTCACCTCCAACTGCGCAACGCTACGCGCTGTTCACATCCAGCTGCCGCTGCCCAACACTACAATGGCAGACAACAATGCAAACTAGCCACAGACTGCACACAGCACAGCCAGTGATTTTCATACAGAGGTGGCGTTACCAATAAAAAAACCTAAACAGCCTACTTACACACTGTACTTTTACCAAAGATATGCCAGTTCTTGTACATCCATTGATAGGCAAGGCAGTGCAGGCGTACCACAGGTGCAGAAGAGGGAGTACTGCGTGGTGAGGCAGGATAAGTCTCCTCACTGACCGAAGGTAAAACTGGCCACTCACAACTAGACACTCATTGTATCACAGCGTCCTATATCGTAGTCACTTCTGCAGTACATCGTTTATGGCACAACTTGTACCTGATAGCAACGACACTGCAAAGTATGGTTCTGTTTCCTAGGCTCGTCACAGAGAGAAAATTGTAGAAGTCTGATCAACACTGATTGCCAAACTGACTGTACTTGGTAGCGTATAGTAGTGCAGAGTTTGTAACAACATTGTTTGGTATAGTCCATAATCAGAATACCTTGGTAAATTGTTAGCGGAGTGCATCACCCTAGCACTTACAAACTATTTTGCATAAACAGAATAAAAATTGCATATGTCACATGCACTACATTAATATTTACACACACTGAAGAAATGCAGAAGGAAAAATCAATGCAATCCAACAAATTAGTACAAAAACTGCTCATACATCATAAAACATAGAAATATAAAATTGTTAATTGACACCTACTGACAAAATATAAGCACACATTTAAATGAAGATGTTCAAAATTATCATCCTCTTAATATGTTGAATTGCAAGTGTACAGTTCTCCCAGTAAAACACAAGGAGTGTAGGAATAGAAGAGTGCGTTTTAAGCACCATAGAACTGGAATGTGAGCTGTGTATACATGTAATCAGACTTAAATCTAGAGAGAAAAAGATGTAATCTAACAAGTAATTTGTTAGTGATGGTATATGTGGGAATGGGAAAGGGAAAATTGCATGTCAGTCATCGGTCAGCAAAAGTTAAATATTTTGTGTCGAGCCTGTGAAGCTTCACATTTGTGTCTATGAGATATCAGGTAAACATTACTCATAACACATCGTCCGTGGTCCTCCATATTCTAATCAAAATTTCATCATACTTTCAAGTACCTGTTTTATAGATCCACAGACCACTTTTTCATCATGTACTACACATAAACCTCTATGTCTTCATTAATAAATCATAAACCAGTGTTTCATTATCTACTTTTCATAAGCCTCTGTGTCATCCTAATGGCAAGCTCGCATTTCATCTGCCTAGAAAAACTCATCTGCAGCCACTTCACAAGAATGTAACATACTAATTTTCTTTCTCTCTTAACACAAATTTATTTCTTCTACCTGTACTAGAATTCATTTCCCTTTCTACACCAAAATATATACTGCAGAATCTGCCACTTCATACACCTTTACGCTTTCTTACTTTATCATCATGTCTTACATTCTTTTTCTCACTCACTTAAGGCTAAGGTATATGTCGCTGTTCTATGAGAAACCTTAAAATTAATGGTTATTCTAGTTCATTTCTTACCCACATTCTCTCATTTATTTGTACCAAGAAACGAAAGCAATTTCTACTTGAAGCCAACCTCTACAGTAAATAAAGCAGAGAAAACTCAAAGTACAGTATGACAAACTCATAAAGAGATGTGTTGCCACTATGTATGAAACATTAAATATCCAGAGAGCTTCTGCGCATATGGACATATACCATAAACATAGTAATGAACAAGAATACACGTTGTCAAGCAAATAAATCTGAAAAATCTGAAAAATGGTAAGAAAATTGGGTCATTATGTTGTCCTTCCAAAACTATATATTTCCATAAAAGACTACCGTTTATTTCTGTATTGTGTACTCTATGACAATACTGCTAAACCTAACTGCGTTTGGTCCAGTCAAATTGCGTTCATAATCTTGACAGAGAATGCCAATGAAACAAGTGATTTAACCATTAAGATCTGAAATCGCAGTTGGGAAGGTACTGATAAAAAAAATATAGACTCTAATATGAAAATTCATTTAACCTAATAACTTGCATGGTACAGTAAATTAACTTAGATTATCAATAGAATAATCATCAAAATCTTGACTGTGTTGAGGGTGAAGTTGATCAACAATACAAGTCTATAAGAACAAAAATAATATTTTTACCTCATCATATAACAGCTTTCTCTTCGTTTCAGAACCTTTTTTTATGTCTGTATGCTGTCCAGCCGTCTTTCTGAGTCATCGTTCTTTCTTGTAATAAATGTACAGTTCACATAGTTCCATAGGTGCGTTCATGCATACACTGTATGCTCAACAAAAAAATCCGCCTGCTGCACACCGCGACCATCCACTACTGACTGTCAAAGACCCTACGATTCCACAATGCTGCCATGCAGACACAGATACAGTTGCCTAAAGACTGTTTCTCTGGCCACAGTTCTTCGAATATATCATTTTCCATTAGAAGTATTAACACATCCAATAACATCATCAGAAAATAGCCATCTTGCAGTATATAGTGGTTTTCTCTACATCGAATAGTCTTCCTTCGAACACGTCAACTGACATTTTCTGCATAGTCGTACCTGACGACTCGTGGACCACCCCTATTTTGCGTCCACGCGAGCGCACATCGACACCTGACCTGCTGCCCAAGGGAAAATAAACATTAAAGGCTTGCTTCTGCCATAAGTACTTAGGGCTACTATCCTATTTGAAGACGGATAATTCTAATAGCTAAAATTTTTACTTTACAAATGAACTAAATGCAGATATAATGTTGTTTAATTCACTTCGCCATTAACCAAAAGAAGTATCTGCATTTGTACACGTTCCATCCCGTATAACGCGACTTGCTGATGTGGGAGTATATAGCATCCTCACAACTAGCACCACCACCCTGCTGTGCTTTTTGACCGAGACGGGAACAAATGTAACTAAAGTGTAGACAGGTGTGTGACAGGAGTAGTCACTGATGGGAAATACGGAGTGGGAAAATTGAACCCGGCGAAATTACGTCATCCGCCTCGGGTTAGGCTAATATGTAGCTTATGCCGAATATCTTGAGATACATGAATCATTTTCCGGGGCAGTTCTGCCGGCCGAAGTGGCCGTGCGGTTAAAGGCGCTGCAGTCTGGAACCGCAAGACCGCTACGGTCGCAGGTTCGAATCCTGCCTCGGGCATGGATGTTTGTGATGTCCTTAGGTTACTTAGGTTTAACTAGTTCTAAGTTCTAGGGGACTAATGACCTCAGCAGTTGAGTCCCATAGTGCTCAGAGCCATTTGAACCATTTTTTGAACCGGTGCAGTTCTATTTTTTCCGTCCTGGATACAAGGCACTGAAAAGGTGCGAGATGGAAAGTTCTATGGAGAGCCATAAGTGCAATGTAAATGTTTATTAACAGTCCAAGAACATTGACAATGACTGCAAACTCTTTCTTTGCCGCAAACAAACGAGAAACAGTTGATACGAGAAATGGAACCCAAACATTACATCATGATGTTACACACAGTAGCGAGACATTCGATGGTACGCCCAAGTCTGTCGACGAGGTCCTACGCGTTAATAACTCAACAGTCTCTTTTGTACATTGTGCATTATATATCTATCGATTCCTATTCACTGGCGCAGCGCAAGCAGAGGGCTCAAATTACCGTTACAATGGGCTGAGTGGCGGCTTTAATCAGACACCATTGTCAGAGGGACGCAGCGAGACGATGGAAGCGGTGACTCACAGAAAGATGGACCAATTGTGGCTGGCTGTAACTCACCAGTCAGAGCTCACCGCCGATTCTCTATGCTCTTTAGTCCTATCGTAAATGTTACGGTGAGGCAGCAGCAGAGGTTTTTAGGCGCTAGTAGAAAGCTTTCCAAGATACAAATGACAAGAGCGCTCTATAACGTAGGTAGTTCGACTGCATTAGTAATGAAAAGTAAACTTTTTTTGAACTGTGATCCAAAGCTTTGATGTTTGAAAGACATGTTCATATTCCCAAAAGCTGCTATAAAATATGGCTTTATAGAGCTGCCACTTGCAGTGTGATGGTTCAGTCTGCCACTTGGAAAACTGTTATGTTACATTTGCGCAAAAACAGCTTCGAAAGAAGCGTTATGCCAGAATATATATTTGGTATGATTTACTACAAGTATTTGTAAATATTGTTGAAATTACTGTTTTTTACGGTACGCAGAGAGAGATCAACATATGTTTGTTCGACCCTACCATCCTAATGCGCAAATCAGCGTATGAGCAGCAAAAGTTGTAAAAAGAGACCGAAGTGTTGAGTGTCGTGAGAAACACAGGATATTTTCAAGCTATTAATGCGTATCATAAATATTACATACCATGCATTTTTTGATTCGGTTTTGGTTCATATAGACAACTAAGCTGTTGCAGATATAATTTTTCCGAAGGTAGCTGTCAGTGAACAAAAATCGTGCCACGTATTGCTTTTACTTTGCATACTTGTTCCATCACTTCATCCAGAAATCACGGAGTAGAACACACACACGTACATCATGTTTCCTAAATTTCTGTAAAGTTTTTGAATTTTGTAAATTTTACTCACAATGAAACAGTTCATTCCTCAGATGTTACTGCAGGTGGAAAAATACGATGTCTTTCGCGTGATGAATACAAGCATTTCCTTATACCACCTGTAACTAAAAAATACTAATGCATTTAAGCACGTCAGAGTAACTTCGTTTAACAAAGTTTGGATAGAATAATGAATGTTTGCGCCGCTGGTACGCACATTGTGCTGCGTACTAGGCATACTTGACAAAATTTGCAACACATGTTAATGCAAACTGATAATAGAAAAATCACTGTAGTCGAAAAAGAGGTCCTAGATACTGTCGAAAAGTCAAAAGCATTTGAACGAATGTCCTGGAGGATGAAAACCAAAGATAAAGAGGCGTTCAGGAAAATTAGGTGATACTAGTTGCATTCCACCTTCATCCTACTTCACGATTGAAGGATGAGAAAATGATTATCTGTAGTTTAAATAATGGTAACGCTTACTTTAAGGCAACATTTTTGGATGATACTAAGTAAAACTCTGAAAATTCATCATACTTTAAGTTCCTCCTCTCGTATTTTCAAGCATGTATAGCTGTTAGTACAACGTAGAATTTCAGCAGCGTGACTTGCAGCCATCTCCAATTGACTGAAAATGGAAGTATATATTCGCACGCAAAACCACCAATCGCAGATTGTAATACAGACATTAGAAACACAAAAATATTCATTAAATTATTTATTATTCATTTCAGCACTAATGACATACATCAAAATACTGAGTGTATGTACACAGTCAAATAGTCGTATTATCGATCTGCATAGTCGACTCACTTTAAAGTCCAAACCATAACAGCCATGTAACAGAACCATGGAGTTTAAAAAGATTTCCTCTCTGTATCCTAGAAAGGTGCTTGGACTGTTTGGGCACATTCTCCCTGCTCAACCATTCCATAAATTTCATTCATAAAAGAGATATAACGTAATCAAAAAGGCCAACATAATATAGAACATGTTAAAAAAAACACGAGGGTGGTGGTAATACTCATCGGAAACAAGAAAACCAAGATCAATGTACATAAACTCGGAATGTTAAACTTTATAGACACTGACTGTTTGTCCAAAGGTGAAGAAAGATGTTGGAATGCGGATTAGTCATATTTCTTGCACTGACAGTCAGAAAGATGAACTAAATTTTGTGATCGCATTATGTATCACAGCACATTAGATATAAATAGGTCTAAGCGTTATATAGTCTCAAGTCAGTAGCGTGTTTCAAGATATTTGGTGTTGTAGTTGTATCCTGTAGTGCACCTAATTGCGCTTGCAATTACGTGTATCTATTTACTTACTTCATTGTTTGTCAGGTTCCATAGGACCATACGAACCTGAGCTAATTGATCATGGAACACGTCAGTAAGTAGTTTACAGATTGCTGGTTAGGAAGTTTATGAACAAAAGACTAAATAATTAATACAACACGACCAAAAATTGTGATAGGCAATGAGATACGTTACTACAGTATTTAAATTGAAACCTAAGGAATTTCAGATTAAAATACAGCTGGATGACTTTCCTATAAATTTCTTTGACCTTAATATAGATGTTAGCACATGAAGACACTTATTTAGCTTTTACAGAAAGAACGACAGATGTGGTTGTCCCTACAAGCTCCTAGCATCCACACTGCCCCAGACATGCATATTTCAGTCGATGGTGTATCGCATTACATATATGTTGCATTATGTACTCAGACTTTCGACCAGAAATACAGACCATCAAACATATAGCTGAACCATGACCGGTCACGTACTACGAAAAACGATACTGCGTAAAAGTAAGCCACTTTTGTACGTTGACCAGCCGTAGTCAGTCAGTACAAAAACTGGTGTAAAATCGAATATATTGGCAAAATTTCAGCTAACTTTGCAAAATATTAAAGTTCACATCTACAGACTTGTATTTTACAACAGTAAAAGCATATAAAAAATTTCATTCAATAGTAAAGACAAGTAGCATCCTTTGACAGAGAGTGGTGTCTGAAAGGTGACATGCGAACAATGTGGCAAATTATATATTGTTCAGTCACACGGATCTGTGGCAATTAGTCTGGAAACGAGAGAAATAGGAGGTTAATGCAAAGATGTGAAGCTTTTAGTTAATGAAATTATTTCTACGTGACAAATAATCCAATATTTTCGTAAGTGAAGGCGCCATTTTGTATCTTCTGTATAAAAAAAAATTTCTGTGTAAGTAACACATCATTTTGTATGTGTTCGGTACATTCAGTTTTCACGGGAAGATGGTCTAAGAAGCAGAAAGCCGGCTCGTGACCAAATAAATAAACTTCGATGATGATTAGAAAGTGTTTGCAATTTAATTTCGTTTTTCTTTTAATATAACTGTGATAGAGTATACGAATGCATAACACATGACAGAGAAATGTGAAGCGGTTAGGATGTGTTTGGTGCATAAAGCACCGAATTTCCGTTGTGGTTATCAGACAAGGTCGATCGGAATCTGCCCTCAAGTTCCCAAGCAGTCCAACGTCGGGTCACAGTCCCAACCGATAATCCCACAAATCGCACGATTCGACTAGCAGCTCAAATAGATACTCACAATGAGGCCTCTTTCAACCTATGTCATTTGCTGGTAACGCTGCCTCACATGAATAGGCTTACGTATCATCTACAGGTCCATCGCCCATCATCTAATTTTTTTCCGATTCTTTATACACTGAGGTGACGAAAGTCAAAATGGTATCAGTGCAGCAACTCGACGTTTCATGGACTCAACAGATCGCTGGAGGCCTCTGCAGAAATATCGGACCATGCTGGCTCTATAACAGTCCATAATTACGAAAGTGTTGCCGGTGCAGGATTTTGTGCACGAACCGCCGTCTCGATTGTGTCTCATACATTTGCTGGAACTGTCCAGTGAGTTCTCCAAACCAATCGCGAACACCTGTTGTCCAGTGGAATGGCGCATCGTTGTTTGGGAGGGCGAAGTCCATGAACGGCTACAAATGGTCTCCAAGTAACCGATCATTACCATTTCCAGTCAATGATGGTTTTAGTCTGACCAGAGGATCCAGTACAGTTCATGTAAACACAGCCCACACCCTTATGTAGTCACCACCAGTTTACGAGGTGCATTCAAGTTCTAAGGCCTCCGATTTTTTTTCTCCGGACTGGAAAGAGATAGAAACATGCGCATTGTTTTAAAATGAGGCTGCGTTCATTGTCAATACGTCCCAGAGATGGCAGCACCGTACGGCAGATGGAATTTTACTACCAGCGGCGAGAATGAGAACTGTTTTAAATACCTAAAATGGCGACGTTTTCCTTACTTGAACAGCGTAGAATCATTCGTTTTCTGAATTTGCGTGGTAAAATGGAAATGTCGTGTGGCTAGGGCCTCCCGTCGGGTAGACCGTTCGCCTGGTGCAGGTCTTTCGATTTGACGCCACTTCGGCGACCTGCGCGTCGATGGGGGATGAAATGATGATGATTAGGACAACACAACACCCAGCCCCTGAGCGGAGAAAATTTCCGACCCAGCCGGGCATCGAACCCGGGCCCTTAGGACTGACAGTCTGTCACGCTGACCACTCAGCTACCAGTGCGGACAATTTGCGTGGTGTGAAACCAGTTGAAATTCATCGACAGTTGAAGGACACATGTGGTGATGGAGGTATGGATGTGTCGAAAGTGCGTTCGTGGGTGCGACAGTTTAATGAAGGCAGAACATCGTGTGACAACAAACCGAAACAACCTTGTGCTCGCACAATCTGGTCTGATGACATGATCGAGAAAGTGGAGAGAATTGTTTTGGGGGATCGCCGAATGACTGTTGAACAGATCGCCTCCAGAGTTGGCATTTCTGTGGGTTCTGTGCACACAATCCTGCATGACGACCTGAAAATGCGAAAAGTCTTATCCAGGTGGGTGCCACGAATGCTGACGGACGACCACATGGCTGCCCGTGTGGCATGTTGCCAAGCAATGTTGACGCACAACGACAGCATGAATGGGACTTTCTTTTCGTCGGTTGTGACAGTGGATGAGACGTGTATGCCACTTTTCAATCCAGAAACAAAGCGCCAGTCAGCTCAGTGGAAGCACACAGATTCACCGCCACCAAAAAAATTTCGGGTAACCGCCAGTGCTGAACAAATTATGGTGTCCATGTTCTGGAACAGCGAGAATTGCAAGAAACTAACTCACCTTTTAGAATTTACTACAGAGAGCAATGTGATCATTTACCAAGCAAAACTTTTTAAGCCTCAGTCTTAAGAACTTTTAAGTTTGCAGTTGGCAACAGCACTTTAATAAGCAGTTTTAATAGAAAAATTATTTTCAGCAAACAATATTTACTTTAACTCACTCTCTTGCCACATTAACTTTCTTTTTACTAAGTTCAAGAGGCATTAATTAGCAAACTGGGTTTTGATGTACTTTCAGTATGGACACTCGGTAATCACTTTAGTTCAAACGGAGAGGAACCTGAGAGGTGTTATGAGGAGAAAAATCAAGGTAGGTACATAAATTCAGATATAAATTACCTTATATTTGAGCACATTAGCACATCCAATATACTGATCCTTCACTGTACATCATTATATTATTACGTTACAGTGATTGCGCAACGTGGTGGCAACTGCATGTTGGTAGGTGGATTCGCAGACAGAATTGCTGGACTCTGTCATTTCTTGGTGGCGATGATAGATACAAATTCCAGAATAGTTCCAGCTAGTTATCCATCCATCCGAGGCATTGGAAAGTAGCAGAAAAATCCTCTCTCGGAACCTGCACAATATACATCTCTTACATGGCAGTGCACGGTTTGGTAGCTCCTCCCCGACTCGTAGCTCCTCCCCGACTGACTATCAGTTCCACCTTTCCTATCTAGGCCAACCACAATTTGCGCGCACTACACAGTTCCGTTCCCGAGGGGAACCACACTACCTCTTATACACAAAATTACTAAGAATCCTAAGTGAGGATCAGCAGTTTACATAACAGTAACCAAATACTTTAAATAAAACAGAACATTTGCACATATTGACATCTCTACAAAATATTATTCACACTAAATTACAATTATATACAGTAAGTTTTGTTCCCTCCAAATGGGACAAAGAGTTTAAATGAAAGATACACTACTTTGCATTGAACCAAACCATGACATCAAAGTTTGTACAAAGAAAGGAGTATACAATTCTGTGTTATCTATTCAATCAAACACATTTACAGAAGCTCAATGATGTAACATTAAATGAAACAAAAGCAAAATAAATCCATACAGCATAAGAGCTATGGTGTTACAGGTCGTCTGCTACCATAGTACATTAACGACAATCTCGCCGGTTTATCTTAATTCGCCATATGCCCAACGTTCATTTATGGAGGTATTTCACTCACTGTTACCTGTCATTTAGCACTGATAACCCTAAGCGAACACCGCTGCTCTCGCTCGTTAAGAGAAGGTCGTCGGCCACACTGCGTTATCCGTGGCGAGAGGCAGTGCCTGAAATTTCGTATTCTCGGCACAGCCTTGACACCGTAGATCTCGGAATACTGAATTCGCCAACCGTTTTCGAAATTTAACGTCCCAAGCGTCTAGCTCCAACCACCAATCCGCAATCAAAGCCTGTTAATTCCCGTCGTGCGACCGTAAGCACGTCGGAAACCATTTCACATTAACACGTGAATACGAATTACAGCTCTGGCTTCTACACCTTGTGTACCCGGTACTACCGCCATCTGTAAGCTGATTACCCAGAACAATTATAACCACCGACCCACTATCGATAAAAAAACGTTATAGCAGCTTCACCTGGAGAGGTATGACTAATAGTCAGACACAGCCACGGTGCTTGTAGTTTCAGTGAGTGTGCTGGCAATGTTTAGAATGACGAAGTTGTGTGATATATCTGAGTTTGATCGAGGACACATTGTAGTTGTCCGGCGACTCGGCACGAACATTTCAGAAACTTCACGACTTGAAGGAGTGTAGCGGTGAGTGTCAACATGTGGCGTTGTTGTTGTGTTGTTGTGGTCTTCAGTCCTGAGACTGGTTTGATGCAGCTCTCCATGCTAATCTATCCTGTGCAAGCTTCTTCATCTCCCAGTACCTACTGCAACCTACATCCTTCTGAATCTGCTTAGTGTATTCATCTCTTGGTCTCCCTCACCGATTTTTACCCTCCACGCTGCCCTCCAATACTAAATTGGTGATCCCTTGATGCCTCAGAACATGCCCTACCAACCGATCCCATCTTCTGGTCAAGTTGTGCCACAAACGTCTCTTCTCCCCAATCCTATTCAATACTTCCTCATTAGTTATGTGATCTACCCATCTAATCTTCAGCATTCTTCTGTAGCACTACATTTCGAAAGCTTCTATTCTCTTTTTGTCCAAACTGGTTATCGTCCATGTTTCACTTACATACATGGCTACTCTCCATACAAATTCTTTCAGAAAAGACTTCCTGACGCTTAAATCTATACTCGATGTTAACAAATATCTCTTCTTCAGAAACGCTTTCCTTGCCATTGCCAGCCTACATTTTATATCATCTCTACTTCGAGCATCATCAGTTATTTTGCTCCCCAAATAGCAAAACTCCTTTACTACTTTAAATGTCTCATTTCCTAATCTAATTCCCTCAGCATCACCCGACTTAATTAGACTACATTCCATTATCCTTGTTTTGCTTTTGTTGATGTTCACCTTACATCCTCCTTTCAAGACACTGTCCATTCCATTCAACTGCTCTTCCAAGTCCTTTGCTGTCTCTGACAGAATTACAACGTCATCGGCGAACCTCAAAGTTTTTATTTCTTCTCCATGAATTTTAATACCTACTCAGAATTTTTCTTTTGTTTGCTTGCTCAATATACAGAAAGAATAACATGGGGGAGAGGCTACAACCCTGTCTCACTCCTTTCCCAACCACTGCTTCCCTTTCATTCCCCTCGACTCTTATAACTGCCATCTGGTTTCTGTACAGATTGTAAATAGCCTTTCGCTCCCTGTATTTTACACCTGCCACCTTTAGAATTTGAAAGAGAGTATTCCAGTCAACATTGTCAAAAGCTTTCTCTAAGTCTACAAATGCTAGAAACGTAGGTTTGCCTTTCCTTAATCTTTCTTCTAAGATAAGTCGTAAGGTCAGTATTGCCTCACGTGTTCCAGTATTTCTACGGAATCCAAACTGATCTGCCCCGAGGTTGGCTTCTACCAGTTTTTCCATTCGTCTGTAAAGAATTCGTATTAGTATTTTGCAGCTGTGACTGGTGAGCAAGATGTATGAAACAGGCGAAATACCCTCAGACTTCAAGAAGAATATAATAATTCCAATCCCAAAGAAAGCAGGTGTTGATATGTGGCGTAACAAAGTGAAATCACGTTCGGAAGTCGTGGGGTTGGACAGCCACCGCTCATTTCTGATATTGAAAGTTGTAGGCAGGACCGACTTGTGAAAACGTGCAGGCGGTGAACTTAGGCGGAAGCAACATCAAACTTTAATGGTAAGCGGAGTACAAGTGTGTCTGAACACACGGTGAAGAAAACACTTCTAACGATAGGCATCCGTAGCAGACGAACGATGCATGTGGCAATGTAAAAATCACGGCATCAGTAACTACAACTGAAATGAGCGCGTAAACATCGACACAGGACGTTTGTGGCGGGGCGCTGGATGACTCTTGATAATTTCTTCATCATGACGATGGAACAGCACGAATCCGTCGCTTTCCAGGGCAACAGCTCCTTGACATCTGATTACTGACGACACTGGAATTTTTCAACAAGGTTATCCACCATTTGACACGACCAGGAGTGTGATAGGTGGTTCGAGGAACACAGTGGCGAGTTCCAATTGATATGCTGGCGCCCCAACTCTCCAGATCTGAACCTAATCAACACATCTGGTGGTGTCGGAGCTTATCGCTCACCCCCCTGCAATTTACAAAAATTAGGTGACATGTGCGATCAGATGGGGGTCCAACTCCCTCCAGAGACCTACCAAGACCTCATTCCTTCCATGGCACAACGCGTCGCCGCTTTTGTCCGTACCAAAGGTGGCTACACCGGTTATTGGTAGGTGGTCACAATGTCCTGGATGATCAGTGTTTATATATATATATATATATATATATATATATATATATATATATATATATATATATATATATGCGTATCGCTATCACATCACTTGTCACTGAAGTGTATATGCCACCTGTCCGGGTAACACTAAACACGAACAACTAACGGACTCTCGTGGTGTTCTGCCTGTTGCAGCGAACTGCAAATCTAATCATTTACTTACCCACCGGTGGTGCGTAAATTTAAGGTGTTACATCGACATCCGACTACGTCTGACGGATGGGTACTTCACATTTTTCTCAAGCAGTTTATTATAATCGTCACTAGTGCCGATGTTGAACCACTGCCTAGATCTACCAACTGCTGAACTCTGATTATCCCAGATTCTCATCAGGAATCTATGGAACTTACTGTAAGCATTTAGGTTCCATTTATTTCTCCTCGTCCGCCATTTAAGCATTATCTTAGTCATATATCTCTGCTGCTAGTTTACTTCCTTTTCTCATGAACGGGTGGGCCTGGATAGTCGGTAGGCACGGAGGATTCTATTCCCCGACGCTAGGAAGTGAACTACGTACTCATCCGGTCGGGTGTCATATAAAGTTGTTTGTGCTGTACATTTTGAATATGTGGTTGTAAAATTGTTGTACATTTTGAATATGTGGTTGTAAAATTGTTTTGCTCTATGTTCAAATGGTTGAAATGGCTCTGAGAACTATGGGAATTAACATCTGAGGTCATCAGTCCCCTAGAACTTAGAACTGCTTAAACCTAACTAACCTAAGGACATCACACACATCCATGCCCGAGGCAGGATTGGAACCTGCGACCGTAGCGGTCTCGCGGTTCCAGACTGAAGTGCCTAGAACCGTTCGGCCACACCAGCCGGCTTTGCTCTATGTAACAACAGTACTGGGCGTAAAGGAAGTATTGACACAATTACTATCAGACGGGTATACAGAGAAGAAAGTAAAACTTTTAAAAGGGTATCAACATCAGTAGCTGAGGTCTCTAACGCATAGACGTTCGGTAACACTAGTGCAGAAGGTTACAGTTTCGTATCTCGTTGTTGGAGCAAAAAATTTCTCTGCTAACATTTGTTGGGCAATGGGAGAGAGAAACGTGGCGTAAATCACATCTTGCGTCAGTGTCTTGGATTACAAGATAAATCTCGCAGCAGCGTTTCTTGGAGTGAAGGCGTGTGATACGTTTGACGGTGTTACATCCATCGGTTGGGAGCCTGAAGCCCGGAGATCTCTATGGTGCTATTCGACAGGAATAGGTGATGTGGTGACATCATGTTTCACCCGCTCCCTTCTCTCACCATCATGTACCAAATACTTAGGACAACAGTATATACTATTATTGTTGCGTGTACTGAGTTGCAAATGAACAGAGCCTTATTCTAGTATTGCTTGTATGCAGGAAATTGAGTAACATTGACGAAAATACAATGAATCACTGACGGTGGTGACGAGAGCGTGGAGCCGTGTGTGGAGCTCACGAACACTTGATGGATAAGGTAAAGTAATCTGCGTTATTCGGCCTATTAATTACTTGATACCAGTAATTCTTGCATTAAAAGCCGCTGTGAAACAAGAGCCTGTACTCACAACAAATTGATTACTCTGCGTTGCGGAGGCGCGCGCCTTCCTCGCGACCATATTTCCCTTCTTGTAACGCTGTTAAGCAGGAGTGCTATTACTGCATCACGCTCACGATTAAATTACCCCCACTGAAATTTGAAACACTGTTGGACGATTTATTTGTAGTTATGGTACACAAAATAACCGCACCACCGCTGTACTATACATAAACAGCTAACGAAGAACGATGTTAACAGCCGAATGAAAATGTTGAGAAGTAAAAATAAAGGCTTGATACCGGGGCTCGGTTACGAAGGGGCTCAAGGTTTATCGCAGTCCCCCGTCCCCAATCAAACAAAACATCCCTTCACTTGCTCTTTTATAAAACCAAGCATAGCGAAGTTATGAGACACCGCTGAAAGTATTCTAAAACAGTAGGAATAATGCGTTTATAGCACTGCTTTAGTATATTATTGTTGTGTTCTTCAGTCCAGAGACTGGTTAGTGCAGCTCTCCACGCTACTCTATAC
This sequence comes from Schistocerca serialis cubense, assembly GCF_023864345.2. Lineage (NCBI taxonomy): Eukaryota > Metazoa > Arthropoda > Insecta > Orthoptera > Acrididae > Schistocerca > Schistocerca serialis. The sequence goes on from NC_064638.1 coordinate 1,238,311,539, forward strand.
TGTGCAAGCCTCTTCATCTGCGAATAACAACTAGAGCCGGCATCCAAAATGTTCAAATGTATGTGAATTCCTAAGGGTCCAAACTGCTGAGGTCATTGGTCCCTAGACTTACACACTACGTAAACTAACTTACACTAACTTATGCTAAGAAGAACACATACACACTCATGCCCGAGGGAGGATTCTAACCTCCGGCGGGAGGGGCTGCGCAATCAGTGTCATGGCGCCTATAACCAAGCGGCAGCCTGCATCTTTCTGAATCAAAGTACTACCTTCATCTCTTGGCCTTCCTCTACGTATTTTGCACTCCAATCTTTCCTCCATTACTAAATTGCTTGATGTCTCTGAACGTGTACTATTAGCCGATCGCTTCTTCTAGTCAGGTTGGCACACAAATTTCTTTCTCCCCAGTTCCATTCATCATCTCTTGTTTAGTCACATTACTTATTTAAATTGATAAAACTTTTAAATTTAGTGTAAGTACAATGAAATTGCACTTTACAGAAGCCGATGATTTCAAAGCATTTGTCGAGTTCTAAGAACTTTGCCAAACTCATAAATTCTAATCTATAAAATCAGTTTTTATGGAAGAATTAGCATAATGCTTACAAGTCTGCAGAATGAGTCATCAAAATGGGAAAAGAAATCTCTAGAGAGGCTTCAGAGTAACTGGAGGGTTGAAAAGAGAATGCTGTCTGTCTTCCACACTCTTTAGGATGTATCTGCTGGAGGCACTGTATCTCGTGTATAGATATTTCATGGCCATGGAGACTGAAGTAGGGAACCGGTGTATATACACACTTTTCAATGCTGCCTATCACGTCGTTGCAGCAAACGATGAAGCGGATATATACTTAATGTTCAGGACGTTACTGAACACAAAGTGTGGCGTTCGAAAATTAATTTTGAGGAAGCGGAATGTTTATGCTGCGGAGAGGAAGTAAGTAACTCGGACATTAGAAGACGTTAAATTAGTGTGTACAGAGTTTCGGTACCTGGGTAGAGGCCTACGACATGATGGAAGATGTGACAGCGATATCCAACAACGGCTCATATAGGGAGGTGCCACATTCCAAAAATTTGCTCCTGTACTTTGTCCTCAAAACTGAGAATGAAGGTTAAAATTTGATTATAGATATCCACAGCAGAGACAATAACAGATTATGGGGGCAAGTAACAAAAAGAGACTCAGAAACGAAGCACTTCAGAAGAACATGTAAAGTTACACGGTTTGATGACGAAGTGGAGGACGCAGACCTATTGCAGATAAAACCGAAGAAAGACAGCTAGGAATGAATAGGGCATGACAAAAGAATCCAAGAAGACAGATACCCAATGATAGTATTTATTGGAAACCTCCTGGAAATAGAAGAGGAGGAAGACTATGAAAAGCGTACCTGAGTGGTATCCAAGAAGCGATGGAAAGTAGAGATAGCAGATGACGAGCAAGAATGACGAGATCGACACGTTTGGTGACAGAGATACGTGATGCAGCGGCAACTGTAGTACACGCGCGACAAGAAGATATAAAGTCAATATACGATATTTATTTTGGCAAGACTGTGAACGGCAGGTCTGGAATCATGGCCATCCGACGGTGGAAGAAAGGGGAAGGGAGGGGGCGAGTGGCTATTCCTTTTCTTTCGATCGTTTCTGAATACGTTCGGATACACGGTTTTTCTAGTTTCTTTTTTTCTCAGTTAAGTGAGTTCCTGTTGTGGCTAGCGTTTCTCAAACTACTGTCGGTCCGCAGTTTCGCCTGTGGAACCGCGAACGGGGTCACATTTGTTGTAAGCTTCAGGTACAATCATTTTGTGGACAGCTACCATTTCCTGAACGCTATGTTTTCTACGCCTGTTCTGGTGGTAAGAAAAGCCATGCAGACTTAGCTATCAATAAAATAACATCCTATATTACACATGTTGTGTCTAGACAAGACAGCCTAGACACAATGAGAGGAAGCCGAAAGGCACGCGCAGAGCTAAAGCTGGATGGCGTGAGGTCTGAAACAGGATACGTAATGAATGCTATAAAGAAAAGTACGTAGCTTCTGTAATACTTAACTTTAATCCATCCTTTTGGTACATCTGGAGATTGTGGCGATACAAGTGAGACTCTTTAGATACATGCAATATTACTAATGGCGCCTTGCTAGGTCGTAGCCATTGACTTAGCTGAAGGCTATTCTAACTATCTGCTCTGCAATTGAGCGAGGCTTCGTCAGTGTAGTCGCTAGCTACGTCGTCCGTACAACTGGGGCGAGTGCTAGTCCGTATCTCGAGACCTGCCTTGTGGTGGCGCTCGGTCTGCGATCACACAGTGGCGACACGCGGGTCCGACATGTACTAATGGACCGCGGCCGATTTAAAGCTACCACCTAGCAAGTGTGGTGTCTGGCGGTGACACCACAACACACATCAAAAAAAGTTCTACATCACTTCGGTTCCGAGAGTTCTGGAACCTGTTCAGAAAACTGGAATAGAGATCAACATAAACATCATTTCCGCTATTTCTATTGCTCATGATAACCACAAATCTCATGTTTTACCATCATACAGTGAGACCTTCAGAGGTGGTGGTACAGATTGCTGTACACACCTGTACCTCTAATACCCAGTAGCACGTCCTCTTGCGTTGATGCATACCTGTATACGTCGTGGCATACTACCCACAAGTTCATCAAGTCACTGTTGGACCAGGTTGCCCCACACCTAACGGCGATTCAGCGAGGATCCCTCAGAGTGGTTGGTGGGTCACGTCATCCATAAACAGCCCTTTTCAATCCATGCCAGGTATGTTCGATACGTTTCATGTCTGGAGAACATCCTGGCCACTCTAGTCGAGGATTGTTGTAATCCTGAAGGGAGTCATTCACAAGATGTGTACGATGGGAGCTCCCATTGAGGTCCATTAAGACGAATGCCTCTCCAATATGCTGGCAATATGGTTACACTGTCGATCGGAGAACGGCATTCACGTATCATGCAGCCGTTACGGCGCCTTCCATGACCACCAGCGGTGTACGTCGGCCCCACATAATGCCACCCCAAAACAGCAGGGGACCTCCACCTTGCTGCACTAGCTGGACAGTGTCTAAGGCATTCAGCCTGACCGGGTTGCCTATAAAAACGTCTCCGACGATTGTCTTGTTGAAGGCACATGCGACAGTCATCGGTGAAAAGAACGTGATGCCAATCCTGAGTAGTCCATTCGGCATGTTGTTGGGCCCATCTGTATCGCGCTGCATGGTGTCACGGTTGCGAAGACGGATGTCGCCATAGACGTCGGGAGTGGTTCAAAATGGTTCAAATGGCTCTGAGCACTATGGGACTTAACATCTGTGGTCATCTGTCCCCTAGAACTTAGAACTACTTAAACCTAACTAACCTAAGGACATCACCCCCATCCATGCCCGAGGCAGGATTCGAACCTGCGACCGCAGCAATCGCGCGGTTCCGTCGGGAGTGAATTTGTGCATCATGCCGCCTATTGTGCACAGTTTGAGTCGTAACACAATGTACTGTGGCTGCACGAAGAGCATTATTCAAATTGGAGGCGTTACGGTCAGGGTTAATGCGAGCCATAATCCGTAGGTGGCGGTCATACACTGCAGTAGTAGCCTTTGGGCGGCCTGAGCGCGGCATGTCATCGACATTTCCCGTCTCTCTGTATTTCCTCCATGTCCGAACAACATTGCTTTGCTTCTCTCCGAGATGCCTGGACACTTCCCTTGCTGAGAGCCGTTCCTGGCACAAATTATCAATGCGACCGCGGTCGAACCACAGTATTGACCGTTTAGGCACGGCAGAACTACAAACAACACGAGCCGTGTACCCCTTCCAAGGTGGAATGACGAACTGATCGGCTGTCGTACGCCCTTCGTCTAATATGCACTGCTCATGCATGATTGTTTACATCTTTAGGTGGGGTTAGTGACATCTCTGAACAGTCAAAGTGACTGTGATACAATATCCACAGTCAACGTCTGTCTTCAAGAATTCTGGGAAACGGGATGATGCGAAACTTTTTTTGATGTGTGTAATTGAAGTTTGTAATTGTCTAGAATTTCTAGGACTCTTGAGGTTTCCGTACTACTATATTCTCCGAAAACTGACTGATAGCTTCAGGCATTAATATATGCCGAAATACACGCTATAATGAGACAAAATCTTCTCACGATATTTCAGAAAAAGATGCAGTCGGAAACACGTCTCCCGTATCGTCGCAGGCGCACTACTGCTTGACGGTGCAACCTGAGGAGATTTTATTTCAATATAAACGATTCTAGAGAATTTTTCTTTAGCGCGAGGGCTCATTTTATCCATGGCATTTCCCCACCCCTGGATCTGCGCCTGTTGACAGTTTCTGTTAATTACCACCTGAAGTAAATTACAGACACATGCTTCTTGTATATAAAGTTTTAACCTATAAAGAGCAATAGTCTCCTCCTTGCTTTTAACTACGAAAAAACAGCGTGGTTTGTCAACACTAATGGATTCATACCAACTTCTGAAGAAATTTTTAAAGGCAAGCTGGCGCAGACAGGTATCATTAGCAATTTGTGGATTTGTGGGACTATAAGAGAAGTTTGGTGCTTTTCACCTCACTTTTCGAATGGCAGCGACTCTCAGTGACACAGAAAATGTAGCAATGCTCACCAACAAAATTCAAGGAAATTAATACCTTATCACAAAGCAAGTAAATGTACAAATGTTGAGTATCGCAGGATAATTCTTCGGCTATTGAAGCCATATATCATCAAAAAGAAATCCAGTTTCGTATTTTTATTTACACTGAACATAATACTGTCAGAGGTGTCAGGCCTTCCTTGTCCCCCTTCCTCTAACACCAGCCAATCACAGTGAACCTTTAAAAAAAGAGTACAAACTGTGTCAAGTTAAATTTTTTACGTAATATGATGTACCTGAAAGTGCGGAAGACGATAATGTTGTGAGGAAACAAACTGCAGATGCCAGAATGAGGTTTTCATTCTGCAGCGGAGTGTGCACTGATATGAAACTTCCTGGCAGATTAAAACTGTGTGCCCGACCGAGACTCGAACTCGGGACCTTTGCCTTTCGCGGGCAAGTGCTCCACAATCTTTTTTCTTTTTCTTTTTTTAATCTCATTTTGTTCGTTTTCGTTCGTTATATCGGCTCTGGGCGGACGTCGAAAGACACCTTTTTCAGTTCGTTGTTGATCCATTAACTCAGTTTATTTTATTAAAGAGGGTAGCTAAACCCTCTGACGGAACACGCTGAGCTACCGTGCCGGTATCATCTGAGCTACCGAAGCACGACTCACGCCCAGTTTTCACAGCTTTACTTCTGCCAATATCTCGTCTCCTACCTTCCAAACTTTACAGAAGCTCTCCTGCGAAACATGCAGAACTAGCACTGCTGAAAGAAAGATAGTTCTATATGGTTCGCAGGAGAGCTTCTGTAAAGTTTGGAAGGTAGGAGACGAGATACTGGCAGAAGTAAAGCTGTGAGGATGATGCGCGAGTCGTGCTTCGGTAGCTCAGACGGTAGAGCACTTGCCCGCGAAAGGCAAATGTCCCGAGTTCGAGTCTTGGTCGGGCACACAGTTTTAATTTGCCAGGAAGTTTCAAACTGCAGATGGATTATTCCAAATACAAAGAATGATTTTTAATATTTGTCATGAAAGTAGTTCTGAATATTTAGTAAATGGATGAATGACTTGAAAGACCTGAATGGGTCTGACGAAAAAAGAAACCATGAATTTGTAATATAAGGTTATTTTGAAGCCCATAAACTGAACAGTTAACCTTACATACGAAAAAAAAAAAATTTGGAAATTGGCCGTGACGAGATTAAAATCAGATTATACAATGGAATGCTGTTAGCAAAATGCTTATTACTGAACAGAGTTCTCAAATTTATGTGGTTCTTTCCCGAGTAAATTTTCTGTGTGCTGTTCAGATCGAAAAAATGCCATGAAAAACCTTCTGCCCCTGACGATTTAAAAAATGTTTCTGTAGTGAAATTCTGAATTACCTAGTGTGTTTGTAGCCTCTTTGAAGAGCTAGGCAAGAAAAAGCATTCCAAGATTCAATTGTTCATTAAGCTAAATAAACAAACTCAACGGAATTTAGCGATATTTCTAAATAACATCATTCTTCTTATGTAATATCTCTTGTAGACCAACAACCCAAACAGAATCAATAGTAGCAATACGCTCCATAAGCATAAAGAATTAATGTCACTGAATTTGATTAAAAAATGTGTTCATTACTCAGATACACACATTACCAATAACTTGCTGCCAACAAATAAAAGTATAGCTATGAATAAGGTGCATCTTAAATGAGACTAAAGGACGATTTTTTTTAAATATGGAGATCTCATTCATAATTTAGCAAATCTTAATCATATTGAATCTTTCTCTGGTTTAACAACAGATTAGTAGCAGCAGTTGTAACGTTACATGACTTTCTTCTTCGCTGATTAAAAATATTGGTTTACGTAGAAGTTGTATTTCGCTCGGGAAATACAATTTTGGTGGAGTTGTGAGAACGGAGCGTGGATGGCGGACCGGTTCAACCCCGGCGTGCGGACCCACCGTGTGGAGGACGCACAGCTGGGCGGTGATACGAGAAAGTACAGAGACCAGCGACCGCCTCAAAAAGCAGGCGGGTGACCACCAAATGTATTCCGGTGTTGCGTCAAAGTACGGCTTGGGCCAGCCTACGCCATCTAAATAACAATTCTCACAGAATCAACCTTCAATTAATACTGCACCACAGCGAATCATCCCAGCAGGGCAGCGACCACGTTTACTGTTTTGCGCTTCTACGAAAACACAGCCTGTCTTATGTGCATTATTCTATGTTCGGTGAATTCGCGGAAAATGGGAGTAGAGGGACTCATTTCTCCGAATATCAGTCTTTTCACAGGGTGCGAAAGCAAATACAACTCTCTGACGCCTTTCTCGTTTTTACTCAAGCAGGTGCAGGGGCGACTGTCTAGCGCGACGATGGGATGGGGGGACTTTCGCCGCCCACAGGCAGAAAGAAGCGCCCTGAGAACTCTCGAAACACGTAGTACCGTTCTCCAGTTTTCTGAGAATTTAAATGCTTGATCTTTGGCCTACCAAAAAAGAAGCGTTTATGACGGAAGCCCAAGGCACAGAATTCTCAGGATAGAGCATGGCGGCAGACAGTGTATTCGAAGGTGTGTTTTGTGCAAATCTTCCTAAAGTAAAGAAATAATACCACCTATTCAAAAAAGCGGATACAAATTCACTCAGCGTGCTAATGAAAGAGAATCTCCACTCCTTCCAAATTAAAAATTTAATTGTAAACCAGACGTGGCGTGAACTCAAAGACATTGTATCGAAGGAATTTGAGAGATTTATACCAAGTAAATAAACAAACGACTGAGTTTGTCCTCCTTGGTATAGAAAACGATTCGCATCACTGTTGCAGAAACAACGAAAATCCAAACTAACGCAAAATCTTCAAAATTGGCGATCTCTTACAGAAGCCCGAAATTTAGCGCGGAAATCAACGCGAGATGCTTATAATAGTTTCCACAGCGAAACTTTGTCTCGAAACCTTGCAGAAAATCCAAAGAGATTCTGGTCGTACGAAAAGTATGCCAGCGGCAAGACACAATGAATGCCTTTTTGCGCGAGAGCAATGTGAATCTATCGACGACAGTGCTGCCAAAGCAAACTTACTAAACACAGTCTTCCGAAATTTCTTCACTAAAGAAGACGAAGTAAATATTCCAGAATTCGGATCGAGAAGAGTTGGCATTTTGAGTAACTTAGAAGTGGATATCCTCGGATTAGTGAAGCAAGTTAAAACTTTCAACAAAACAAGTCTGGCGGTCTAGACGGTGTAACAGTTAGGTTCCTTTCAGAATATGCTGATGCATTAGCTCCATACTTAACAATCATTTACAACCGATCACTCGACGATGTTCGGCAGACAACCACTGGAAAGCTGCACAGGTCACACTAATAGTCAAGAAACGTGATAGCAATAATCCACTAAATTACAGGCCCACATCGTTAACGTCGACATGCAGCAGGATTCTGGAACATACGTTGTTGTTGATGTTGTGGTCTTCAGTCCAGAGACTGGTTTGATGCAGATCTCCATGCTACTCTATCCTGTGTAAGCTTCTTCATCTCCCAGTACCTACTGCAGGCTACATCCTCCTGAATCTGGTTAGTGTATTCATCTCTTGGTCTCCCTCTACGATTTTTACCCTCTGTGCTGCCCTCCAATACTGAATTGGTGATCCCTTGATGCCTCAGAATATGTCCTACCAACCGATCCCTTCTTCTAGTCAAGTTGTGCCACAAATTTCTCTTCTCTCCAATTCTATTAAATATCTCCTCGTTATGATCTACCCATCTAACCTTCAGCATTTTTCTGTAGCACCACATTTCGAAAGCTTCTATTATCTATTTGTCTAAATTATTTATCGTCGACGTTTCACTTCCATACAAGGCTACATTCCATACAAATACTTACAGAAACGACTTCCTGACACTTAAATCTATACTCGATTTTAACAAACTTCTCATCTTCAGAAACACTTTCCTTGCCATTGTCAGTCTACATTTTATATCCTCTCTATTTCGATCATCATCAGTTATTTTGCTCCCCAAGTAGCAAAACTCCTTTACTACTTTATGTGTCTCATTTCCCAATCTAATTCCCTCAGCATCACCCGAGTTAACTCGACTACATTCCATTATCCTCGTTTTGCTTTTGTTGATGTTCATCTTAGATCCTCCTTTCAAGACAATGTTCAGCTGCTCTTCTAGGTCCTTTGCTGTCTCTGACAGAATAACCATGTCATCCTACCACAAATTTTTCCTTTGTTTCCTTTACAACTTGCTCAATATACAGATTGAATAACATCGGGGAGAGGCTACAGCCCTGTCTTAATCCCTTCCCAACCACTGCTTCCCTTTCATGTCCCTCGAGTCTTATAACTGCCATCTGGTTTCTGTCCAAATTGTAAATAGCCTTTCGCTCCCTGTATTTTACCCCTGCCACCTTCAGAATTTGAAACAGAGTATTCCAGTCAACATTGTCAAAAGCTTTCTCTAAGACTACAAATGCTAGAAACGTAGGTTTGCCTTTCCTTAAACTATTTTCTGGAACATATATTGTGTTAGAACATTGTGAATTACCTCGAAGAGAATGATCTATTGACATACAGTCAACGCGGATTTAGAAAACATTGTACTTGCGAAAAACAACTAGCTCTTTAGAGACACCAAGTGTTGAGCTCTACCGCAAACAAACAAAAATATTATTGGAAGAAACGCTTTTAACACGAAATCGTGCACAGTGCTGACGCTGGGGACACAGTGTATACTTCACTTTCTGATGCAGTACAGGACAGAGGCGGAGGAATCGCAGTGTTCATTTCACTTCCTACTCAGGAAGATCATGGACTTAGAGATGGAGAGAGCCAAAGCCGGTATATACATTTAGACTTGTAAAAGTTTGAATTTTTGTGACTTCAAACTACACGTCATCACAATTACGGTAAGATCAAACACTCATGTAAACTGACGCAGGTTCAGCATGACTGAGTTCACAGGCATAATGCACGTTTAGTTCCTCTTCTTTCTCGCGATGACGTCATCACTGTATTCTCGCGGTTCCATTATGTTTAATGAATCTGTTAGCAAGTGGTTTATCACTGCCGTACATACTGCCATCAGATAGCTATCCTCGACCTGTAACCTCCCTCTTAGTATTCGGCCTATCCTGCTTGCGATATAAAATATGACCGTGGATCGCGTGTACGCCTAATGGACTTTTTCTAATTGGATAAGGTAATCTGTCCCGAAGAAGTGATAGTGATAAGTAAGAGGAAAATGTACAACCGACCTTTCTGATGGAAAGTCTTCTAAAAATAAAAAGTAATTAAACCGAACAGGGCTATAAATCGGAAAATGAAAGTTATTTTGTGCATTCACTCACGAAAAACACTGGACAGAAAAGGGGTACCATTGATCATGACTCCAAAAATTACACTAATGAACGAAAAGGAAATAATTAACGGTTGCCATCCCACTAGAGCAACTTACATCCAAAATCCTGTACAAGATGATGGAGACAAAAGGTGTGTTATTAAAAACTGGCATGGCAACTGAAGGTTGTCACATTTTTTGACACTAATTTTAAGTGAGTATCTGATGATAAAGAAAACTTAGAAGTCGCTCTTACGTTATGGCATTAAATTTTGAAAAAGAATCGAGTAATGATTTGAAACTATGTAATTATATTGTGTGTTAGCACTGAACATCGTTATGGGAACAATGAGTTTCAGTTACCACAACATAACGTCACCACGGAAATTTAGAAAAAAAAGCAAGCCCTTTTTAGGTAGCCATTACTTATTTTGCAAATTAGATTTCATATTATTGTCTGAACAACTGAGCCTTTCTTTTACTGACTTGAAAAGAATTAAACGCTAGAATACGCACGAAACCAAACAGCCATGTCCTCCAAGCTATATGTAAAATAAATAAAACTTCCACACTCTTAATTTGTGCATTTCTTTAGATTTGGATTTTTTCCTGTAATAGATTCTCAAACTTGAAAAAGGAAATTGCTTTACATTAGTCATATACTCAAACCTCTGTTGTACAACAGTTAATTGGAAGTAGAGTGAAGCTAAAATTCTTAAAAGAGAAATTATTCATTAATAAACTGGCTGTAACTATTCAATTTGTTTCTTATGATACTCAGTTAACATAAAAGGAAAAAAGGGAACAAGGACCCTGCTTGGCAACAATGTCTGGAGGCAATGAGGACACAATCGCCCTGAGTTTAACTGATTATTATTTAAATAAGTTTTATCAATCAAATTACGTTCGGTTGTGCTATCAATGTACACTCTTACTTCACTGCTGTGCATACGACGAAACTCGGAGCCGACGACGAAACTATGTTGCTGGAACTGCGGCTGTTGTTGAAGACGGTAGCATCTTGTGGAGCCGCAGATAATTACAGGAACGGGAAGTCGCAATTGACACAGCCTCTTCCGCCCGTCCACTGTCCGTACTCCTGCTCTAGACATCTGGCCGGCACGCGTACATGATGCCACCGAAAATGGTACTCTTTAGCGCGAGAGCCTTAACACCACACTTCCACACACTACAAGCGCTGAAACCCGCCCCTCTCTCTATCTCGGCGAGCTCCGCGCTCCAACTCGCTACACGAAGGTTTTACAACGCACAAGCACTGCTATTATCGTTGCTAGTCGATGCAAATAACAATTACTTTGGCTTTTTCCCAGATCTTATAAGTTTCACTGTAAGACACAGATAAATACAATGAAACGTCAACAGACGTTTACCAAAATTTACACATACAGTGAAGAAATGTCCTTACTTATTGAAAGAAAGCATTTAAATTACAAATATTTACATACAATTCAGAAAAAAAGTTATATGTCGGTAGCAGGTGCCAAGCTTCCTGCACTGTGGGTGTTACAGACCAACAGTGTTCTTACCATTACAATAGATTTCGTGTAACAGTTAAATGTTCTTGAAGCGGGGAGTTAAATGATGTGATGTTTTTCTAGTAATCTGTGCACACACAATAACTTTTCAAAATTTAGGATTTGCCTTGACCATATAATCAGTAGATCGTTCTCATTACTTTCATCAGCATAAAAAATACGGAAATGCTGATACCTGGAATTCAATGCTAGGGAAACTTTAATATCAAAAGGCATTAAAGTTAATTTCATTGCTTGATTTCATTAGTCAAGTACTGATTTAGCTGTGATTAAGTTCAGTTCACACAGGTCTAGCAGGCTCACACGCAGCACGGAAGTGTGATAGGACCGCTGTTATTTTCTATACACGTAAAAAATAGATGCAACATCGGGATGTAGTCTTCCTCCCTTATGGTTAAATCTATAAGCCGAAGAAAAAACTACGGAATAAAAGAAAGGTACAAGAATGGGATTGAAATTTAAGCTGAAAGGATAGCAAAGTTAAGATTCTCCGATGACACTGATCACCTCAGAGAACGTGAAAAAGAATTACAGTATCTATATAATGCAATGAACAGTCTAATGAGTACAGAAATTGGACTGAGAATAGATCGAAGTAATTTGAAAGTAATGAAAAGTAGCAAGAAAAGAGACCAGTGAGAAACTTAACATAATCGGTGATCACGAAGTACACGAACTTAAGGATTTATGCTACATGGGTAGCGAAATAACACCTGGCGGATTATTAAAAAGCAGACTAGCACTGACAAAAAGGGCATTCGTGGGCAAGAGAAGTCTACTAGTATCAAACATAGACCTGAAACTGAGAAAGACGCTTCTCACAATGTGCGTCTGGAGTACAGCATTTTATCCTAGTGAGACATGAACTCTGGGAAAACTCTAACACAAGAAAATAGAAGCAATTGAGATATGATGCTACAGATGACTATTTAAAAGTAGATGGGATCGAAAAGTAGGGAATGAGGAGGTTTTCTGTAGAATCGACATGGAAAGGAATCTATGGAAATCTCTGACAAGAAGAAGGGATATAATGATAGAACACCTGTTATCGGGGTTAGATGTTATTAGAGGGAGCAGTAGAGGGTAAAAGCTGTAGATGAAGACAGAGATTGGAATACATCCAGCAAATAACTGAGGAGATAGGTTACAAGTGCTACTGTGATATGGAAGGGTTGGTACAGGAGAGGAATTCTTGGCGGGCCGCACCAAACCACTCACACGACTGTGTCGATGAGTCAGAATAAATAAATAGGTAAATAAATAAATAAAATCTGGCTGAAATGCTTGGTAACAGTCTGCGGCTGTTTGCTCATGATGCTTTTGTGTTGGAGAAGGTGTCGTCGTTGAGTGATTGTAGGAGGATACATAGATAAATTGTCTTGTTGGTGTGATAAATGGCATTTAGCTCAAAGTGTAGAAAAATGTAAGTTAATGCAGATGAAGAGGAAAACAGAAATCTCTAATTTTAATGTACAGTGTTAGTAGTGTGCTGCTTGAAACAGTCACGTCAGTGAATTACGTCGCAAAGTACTGTAAAGTGTAATCAGAATGTATGGGCTGTAGTAGGTAAGGCGAATGGTCAACTTCGGTTTATTGGGAGAAGTTTAGGAATGTCTGGTTCATCTGTATAAGAGACAGCATAGTGGCACTAATGCAACCCATTGTTGAGTACTGTTCGTGTGTTTGAGATCCGTGCCAGGTCGGATTAAAGGAAGACTTCGAAGCAATTTAAATGCGAGCAGCTATACTTGTTACCGGTAGGTTCGAATAACACGCTAGTATTACATTGATTATTCGGGAACTCAAATGGGAATCACCGGGGAAAGGCGATTTGCTTTTCGAGCAGTAGTCTTGAAAAACTTTCGTGAACCGGGGCTTGAGTCTGACTGCAGAACGATTCCGCTACTGCCAACGTACATTTCACGTAAAGAACGTCAAGATAAGATTAGGGAAATTAGGGCTCGTAGAGAGGCAGATAGACTTTCCTTTGTTCCTCGCGGTACTTGCGAGTGTAACAGGAAGGAAAATGACTAATAGAGGTACAGGGTACCTACCGCCATGCACCGCACGGTGACTTGTGAAATACGGGTGCGGATGTGGACGTAGATTTAGATCCGTAACTTCACTGAAGATGTGCAGCAGTGCAATTTTACGTGACACTCAGGACATTTGGATTTGTGTATGATATACACATCAGTCCATTCTACTAAAAAAATTCTTCATTGGTGTAGGAGAAGCTACAGCCAATAAAATGCGCTACTGGTAAAACCAGGTTCCTGAATAATGGATGCCATTATGGACCAAAGGACGTATCTTTAAACGTTAATGAAGATTATTCTTTTTCTAGTATCGATCAGATGAACTGTACACTAGGGTTGAAAATGATATTTATTATTTCAGATTTATTTGATTAAGGAACAAATGTATCAGGATACAGTAGTCAATATTCCCATTCCTTGAACCTAAGGTCGTGCAGTTTTATACGTGACTTTGTCCCTGGCTCTAATAGAAATAATTTCTCCACGAGGATGGAAGGATCCTTTCAGTATGGTAGCGCTTTTAGCTTTCTATCACCTAATCGTGCCATCATCCATTGACATATATGTATTCGTTTATGGGCTTAAGAAGTTCTGTGCTATGCTCCTCGCAGATTAATTTCTTATCACGTTGTAATGACGAGAATTTAAAACGCTCCACCGCATCTATCTGCTTGTTGTCATATCTGAGACAGATACTAGAAGGAAACCTCTTACGATACCTCAACTACATAAAGTGTTCTTTTCAAAGATTATTGTCGCAGGAAGCCTTTTTTCGCAAAGTCGTACACTTATGTGCGCCACTTTTCTCCTAGCGCCATCAGAAACAAATTCTCCACGAGGGCGGGAGGCTCCCTTCACAGTTGGGCGCGGCATTTGACATGGAACTCAACGGCGCACACTCTAATTACGCCGATGTTCGCGGCACTCGGCCAGCAGTCGTAGCCACTCTTATTAAGTGCCGCTATCCGACGCCGAGTATGCGAGGTACGTTAATTACCGACTGGAAATTAACTAAACTGCGTGCCGTGGATTCATGAATAGCCGTGCGTAGAATCTGATTTTGCACCCCGCAACCGCCCCCGATGTCGGTCACCGGAGCCGCATTCTCGCGGGGCACCAGCTTGCGTCGCCTGTTTTGCAGTTACGTCCGGAATATTATCCGTGATGCGCGTCCCACAGGATTCTGTAGTAATTACAAGGAGACGTGGCACGGTTCATGAAATACGCCATCCGCCCGGAATCTTATTACAAGGAGAAGTTAAGAAAAGAATTACATCCATCTCATTCCGTAGTAAGAAAGGAATTTGTAACAACATGGGTTATAACACTGCAACTGGATTTACGTAGCTTGTACAATCAAATACCAAGTTTGGCTTATTACGTACTATGCTCCAACAGAACAAATAGTCCTGTCACGGAAAAGCCACGTATAACACTTCCGTCTGCTACTGCTATACCATAACCTCAAAGCCGAAGGCAGTTCGTATAAAGAAATTATTCTTATTCTAGTATTTATAGTATGAAGAAGCAGAGCAGTGTTATCCTCAGAGAAGAATTTTGTTACGTTGACCGTGTTGTACCTAACAGAGGTGGCTTATCGGAAGTGAAAGTCAGAATTACGTAAATATTCAAACAGTAACAAATAATGTTTTACATAGCTACACTGTTTAAACAATAAGGGAAACGGTCGCCACCCTAATTAGGCGAGAGAAACATTAACATTCTTGTTTAAGAAAGGAGGTATGAGTAACTTTAGCCAGCCGAAGTGGCCGTGCGGTTAAAGGCGCTGCAGTCTGGAACCGCAAGACCGCTACGGTCGCAGGTTCGAATCCTGCCTCGGGCATGGATGTTTGTGATGTCCTTAGGCTAGTTAGGTTTAACTAGTTCTAAGTTCTAGGGGACTAATGACCTCAGCAGTTGAGTCCCATTGTGCTCAGAGCCATTTGAGTAACTTTAACGGACAAACACAACCTATATTTTGCCACACGCGAGTGAAAGGAACTCTGATACCTGCATATGTTCACGGTTAAGATCGGAAGCTGACAGAGCAGAACAGACTATTTGCATAAATATAGCAGATAACATTACACACTATTACTTTTCACACATTTTTCTAGCTGACATAAAATCGTAAATGTAGTTCACTGCAAATTAATGAACTGATCACAGGTCAAGTCTCTCTCAACTAAATACTTATCTATTAAGAATAAAAGTTAAATGGAATTCATGAAAAGATTACTTCTATAGACAAACTGCAGATCATGTAATACTGTTAATATGCACTTCCAATACACAAGAGAGACAAACGCTTAGCAAACATGAGTATATAACTTTCCATAAATGCAGTTCACGGCTTTTACTACAGTGACACACAATGTTGACAGATTTACAAGAAACTGACTCACCTTTTATGATTTACCACAGGCAGCGCTATGATAATTAACGAAGCAAAACTTTATAAACCTCAGTTTTAAGAACTTTTAATGTTTAAAAGAGACAGCAAATTGTCTTTATTATCACAGTCTTCTATTATCAAGTACATGATTAAATAGGTGACTTTAAAACTTCACAAAACTACATTTACTACCTCCCACAATTTCACTTAATCCACAGTAAATATGAATATTTCCCTCTTATCAAAGATTGAGGCTTTCAATTTTTCCACAAACTAGGACACTCGGTAATCATAGTTTAAATAGAGAGGATCCTGAGAGGTGTTGTGATAGGGAAAAAATCAAGGTAGGTACATAAATTCAGTTATAAGTTACCTTATATTTGTGCACACTAAAACATCCAATAAGCTGATCCTTCACTGTACATTATTACAGCATTCCGTTACAGTGATTGCGCAATGTGGTGGCAACTGTATGTTAGTAGGTGGATTTGTAGGCAGAATAGCTGGACTCTGTCCCTTCTTGGTAACGATGATAGATACCAATTCCAGAATCGTTCCAGCTATTTATCCATCCATCCGAGGCATTGGTAAGCGTCAGGCTAAATGGTTCAAATGGCTCTGAGCACTATGGGATTCAACTTCTGAGGTCATTAGTCCCCTAGAACTTAGAACTAGTTAAACCTAACTAACCTAAGGACATCACAAACATCCATGCCCGAGGCAGGATTCGAACCTGCGACCGTAGCGGACTTGCGGTTCCAGACTGCAGCGCCTTTAACCGCACGGCCACTTCGGCCAGCCTAAGCGTCAGGAAAAGCCTCTCTCGGAATCAGCACAATATACAACTTTTACATGGGTAGTGCACAGTTTGGTAGCTCGTCCCCGACTGACTCTTGGTTCCACTTTTCTACCTAGGCCAACCACAACTTGCGCGCACTACTCAGTTCCGTTCCCGAGGAGAACCACCACACATTTTACATACAGATAACTAAGAACCCTAAGTGAGGATCAGCAGTTTACACAACAGCAACCAAACACATTAAATAAAATAGAACATTTGCACATTTTAGTATTTCTACAAAAAATTATTCACACAGAAATTACAATTATATACAGTAAGTTTTGTTCCCTCCAAATGGGACAAAGAATTCAAATGACATACACTCCTGGAAATTGAAATAAGAACACCGTGAATTCATTGTCCCAGGAAGGGGAAACTTTATTGACACATTCCTGGGGTCAGATACATCACATGATCACACTGACAGAACCACAGGCACATAGACACAGGCAACAGAGCATGCACAATGTCGGCACTAGTACAGTGTATATCCACCTTTCGCAGCAATGCAGGCTGCTATTCTCCCATGGAGACGATCGTAGAGATGCTGGATGTAGTCCTGTGGAACGGCTTGCCATGCCATTTCCACCTGGCGCCTCAGTTGGACCAGCGTTCGTGCTGGACGTGCAGACCGCGTGAGACGACGCTTCATCCAGTCCCAAACATGCTCAATGGGGGACAGATCCGGAGATCTTGCTGGCCAGGGTAGTTGACTTACACCTTCTAGAGCACGTTGGGTGGCACGGGATACATGCGGACGTGCATTGTCCTGTTGGAACAGCAAGTTCCCTTGGCGGTCTAGGAATGGTAGAACGATGGGTTCGATGACGGCTTGGATGTACCGTGCACTATTCAGTGTCCCCTCGACGATCACCAGTGGTGTACGGCCAGTGTAGGAGATCGCTCCCCACACCATGATGCCGGGTGTTGGCCCTGTGTGCCTCGGTCGTATGCAGTCCTGATTGTGGCGCTCACCTGCACGGCGCCAAACACGCATACGACCATCATTGGCACCAAGGCAGAAGCGACTCTCATCGCTGAAGACGACACGTCTCCATTCGTCCCTCCATTCACGACTGTCGCGACACCACTGGAGGCGGGCTGCACGATGTTGGGGCGTGAGCGGAAGACGGCCTAACGGTGTGCGGGACCGTAGCCCAGTTTCATGGAGACGGTTGCGAATGGTCCTCGCCGATACCCCAGGAGCAACAGTGTCCCTAATTTGCTGGGAAGTGGCAGTGCGGTCCCCTACGGCACTGTGTAGAATCCTACGGTCTTGGCGTGCATCCGTGCGTCGCTGCGGTCCGGTCCCAGGTCGACGGGCACGTGCACCTTCCGCCGACCACTGGCGACAACATCGATGTACTGTGGAGACCTCACGCCCCACGTGTTGAGCAATTCGGCGGTACGTCCACCCGGCCTCCCGCATGCCCACTATACGCCCTCGCTCAAAGTCCGTCAACTGCACATACGGTTCACGTCCAAGCTGTCGCGGCATGCTACCAGTGTTAATGACTGCGATGGAGCTCCGTATGCCACGGCAAACTGGCTGACACTGACGGCGGCGGTGCACAAATGCTGCGCAGCTAGCGCCATTCGACGGCCAACACCGCGGTTCCTGGTGTGTCCGCTGTGCCGTGCGTGTGATCACTGCTTGTACAGCCCTCTCGCAGTGTCCGGAGCAAGTATGGTGGGTCTGACACACCGGTGTCAATGTGTTCTTTTTTCCATTTCCAGGAGTGTATATACTAAATTGCATAGAATCAAACCACGACATCAAAGTTTTAACAAAGAAAGGAGTATACAATTTTATGTTATCGATTCAAACACATTTACAGATACTCAATGTTATAACATTAAACCAAAGCAAAAGGCAAAATAAATCAGTAGAGTATTAGAGCTATGGTGTTACAGGGTTACAGAAAAGTACGCTCTAAATGTTCGTGCATAGTTATTTTAGATATAAACGGTACTTGCTACTAGTCATTTCATGCTACTTTCATTTGATGAAATATCAGTGTCCAGTTTATCATGATAAAAGGGTAGGTCAGGAAATGCAGATTACGTCTTTCCATTCATTTCCTAGTCTCACGTCAGTACTATGCCTGGGTTTAAAACTATCTATCAACCTTGCCGTATCAAACCCTGTATTCCTTTAAGTGAAGTTCTACACATTTTTAAATTTTATTTTTAGTTACACTGTGTGTCTCAGGAGGAATGGTCAGGAATCAAGGATACGAAAGGAACGATTATTCGAGACACAAAATTCTAGTAAACATGTGCTCCAAAATCCATACCTTAATAGTTATCAACACTTCTTCGATACTGTGATGCAATCGGTTTGGTTACCATGTTTGGCTTGCGGGGTAACCTTGGACTCAGGCGCCTTGTCACGGTTCGCGCGGCTTCCCCTGTCGGAGGTTCGAGTCCTCCCTCAGGCATGGATGTGGGTGCGTTGTCTTTAATGTAAGTTACTTGAAGTTAGATTAAGTAGTGTGTAAGCCTAGGGACCGTTGACCTCGGCGGTTTGGTCCCATAGGAACTTACGACAAATATTCTAAATTTCCTTTCCATGTTTTCAGATGTGGTAGTTTCCCCAAAACAACAAAAATAAGTCTAGTAAAGATGGTCTCTAAAGTGCGTACCTCAAGAGATGTGAGCACTTGTTCATCTTGGCTGCTGTGGAACACATTTCGTCTGCTGAACAAGGAGCTCATACCTCTTGACGCATGAGTTTTAGAACCTATGCTTTAGCAGACAAATTTTCCCTACCCCCTCTCAAACTAAGAATGAAAACAAAGAGCTTACAGATGAAGGGATTTGCTTCTCAGTATCGCAAATGAAGATGTGGTCACAGCTCACAAACTTTTTGCTTCGAATGATCGTTCCGGTCGTATCCCACAATATCGACGACCCTTTATATAATCAAAGAGGTAGAATAACAGTTAAACTATCACTAGGCCCTACATTATAGGACGTCCTCGACCCTTCACAGAACGTGGGATTCCGAGGCTTGTTTCCTGTGCAACGTGCGATAGATGGTGATCTGTGGCATCTCTGACGGAATAGCACAATGCTAGAGCACATGCAAGTGTTTCAGAGCACTCCGTTCGTAGTGGAATTGTTGAACATGGAGCTCCACCACAGACCGCCCCTAACTGTTCACATGTCGATCCAACGACACTGTCATTTAAAACTGCAGTGGGCACGGAATCATCAGGGTCCGTCCGTAGATCTACAGGGTGTTACAAAAAGGTACGGACAAACTTTCAGGAAACATTCCTCACACAAAATAAAGAAAAGATGTTATGTGGACATGTGTCCGGAAACGCTTACTTTCCATGTTAGAGCTCATTTTAGTTTCGTCAGTATGTACTGTACTTCCTCGATTCACCGCCAGTTGGCCCAATTGAAGAAAGGTAATGTTGACTTCGGTGCTTTTGTTGACATACGACTCATTGCTCTACAGTACTAGCATCAAACACATCAGTACGTAGCATCAACAGGTTAGTGTTCATCACGAACGTGGTTTTGCAGTCAGTGCAATGTTTACAAATGCGTAGTTGGCAGATACCCATTTGATGTATGGATTAGCACGGGGCAATAGCCGCGGTGCGGTACGTTTGTATCGAGACAGATTTCCAGATAGGAAGACGTTCGAAGCAATTGATCGGCGTCTTAGGGAGCACGGAACATTCCAGCCTATGACTCGCGACTGGGGAAGACCTAGAACGATGAGGTCACCTGTAATGGAAGAGCCAATTCTTCGTGCAGTTGACGATAACCCTAATGTCAGCGTCAGAGAAGTTAGTGCTGTACAAGGTAACGTTGACCACGTCACTGTATGGAGAGTGCTAAGGGAGAACCAGTTGTTTCCGTACCATGTACAGCGTGTGCAGGCACTATCAGCAGCTGATTGGCATCCACGGGTACACTTCTGCGAATGGTTCATCCAACAATGTGTCAATCCTCATTTCAGTGCAAATGATCTCTTTACGGATGAGGCTTCATTCCAACGTGATCAAATTGTAAATTTTCACAATCAACATGTGTGGGCTGACGAGAATCCGCACGCAGTTGTGCAATCGCGTCATCAACACAGATTTTCTGTGAACGTTTGGGCAAGCATTGTTGGTGATGTCTTGATTGGGCCCTATGATCTTCCACCTACGCTCAATGTAGCACGTTATCATGATTTCATACGGGATACTCTACCTGCGCTGCTAGAACATGTGCCTTTACAAGTTCGAAACAACATGTGGTTCATGCACGATGGAGATCCTGCACATTTCAGTCGAAGTGTTCGTACGCTTCTCAACAACAGATTCGGTGACCGATGGATTGGTAGAGGCGGACCAATTCCATGGCCTCCACGCTCTCCTGACCTCAACCCTCTTGACTTTCATTTATGGGGGCATTTTAAAGGTCTTGTCTACGCAACCACGGTACCAAATGTAGAGACGCTTCGTGCTCGTATTGTGGACGGTGTAACGTCTATCAGCAAAGGACATATTTTGTAGTAAAGAGAGAACATTGTGCATCATATTCTGTTATTGTATGGAATTATGTATTTTTTTTATTACTATTTATTTTAGATAATATCTGTGTCGGCGAGTACTGAAACCGCACAGACGATAAATATCATACAAAGATAAGAATATACCACTAGTATAAATAATACAGAACGAACATTAATTTCTCTGTCTTCTTTTTGGAGTTGTACGAGTAAGATAGCCTGTAGTATATGCTAACGTAGTCTTCTTTTGTCAAGGTCGATAGATGTACGCCATTACGTACTCATTGTAAAAGGTGTGTATTAGTTAACATATTTGAATGTTTTGAATAGAGTTATTTAATGAAGCCTTGCATTATTATTTGTAGTAGCTTGCTTGGAATATTATCCCATCCTTTTGAGATATTTTCAGTGATTTAAATATTATCCGTGGTGCAGAGCTGCGCTACGAACGAACGAGCCGCTGCCGCGGCGCATTCAAACTGCATAAAAAGAAATCGATCATACCGCAAAGAAGCGGGAAGGTAATAGTGAAATCAAATCATCTCTTTCAGCTTCAGGACTTTCAGAGCAGAGCAGCAGATTTTATGATGTGTTTTGCAGTTTGCCGCGGGCTGCTGATAATATATTACGAACAGTACAAGAAAGATAATTCACCTTTGTAACATAATAGGAATTTCGCTGTGCTTAGTTCTTGTCTGGCAAACCTTATAGTGAAAACGTATTTTTCTCCGACAATAGTCTCATGTTCTTGTGCTAGTCGTGGTAATTATTGGTGTTTTAACAAAAATCCACTGCAAAATTATTTTGATGATGAACAATCTTTGCGAACTGTAACATAAATATTTCATAACAAAAGAATTTTTCATTTTCAATAACTATAAAATAGGAAAGATATGTTGACTTGTATAGTGAGTTACAGTAACGAAAAATGTTCCTTTAAGAGAAAGCCAGTTACAGAACAGTAAGAACCCAATATATTCTGTTTTGTTGAAAATGAATGATTATAAAGAAATTCATGGCACAGCATTAATAAAAGGTATTTCGCGGCTCTTTTCGTATATGCGTTGTTACGCAAATAATAATAATAAAACAAAGCAAAATAAGAGAAAAGAGTTTTTACGAGAAGTGAGACTGACGCGAAAACGGCTGTGATACAATACGCCATTACCCAGGGCTGCATCAGCGCATCAGGGATTCCATGCGACGGAGGGTGGATGCATGTATCCTCGCTAACGGAGGACATTTTGAACATTTCCTGTAACAAAGTGTTTGAAGTCACGCTGGTATGTTTTGTTGCTGTGTGTTTTCATTCCGTGATTAATGTGATTTGAAGAGAAGTAATAAAATGAGCTCTAACATGGAAAGTAAGCGTTTCCGGACACATGTCCACATAACATATTTTCTTTCTTTGTGTGTGAGGAATGTTTCCTTAAAGTTTGGCCGTACCTTTTTGTAACACACTGTATAAAAAGTGTCAGCTCTTCGTGTGAATCATATTTTTGCTACACTAGGTCGATGGTCTCGACAAACGTTGTCATCGAGGTGAACGTTGGCTCGAAACATGCAGCATGCCACGGACTCAAGCTGGTGTGAGCAATATTATGGTATGGGGAACATTCTTCTGCGCTAGCCTGGGACCTCTGATAGTAATCGAAGACACGCTAACAGATGCAAACCACCTACATCCTTCATGCTTGATGTCTTCCTTGACGGCGATGTCATTTTCCAGCAGTATAATTGTCCATGTCTCGGATACAGAACCGAACCACAGTCGTTTGAGCACCATTATAGCAAACTCACGTTGATGTCTCGGCCAGGAAATTCACCTGATGTAAATCCAACCTTCTGGGTCGCTATGGGGGCGCCATAACCGCATACAGAAATCTGCGGCCCGTTATTTACGTGCATTACATGACCTGTGCGTAGACATCTAATGCCACATACGTCCTAAAGCCTACCAACGAATTGCCGGATCCTTGATACGCAGAATCGGTGATGTATTTCGTTCCGAAGACAGGCAAACAAACAGTTAAGTAGGCGGTCAAAATGTTCTGGTCCAACAGTGTATAGGAGCTTCTCATGGAGGTCTAATATGGTCTTTAATTGTCGGATAGCATCGAAACTTTGTAGATATGCTAATGCTTTAACACGAAACCGATTTACGCTGGAAGAAAACTTAGTTTCTATTTTGTCCATTAACAAGGGGAGGCCGCCAATTGTGAAATTCAGATTCGATTCATACTGCGCTTAATAAAAGCTCATGGCCAGAGGTGTAATGTGGCAAAGCACCAAGATGCACTTCTCAGCCGTCGTCGAGAAAATCGACAGTTAAAAGAAACCGTTGCGGTGAAATACTCTCTACGGTTAATGATTTTCTACAGCGTCGTGGCGCAGCGGTAAGCGCTCGGGTTCGTAATCTCAAGGTCACCAGATCGAATCTCGCGCCATGCATTCTTTTTGTTTAGAATTTGTTTTTTGTAATTCAAATGTATACATACATACACACACGCACACATACACATACACACACACACACACACACACACACACACACACACACATATATATATATATATATATATATATATATATATATATATATATATATATATATATAATTCCCGGCAATCAATTGCAACAATTATGCATATAATAAGTTGTTGAAAGTCGTTTGTCGTGGAAAAACTGGCGACTTCGAATGCCATTATGTTTTCCGCAAACAAAGTTGTATTTCACAAATGTGATTAATTGTCTTCAAAATGCTTACCACGTATAGTTAACGGAAGACGTAGAAACGATATTCCGAAACGAATACGTATAGTGTAAGTCAAACGTTCGAACTAGAATGGAGAAAACACGAACCCTAATTTTCTGTGGCAGGTATGAAACATAAACTCTGTTACTCGCTCGTTACACTTGAAGGACAGATGATGAATGGGCCGAAACGAGCCGCCGCATAACAGCGTAGTTGCCTGCTAACTTCGACAGAAGGTAGATGCGGTCCCTAGCGCAACTTATAACATCGTCGAAAATCAGTGCGTACGTGACAGTTAAACATACGGAAAAATGGAGACGGTACAATTGGAGAGCGATCCGGGCCCTTCGCATGAAAGTTATGTGATCGAAGAAGATTCTATACACAGTGAAGTGGCGAAACACCAATTGAAAGATGCGTTGGTGTATTTTGAAAGCCTCCTTCGTAACAGTAATCGCATCACAGCAAAATCGTCATCATCAATCAACGAATAAGCCATGGTAATTGGGGAAGAAATGTTCCAGAATACGCTGCAAATGCTCGCCGAAAAAATCCTCGTTCATGATGAGGAAATGATACATTAATGAAATCGACGGTAATAATGCCTGCGAAGACGTTGAAACGAGTCCCATTGCTAATGAATCATTAGACGAATACCAGCGGGACGAGGAGAAAAAAAGGGTACCACTATATTTCTCTGGATTACAAAATTAGAGCTGTCGATCTGGCCAAAGAACATCCAGGCTAGAGTCTCAAAACTCTACAAGAAAAGGGGTGCTCTCGTTTGACAAATATGGGCTATTTATCCAGGTGGGAAGAGCAAATCAAACGTGGCGGTAGCAAATTTGATAAATATTTTACCATCGATTCATGGGTGCATGATCGCTTCGTAGAAGCTCGACAAAACTTCCAATAAGTTACTACCAGAAACCTGCAGCAGTGGGCCTTCGGCGCTGCAAGTCAGTTCCCAGATCTCAACTTCAAAGCTTCAAAAACATAGGTCACCGAATTTAAAAAGAAGCATGGGATTCGGCAACGGAAAGTCACAAAATTTGTTTCCCGGAAAGAGACAGCTACCCAAGACGAAATTTTGGCCGCAGCGGACACATTTCGGATCTAGACGCTAACGTTGATAACTAACTTCGACAAAGATTTCATAATTAATACTGATCAAACAGGTACGTAAAGAGCTGTTCTCAAAAATGTCATATGACATGATGATAGAATACGATAATCTCATATATGACAGACAACACAGATTTCGTATATTTCTTATATAAACGATATTTTTATATTTTGTTTGTCAAGTTGATAATACCAGTCCTCGTTCAACAGAACTCCCGCCGAAAAATGGTCAAAGGCTGTCCTTGTAACGAAAATGGTTCAAACGGCTCTGAGCACTATGGGACTCAACTTCTGAGGTCATCAGTCCCCTAGAACTTAGAACTACTTAAACCTAACTAACCTAAGGACATCACACCCATCCATGCCTAGGCAGGATTCGAACCTGCGACCGTAGCGGTCACGCGGTTCCAAACTGAAGCGCTTAGAGCCGCACGGCCACGCCGGCCGGCGTCCCGGTAACCCGACACGACTTGAACAAGGTGACGCATTCGTATACGGCACAATATTAAATCACGATGTCGGGACGAGTCTTGTCTCTTGTTTTCGTATGCCTCCAAGAATCCACAGGTACGTTTGGACCCAGAGCACAGAAGACAGTCGACGAGTACGCCAAGAAGTATACCAACGTTGTTATTACTTCACCAAATCCGGTAAACTAACAACGGGTTCGTTCATGGACTTCTTGCGTAACGCTTTGCAACCATACGTACAAAAGAAGAATTTCTCCTTCTGATCGACTCTTGGAGTGGGCAAACGAACCCGGCATTATACGATGAGATGTTCCAGGACGATAAGAAGTTACCAACGTGCACTATAAAAGTCATTCCTCCAAAGTGCACTCCTCTCGTCCAACCGTGTGACGTGTATTTTTACCGGCAGGTAAAATATTTGATCAAGCGCCTTCAAAATTGTGCTTTTTCAATCGAACGAAACTGTGACATCAACTCCAGAGACGATTGTATAAAAATCCGATCCATCGTCCACCACCAATTGTCTTCTCCGATTTTTGCCGATGTGATACGATACGCGTGGTATGCATCAAACCTGACGAACGACAGAACAATTTTTCAGAATGTCAATCAGGCGTGTTTCCCAACAGATAATTTAAAGAACAATTGTTCTTGTAAAAACGCATCGTTTATCAGATGTGCTCGATGTCGTGCTGTTTTCTGCTTTCCATGTTTCTATGGTAACTACCACTCTGGTTCGTGCGATACTCCAGCTACTTCTGGTCACTAATTGTTAATTATGTGCGACTGTATACCGTACTTTTCAATAAATTGTATCCACTTGAATACTATTTGTGATATTGTGTTTTATTTCAAGTTTTATTTTTCCACGACAAACGACTTTCTACAACTTATTATATACATAATTGTTGCAACTGATTGCCGGGAATTAAATATGTTGTTGTTGTTGTGGTCTTCAGTCCTGAGACTGGTTTGATGCAGCTCTCCATGCTACTCTATCCTGTGCAAGCTTCTTCATCTCCCAGTACCTACTGCAACCTACATCATTCTGAATCTGCTTAGTGTATTCATCTCTTGGTCTCCCTCTACGATTTTTACCCTCCACGCTGCCCTCCAATGCTAAATTGGTGATCCCTTGATGCCTCAGAACATGTCCTACCAACCGATCCCTTCTTCTTGTCAAGTTGTGCCACAAACTTCTCCCCAATCCTATTAAATACTTCCTCATTAGTTACGTGATCTACCCACCTTATCTTCAGCATTCTTCTGTAGCACCACATTTCGAAAGCTTCTATTCTCTTCTTGTCCATACTAGTTATCGTCCATGTTTCACTTCCATACATAGCTACACTCCATACAAATACTTTCAGAAACGACTTCCTGACACTTAAATCTATACTCGATATTAACAAATTTCTCTTCTTCAGAAACGATTTTCTTGCCATTGCCAGTCTACATTTTATATCCTCTGTACTTCGACCATTATCAGTTATTTTACTCCCTAAATAGCAAAACTCCTTTACTACTTTAAGTGTCTCATTTCCTAATCTAATCCCTTCAGCATCACCCGATTTATTTTGACTACATTCCATTATCCTCGTTTTGCTTTTGTTGATGTTCATCTTATATCCTCCTTTCAAGACACTGTCCATTCCGTATATATATATATATATATATATATATATATATATATATATATATATATATATATATATATATATATATTTGAATTACAAGAAAACAAATAATAAAAAACAGTAGCATGGCACGAGATTCGACCCGGCGACCTTTAGATTATGAACCCGAGCGCTTACCGCTGCGCCACGACGCTATAAAAAAATCAATAATCGTAGAGAGTATTTCACCGCAACGGTTTATTTTAACTCGATTTTCTCGACAACGGCTGAGAAGTGCATCTTGGTGCTTTGCCACATTACACCTCTGGCCGTGAGCTTCTATTATGCGCAGTATGAATCGAATCTGAATTTCACAATTGGCGACCTCCCCTTGTAAGTAAAAACAGGAATAATTTCGTAGAGTACTCAATTATTGTATTAAATTTCTTGGAAAGTTTCGGCCTAATAAAGTTCGGACACTAATTCAAAACATCTGGAAAAACAAAAACAATATAACCTGTATTGTTTACTTAACGAAACAAAAAGTAAACAAAGAACTGAGCCTACTCTATCTAAACTTTTCACTTATTTCCGAACTTATCACTTCGTCTACTTACTAGGCTCAAAGACACATGAAAGCTCATGGAAGTACAGTGGGGTTCTTCATACTTTTTAAATTTGTTCTTACGTGTTATGGCATGAGATACTGTATTGTGGGTAGACTGAGGTACCCGAATTACAGAAATGTCTTCAGTTACAGTCTGTTGTCGCACCTTTTCATTTAGGGATTACTCGCTTCATTTATGTACTGAACGTATTCAGATACTATACAAATAAACAAAAAAGTTTGCTATGCGTGAGGATAAGTAATTAACATCGTCATTACTCGTAGTAAGACGATAGCATGGCAGACGTAAAGTACTTGTACATCCTGTACACGGCGAGAATGAGTCACTTAGGTGACGGATTTTACAGAAGAAGGAAGGAGTACACATTATGAAGGTATTTGTAGGTGTCATCCTCCACGTGTGTGGCATTAAGTCTCCAATATTTATGTATCAAAAACGTAGTAGTTAGGAAGATAAAATTACTAACAGCGTACTAAGTTGTATAGACTGTGAGGGGAAACTTCCATTTCACGTACTGATAATAGTTTACACTTCAGTGCTTCGTATAAAATATGCTCCTTAATGCCAGCAGTATATTAGCGACGTAGTCTTTCAAAGGTCGCGGGGCTATTCTCGGCGACCTCGTCTTGTCCTAAGGCTGGCGTAATCCTCGGAGCGGCTAGCACTGGCAAAAAGGGCTTTACTGGCGCAAGAGTAATCCACTAGTATCAAATATAGGCCGTAATTTCAGGAAGAAATTTCTGAGAATGTTCGTTTGGAGCAGGTATTGTATGGTGGAAGAACTAGAATTGAAGAAAATCGAAGCATTTGAAATGGGGTGCTACAGAGGAATGTCGAAAAGGAGGTCTGATGAGGTAAGGAGGTTCTGCGCAAAATCGGTGAGAAAAGGAATATGTGGAAAACACTGACAAGGAGAAGGGACAAGATGAAAGGACACTGTTAAGACATCAGGGATTGGCTTCCTTGGTACTAGAGAGAGCTGCAGAGGGCAAAAACTGTAGAGGAAGACAGAGATTGCAATATATCCAGCAAATAATTCAGGACGTAGGTTGCAAGTGCTACTCTGAGATGAAGAGGCTGGCACAAATGGTTCAAATGGCTCTGAGCACTATGGGACTTAACTTATGAGGTCATCAGTCCCCTAGAACTTAGAACTACTTAAACCTAACTAATCTAGGGACATCACATACATCCATGCCCGAGGCAGTATTCGAACCCTCGACCTTAGCGATCTCGCGGTTCCAGACTGTAGCGCCTAGAACCGCAGGGCCACTCCGGCCGGCTGTTTAAGTAGTTCTAAGTCTAGGGGACTGATGACCTCAGATGTTAAGTCTCATAGTGCTTAGAGCCATTTGATTAGGAACCGGACTTGGATAGAAAAGACCAGACAAGTGAGAAAGGACTGACGTCGATTTTATTATTAACCATCTCGCATGAAAGCAACGAGTATCACGCAACTGCGCTCTTCCAAAGCAGGAATCACACACTGTACAATGAGCTCTCGATAACGTGCAGATGTCACGTTACACGTGACACGCCATACAGTTGTACTGACTTCAAAAAGGAAGAACGGACTGAGACTAATGTGCTTGTAAATTCACACCACACAATCACATATGGCGTGTGCAATGGCAAGTTGTTACACCATTTCGCGTAGGGTAGGCAGGGGCTTTTGAATAGGAATATGCGGAGAGAAATAAGAAAATATTTTACAGCTCAACCCACGTGCGCAGGTCTTGCGCTTTTACAGGGTGTTTCAAAAATGACCGGTATATTTGAAATGGCAATAAAAACTAAACGAGCAGCGATATAAATACACCGTTTGTTGCAATATGCTTGGGACAACAGTACATTTTCAGGCGGACAAACTTTCGAAATTACAGTAGTTACAATTTTCAACAACAGATGGCGCTGCAAGTGATGTGAAAGATATAGAAGACAACGCAGTCTGTGGGTGCGCCATTCTGTACGTCGTTTTTCTGCTGTAAGCGTGTGCTGTTCACAACGTGCAAGTGTGCTGTAGACAACATGGTTTATTCCTTAGAACAGAGGATTTTTCTGGTGTTGGAATTCCACCGCCTAGAACACAGTGTTGTTGCAACAAGACAAAGTTTTCAACGGAGGTTTAATGTAACCAAAGGACCGAAAAGCGATACAATAAAGGATCTGTTTGAAAAATTTCAACGGACTGGTAACGTGACGGATGAACGTGCTGGAAAGGTAGGGCGACCGCGTACGGCAACCACAGAGGGCAACGTGCAGCTAGTGCAGCAGGTGATCCAACAGCGGCCTCGGTTTTCCGTTCGCCGTGTTGCAGCTGCGGTCCAAATGACGCCAACGTCCACGTATCGTCTCATGCGCCAGAGTTTACACCTCTATCCATACAAAATTCAAATGCGGCAACCCCTCAGCGCCGCTACCATTGCTGCACGAGAGACATTCGCTAACGATATAGTGCACAGGATTGATGACGGCGATATGCATGTGGGCAGCATTTGGTTTACTGACGAAGCTTATTTTTACCTGGACGGCTTCGTCAATAAACAGAACTGGCGCATATGGGGAACCGAAATGCCCCATGTTGCAGTCCCATCGTCCATGCATCCTCAAAAAGTACTGGTCTGGGCCGCCATTTCTTCCAAAGGAATCATTGGCCCATTTTTCAGATCCGAAACGATTACTGCATCACGCTATCTGGACATTCTTCGTGAATTTGTGGCGGTACAAACTGCCTTAGACGACACTGCGAACACCTCGTGGTTTATGCAAGATGGTGCCCGGCCACATCGCACGGCCGACGTCTTTAATTTCCTGAATGAATATTTCGATGATCGTGTGATTGCTTTGGGCTATCCGAAACATACAGGAGGCGGCGTGGATTGGCCTCCCTATTCGCCAGACATGAACCCCTGTGACTTCTTTCTGTGGGGACACTTGAAAGACCAGGTGTACCGCCAGAATCCAGAAACAATTGAACAGCTGAAGCAGTACATCTCATCTGCATGTGAAGCCATTCCGCCAGACACGTTGTCAAAGGTTTCGGGTAATTTCATTCAGAGACTACGCCACATTATTGCTACGCATGGTGGACATATGGAAAATATCGTACTATAGAGTTTCCCAGACCGCAGCGCCATCTGTTGTTGAAAATTGTAACTACTGTATTTTCGAAAGTTTGTCTGCCTGAAAATGTACTGTCGTCCCAAGCATATTGCAACAAACGGTGTATTTCTATCGCTGCTCGTTTAGTTTTTATTGCCGTTTCAAATATACCGGTCATTTTTGAAACACCCTGTATGTTACAGGTTCGTTGCTGCGCAAGTCGTACACAAGCGGCAAGGATCCAGACAGCAGTCTTCCAGAAGGAAATGGGAGATTTTAGATAGTATCGTTTATAACATTCCGCCATGCTATGTGAGGTCTGTTTCTAATAAGATCAGTTGTTGAAATGCATCTTTGCTAGTTATAAATCTTTCCGCTACCAATTATACAGCATCCACCAGGCCGGTCAACAGAACAACTAGCTTACTGTGTCATATATTTGAGCAACAGTTTGAATTTTAAAAAGGCAAGGGAATGTGGCTATGAGAATCTGTCTGCTTGCGGCTTTCTGAATTGGAAGATAATATTTATAATTTATTTAAGTATTTATGGAGCCTAATTATACAATCACTCAGCCTCCATTACAATTTCTTTTTTTATAAAACTTTCTATGTGAAAGAGAGACGTGCAGCTAACGCAAGAGATGTTGTGGAGGGATTTGAGTGATCAGGAAATCCCCTCTTCCATCCCAACAATATACCGTCACACCATTTCCTTTATTTTTTCACATTTCTCAACGATGAGACCCGCACAGCAGTCAGAAGTAATGTCAGGCCCTGTTCTCCTTCTAATCCTCCAAGTCATTCGGAAAGTCAGAGCTCAGCAACATCTTCACCAACATTTTTTTCTCTTTTGCCAAAACGAGCAAAAACTACCCGCACCACATTCGCGAGTAGACAGAATAATTCAGCTTAACGTCTGATCTCAGTACTTCGTCTCAATCTTACGAGAGGGAAGAGCAATCACATTCTGAAAACATCCAAAGAAAGAACGTTAAGGTTTGTAGAAATGCACCGGGTGTTGAAGAAAAAGCTGCAGATCCAGAAGGGGTCTCATCTTCATCGTCACCGAAGCAGAGACCGAGAATAAAACAGACCTTGTCGTTTCCGCAGCATCAAATAATATGAAAATAGATCTGTGAAGGAAGGGGAATCAACTGTGGTAAGTACAACGTGTGGTTTCACGAAATTTGTATGGTCACTGCCTGTCGTAACGAGTTACGTTGTGGGAAATGCATGTAACAGTTACTGGAACCGTTAAAAATGTAAACTTCCATGATTTTGCTGTGGTCTTCAGTGTGAACGTTTTTCACGCAGTATCATGTCTCCCATCTCATCTTCATCTACGTTCACTTCCCTTTCTATACTATTGCATTTAAGTTCATCTTCATTGTATGGACTCCATATGTACTCTTTCCAACTTTCAGCTTTCCCTTCATTGCGTACTACTGGTTTACCATATGAGCTTTTGGTATTCGTACAGCTGCTTGTCTTTTCCTCAAAGGACACCTTAATTTCCCTGTAGGCGGTATCTCTCTTTCGCATGGTCAAACATGCTTTTAAAACCTTACATTTGTCCTCTAGTAATACCTGCTTATCAATTTTGCAATTTCTGCCAATCTCAGTTTTAAACGTTTGTATTCCGTTTCTCCTGCTTTATTTGGTGCATTTGAAATTGTCAACTTTCATCAGTCAAATTCAACATCTCTTCTGTTATCCGAGGATTCCTACTAGGTTGATGTTACGAGATAAGATTAGTCAATCATGCAGACTGTTGCCCCTGCTACTATTGAAATGACCGCTGCCCCTCTTCAGGAACTAAACGTTCTTCTATATTGTGTATAATTGTATGATAGCTTACAATGGTTCACGTAGCCTTATTTACGATTCAAATAGACCCACACCTTTTTTAATTTTTCTGTTATACTGTACCTTTATCACAGAGCTACTGTGATCTATATCATTACAATTTAACATGCGAATAAATATTTACTACCCCTTTGGGGCAAAAAAATGAATTAGTTAATTTAGCCCCACAAAACCTTACATGCAAATTACGTGAGTTTCTTTAATCTCGTAATTCTTTTTCTGTCTTGAAAGTGAAAATTTGCCGTAGTTTCCAATAGCTTCAGTTTCAAAATGTACGAGGGTAGGAACTTAAAATGTGACAACAATTTATTCACAACCGATACACAAGAGTTACGTGTTTGCACCTGTCACTGTCCTTCAAATTAGTCAACAGAGTTGTGTAGAACCCGTTGCCAGATATGTGGAAGGCGTAGTATACCGTTAGCAGAGCCTGTTCTGGTAATGGTGCAAATAGAGCCGTCTACTGCCTGTCGAATCTCTGGAACAGTTATGAAGCGAATGCCAAGAAGTGGCTCCTTCATCTTCGGAGTCAAATCAAAGTCAGAATGACTTAAGTCTGGGGAGTATGGTGGATGGTACAGTACTTCGCAGTCCCATCGACCGAACAGAGCAGCCACAGGTTGCGCTGTATGCACCATCGCATTGCCGTGCTAAATGATGGGTGGGTTGCGTAGAAAGTGTTGCCGCTTCTTTCGCAAAGCTGGTCGCAGGTGACTTAAGACCTTGTGACTTTGATTTGATTCCGAAGATGAAGAAACCACTTCGTGGCATTCGCTTCAGACCTGTTCCAGAGATTCGACAGCCAGTAGAGCGCTCCATTCGTACCTGCAACAGAACAGGCTCTGCTGACGGTATGCTACACCTTCCACATTGCTGGCAACGAGTTCTACACAACGCTGGTGACTACTCTGAAGGACCGTAAGAGCTGCAAACATGGAACTCTTCTGTATCGGTTGTGAATTAGTAGTTGCCACTATTTAAGAT
This sequence comes from Schistocerca serialis cubense, assembly GCF_023864345.2. Taxonomy (NCBI): domain Eukaryota; kingdom Metazoa; phylum Arthropoda; class Insecta; order Orthoptera; family Acrididae; genus Schistocerca; species Schistocerca serialis. Next base: position 1,238,345,401 of record NC_064638.1, read on the forward strand.
CCATCCCTCGTATTTAGTTTGCAACCGGTTATGGATAATACTCTTGCTTAATCCGATATCACTTATTTATTATCAGTGTGTAGGAGAGTAACAATGTAACAGGTAGTTTACGAAATAGAGTGTTGACTAGATTATTTCGACTGCAACAGCTTTAAAGTTCAATGGAATAATTGTTACTAGGAACCTGACCATATTTTACATGCGAATATATTTCCACATTTGAAAAAATCTTAACCTTTCAGAGTAATTTTTGTAAATTCAGAAAAAGACTGCAGCACATACAAAGTAAATGTCATTTGAAATTGGAATAAGAAAATTCTTTATTGAGCTGGTTATAGGCAAAATTTTGAGACCTGTTCCTATGTACAACACTTCACCCGCACTAGTAGCCCCAGTGCCGGACTATATTTACCATCTTAGCATGACTTTCATGATGAAATGGGAAATATAAACGTAATTGGTGTGGGGAATAACATGCATGTCGTGTAAATTTAGTTCATTTTTTGAAACTTTCCTAAAAATCCGTACTATATCTACGTATCATTTCTCTATATTTCACCGTATAATGTACTTTAGATTTATTATTGGAATGGGGAAAATGTACATAATTTGCAAAATTTAGTTCATGAGGTATAAATTTAATTCCAGGATTTATTCTGTCCACAAATGCACTGCTACTTTTAACGGATGCGTGATGTAGGAGAAACGTGTACCATCCATTTCCCGATAGTAATGACTGCTCGGCATCTTCTATTTTTTCGGCACAGTGTGCTCGCACTCCTAATCGTAAAATTTGTTACGATAGTTAATAATTTTACGAGGTAATAATTTTAGTGGCAAAGTGACACGAAGCAGCATCGACATATTTCCGTGGCGTAAGCGCCATAGGGTGAGGGAGATACGGGTGAAAAATTGCCCTTGTCAAACAGGACGCTGGAGCCAATACAGCACGTCGCGAATTTTGCAGAGCCCCTTTCTGACGTATTGGCACTTCCCTGTATGGTCTTGTAGCTCTTTCCACAAAAGGCGGTTGTAACACTGCAAGACTTCACAAGGGCAAAGAAACACGTGAGTATTAGTAATATCTAGTTATGATCATCACTTTCCACGTATATTGTAGTGGCTACATTTTTCTTTTGCATGTGACCCAAGGGTTCTCTTAACTATAAGCTGCTACACAGCCATGTAACACTCCGTTCCGTCGAGTGAGTTGGTTGCCTTTGTAGTTGATGTTCATCCTAGCAGTTTTATCTCGGATGTGGTCTTGCATCTTAACACTGTGTCTTCCCCCTCCTCTCTTTCCGACAATTTTCCAAGAGGTTATTATTCTACGTAGAGCAGAATTATAACTGTCATGGCCGAGCGGTTCTAGGCGCTTCAGTCCGGAACCGCGGAGCTGATGCGGTCGCAGGTTTTTATCCTGCCTCGGGCATGAATGTGTGTGATGTCCATAGGTTAATTACGTTTAAGTAGTTCTAAGTCTAGAGGACTGATGACCTCAGATATTAAGTCCCATAGTGCTTATAGCCGTTTGAACCATTTGATAATTGTCAGGGAAAAGTTCATAAGAAAAGAGGTAATGTATTAAGATGTAAACTTATAATCAGTATTTGCACTGGTATCTTCCTTATGCGATATCTGATTCTCATTGGAGAAAAGAAGCGCTTACTCTGGTTGAGATCATGTTTCATTGATCTTAGCTGATGAGTCATTACAGGTTGGCTTCTTCACAGGAATAGCCTCACTGAATAGAATGCAGTATGTAGCAACAATGGAACCTTTGAGGCAGAATAATCTCACAGAGTGTTTAAGAAGTGCGATATGCATTCTGATTAGCGAGAGAAATATATCTTGTTGAATGAAAGCGTACTGTTGAGAATATTATACACACTACATGAATTCAGTTTTGTACAGTAGCCGATATCCATATGATATCGAAAGTAATTACCGGTTGTATCATTAGTCTCAAATTTGGGAAGAACACGGGTAGTAAATTTAACATATCCTGAGCAGCCGACGTTAAAGAACCCCTATAACTCTTTTCATCACTCATTTGCAAATGTATTTATATCACACAGTTTTCTTTTCTAACCCCTAATTGCTTAATGCATTGTTGTCTCCAAACCATAGGGCGGGAACTCTTCACTGGTCCAAAAAGGTGTTCAAAAACAGTGAGTAGGTTCTTTTGTAGTAGATAGTAATCCTAATAGCAATTTTGATTTTTAACGAGAAAACTTATGGTGAATTTGTGAAAAGAATTAATATTTTGGTGTAAAATGCAAGTAAAATCTTACACTGTAATAAAGCAGAGATGTCTGCTTCGACAGTACACTAAACTTCCGATGTGTCCAAAAGGGGAGGTTTGCAATCAGCGTGTGCTACGAGTTTTGACAGTTAGATCCGGAAGGAAACAACACTACCGGTTCGCTAGCGAGCAGTGGAGACGCATGACAGGAATAACTAGAACGAAACGAAAAACAAAAAAATGGCACAGACAACTGAACTGGAAGACGTAATTATAAACATAAGTGAAATTGACTACAGAAGGGAGGGACATGCACATAGCAACGAATTTCCAGGCTAGAAACTTACCGATAAGTAGAGATAAAGTGGGTACCTCGATGTCTTAAGGGTCCATTATACAATCAAACAATTTGCTCAACTTTACTTTGTTTGCCAAACCTTTCACTGTGTAAAGTTCTGTTTGACGTGTTTGTTAAGTATAGATCTTTTTTGACGTGTACGTGGAAGATTTTGATTGACAGAAATTTTGACAAGATGGCGGACTTTCTTTGTGTCTATGTTCTACCGCAGATGTTTGGTGAAAAATAGTTTTAGTATAATTTATCTCACTGTATCGTGAGTTTCCACAACTGTCGAAACCACTGTCAACGATAAAAACAAAGAGAGGTGTTACATAAAAACTGGCAGAGACGCAAATATTACGCAGGAAGCGGTTATAAATAAAATCAATACGCCACGCACAACATAAAAGCGGGAGTGCACTGAAACAAAAGAATTGTAATTTCTCCTGTTTTCCACATACGTTGTGGGTCATATGTCCCCTTGTTGTGGTATTTTAATAAACTGTCGTTATAGGACCAACTAAAATAAAATAAACTTTCACATACTTGCTTCTTCTTTTTCAATGTGAGGGTGAAGCAACTCCAAACAGGTTATTAAAAGTTTCGCTCTCCATACACAGAAAGTTGATGTACTCAGCAGGTTCTGAGTATAACATTTCAATTGAGAACGTTTCTTGTGCATCTTTCCTACTCATTTTACAGCATTCCCTGGACCTGCGTCCTGTGTTCTTTTCGTTGTTTAAACACGAAGCCAGATTCAATGATAGGAATGCCTCATCTGCCATTCCCGCTGGTGTCAGAATACAGCAAATTCCAAAAAAGCGTGTGCTTCAAACTTGAGGTTAAATCATCAAGCTTTGTTGGTAGGGCAAAGTCGAGAAAGAGTACCCGCTTAATATTTAACTGCTCTTATCTAGGAGAAGAGAAGGTCAAAACAAACTTTTCTTATACCAAGTTATTACTGGTTTATTTAGGATCAACAAATGTCGGTTACAGACGCCTAACTTTTCACATAAACCTTAAATGTCAATATATGTAACACACTGCTAGTTCATACTCATTGCCGCATCGCGTGGTAAGAGAACGCGACATGTAGTCAAAGAGTAAGCACTAACATAAATCACAAGAAAATTCATCATGTCCTTCATAAACTGTGCATTCTTCATGTCACCATTAGGAGCAATTACCACACTTAATCAAGTCTTACTTTATAGGCTCGTTGTATACTTCACCACAGTCTGGGCAATTCAAAACATCATATCCCTTTTTGGATTTTGATCTGGTTGTTCCTGAAGACGATGGCACTGTTTGGTCCAGATTAGCTCTAGAACCTCTATGTTGTTGGTTGCTGATATTTTATCTCTTCTTGGTTTAGCTTGTGTTTCTTACAGCGCATTTTGTGTGGAGAAACTGGACGAAGTCTCGGATCTTTTCCACCATTTTCTTCTTTGATGTGGGTCGATTTCTCTTGGCCAGAGAATAAATACTTGATAGGTCTACACCTGTTCGTACATCAGCACTCCCAGCTTCATTTATGTCACGTTCTTGGTTTCTTCCTGGTGACTGCACAGAAAAACCATGTGTCACTCTGGAGCAGCATATTTCAGTGGGATCCTGTTGATCTGCTTTGCCTTCTGCAGATGCTGAAATTTCAGCCCTCTGAGTGATCTATGACGGAGCAAAGTCTTGAACCCCAATATTCCCGTTGACTAGAAGGATTTCTCAGCTGTTTGGATTGCGGCTGTTGTATAATAGTCAGCTCGAAACAAAGCACTCACACCTGTCTGCCTAATGGGTCTTCCTGGATTAGAAACCGTTAGGAACAAAGAAGGGAGGGAGTGGGGTGAGGGTTACGAGTGAGCGCGTAGCCTTTCCCACTATCCTACAGCGTATTCTTAAATGATGCTCCACACATTAAAAAAAAAAAAAAAAAAAAAATATCGCAAATGGCAGTCACTGTTCGGTTCCGCTGTTTCCCCACCATGTTTTGTTCATCACAGTACGGTGATTCTTCTAGCAAATAATTTTACTTTGTAGCGCATACATAGAAAGCGCTTATTGCTTATGACATACAACTTTAAGATTACTTATTTTAAACAAACACTTCTCTTTACCTGCTGTAACCAATAAATCTGGCAGAGCTCTTTGAGGTTACAGGTGACTGATGTAACCATAGGGTTCTGAGAGTAATATTTCGTTTAGCATATTTTAATGAGCGTATATGCCTCTCATTTCAAGGCATTCTTTGGACCAGTGTCTTGTTTCCTTCCTTTTCTTCTTCAAACAAAGGTTCAAAATGGTTCAAATGGCTCTGAGCACTTTGGGACTTAACTTCTCAGGTCGTCAGTCCCCTAGAACTTAGAACTACTTAAACCTAACTAACCTAAGGACACCACACACATCCATGCCCGAGGCAGGATTCGAACCTGTGACTTTAGCGGTCGCGCGGTTCCAGACTGTAGCGCCTAGAACCGCTCGGCCACTCCGGCCGGCTCAAACAAAGGGCCAAAGTCAATTACTAGACTGCTTTGTCTGTATGTGTGGCCATTATCACTATTGTCAAAATACTCACGAACATGAAGAGCGTGTACTTCAAAGTGAGGTTAAACAAAAAAACTTCTTTTGCATGTGTAGGGACTTGTTCGAAAAACTCGGCTATGTAAGGTGGAATTTGACACACAGACTTACTCGTTTACGTGGGCCTTTGATGGATGGTGGATAAATGGCACTAGGGAGCACGTAACAGCGACATGGATGCATAATCTGAAGGCCGTCATATGAAAACACTCTAATGGTTTTTTTATCAGCAGTCGGTGAGACACTGGATAATACAGAATGGTTTCAAGCCGCGAATAAAAATAAGGTACATGTAGCCATGGGTAAATGAGTCCATTTGCAGATGGTGATCACAGTCTAGTTTTGATCAAGCATTTGTTCAGACACAGTGTCTATGGCGTGAACCATGAAGAAATCATACTTGAAACTAGTACACAAATAAAAATGAAAACTGGATTAAATGGTTAAACGGAGTACGGAAATATTAATTTTGCAAGTGCGATAACAAGAAAGATGAAACTTCAACCTGGAAAATCGTTGACTGCTAAAGAGGTACTGGATATTATAGAGAGAAGTGATACCATCAGAGAACTAAAATCGCTTGAAGTCTTACAACTCATTAAAAGTGGTGTTATACACAAGTGCAAACTGTGAACTAAAACGTGACTCATATGATTTGCGACGTGTTGCATGATATTTCTGACTGAACACAGAAGTTCAGGTTTCATCTACAATTACACATTTCTCATACTCAATAATACGTTATGTATCTTACAACATAAGAACAAATGTTCACACAGAAAACAGCAGTTAAAAATGTGCTCACATACACTTGCCGGATCCATAAACCATATGTATTTTCACATCTTGCCACTATTATCGTTCAGTACCTCTACTCACCAAACATTTTTCTCCTTAACACAGCAGATGACTGCATGAAGATGTCACAAAAAACATATGGTAATTTCCAAACTGTTTTCTGTTTTAGTGTCCTGAGATATATTTAGATATAGAAAGCCTTCACCCATTTTACGAAAATGATCTTTTCCTGACAAGCCGCACTAATTCCTCAAACAGGATTCCAGTTTCTGGTTACTCTTCGGGCATTAAAAATAATGAACTGAAGCGATCCACTGTATTAGCTGTGCACTGCCATTGTCTTACATAGCCTTATATTCCCTGTCGCACTGTGCCTTTAAATGACAACTACTATAGGATCAAGTTGGGTGGAGAATATAAAGACAGACCTGTTCAGTCTTCATGGATAGGGACAAGACACCAGCAACTGTGACTCCTACATTTTGGATGGTGATTGTGGCTAAATATACTCCATTATCTGTCCTGCAGAGTGCTGTGGCTCGACATGTGTTACGCCATGAGAAAGTAACATCAGTGTTACTAAAGAGAGTAGTACAGGGAAAAACCTATAAGTTTTTACAAAAGAAACCATTGTCTGTTGTGGACTGTATGTTAATGTTCTTTATTTAATTCGTGCGATTAGCTAATTTCAAATATGCTTCACTGTAAAGTGGATGTTTGATATCAATCTCTGTATCTCAAGTTTTACATTCTGTACAAATCTGATTCATTTTAGACACACACACACATACACACACACACACACGCGCGGGCGCGCGCGCACGCACGCGCGCACGCAAACGTAAGATGAATCGGATATGTACACAATGTAAAACTTGAGGTGCGTAAGTCGATATCAAACATGTGCTTTGTAATGACACAAAGTCAAAATCGCACGAGCTGCCAAGGCATAATAAGCTCAATGACTTGCTTGTGCCATGCATACATGGAGATACTAAGCAACTTAAGACAAAACAGTAACAACAGTACTCGCAGTAACTATTATTAGTAGTCTGGAAATGAAGTAAATACTGACGCAGTTTTGTCCAGGACACTGCCCTCAGTCATCGCTGCAAATATCTGGAATTATACCTCTCGTGGCAAGTGTAAGTGCACATATTTCTGTTATTCACTGAGGTCGGTGTCCTGAGCAACATTACATCAGTATGTATGTCATTTGCATAGTACTAATTATAATCGTTACAAGTCCTATGTTCATAGGCTGGTTAGTACCTTCAAGTGGATGCGGCATCTGCTGGCGACAGATTTGGTCGAAGTTTTGACGTGTGGACGCAAAGTGGTTAGATTAAACCGGCGGGCATACTCCACCAGTACAACCACGCAGAAAACACACTGATGTGTGTGTACATGTTAAGGTATGACGTATTAAAATATCTGACCATAGTTTGTAAAAGGTGAAACACTCAGAAGCAATGGATTGCCACACATCACAATAAGAGGACGTGTAGAACAGCACAACCATAAGAAGTGATTTAAACGGCAGAAAGGAGCGTGCACGTAGGCCTAATAGCGACTTTTTTTGCGTGACCAGACAGGTCAGTGACACACAATGTTCAGTCGGTGCAGAACCATCATACCAACTGAAAACGTATAACGAAGTGCTACTATACCCCTCCATTACAGAGTGGAATATCAGCATGTGAGAGCGTTCGAACGGGTCTGAATGATTTGTCCCCGGGAGGCGAATGTGTCATTCCGTGACAATGTGCCTTGTACGTGGCACACTGCTTCAACAAAATGGAGTATATGTGGATTCACTGGAGGGAAGTTCGCAGCTCGTGGTCTAGCGGCTAGCTTTGCTGCCTCTGGATGACGAAGTCTCGGGTTCGATTCCCGGCCGAGTTGAGGAATTTTTCTGCCTGGGCACTGGGTGTTTGTGTTGTCCTCATCATCTCATCCCCATCACCATCATCATTCGTGACAGTGGCCAGAGTAGACTGTTTAAAAATTGGACTGGGTAAAAATTGATAATTTGTACAGGCGCTGATGACAGCGCAGTTGGGCGCCCCACAAAAGGAACATCATCATCACTGGAGAGAAGAGGGCTGTACTCAGCACCGACAGGATACTGGACGGTACAGGCTGATCACAGTACGATATGACCTCCATCTTTCCAGATTGGCCATAACGAAGAGAAAAGCCTCGTCCACAGAGTTGGCGAGACGTAAGTGCACTGCAGCTGGCGTGGGCATGTCTCCGTCGACGTTCCGACGACGTGTCCTGCGGGCTGGACTGGTGCATCCATGCTATTCTGTTGGGTTTCGTTTACCAGAAGACACCACCGCCGCAGACGGCAATTGGTACGTGAACGCCGACACTGGAATCCTGAGTGACAAAATGTAGTGTTTTCGGAAGAGTCTCACTTCAACTTGTCTTACAGTGATGGCCGCACATGCGCTCGACACCTCTGTGATGAACACAGTCAGGTAGACTGTATTGTTGACCAACATAGGAGACAATATGAACAGCTACCGCCACTTCAGGCATTGCCCTCCTACAGGCCGCTCCACATGACATATTTCAGATGGACAATGCCCAGGAGCATGTAGCGAAGAATCATGGGTACCACCGCTCCCCTAGCCTGCCCGTTGCCCTGACGTGTCACCAGGAAAATATGTCTCGGATATCGTTGATCAGTAGCTAGCTCGTTCAGATCCTCCTGCAGCCATGACTGATGCTTTGTGGACGTCGTAACAAATCATGGGGCAGAGTACTGCCCAGCAACACATTCAGGCCTCTTGGATTTAATGCCAGCTGTGATTGAACCACGTGGTGGTGCTACTCCATACGAAAATTGCAAAGTCACAGTACATCTATAGGTCTGTAACACGGGTTCCCAGGTAGATCCCATGTTTCTTGACTTCCGCAAGCCGTTCGATACAGTTCCCCACAGGTCGTTTAATGAACAAAGTAAGAGCATATGGACTATCAGGCCAATTGTGTGATTGGATTGAAGAGTTCCTAGATAACAGAACGCAGCATGTCATTCTCAATGGAGAGAAGTCTTCCGTAGTAAGACTGATGTCAGGTGTGCAGCAGGGGAGTGTCGTAGGACCGCTGTTATTCACAATATACATAAATGACTTTGTGGATGACATCGGAAGTTCACTGAGGCTTTTTGCGGATGATGCTGTAGTATATCGAGAGGTTGTAACAATGGAAAATTGTTCTTAAATGCAGGAGGATCTGCAGCGAATTGACGCATGGTGCAGGGAATGGCAATTGAATCTCAATGTAAACAAGTGTAATATGCTGCGAATACATAGAAAGAAAGATCCCTTGTCATTTAGCTACCATATAGCAGGTCAGCAACTGGAAGCAGTTAATTCCATAAATTATCTGGGAGTGTGCATTAGGAGTGATTTAAAATGGAATGGTCATATAGGATTGATCATCGGTAAGGCGGATGCCAGACTGAGATTCATTGGAAGAATCCTAAGGAAATGCAATCCGAAAACAAAGGAAATAGGTTACAGTACGCTTGTTCGTCCAGTGCTTGAATACTGCTCAGCAGTGTGGGATCCCTACCAAATAGGGTTGATAGAAGAGATAGAGAAGATCCAATGGAGAGCAGCGCGCTTCGTTACAGAATCTTTTAGTAATCGCAAAGCGTTACGGGGATGATAGATAAACTCCAGTGGAAGACTCTACAGGAGAGACGCTCAGTAGCTCGGTACGGGCTTTTGTTGAAGTTTCTTGAACATACCTTCACCGAGGAGTCAAGCAGTATATTGCTCCCTCCTGCGTATATCTCGCGAAGAGACCATGAGGATAAAATCAGTGAGATTAGAGCCCGCACAGAGGCATACCGACAATCCTTCTTTCCACTAACTATACGAGACTGGAATAGAAGGGAGAACTGATAGACGTACTCAAGGTACCCTCCGCCACACACCGTCAGGTGACTTGCGGAGTATGGATGTAGATGTAGATGTAGAATGATTTGTGTAGTGTCAAGTCCTTAATCGTTTGAAAAAATTTCATTGTTATCACATCACTCGGTCTTGGTGTTTGACTTCTTCCAAACAGTACTGTATACAGGGTGTTCGAGAAGGAATGGTCAATATTGAAGGATATTGAGTCATATCCTGTTGGGTTTGAAACTGATCATCTAAGATCTTATTTTTTAAATTATAAAACGTCTCAATAACCGTTAAATCTGACAGAAAATATCACGAGTTCACTTTTCTTAATCAAACTTTATTGCTCTAAATTATGGCAGTCAGATTCCGTCACGCTACGAAACAGTTGGTGTCAATGACACACTATTCATAACGCAGGTTGGTGACATTGTATTTCTTTGGAGTTTATTTTGTCAGATACTCGATGGGAAATGCATTAGATTGAGGATGATCGGCGGTTCTTGAAAATGCGTAGAATAACCTTAACAAGAAGTGAAATTTTGAATAAAAGTGCTTAATATATCACGATTGGTGATCAGTCACATTCGGCAAGCGAGTGGGAATATGATAAATCTGTATTAGAAAAACATCTTTCCTTAAGTTTACGTTTGTGTCTTATTATAAGTGTTAAGGCTTCCCCCATATAATTTTGAGCCATCTCCAGCCTCTCAGTTGTTTCTTACACTATAGTTGGATCTTTGAAAAGTGCGTGACAGCGCTGTGATTTAGCACATCGTCATTAATTATAATACTGAATATAGTTCTGTATTTTCCCGAGTCTGTCTTTTATCTAACTACATAAAAAAATGTAAATGTCGCGTGACTATTTCCTCCCGCCAGGTAGACCGTTCACCTGGTGCAAGTCTTTCGATTGGACGCCACTTAGGCGACTTGCGCGTCGATGGGAATGAAATGATGATGATTAGGACAACACAACACCCAGTCCCTGAGCGGAGAAGATCTACGACCCACCAGGGAATCGAACCCGGGCCCTTAGGATTGACATTCTGCCGGACTCACCACTTTTTAATTCTCATTTCATTTTGTTCTAGTCTGCTCGGTGAATTTGACAGATGATAGCCGTTCAGGTTCTTCGTTGATATGTTCACTCTGTTTTTTTTTTTTTTTTTTTTTTTATTACAGAGGGTATCTAACGTCTGACTGAACACGCTGAGCTACCATGCCGGCACTACTCAGCTACCGGGGGCGGACAACTAACTACATTACAATTTACTACATTTTTTAAGTCAAAATTTATCCTTATTTCAAAATCTCGAGAAGCGTTAAGGAAAATTTCATCAAACCCTCTACATCATATTTATGTCTCAAGATGCATCAACTCACTTAACTTCAGGATTTCTCTTTTCCCTGCTACCAGTAAACATTACTATAAACATCGATATTTATGGAAACTTCACACTAAATTTTTCTCAAACGAAGCATTCCTTACATCTACATCATTCTACACTATTGTATGAACAAATTATTTAATTATAAAAATACGGAATTTCTATATTATATAGTTGTGGAATGCTTTCCATGTCCGTACACCGCCTTGGTGCATTCAGTATGTCCTTGAGGTAGAGTTGGTGAAATCTCTCTCTCTCTCTCTCTCTGTATCTTTCCCTCTCTTGCTCGATACTGTAACTATGCAGACAAAGCGCTAAAACAAGGAACGTAATCAATCAGAAGTGGAGAGATGCAAAGTGTTGTGATGTTGTTGTTGTGGTCTTCACTCCTGAGACTGGTTTGATGCAGTTCTCCATGCTACTCTATCCTGTGCAAGCTTCTTCATCTCCCAGTACCTACTGCAACGTACATCCTTCTGAATCTGCTTAGTGTATTCATCTCTTGGTCTCTCTCTACAATTTTTACCCTCCACTCTGTCCTCCAATGCTAAATTGGTGATCCCTTGATGCCTCAGATCATGTCCTACCAACCGATCCCTTCTTCTGGACAAGTTGTGCCACAAACTTCTCTTCTCCCCAATCCTATTCAATACTTCCTCATTAATTATGTGATCTACCCATCTAATCTTCACCATTCTTCTGTAGCACCACATTTCGAAAGCTTCTATTCTCTTCTTGTCCAAACTATTTATCGTCCATGTTTCACTTCCATACATGGCTACACTCCATACAAATACTTTCAGAAATGACTTCCTGACACTTAAATCTATACTCGATGTTACCAAATTTCTCTTCTTCAGAAACGCTTTCCTTGCTATTGCCAGTCTACATTTTATATCCTCTTTACTTCGACCATCATCAGTTATTTTGCTCCCCAAATAGCAAAACTCCTTTACTACTTTAAGTGTCTCATTTCCTAATCTGATTCCCTCAGCATCACCCGACTTAATTCGAATACATTCAATTATCCTCGTTTTGCTTTTGTTGATGTTCATCTTATATCCTCCTTTCAAGACACTGTCCATTCCATTCAACTGTTCTTCCAAGTCCTTTGCTGTCTCTGATAGAATTACAATGTGATCGGCGAACCTCAAAGTTTGTATTTCTTCTCCATGGATTTTAAAACCTACTCCGAATTTTTCTTTTGTCTCCTTTACTGCTTGCTCGATATACAGATTGAACAACATCGGGGAGAGGCTACAACCCTGTCTCACTCCCCTCCCAACCACTGCTTCCCTTTCATGCCCTCGACTCTTATAACTGCCATCTGGTTTCTGTACAAATTGTAAATAGCCTTTCGCTCCCTGTATTTTACCCCTGCCGCCTTTAGAATTTGAAAGAGACTATTCCAGTCAACATTGTCAAAAGCTTTCTCTAAGTCTACAAATGCAACAAACGTAGGTTTGCCTTTCCTTAATCTTTCTTCTAAGATAAGCCGTAAGGTCAGTATTGTCTCACGTGTTCTAGTGTTTCTACGGAATCCAAACTGATCTTCCGCGAGGTTGGCTTCTACTAGCTTTTCCATTCGTCTGTAAAGAATTCGTGTTAGTATTTTGCAGCTCTGACTTATTAAACTGATAGTTCGGTAATTTTCACATCTGTCAACACCTGCTTTCTTTGGGATTGGAATTATTATATTCTTCTTGAAGTCTGAAATTATTTCGCCTGTTTCATACATCTTGCTCACCAGATGGTAGAGTTTTGTCAGAACTGGCTCTCCCAGGGCCGTCAGTAGTTCCAACGGAATGTTGTCTACTCCGGGGGCCTTGTTTCGACTCAGGTCTTTCAGTGCTCTGTCAAACTCTTCACGCAGTATCGTATCTCCCATTTCATTTTCATCTACATCCTCTTCCATTTCCATAATATTGTCCTCAAGTACATAGCCCTTGTATAGACCCTCTATATACTCCTTCCACCTTTCTGCTTTCCCTTCTTTGCTTAGAACTGGGTTTCCATCTGAGCTCTTGATATTCATACAAGTCGTTCTCTTATCTCCAAAGGTCTCTTTAATTTTCCTGTAGGCAGTATTTATCTTACCCCTAGTGAGATAAGCCTCTACATCCTTACATTTGTCCTCTAGCCATCCCTGCTTAGCCATTTTGCACTTCCTGTCGATCTCATTTTTGAGACGTTTGTATTCCTTTTTGCCTGCTTCATTTACTGCATTTTTATGTATTCTCCTTTCATCAATTAAATTCAATATTTCTTGTGTTACCCAAGGATTTCTACTAGCCCTCGTCTTTTTACCTACTATATCCTCTGCCGCCTTCACTACTTCATCCCTCCAAGCTACCCATTCTTCTTCTACTGTATTTCTTTCCCCCATTCCTGTCAATTGTTCCCTTATGCTCTCCCTGAAACTCTGTACAACCTCTGGTTCTTTCAGTTTATCCAGGTCCCATCTCCTTAAATTCCCACATTTTTTGCAGTTTCTTCAGTTTTAATCTACAGGTCATAACCAATAGATTGTGGTCAGAGTCCACATCTGTCCCTGAAAATGTCTTACAATTTAAAACCTGGTTCCTAAATCTCTGTCTTACCATTATATAATCTATCTGATACCTTTTAGTATCTCCAGGGTTCTTCCATGTATACAACCTTCTTTCATGATTCTTAAACCAAGTGTTAGCTATGATTATGTCGTGCTCTGTGCAAAATTCTACCAGGTAGTAGCTTACCCGCATACCTATTTTCCTATTCATTATTAAACCTACTCCTGCTTTACCCCTATTTGATTTTGTGTTTATAACCCTGTAGTCACCTGACCAGAAGTCTTGTTCCTCCTGCCACCGAACTTCACTAATTCCCACTATGTCTAACTTTAACCTATCCATTTCCCTTTTTTAAATTTTCTAACCTACCTGCCCGATTAAGGGATCTGACATTCCACGCTCCGATCCGTAGAACGCCAGTTTTCTTTCTCCTGTTGTGATAAGAATAGATAAATTACTACTGTTATTTTTTATTTTGGGTTTTGATTTCATGACCATACAACCTAGGATAGTTTAAACAGGTAAGTTACTAGTGTTTTGAATATTATGTATGTACAAATTGCAGCAAATGAAGTATAAATGTTATAAAATTAGAATATATACACTAAGATTATTTATGTACAAAATTTCGGCTGGGAAAGTGGTCAAAACGTGTGGTTGGTGTAGCAATGACAGAGATGGGCTGCTCGATGTCATAATTGCTAAGTGAATACCAAGTACCGTTGATGACATTTCTTGAAGAAATACAGCAAAGAGTAACTTTCTCATGCTGCGTATAAGGAAATTAATAGCACCACAGTTCCAGAAAACGAATGCAGAAACTTTAAGCTGTTGTCAATTGCATTAGGCATGACCAGCAGACATAAACGAAATAGCTATAAGTTAACGTCTTTCATTATAGATGATACATATTTTTGTTTTTTCATCAAAGATCATTACTTCTCCTTTCTCTAATTAAGGTTACTTTTTCCATAATCTGACTGCAAAACCATTCGCTCAAATTTTATGTCATATAAGATACTTTGAATATAATATTTTCAACATTTTATGTTCTTCATGAAACATCTTCTTAGATTAGTAGTGTTTAAAAGTAAGCAACAAGGGTAAAAAGTTACAGTACGTACTAGGTGGGATTATTATAACTAGTCTCGTGAAATGTATCAGCATTTGATTGGCTTACAGTTCATTTCAGTTTTGAGATTACTAAATATTCCGATCTCACATAGGAATGATCCGTTTATTTTTCGAAGGAAATGATATTTTGTTTTAGTTTCTCGAAATTAGTGGGGAATTTGCTGATCATGGATAAGAAATTGGCATTACGTTTTTTTTAATAGAATGTGTCTCATGTAAGTTTGCGTCCACTTTTCCTTTTAGAGTATTCTAAATTAGGAGAGTCAAGGAAGAAAAAAGGCCATTAGTCCTCTTTTCTCTCTGTCGCTCGTAAATTCATTACGTGACTTACTACCTCTAGAGAAAAATAAGGCGTGTCCTGTCACAGGACGTCTCTGCTTAATTGCGTTCCCGATGCTGAAGGAATGCGCAGGAAAAGGCCATTTCAATCTTCTGCTTGCTCTTCTGCTCCCAGTGTAAGATCATGCCCTGAGTGCTCCTCAATTTGCAACTAATGATAACGTCATTCCGACCATTTTTTATGTCAGCAGAAAAGTAGTATCGATTTTTCATCAAAAATTAGATTCGGTTCTTCATCACACTAACCATTAGTTTTCAAGGTTCGAGCTACTGTAACTGTGTCCGAAACGTCGGCTTTAAACAGCGATATTTATTGTAGAATACAACGCGGCACCATACACTGAAAATGTTTATGTTAACTGGCTTTGTCCGCTGACGCCTATGCAGTAGCTTCATATTGGTCTATTTTGCTCATTCCTCTGATCCGTATCCATCTATCGATCTGAATAGTTACTTAAGGGGGGTAGGACGTCAAACGAGCCGGCTTGGAGCAGGAGAGGCACCACAGGAGATTTTAATTTACAGTGCCTATACCTTTACAGATAAATTGATAAAACTTTGTCAGCATGACCAGGAAGGATTCAGGATTCACACTCAATAGCCGTGGAAGTTCAAAACCATAGCAAAATAATTTCTTTTGCATGTGAAATTTCATCATTTTTCACTTACAATTGACTGCATTTGTTGCTATAGGTACATTTTTCTTCACACGTAAGAGAGATTCTTTGATGAATTTTGCACAGCATACAAACCATACTTACAGGTGTATGAAACTCTAGAATTTTCCAAATCTATTAAAAACTATGGTAAAAATTGAGATAATTAACTACAACATTTTATTTTCGTTCTAAACATAAAGCTTAAAACGTAAGAGCTCATTAATTTTTTCATAAATTAAATATATTCTAGAGTTTCAGACACCTGTAAGTATGGTTTGTATACTGTGCAAAATTCATCCAACAATCTCTCTTTGTTATGAAGAAAAGTATACCTATAGGAACAAATTCAGCCAATAGTAAGTGAAAAAATAATGAAATTTCACACGTAAAAAAATTTGTTTTGTTATGTTTTTGAACTTCCGCTGTTATGAGTATGAATCCGGAATTCTTCCTGGTCATGTTGACAAAGTTTTATGAATTTACTTGTAAAGGTATAGATAGTGGAAATTAAAATGTCCTGTGGTGCCTCTTCTGCTCCAAGTCGGCCCATTTGACGTACTACCCCCTTAAGCGGTGTATCAGTTTCGTTATCACCCCATGTTCTCATCACCGCCGTACTATGCGGAAGAAAAATGTCGAATAAACCACATTTTAATTTTCTCATGGGGGGGTTCAAATATGGTGATATTAGTGGTTCCGCAGCTTAGAAGACCGGCCAACGATTTAGTTTTCCCACGGCAGGTTGCTCCAGAAATTGTTGAAGCAGTTACTACCGGCATGGCGCAGAATGCTGGACGCAATATGATACCTTCTATCAGTGAACGAGCTGCGTCACTAGAGTGAAAACCCCATGGTCAACCGTTCGCAAAAAGCTGAGAACAACTGTAAAATTACATCCGTACAAACTTTAAATTACTCACCAATTTTTACCACGTGACGGAGAAATTCGAGAAGATTTTGTTCCTATGCTTCCAAGGGTTGAAGTTAACGACGAGTGGGCTTGGAAACTGTTGCAGAGTAATAAAGCACACAGTACGCTCACTGGGACAGTGAACACTCACAATTGCCGCGTTTGGTTGTCGTCACCGTTCATGGAGTTCCCCCACATAGAGAAAGTGTCATTGTTTGGTGTGGCGCCACGGCACAGTTCATTAATGATCCATTCATCTTTGAGGAACTAAGACCCAAAGGGCCAATAACATGCAGCGTCAACAGATAACGTTACTTTCATCTGCCTCAGCAACGTGTGGTCCCCGTTCTACAGGCGAGAGGTGCTTTGGACTCAACTGCTTTGATGCACGATGAAGCGCCATCTCACAGTGCTCATGGAGTCACTCGACTACTCCTTAACAGATTTGGAGCAAAGCGAATCGTTGATGGATCGCTCCAAAGAGAGCAACCACCACGATCATCAGATTGGAACGCTCTCATGTGGAAATTAAAACTTGTCATTCAATGGTTTATTGTTATTTGTCTTCCGTATGCCCTTAAAAACGTCTTCACATTGTCCTCTGATCACTCGTTTTCCATGGGGGCCCTCCCAAGTAATGAAAGTTTAGCTACTATTGCAATGTAATTAAGCCGTAGCTATTTCCTCGCCCTTTCGTAATTTCTCATTATTTCACAATCGTCAGAGGATCACTATAAAGATTCTTTGTCAACTAAACCATAGTAGGTTGTAGAAAAATTTCCGCTACCACTCACAATCAAAGGTTATTTATTTGCCACACGACCGGTTTCGGACTTGCGCCCATCCTCAGGTGTTTACACATTCATCCTCTGATATAATAGCAGAGTAATATTCTATGGAAGTTCGATGTGTTAGTCATACAACAGTTCAAGTGTCATTATCGTAATTTGTAATAGTCACATTGTAAACACAAGTTGCAACTGTCATTGTATAATTTGTAATAGCTTTCAAAATTTCATGTGTGTAACATCATTGTACCTCGTACATCTAAGATCTCTGACAAAAAAGTGCCTCAAAACAGTTCTAGCTGTCATTTTCTAATTTTTTAAATTGTAATAGCTTGTAGTAATTTCATATATACAGGGTGTTACAAAAAGGTACGGATGAACTTTCAGGAAACATTCGTCACACACAAATAAAGAAAAGATGTTATGTGGACATGTGTCCGGAAATGCTTAATTTCCATGTTAGAGCTTATTTCAGGTTCGTCAGTATGTACTGTACTTCCTCGATTCACCGCCATGATTTCATACGGGATACTGTACCTGTGCTGCTAGAACATGTGCCTTTACAAGTACGACACAACATGTGGTTCATGCACGATGGAGCTCCTGCATATTTCAGTCGAAGTGTTCGTACGCTTCTCAACAACAGATTCTGTGACCGATGGATTGGTAGAGGTGGACCAATTCCATTTCCTCCACGCTCTCCTGACCTCAACCCTCTTGAATTTCATTTATGGGGGCACTTGAAAGCTCTTGTCTACGCAACCCCGGTACCAAATGTAGAGACTCTTCGTGCTCGTATTGTGGACAGCTGTGATGCAATACGCCATTCTCCAGGGCTGCATCAGCGCATCCATGCGACGGAGGGTGGCTGCACGTATCCTCGCTAACGGAGGACATTTTGAACATTTCATGTAACAAAGTGTTTGAAGTCACGCTGGTACGTTCTGTTGCTGTGTGTTTCCATTCCATGACTAATGTGATTTGAATAGAAGTAATAAAATGAGCTCTAACATGGAAAGTAAGCGTTTCCGGACAAATGTCCACATAACATATTTTCTTTCTTTTGTGTGTGAGGAATGTTTCCTGAAAGTTTGGCCGTACCTTTTTGTGACATCTAGTATAACGTCATTGTACCTCCTAGATCTAAGTTCTCCGACAAAAAAGTGGATCCAAAAAATTTAATAATGTGTATCAAAAAAAGTCTATAATAACTCTTTAAGTTTTTATATGTTCAACACCCTTGCACTTTCTGTGGCTACGTTCTCTAACCATAACCTACATGTTTCTGTATGAGCGACAACCTTACACCTGCTACGTCTACGGTCTTTGACCACAGCCCACACGTTTACATCGAAACACAGTGTATTTCATGAGTGCACATTGTAATAGCGAATTATGCAGCTACTCTTCATAAACTGAAATATGGACGTGAAAATGATAATAAGTGTGTAACTAAGTGGAACAACTGTCGCCATAGCGTAAGTATAACAAAGATGCTTCATCTTTATGTAATTACAGATATATTTTTTATACAAATGCTGCCTAGCCACATACAATTGTCCCACCTGTATCTTGTTAGTCACCAGCTAATAATTTATTTTGTATTTATACAGTGATCTCCAGCAATATAAAAATGTAGATGAATGTATAAACTATTGAGGATGGGCGCAAGCCCGAAACCGGTGGTGTGACAAATAAATAACCTTTTACTGTGACTGGTTGCGGAAATTTTTCTAAAACCTATAAAGGAACAGTCACGGAGCTCAACAGCATCCATTATGGATAAAATTCATTTAAACCATAGTAGCCTTTGTAGTGGGACGAAATTGAAGCGTCAACCATCCACCAGTGTCAGCCCAGTTTGCAGATGAATATAAGTTTAATTTAGTTTTGTTTATGTATTTTTGTAATATTTGTAATGGTTGTGAAGTGTCTAAAGTTTTGTATTCTTTTATGTTTCATGTACGGAGAGGGCGGCGCAACGAACGGAGACAGCATCTTCGTAGCCGGGATCGGAGAGAAAATTGCTGGCCACTATACGTCGCGGGTCGACAGCCAAAGAGCGACAGAAGATTCTGAAACTCATTTGTTGCGTCATGCTTCTAAAAATTGAAAATGAATAATTTGTAATGTTTTGTATAACAATGACGTGGTAGAGAGTTTAATCTTATTGATACTGTTAGTTTTTGTCTTGTCAAGGCTCAGGTTCACGTCTATATGTAGGAAGATAATAAACTAGTGGATGCTACTAAAGTTGAAATACGTGTTCCGAGGATTTATTTATGAAGAATTATGTGAATGAATTAATAATATATTTGACAAGATTATTGGATTTTGACAGCGTTCGTCGCGACTTTGAATCTCAAAACGTTTATTCAATGTGGTTCTATTATCGATTAAATCAGATAACGTGTATCAATATAATTTCTGAGGAGAAACAAACGACATCTAAAATTGAAAAAAAGTTTACGCAAACCAATTGGTCCGAGTGACGTAATTCTGTGCATACGACTCAAATGATGTTTTACAGTTTCGTTCAAGAACCATTCTGAGACAATTTAAAAAGTATATAAATAATTTTGAAGTGGGTTGTAACTGACGTAGGTGACGAAGTCTGCACGTGGTCATATGTCAAAAGAAAATCATTTAAACAAATCTATACGTCGTTACACTGCATCTTTCTCTTGATAGGAATATCTGGTACAACGAAAACATTGGGATCCTCATTTATGTCTACCACTATCTCTGTTTTATAGTTCCTTTTCTCTCAACAAATTTCTTTGCAGTGTTTACTATAGAGGATAGACCATTCCTACAGCTGTGAGACGTAATATGTTTATCAAATGTTAACAGAAAGCAAGTCCAGTTGCGCGTCCAGTTCAAATTTGTCAGAAAGTCAACGTTGGCGTACAAGTTTGGATCCCACACCCACTTAAATCTGGTTGAGATGTTTACTAAGTGCAGTTTCATTACTTGTGCATACGCGTTAAATGAAACAAAACTGACAGAAGCAAAGAAAGTAAGCTTTCACAACGGCTTTCTCACTCAAAAATAACATTTAATTATTGGTTGTTTGTTAGAGTACTCTGTATACCTCCTATAAGAACGAGAAACTTCTACAAGTCACGCAAGTTGGAAACCTACCATTGTCAACTTAATGTTAAATCGATGGCTTCAGCAGGGCCTTAATCAACCCCATACGGGACCTAAGTGGCCTCACGTGCCTGGCACCCAAGATGAGAGGCATACAATATTGTTCCTGTGACCATGCACGATACTACAGCTACGTCACATATAGTGAACTAGGGAAAGGATTTGTTTCTAACATGCTAGTTATCCACTGGGACAGTGTGACGACTGGAACACCACAGACTGCCAGCGTGGCCACAAATACTGCGGCTTCCCTTGACGAGCAAGCAGAAAGCGATGGAGAACCGGTGTTTGTGAGTCCATCGTCACTACTGCACGTAAAAGTGGCACAACGTCGTCTTTTCAGATGAGTCCCCATTCTGCATACAGCATTACAACAGACGTGACCATGTATAGAAAATAAGAGGAGAACGAATGTTTCCTAATTGCATTCTTCGTTCCAGTCTGCCCCTCACCCAGCACGTGACGTGATGATGCGGATATCCTCTACTAACACAGCAGTCGTCACATTTCCGAGGTGTGAAGCCAGTCACATTGCCCTGTTATCAAGGCCTCCGACGGGTTGCATTTGACCAAGATAACGCAAGACCATTTGCTACCTGTGGTTGTTGCTCTGGCTAGTACTGTCTGCAGATCTCGCACCCACTCAAAATGTCTGGATTGCGAAAAGAGCGACTCGAGAACATATTTAATCCACAGAGGTTGAACTCTGCTATAGGATTGAAGCTCCTTGAAAAGACGCCCCTTGCATGCTTCGTCCTTTCGTCTTTGGACTGAATGCGCCGTAGGATTATAGACAATGTTTCTAAAAGACGTTTTAGCTGTGCATACTAAATTTCACTTCCTGTACAGCCCCCATTCCATCTATAAATTTAATCATGTCCTTTCAGTGCTATACTGTGTAAAAACTGGTTATCTGCTTTCCTCCACGAAATTGCATAGTTAAAGGCCAGCAGTGTAGACACATACATTGGTATCAAATGGCTCTGAGCACTATGGGACTGAATATCTGAAGTTATCAGTCCCCTAGAACTTAGAACTACTTAAACCTAACTAACCTAAGGACATCAAACACATCCATGCCCGAGGCAGGATTCGAGCCTGCGACCGTAGCGGTCGCGCGGTTCCAGACAGGAGCACCTAGAACCACTCGGCCACAACGGCCGGCCGCAGTAAAGAAAGAAGGGCAGGAGATACGAATGGCGAATTATTGAGGGCAACGAGCGGGCCGCAGTGGGAGAGGTCCTCGAACACAAGTGACTCTGACAAAGGGCAGTTTGTTATGGCCTAGTGCCTGGTAAGGAGCATTTCAGAAAGGGCGAAGCTGAGCGGATACCGTCCTGAGCAGTAGCAGGCGACACCTCCGTATACGCATGTCGACCAAACGACGTTAGTTATCATTGCAGAGGTCACGGGATGATTGAAACTGGACTGATCAGACAGGTGTCACAGATCGAACGAATCGCGTCTCTTATTACGTGTCCGGATATGCTGCCATCCAGACGAGCGGCTGCGTGAAACATGCTCCGGACGACTAACGCCTGAGGAAGCACTGTTATTCAATGGGTACATTGAGGTTCCAAGAGAACTGGAATCGTAAGTGAAGAGAGCCTTTGGACTTATTGCAAATTACCTGCACCTCTTAATGCTTGTGTCTATTCAGACGGCGATTACATCTTTATGCAGGATAATTCTCCACGTCAGAAGGCCCGAATCGTGCTGTAGTGGTTTGAGAAGCATGACGGTGAACTCACTTTGAGGTCTTCGTTCCAGAAATGGCGTGATTTGAACCCGATGGCACCTATCTGATACGCTATATGGTAGCCGCTCAGCGACCAGAAACCTCTTGCCCTTAAGATTCGGAATTTGCGTGTGCTGTGCCTAGGCGTCTGGTGCTGCGTACCTCCGTAAATCTACCAGAGACTAGACGAATCAATGTCACTGAGAGTCTCTGTTGTATTTCCTTCCAAGGGTAGACCAATAAACATTTTTTCCTTTTTTGAGTTATCAGTGTTGTGACTGGTGTAAGAGTGTAAGAGTAAATGTATCCACGGTCTTGTACACCGGCATTCTTGATCTTCTTGCATATCTTCTCCTCCTGTACGGCATGGCTGTGTGCTCTGTGCGGCTGCCTCGAGTCGAATGAGCGTGCAGCTGCCTGAATAGCGGAAGTACGTACTGATAAGACTGGGCGCGGCAGGAAGTAGCGCCCTGATAAACCGCAATGGCGTCACCGGAAGTTGGTGTTTCCAGCGGATCGCGCTTAGTTAAAACTCTAGTGCAATCCGCCAGGCGCCTCGTACAGCGGCTAAGTCCCGTTCAAGGTCACCCGCCAATATGGCGGCGCACACAACCCTTTATTAGGCTTGGAGTCATATTATGACAGAGACATTATTTGTTATCGTACCTGCTCAATTGGAGTTCTGTGCCAACCTCCGCCGGCCGGAGTGGCCCTGCGGTTCTAGGCGCTACAGTCTGGAACCGCGCGACCGCTACGGCCGAGGGTTCGAATACAGCCTCGGGCATGGATGTATGTGATGTCCTTAGATTAGTTAGGTTTAAGTAGTTCTAAGTTCTAGGGGACTGATGATCTCATAAGTTAAGTCCTATAGTGCTCAGAGCCATTTGAACCATTTGTGCCAGCCTCTTCATCTCAGAGTAGCACTTGCAACCTACGTCCTGAATTATTTGCTGGATGTATTGCAATCTCTGTCTTCCTCTACTGTGTTTGCCCTCTACAGCTCTCTCTAGTACCAAGGAAGCCAATCCCTGATGTCTTAACACTGTCCTTTCATCTTGTCCCTGCTCCTTGTCAGTGTTTTCCACATATTCCTTTTCTCACCGATTCTGCGCAGAACCTCCTTACCTTATCAGACCTCCTTTTCGACATTCCTCTGTATCACCCCATTTCAAATGCTTCGATTTTCTTCAATTCTAGTTCTTCCACCAAACAATACCTGCTCCAAACGAACATTCTCAGAAATTTCTTCCTCAAATTAAGGCCTATATTTGATACTAGTGGATTACTCTTGCGCCAGTAAAGCCCTTTTTGCCAGTGCTAGCCGCTCCGAGGATTACGCCAGCCTTAGGACAAGACGAGGTCGCCGAGACTAGCCCCGCGAACTTTGAAAGACTACGTCGCTAATATACTGCTGGCATTAAGGAGCATATTTTATACGAAGCACTGAAGTGTAAACTATTATCAGTACGTGAAATGGAAGTTTCCCCTCACAGTCTATACAACTTAGTACGCTGTTAGTAATTTTATCTTCCTAACTACTACGTTTTTGATACATTTATATTGGAGACTTAATGCCACACACGTGGAGCATGACACCTACATATTGTTGTGGACTGACAAGACAGGCAATCCACAGTGACGGGTAGCCGAAAGGCACGCGCTTAAACTCACGCAGGCTGGCGTGAGGTCTGCAACAGGATACGTAATGAATGCTATAAAGAAAAGTACGTAGCTGCTGGAATACTTAACTTTAATCCACAATTGGTGAACATTGGTCTTGTTACTGTACATGCTTCATTAGATACATAGCAAAGGATAAATGGCGCCTTGCTAGGTCGTAGCAATTGACTTAGCTGAAGGCTATGCTAACTATCGTCTCGGCAAATGAGAGCGTAATTCTCAGTGAATCTTTCCTAGCAAAGTCGGCTGTACAACTGGGGCGAGTGCTAGTAAGTCTCTCGAGACCTGCCGTGTGGTGGCGCTCGGTCTGCAATCACTGACAGTGGCGACACGCGGGTCCGACATGTACTAATGGACCGCGGCCGATTTAAAGCTACCACCTAGCAAGTGTGGTGTCTGGTGGTGACACCACACATATTCCTTCATAATGTGTACTCCTTCCTTCTTCTGTAAAATCCGTCACCTAAGTGACTCATTCTCGCCGTGTACAGGATGTACAAGTACCTTACGTCTGGCATGCTATCGTCTTACTACGAGTAATGACGATGTTAATTACTTATCCTCACGCAAAGCAAACTTTTTTGTTTATTTGTATAGTATCTGAATACGTTCAGTACATAAATGAAGCGAGTAACCGCTAAAAGAAAACGTGCGACACCAGACGGTAACTGAAGACATTTCTGTAATTCGGGTACCTCAGTCTACCCACAATACAGTATCTCATGCCATAACACGTAAGAACAAATTTAAAAAGTATGAAGAACCCCACTCTACTTCTATGAGCTTTCATATGTCTTTGAGCCTAGTAAGTAGACGAAATGAGAAGTTCCGAAATAAGTGAAAAATTTAGATAGAGTAGACTCAGATCTTTGTTTACTTTTTGTTTCGTTAAGTAAACAATACAGGTTATATTGGTTTTGTTTTTCCAGATGTTTTGAATTAGTGTCCGAACTTTAGGCCTAAACTTTCCAAGAAATTTAATAAATTAATTGAGTACTCTACGGAGTTATTCCTGTTTTTACTTAGACTAAAGCTAAAATTTGTTTGCGATGAGTGAGAAGTGTATGACGTGCCGCAGGATTATTAGTTCCGGGGTGTAACGGGAGGGTTGTACAGGATTTTGTCTAGTTCAATCGGATAAAATTTTTGATAACACTGTTTGGTGAGACTCTTACTGCGATAGATTGGTACAATTACCTTGCGTCTGAGACCAACGGAAGAGAGGGAAAAACGAGTAACACAGCGCCAGGCATAGATCAGTAAATACAAAAATTATTTTGTAAAGCTTACGGAGAAGATACTTAGACGAATTGCGGCAAAAAGGAAATTTTGGTAAAACGACGCGCGAACACACACACACACATACACACACACACACACACACGCATACACACACACACAAACACACACACACACTCACACACACACGCACACACACGCGCGGGCACAAGAAGCAATGACTTGCCAATTTAGTAATGGAGGTAACTTTGGGGGCATTAAAATTATACTGGGAGACCAAAGCTCGTATACAGTAAACAGATTCAAATGGGTGTGGAGTGTAATAGTTATGCCGAGATGAAGACTGTTGTAAAGCCGAGACAAACTTGGAGAATTGCATCAAACCAGTCCTCGGACTGAAGACCAAAATAACACCAAACAACAATTTTTGGGATTCGGGTGGACGTAGACATGTAGAGATAAAAATATTGACGTAAAGAATAAAAAATGGAGGATTACACTAAAGCAGCCACAAGAGATGTGTTAAAAATTAAATTTTAGTGGAGAAGACGTACAAAGTTTAAATATCATACTACAGAGATTTATTCTTGTCACGAAAACATTACTAAGGTTGCTATGAACATGTGTCCCAAAATCACTTGATAGGAAGATGTGAAAGGATTTATTTATCCCTGGTACAAATATGGTACAATTATTAAACACACTTACACTTACAAGAGGTCAGCTCCTGCTTCCATAAATCCACTTATCCTGCATTCCACACTTTGCCATACATTTTGCGGAAACTATTGGTGTGTGTCATGTTTGGTCGAACCCATTTTTGAATAAATTCCCTCAGAACATCCACACTGGGTGCGGGACCTGAATACACCAAGGATTTTATGTCCTCAAAGGAAAAATCCGTTTGATTCAAACTTGTCATTCGTGCAGTTAATGCAATCGATCCCTCGACCAATCCACCTGTTCGGGAAATGGCCAACGACATACTGTCGAACAATGCATGTAAAGTGAAATGGAACACCATCGTACATAAACCTCATTCGTTGATGGCGTAAAGAGGTACATCAAAAGTAAAGGAAGAAAATGAAGTCTGTGAAAGTCTGATGAGCATGAACAATTCCATTCCACACGATGAGACTGAACCCCTGTTGATGTTAGTCTTGTCATATTTTATGGCGGTCTTCATAAGCACAGAGGCGAGCGTTATCATAATTGAAGATCCCACCACATGGAAAGGCAGCCCCGTTAGTGAATGACGTATATGTTAAGAACCTCAGAAACACAGCACACTGGCCCAACATACGAGGGTTTGGAACTTTAATAGTGGCAACTATTTATTTATAGCTCGTACAAAATAGATACGTGTTTCAAAGTTTTACTGACTTTCAAAATAGTTACTAGCATTGTGCATAACCTGTTGCTAGAGATATCGTAGGTTGTGTCCAAAAATGAACAGCATAGAGACCGAAGTGATGACACTTTCTGCAGAACCTAACCATTATTTTGCAGGACAATGCTCAAGCACGTACATGCAAACTGTTACTGATTTGTTTGCCTGATGGGGCTGCTAAGTGCTATGCCACCTACTGCATTGCCCTGACTTAAGCCCTCGTAAGTTCAACTCGATTTCTAAACTCAAGGAAAGATTTTAAGGCATTCGCTTCAGAACTGCCACAAATTCGTCGGGCAATAGACCGTGCCGCTCGAACTGTCAACACAACTGGCACTGCTAAGAGTATCCTGCGACCTCCACATCGCTAGCAACGGGTTATACACAATACTGGTGACTACTTTGAAGATCAGTAAAACTTTGAAACACGTATCTCTTTTGTACGAGCTGTAAATAAATAGTTCCCACTATTAATGTTCCAACCTTCATACGTTGAAAGAAAGTTATTCGTGGCAGCAAGTCTGCCTCATTTAATCCTTGCACCCGTTGAAGATGATACAATACAGAATATTTCGATGCAGAATGTTCCAGATAGTTATGTGATTAACGCCTTCCATACTCGCAATTCTCCTTGTACCAGTTATTCTCTATATACAAAAATCGTCTGACGTACGGGGCTAAGCAGCAATCTGCAGCTATTTGATGATGATGCTGTGGTGTATGCGGAATATGGTCGTTCGGCGAAGGTAGGAGGATACAAGACGACTTATACAAAATATCTAGTAGGTTTGATGCATGGCAGCCAGCTCAAAAAGTATACAAATGTAAGTTAATGCAGATGAGAAGGAGATACAAACTCGTGAAGTTCGAATGTTGAATTAGCCATGTACTGCTGGAAAGTCACGTCGATTAAATATCTGACACTAACGTTGCAAAGTGACATGAAATACAGCGAGCATGTCAGAAAGATAGTAGGAAAGGCGGGTTCTTGACTTTGATTTATTGGGAGAATCTTAGGAAAATGTTCAGACTGCGTGTAGAACACTAATGCGACACATTTTTGAGTACAGCTAGTGTGTTTGGCGGTCTGACCAGGTCAGATTAAAGGAAGACATCGAAGCAATTCACAGGCGATCTGCTATATTTGTTACCGATAACTCGGTCAACACAGGAATATCACGGAGATGCTTCGTGAATTTAAGTAGAATTCCCTGGAGGAAGGAAGACGTTCTTTTCGTGGAACACTATTGAGAACATGTAGAAAACGTGCTTTTGAAGGTGAGTGCAGAGAAATTCTGCTGCCGCCAAATATCACTTCGCGTAATCCCACGAACTTTAGAGAAATTAGCGCTCACTCTATTTGTTAGTGAAACTAGAACGGACGTGACTAGTAGTGGTGGCTTTCGGTGAATGTATGTAGATGTAGATGTACATGATGGAACTTTGTATACTACACTGACATTCGCAACTCGAGTGGTCCCCCACCCTCCGCAACTCTCTTCTCAAGAGCTGCTGGAGCCATAAAAAACGTTCTTGCACAAGGTAAATGCCTCACACGGTAATGTTCAGTATTAAGAACGCGTGATGCATCGGCATTCCCATCTGCTAGGCCGTGATTATGGTGCATGTGAATCATTTCACACAGTGAATTCGCCGTTTTACTGTGATGAAAGTTACTCTTAAAAAAGAACAAATGATTATCAGACAAGGCAAAACAAATGCGATGACCAACCGTAAACAAGAAAGTGGGTAAAAATGGCCATTTTAAGTTATTTCAACAACCAGAGTCACTACTGGTAAGGCCTTTCAAACCTCCATACTGAACTATTTTCCAACCCGTGTTGATTTGTATTTTTTGTAATGCTTTCGTGTCAAGAATAGAATGCCAAAGTTTCTGACGCGGGTTCTTTATACACCCTGTACAGTATGAGGTACGGTTGCTGATGTCAGCTGATACACGCAGCATTATATTACACTACAGCGCCCCGACATCGCTCCTGGGACTTCCTTACGTGGTCGTCCCCTGGGACCTGTGAGACACGCCCACCCCACAGGTAGGCGCGCGTCTGTTGCTTGCATGGCGTGCTGCTATGGTAACGAGTCACCCGTGAACAATGAAACTGCTAAATTGAATTTGGAAGTAGGGCGCCACCCGACGGGACAGGACGGGGCGCTTCGCGCGTCGACGAGAAGACAGAAAACTGAATAAAGGTCTCCCAGCGTCCACACGCGGAAAGGAGTCCCGGGTCCAACGTCCTCGCTGTATGGGAACAGCTCTATGCATGAGCTATGTGGCAGATGAAAAGGCGGAATTGCAAACGCGGCGAGGAAGGCTTCCGAGCGTCTCATTTCTATAAATATTTGAGGTGATGTCAGGAAGGACACGGTTATCTTATATAATTTACTTGCAAATGAGTTTTCGATCTAAATATGCGTGACTGAAGTAATACGAATTCACGATGCTGCGTGTGTCAGACTGGCTTTAGCATCAGTGTACCGCTGGCTTAAAATTGTGTTTCAGACGACAGTAACGTAAAATCAAAAAAGTAAAAGTATGACAATTTTACAGTTATTATTATTTTCAGCATTTAAATAAATGAGCAAAAGGTCTATCCGTAAATTAATTTGTCATCACTAATTTTTTCAAAGTGTTTTGAATGATGAAACCGAGAGGTACATTTAAACAAAAGTGAATTATCACATGTCAATAGAAACTGATATAATAAAACATAAGGAATCATAACAACCTACATGAGATCGTAAACAGTGAGTAATTAGAGGCACAGATGGCATGACATGACATGAAGAATTGCATTTTGCCTTAAAAAATTACAAAAAATTAAGAAACACAAGTTGTCCCAGGAGGAGTGGCCAATATTCCTGGATATGGTAGTATCACTCGAAGCAAGACTATCTAGTGACCTTGAGAAATTGTTGAGTAGAAAAAATGTGTTTCACAGTTGCGTCTTGGAAGGTATGCACTTTAGTGGCGGCGTTTAATGGACATTTTTTAAAATTATTTTGGCCCATACTGCCACTTCTCAATATATGGAAGGAAAAGAAGTTGCATTATAGGATATTTGTTTCACGGTATCGAAGACGAAAAAGTGCTGATAGCTCTTAATTTTTTTTTTAATTCAAATGGCTCTAAGCACTATCGGACTTAACATCTGAGGTCATCAGTCCTCTAGACTTACAACTGCTTTAACCTAACTAACCTAAGGACATCACACACATCCATGCACGAGACAGCATTCGAACCTGCGACCGTAGCAGCAGCGCCTGAACCGATCGGCCACAGTGGCCGGCGATAGCTTTTAAAGAACGCATTTTAGAGCCCTTGTTCACTCGACCTTTTTGCTTCGAATGATCGTTCCTACCACCTGTCCTTGGAGACCCTGCATATATCCCGATCCGCGTTAGCGCATATCGATAGTTATTACACTCGCCTATCTTTGCTCAGAGAAGTCAGACTTCACTGTCCCGCCGAGGGAAAGCATGGTCGGGTTAGACGATTTAAGCGGCTTCGCCAGCGAGGAGAGGAAAGTTTCCTGCATCGGTGTCTGCGGGCAGTTTTCGTCGTGTTTTGTTGGCTGGTCACAACATAACACCGGGAGCTGACTTGGTTGGTGATTAAGAGTGAGGTCGCGAGCGAAGTCGGATCTACATTGGTGTTGATTTTCAAGCGGCACTGGTTGTACGGAATTGCCTCTCAGAAACGAGAGCCGACTGGATTTATGAATGTTGGTCAACTTCTTTAGCACTGAGAAAAGACTGCATAGTGAGCAATTTGCGAACCTTATACCTTCTATGTTGTTGTCGAAGGTGATGGAGGAGGCTGTTCACCTGATGATGTTGGGCATCTCAGACATTTGTACTTGCGTCACCGGAATAATTGCTGTATTTCGGCTATTGTGGTAATACTTTTTTCCATGGGGTCGAGTTATTAAGACTTATCACGAGTACGAACTAAATGTGTGTGCTTCCCCGGGTTTTGCATCCTAATTCTGTAGAGTATGATTGTGTAGTGTTTATTTCAAGCATTTGTTGTACTGTTCTGTGTTGTCTGGCAGGTAATTGCAGTTGTTTTGAGGGCTTTGTTGCTCGACCATTCAGCTATAGTCAATATGATGTTTATAGAGTGGATAACATCGTGGAAGCCTAATACTGGCTGTGAGTCAAATAATTCTCGAAGGTGAAATAAAATTCATTTTGCTATTTTCCCTTATTTATGTGAAGGCATTTAACTTGGTATTTCACCAGCTTTGCTAATTCTGTTTATTGTTTATGTTCATAACTTAATTTGTTAACCCTGTATGTTGGTTTCCGCACAATTGTAGTAATCTCGCGTTTCAGCAAGACTGCCGTTCCTGTAAATTACTTTTAAAATATTATTCCTTGCACAGTTTTGATAAAATCTGTGTGTTACCCTTCATGGAACGGCATAGTGGGGCTCTTTCTCAACAGGGAAATGGTCTTCCTCATAATTCAGGTATCTCTGTGAACTGTTAGTGAAGTACCCCTATGGCCAGCAAGGTGCTCAGATCTGTCCCAAACAGAACAACTCTTGGACCAGCTAGGATGTCAACTCAGGCCCAGAGCCAATTTCCAAGATATCAAGGAACAGTTGCTGAAGTCGTGTGCAAGCTTCCCTCGGGAGAGAATACAACGGTTTTGTGAGACCTTTCGCAACTGAACTGGTGCATAAATCCAGTTTAGAGCGGCGTGCAAATTCACACTGCTAAGAGGGTTTGTACTGCCAAGTTTTTTTTGTAAAGTTGACTCTAATTTGTGATAACATCACATACCACTCAACCTGTAAAGTTTCATTTTCTCCTCCACTTCCAAGTGCTCCGCTTCATTTTCAGGCTGTCTATAAAGGGAACCTCGCTGTGAAACTCCGGAACTCCAACACAAGACGAAAGGAGAGAACATGGCTTCCAAAACGTTGTAGACACAATGCAGACTAACGTGAAAATACACTGGAGAAGTATTCGTTCTTTACATATAGAGTGACGAGGAAAAAGTTTAGGACCACCTGCTTAAGAGCTCGTTTGTCCGTTTTGGAAGCAAATACATCACTGATTCCGCGTGTTGGGCACCTGCTAGTTTGTTCGTTGTTGGTAGATTTGTCGAGTTATGTGACAGGAGATGTCTACGCATAGGTCATGTAATTCGCTTAAATAATGGGCCACTAATTTGCGTACATGGTGATGGCGTCCAATAGCTACCCAAATGGGTTCCATAGGATTTAAATCAGGCGAATTTGTTCGCCAAGGTAATATCGTTATTCCCACTGTAATTTTCCTCAAACCACTGTAACACGGTTCTGGCTACTAACTGCTACAAGATGACATAGCCGTTGGGGAGTCATCAAGGATGAAGGTATGCAGGTGGTACGCAGCTGTCTTCGATTACTACCACAGGTCCCATACATGTACAGGGAATGTCTCCCACAGCATAATTCTGCTCCCACCAGCCTGCGTCCGTGGCGCCTTTCACCTCGATGACGGCGTCTGTGGACACGACTATCGACCTAGTGTAGCAAAAATGTGATTCGCCCGAGGAGTTGACATGTTTTCATTGACCAAAGGTCGAATGCAATGGTCGTGTGCGCACTGCAGTCATAATTGACGATGTCGTTGGGTCAACACCTAGGGGCAGTCTGCTACGGAGCTCCATGTTAACCACCCGACCATAACCGGTGAGCTACGAAACACTTGTTCGTGCACTAGCATTGTGCTCCTTCAGGAGAAATGCCACTGATCATCATCCATCCTTCTTAATAGAACCGACAAGCTTCCGAAATGCACTTTCTGTGAAGAGCCGTGATCGTCAAATCATTTAGCTCCTGGTGGTGATTTCACTGTCCTTCTACCTCAAGACAGTAGAATGTGGACATTCGTCCAGTTTCGCCGTACTTGTTCACAGTGTCTGTGTAAGAATAATAATCTGCCCTTTGTCAAAGTCGCTTATCTCAATGGATTTACCCATTAGCAGCCCACATCTTTGCTAGGCTGATTCCCCGTCCGTTACATACTTTTTCTGCCGCATCAAGTTCCTGCAAAGCCACTAGGCGTCATCCAGTGTTGCGGTGGATAGTGGTCATAGCTTTTTGGCTTATCAGTGCATATGACAGTGAGAAGTATTCATTCTTTACATGTATGTGATTGTGAACATGTCCGACAGAACACAGACACATTTATGTAGCATTTCTCTAGGCTTGACGGCAAAACGTCAATCCTTCACTGTGGATACGTCCCAGGTTTCGTTTTACCTTGCCGGGTAACAGGTCACGCTGCGAGGGGCGGTACATGGATACATACAGTGTATGGACGTATGACAAGTTGGGAGTTTGGGTCGACCGAGAAACGTGTCCATTAGTCTGCTTCTCTGTACCCCACGCA
The DNA here is from genome assembly GCF_023864345.2 of Schistocerca serialis cubense. Lineage (NCBI taxonomy): Eukaryota > Metazoa > Arthropoda > Insecta > Orthoptera > Acrididae > Schistocerca > Schistocerca serialis. The sequence continues at coordinate 1,238,378,661 of NC_064638.1, forward strand.
GAACATTTAGAGATTCCTCGATGTTTCTGGTATTATGGTTGTAATTTCATAGATGTACAATAAACGAAGATTTACAGTTCTTGCGTATATTTGTGTACTCTCTGATGGAGAAACATCCATCTGTTCGCCCTAAATGGAAACTCTCAAAATCACCATGTTTGATTTTTATAAATCCCTAAATGTGTAAAAGGTTTGTTTTGTGATCGGCGTGTCTCAATAATGTTCCTATCTCGTTGTATGTGCGGAACACGATTCACATATTAGATTTAAGAAATTTATCGGCTATTCTATCTGGTATGGTACCAAAACTAGGTATAGGGATGTATTTCGATCTTCCTCGTTCTGCTTGTCTTGTTAGTGTTGTTTCTTTATCTATGTTTCAACTTTTGACACGCAATTTTGTACCATGCATTTTGTCCATCATATCAGCAGTGTAGCCGTTTTTTTTCTTTTTTATGTTTTAATATACAAAACTCTTCGGTAATTTTGTTCTGTTCTAATGCAAGGCTAACAATTCTTATGGCATGGAGGGAAAGAAAAGCTTACCAATATACTTCTGTGTGGTACGAACTGTTGTGGATTATTCTATCAGTATAGATTGATTTCCGATATATTCAGAATTCGTTGTGGGTACCATTATAACTCTTTATCATAAAATCTAAAAAAAAAAAGATAATAGACTGCTAATTTTCTAGGCCTACAGCAAAAAAAATTGGATGTACTTTGTTAAACCGCTAAATTATACATTTGATTTTAGCAGTTATGGCATTGAAGTACATAATCTTAGTACTCGTGTGAGTGAATTTTTCAAAGAATTGGTTTGCTATATGATTTACGAAAACATCGATCAGTGTGTAAGTAGCTACAAAGCTACACATTGCAACACCATCTAGTTGTTCTTTGCTGTGCATATTACGTTGTTAACTCTGCCTAACGTAGACGTGTAATATGTAAAAATCTTGTGACTATTTGAATGTCAAGAACCTACAAAATTTGTTGTAAATGCTGTTTATTTTTTTGCGTTTTATTACGTTTGGGTTGCTTGCAAGTGTTATGATGTCGAAACTGCTATGGTGAAATAATTAAATAATAACAGCCGAAGCAAGATGGCATCATTAGCAAAACGTTGTAGAAGCTGTTGATCCATATTACAAAAAGACTGGTAAAATTTCCTGTCCCCTACGTGAGCTCTGCCGAGAGCTAGTGAAACTTGCAAGTGGTTAAAATATACAGACGGGAAAAAAATCGCAACAACAAAAATGCGTTGTGCGACATAAAAGAATGTTGGGAGGCGGATTCCTACACCTGAAAGACGGTGTCTGTCCAAATTTCGCCCCAGTCGCACAAGAGGATACAAATCAGGTTTGCTTTCAGTACATACTTGAGCTTACCTATCATATTAGTTGTTGTGAGTTAATGTTGGTCAAGAATGTGTCGGCAAAGACCACATTGTCAACACCTCACCGAGTCTGTACGAATTTGTGTAATAGGGCTATGAAAAACTGAATGTTCCTTCTGCGATATCGTACAAAGTGTTGGCAAGAAAATAGCCACTGTACATGATAACTGACAGCAGTGGTCACGAGAAAAGCGGGCTCCACACGGCCACGTGGCTCTACGGAGAGGAAAGACGATCGTGTTCGGTATATGGGTTTGGCGTCACCAATTTGAGCAGCTATCTGCCACCTGTACAACACAGAGCATGCACGTGTGCATCTCTACATTGAGTATTCTGGCGGTCACATTGGTTATTGATGTATCAGCATTTCTCACTTGCAGTGGCTTATCTCGCGCTTGCGTTAACCTGTGATCTTGCACTATTAATCACTTAAACATGTTCATTGAAAAATGTATTCCGAAAATTCTATTGCTCTACATTAATTAGTTTTTGGTGTTTCCTTTTCTCCGTAAGTTTAATAGAAGTAGCAGAGACCTTTCCATATACTCTTCCAGCTGGGAAGCTAACAACATACGAATCGGATAATTGTTATAATGGAACGGAGCCTCGAAATATATGACGTGTTAACGCCTGTGGCTATGCTCTATCACGATGTTAAATGGTTCAAAGGGCTCCGAGCACTATGCGACTTAACATCTGAGGTCATCAGTCCCCTAGAACTTACAAGTACTTAAACCTAACTAACCGAAGGACATCACACACATCCATGCCCGAGGCAGGATTCGAACCCGCAACCGTAGCGGTAGCGCGGTTCCGAACTGAAGTGGCTAGAACCGCTCAGCCACAGCGGCCGGCTCTACCACGATTTCTCCGTGACGTTATCCTTCAGAAAGATAATGGAAAGACGCATCCTTGTCTTATACCCTTTGTAAACCTAGTACTTCGATCTTGGTCTTTCATTCTTATTGTTTCTTCTTGGTCTTCACACAAGTATATTACCCGTCTATACCTACAGCTTGCAGTTATTTTTCTGAGAAATTCGAACGTCTTGCGTCCTTTATTTGTTGAGCGCTTTCTCTAGGTCTAAAAATCATGTGAAGGTGTCTCAATTTCTGTAAATACTCAGGAACATTAAATAATATGATGGTAAAAGTCAGATGAATTCAGGTGATTATCGGGAGGAAAACGTGGACTAGAATGATGGGGAGAAAAACGTGAAGTGCAAATGAGAATATTATCAAATTTATGAGGTACTAGTTTTCAATTATAGTAACATAAAAATCAGGATGGTAACATATCTTGCATCTTTTCGTTAGCTGAATTCACACCAGACAATACTTGCGGATACCACGCCACATGAAACGTCTTATAGTGTAGCAAGAAATTATAATTATTTATTTAGCTTATTTTTGTGTCGTTTAAGCAATTGGGAATAAAAATTTCAGTATTGCATTACATTTATTCACTGTTATTTACGATTGTTTCGATTAGAGTATAACAGAGATATTCCGTAATATGTTACTAGAAGGTAAAAAAGTCTGTCTTACCCTCTAGCGAATATGACTTTAGCGTACAAAGAAGCAAATCCGTAACTGCAAAACTGTTTAACAGTACACGTACAGAAATACAATGTCAGATTGCAATAGTTTTTTAATGTACGCCACATTCTCCATAACAACTTCTTTCACATCACACAGTAATTTTTATAGAGGGATAACTAGTTAATCAAAAGCTTTTAGATCCCGAGTTCTACTCAATGAAATATATCCTTTTTACTAATGCAAGTACGATTTAACTTAGCTCCTACACCTTCCATACCACAACGTTTATCATTTATGTCATCTATGGGGAACGTAACCAGCTTGATTGATTTTGAACTATTTTTTCAATAAAAAAGTGAGTTGCTTTCTCTTGTGAACATTCCACTACAAAAGTTTGTGATCATGTCCATTTATGATCACGTAGTAGAGATGAATAGTCTCACAGAAATAATCCGAACTTGTGAAGGAATCGTTGCTTGGTAAAAAATGGATAGCATACGGTACCTAAATTGATCACGTATGAGTTCATTTCCGTCAGGGATCCACGCGGTGTACGCACGTGGCCTGAAACGCCTGAATAATTAGCGGTGGAAATTACGTGTAGTAGTTTCCTCCATTAAGACAGCAAACAAAATACTTCACGAATGACATCTTTTACACGTTTCCGAACGACGACCGACGCCAGAGCTAAGTTCACATGAAAGAATTTTAAAATATGCATTGGTTTTTGTAAATAAGAAATATAATAACATACTGCTTGGTTAAAAGATACGTCTGCACCGTCCAAAACTCTTTTACATATAAAACGCACACGGTTTACAAGCGGCCTTATTTTCTTAATACATCTATTTCCTCATTTGAATGAGAACATGAATGTTCACTGCACTGATCTGTAAGTGAGGAATTCGGAACGAAAAACAATCGAAGCGTTTGAGATGTGGTGTTACAGAAGAATGTTGAAAAGTACGTGGACTGATGAGATAAGGCCCGCTGTTGTGGCCGAGCGGTTCTAGGCGCTTCAGTTCGGAACCGCGCTGCTGCTATGGTCGCAGGTTCGAATCCTGCCTCGGGCATGGTTATGTGTGATATCCTTAGGTTAGTTAGTTTTAAGTAGTTCTACGTCTAGGGGACTGATGACCTTAGATGTTAAGTCCCATAGTGCTTAGAGCCATTTGAACCATTTTTTATGTATATGATAAGGAGGTTCTGCACAGAAGCACGGAAGAAAAGAACATATGAAAACACTGACCAGAGGCAGGAACAGGATGTCAGCAGACGTATTAAGGTATCAGGGAATAACCTCCATGCTTAGTAGAAAATAAAAACTGTAGGGGAATATAGAGCTTGAAATACATACAACGATAATTGAAGACGTAGGTTGTAAGTCTAACTCTTAGATCAACAGGTTAGGGTGATTTACTAGGACAAATATCAGAGGTTATAAAGGACAAATATCAGAGGTTATAAAACCAGTATTCAAAACCATCCACGTCCAACCTTCCTTCGGTATTAATAACAGTCTGCATTTTGAATTCGGGCTTGGCCAAAATCTCAGAATACACCAGTCCAGGAGTAGGCTATACAAAATCAGTTGTGACAGTTTAAATAATTTCTATGTCGTCCAAACAGGATGAAAGTTAAGTATAATATTCAATGAACACACTAGAAACACCGACAGTAATCAGTCTAGTTTCTTTTTACATCTAAGAAACAACACCACACGGCCGAGAAAATTACAGCTGCATTACAAATACTACACAGAATACCGGAAGGTTTCCCTATGAACATATGTGAAGGAATGGAGACACATAAACATACAAAATACTGTCCAGACGATATACTGAAGGACCTCACAGACTTTAAATATAAGTACTATTTGGTAAACCTTATTGACATACTCGAACACGTAAAGGACTAGTACATACGGGCAACAAAACATACTCAGACACAATCAACAGCAAAACCCAATCTCTGAAATATTCACTTTAGGTATTCGCTCTATTCGCAACCCTGAGAACGCTCACTTGGTTGAAGCCCATGTAATGGCTTTACATATTACAAGGCAACTGCTGGTGGACGAATTTCTAATCAATAGGGTGTCTTTTTCAAAGTATCCTTTGCATTCCTAACTGGAGGCTCTCGACCTTCATTTACCGGAATAGGCCTTCCCCGCTGCCTTAGCAATTAGCCCGCTACCTTAGCAATTAGCCGCTGAACATGGGCTCACCTGTCAACAAAAATCCTTGCTAAAATTCCCTCTCTATTTATATCACAATTATTCAGTCCTCTTCCATGTAGTGCGTATACACTTAGAAGGCATATGCTTTGTCTACCAGAAATGGTCGAATTTTATGTACGTGTATGCTAATGGCTCTAAATTAAGAGAGGAAAAAAATGTGGGAAGTGCCTTTCTCAGTCCACAAACACGTGTCTCAAAAATGTTTCAACTACTGGAGGAAACTTCGACTTTTTCTGCGGAAGCTAAAGCCGTATTAGAAGCCTTAAAATATGTCAGCTCCCTCATATTTACAATGTCCTCATTTTATATGATTTTATCACTTTTAAAATCCCAAAGACATAAGAAATGGAATGGTAAATTCGCCACCTTCATTTCAGAAATCATTTGGAAATGCATCCAGTGTGAAATCCAAAGGCAGGTGATAGAATTCGTGTCGTTTAAATCTTACTGCGGCATAATTAAAAACGAAGAAGTCATAATAGTGCTAAAAAGCCACAAACTCCGAAACTTTCATCGTTCTCAAACTTTCGCCCTCTGAATTGTACCATCTAGTCACACGGAATGCGTTTCAGCAATGGCAAGAGGACTGAAACTTACAGCTATTCAGGGGAAGATACTACGCCAGTGTTCCATTCTGATATCTACTGCCTGCCTCCCGAGACTCAAACACGGAAGCTTTACAATGCATCTCCACCGCACCGCAATGAAATTGCTCCAACCCCACTCTGTGGCTGCAATATCAGCACCTCGAAGGCGACACCAACCATATCCACACTGCACGTGCAAAGTGAGCGAGGCACAGACAATCTTTTTACAACAATTAAGTGGTCTGAAACTGAAGTTTCGTACGAGGGTCACCATTCTGCTTTCTTCGAATAATGTTGCAAAAACAAAGAGTATTTAAAATTTTTACAAGCTTCAACTATGTCTTTGTAATAATAACCCAGCACTGGGAACTATGTTAACTATGGTATTAATATGTATTTTTGATTTTAATAGCTGTACTTCTGGTACTCCTAACGTGTGGAATTAGTCGTTAATTTCAAAATTTTATTTTTGTGGGGGTCCTTAGAATTGCTTGTTTTGAGAAAAAAATCATTGTCGCGGCTGTATAGATTTTATTATCGTTGCGATCGGCAAATCTCAACGTGGGATCATATTCAAGCAGGTATCCCAAGCTTCATTTACAATGTAAAATGAATTTGGAAGCTTAAGATACTTACCTGAAAATGACACAGAGTTGAAAATGGCCGAGTGAGCAAACAATAAAAAGACTGTAGCACTTTGAACCATGTTTTCATTCTCAAACCTAATCGTTAATGTTGTCATATATGTATCAGTGTTATGCCTTCCATGCGTGGGTAGTACTTTCTTATTTAAAGCTTAGCTTTCTAAGTGGCCGTTAGCTGCCGGAAGCCAAATAAATAAATGAACATGAACAGTTGTCGGAATAAAGAGTATCAAATTTATTCAGCTATTCCGGACCTTTGCTACAAAAAAACTCATTAGATCTACGTGTCGAGTTTTCAGACATTCACCTTTCAGGTATCAGTTCAAACAATTTACTCATGAAATTAACTGTGAAAAATCCATGAATCCTTTGTAGTCTGACAGTAAAGGAGATATATCACCAACTAAACATTAGAGGAAAATATTATTTGCACTTTCATTTAGTCAATCTTTGGCACAGACTGGTGTGAAATATTCAGTTCCGAAACTCTTATATACTGTACCTATTGAAGTAAAACGTCTGACAGATGGCAGATCTGTTTCCGAATGTGTATCAAACTTCTGCCGTATCACCGAGGAATCGTTATATACAATTAATTAGTCATTTACATACTTGTAAAAGGTCAGTATTCATAGAACTCAACTACAAACAAGCTGGCAGTCGACCACCCACGTCCACTGGAGTTTAGATATTTATTCCATTAGTATTGTAATTACGTATTTTACATACTGACAGCCATAACTGCATGAAAAAGCATGATCAGAATTAAATTTAGCCAAATATTACGTATTAATTTAGATTCACAGCAATAATATAGATTACACTGTTGTTGATACGCCTCCTGAGTACATATTTCAAACTTTTTGGAGAACCTACTGAATGCAATAGGTATCATTTTCAGTTAAGAAATATGACGCAAAAGAGTTGTTTTAGTTTACTGAGTTGAGTAATAATTTATTTACACATCTATAACGAAACTGAACTCACTTTACGTGCACTGGATAGGAGGAAGAATATATGATTAATTTTGCAAGATATTATGCTCAATGATCTCGCACTATCGTCAACCAAACTGTAAATTTGTGTTATGTCAGAATTATTGCTATTTATTATCGCATACTTCCCCATGAACCATGGACCTAGCCGTTGGTGGGCAGGCTCGCGTGCCTCAGCGATACACATGGCCGTACCGTAGGTGCAACCACAACGGAGGGGTATCTGTTGAGAGGCCAGACAAACTTGTGGTTCCTGAAGAGGAGCAGCAGCCTTTTCAGTAGTTGCAAGGGCAACAGTCCGGATGATTGACTGATCCGGCCTTGCAACATTAACCAAAACGGCCATGCTGTGCTGGTACTGCGAACCGCTGAAAGCAAGAGGAAACTACGGCCGTAATTTTTCCCGAGGGCATGCAGCTTTACTGTGTGGTTAAATGATTATGGCGTCCTCTTGGGTAAAATATTCCGGAGGTAAAATAGTCCCCCACTCGGATCTCCGGCCGGGGACTACTCAAGAGGACGTCGTTATCAGGAAAAAGAAAACTGGCGTTCTACGGATCGGAGTGTGGAATGTCAGATCCTTTAACCGGACAGGTAGATTAGGAAATTTAAAAATGGAAATGTATAGATTAAAGTAAGATGTAGTGGGAATTAGTGAAGTTCGGTGGCAGGAGGAACAAGACTTTTGGTCTGGTGAATACAGGGTTATAAACACAAAATCAAATAGGGGTAATGCAGGAGTAGGCTTAATAAAGAATAAAAAATAGGAGTGCGGGTAAGCGACTACAAACAGCATAGTGAACGCATTATTGTGGCTAGGATAGACACGAAGCCCACGCCTACTACAGTAGTACAAATTTATATGCCAACCAGCTCTGCAGATGATGAAGAAATTGATGAAATGTATGATAAGATAAAAGAAATTATTCAGGTACAGAATGGAGGCGAAAATTTAATTGTCATGGGTGACTGGAATTCGGGAGTAGGAAAATGGAGAGAAGGAAACATAGTAGGTGAATATGGATTGGGGCTAAGAAATGAAAGAGGAAGCCGCCTGGTAGAGTTTTGCACAGAGCATAACTTAATCATAGCTAATACTTGGTTCAGGAATCATGAAAGAAGGTTGTATACATGGAAGAATCCTGAAGATACTAGAAGGTATCAGATAGATTATATAATGGTAAGACAGAGATTTAGGAAACAGGTTTTAAATTGTAAGACATATCCAGGCGCAGATGTGGACTCTCACAACAATCTATTGGTTATGAGCTGTAGATTAAAACTGAAGAATCTGCAAAAAGGTGGAAATATAAGGAGATGGGACCTCGATAAACTGACTAAACCAGAGGTTGTGCAGAATTTCAGGGAGAGCATAAGGGAACAATTGACAGGAATGGGAGAAAGAAGTACAGTAGAAGACGAATGGGTAGCTCTGAGGGATGATGTAGTGAAGGCAGCAGAGGGTCAAGTAGGTAAAAAGATGAGGGCTAGTAGAAATCCTTGGGTAACAGGAGAAATATTGAACTTCATTGACGAAAGGAGAAAATATAATAATGGAGCAAATCAAGGAGGCAAACAGGAATACAGACGTCTCAAAAATGAGATCGACAGGAAGGGCAAAATGGCTAAGCATTGATGGCTAGACGTCAAATATAAAGATGTAGAGGCTTAATTCACTAGGGGTAAGATAGATACTGCCTACAGGAAAATTAAAGAGACCTTTGGAGAAAAGAGGACCACTTGTATGAATATCAAGAGCTCAGATGGAAACCCAGTTCTAAGAAAAGAAGGGAAAGCAGAAAGGTGGAAGGAATATGTAGAGGATCTATACAAGGGCGATGTACTTGAGGACAGTATTATGGAAATGGAAGCGGATGTAGATGAAAATAAAATGGGAGATACGATACTGCGTGAAGTGTTTGACAGAGCACTGAAAGACCTGAGTCGAAACAAGGCCCCGGGAGTAGACAATATTCCATTAGAGCTACTGAGGGCCTTGGGAGAGCCAGTCCTGACAAAACTGTACCATCTGGTGAGCAAGATGTATGAGACAGGCGAAATACCCTCAGACTTCAAGAAGAATATAATAATTCCAATCCCAAAGAAAGCAGGTGTTGACAGATGTAAAAATTACCGAACTATCAGTTTAATAACTCACAGCTGCAAAATACTAACGCGAATTCTTTAAAGACGTATGGAAAAACTGGCAGAAGCCGACCTCGGGGAAGATCAGTTTGGATTCAGTAGAAACATTGAAACATGTGAGGCAATACTGAGCTTACGACTTATCTTAGAAGAAAGATTAAGGAAAAGCAAACCTACGTTTATAGCATTTGTAGACTTAGAGAAAGCTTTTGACAATGTTGACTGCAATACTTTCTTTCAAATTCTAAAGGTGGCAGGAGTAAAATTCAGGGAGCGAAAGGCTATTTACAATTTGTACAGAAACCAGATTGCAGTTATAAGAGAAGCAGTGGTTGGGAAGGTAGTGAGACAGTGTTGTAGCCTCTCCCCGATGTTATTCATTCTGTATATTGAGCAAGCAGTAAAGGAAACAAAAGAAAAATTCGGAGTAGGTATTAAAATCCATGGAGAAGAAATATAAACTTTGAGGTTCGCCGAAGACATAGTAATTCTGTCAGAGACAGCAAAGGACTTGGAAGAGCAGTTGAACGGAATGGACAGCGTCTTGAAACGAGGATATAAGATGAACATCAACAAAATCAAAACGAGGATAATGGAATGTAGTCGAATTAAGTCGGGTGTTGCTGAGGGAATTAGATTGGGAAATGACACACTTGAAGTAGTAAAGGAGTTTTGCTATTTGGGGAGCAAAATAACTGATGATGGTCGAAGTAGAGAATATGTAAAATGTAGACTGGTAATGGCAAGGAAAGTGTTTCTGAAGAAGAGAAATTTGTTAACATCGAGTATAGATTTAAGTGTCAGGACGTTGTTTCTGAAGGTATAGTTTGGACAAGAAGAGAATAGTAGCTTTTGAAATGTGGTGCTACAGATGAATGCTGAAGATGAGATAGGTAGATCACATAACTAATGATGAAGTATTGAATAAAATTGGGGAGGAGAGGAGTATGTGGCACAACTTAACAAAAAGAAGGGACCGGTTAGTAGGAAATGTTCTGAGGCATCAAGGGATCACAAATTTAGCATTGGAGGGCAGCGTGGAGGGTAAAAATCGTAGAGGGAGACCAAGAGATGAATACACTAAGCAGATTCAGAAGGATGCGGGTTGCAGTAAGAACTGGGAGATGAAGAAGGTTGCACAGGATAGGGTAGCATGGAGAGCTGCATCAAACCAGTCTCAGGACTGAAGACCACAACAACAACATTATCGCATAAGGAACAGAAAGCATAGTTTTTCGCTGAGTGATACGCAAAATTGTTAAAACTGAAAATTACGTCAAACGTGTCGTAACGGAGAGCCTATGGCAGTAAATGTTTAGGGCATACGTAAATAATCTGCTAGATAATGTGTAAAGCTCCGCGAAGGTCTTTACAATTTCGATAAGTTGCTAATGTAAATAGTATCCAACTAGACTGTAGGTGTTCAATCTCTGGAAACAGCAACAAGCCTAAAATATCTGTGAGTGTTGGTCGAGAGTCACCAAAAATGGAACGACCACTTAAAATAGGCCGTAGTGGAAGTTATTAGGCGTTGTGTTTACAGTTCCAAGAAGAAACGTAATGCCTAGCGATGTCCAAATCGAATCCGACTACTGAGTTATGTTGACTTTACAGTAATAGTCTCATGTTTCAGATACGTTTATCTTCGAGTCAGTCTAAAATTAACAGCACCAAAATCCTTATACCATATGATGATCGACTCGTGTAAATCGTAATAAGTTATCAGATGTAAAATAATAAAAATAAAAGAGATTTTACATATAATACTCAATACATTATTAAAAAATTGTCTGGAACAATATTTCCAGCGTGTGCGTTCGTAAGAAGAGACATAGTTTAAACGTGACTACTGTCCCGATGATTTCGAAAACGTTCTTACAGTCATGGGGGCTAGGAACCATGGTTCTATGACACCAACGTTGGTTATCAAATGCAAAGTATAGAGAAAGTTAAAACCTGAATCAGAATATATGGTTCCAATTCGCAAAACTAATGGAAAAGATGCTAAGCTGCAACGTTTGATATGTTCGGTCTTATAGAAATTTTTATCAGCTGTAATAACAAATGATGGAAGTCATTTTACCTTTGTTTCACAGTTCCATTTGAGTAACGTTGCGTACAACAATTCTTACACTCTCTTTTCAGAAAGGAATGTAGGAAAGGTGATAAATTCAACGGCAGATCATACACTACAGGCCATTAAAATTGCTACACCAAGAAGAAATGCAGATGATAAACGGGTATTTTTTGGACAAATATATTATACTACAACTGACATGTGGTTACATTTTCACGTAATTTGGTTGCATAGATCCTGAGAAATCAGTAACCAGAACAACCTCCTCTTGCCGTAATGATGGCCTTGATACACCTGGACGTTGAGTCAAACAGAGCTTGGATGGCGTGTACAGGAACAGCTGCCCATGCAGCTTCAACACGACACCACAGTTCATCAAGAGTAGTGACTGGCGTATTGTGACGAGCCAGTTGCTCGGCCTCAATTTACCAGACGTTTTCAATTGGTGAGAGGTCTGGAGAATGGGCTGGCCAGGGCAGCAGTCGAACATTTTCTGTATCCCGTACAGGACCTGCAACATACGGTCGTGCATTATCGTGGTGAAATGTAGGGTTTCGCAGGGATCGAATGAAGGGTAGAGCCACAGGTCTTAACACATCTGAAATGTAACGCCCACTGTTCAAAGTGCCGTCAATGCGAACAAGAGGTGACCGAGACGTGTAACCAATGACACCCCATACCATCACGCCGGGTGATACACCAGTATGGCGATGACGAATACACGCTTCCAATGTGCGTTCACCGCGATGTCACCAAACACGGATGCAACCATCATGATGCTGTAAACAGAACCTGGATTCCAGAATGAGATTTTCACTCTGCAGCGGAGTGTGCGCTGTTGTGAAACTTCCTGGCAGAATAAAACTGTGTGCCGGACCGAGATTTGATACTGGCAGAAGTAAAGCTGTGAGGACGGGGCGTGAGTCGTGCTTGGGTAGCTCAGTTGGTAGAGCATTTGCCCGCGAAAGGCTAAGGTCCCGAGTTCGAGTCTCGGTCCGGCACACAGTTTTAATCTGTCAGCAAGTTTCAGAACCTGGATTCATACGATAAAATGACGTTCTGCCATTCGTGCACCCAGGTTCGTCGTTTTGAGTACACATCGCACTCGCTCCTGTCTCTGATGCAGCGTCTAGGGTAACCGCAGCCTTGGTCTCCGAGCTGATATTCCATGCTGCTGCAAACGTCGTCGAACTGTTCGTGCAGATGGTTGTTGTCTTGCAAACGTCCCCATCTGTTGACTCAGGGATCGAGACGTAGCTGCACGATCCGTTACAGTCATGCCGATAAGATGCCTCTCATCTCGACTGCTAGTGATACAAGGCTGTTGGGATCCAGCACGGCGTTCTTTATTACCCTTCTGAACCCACCGATTTCATATGCTGCTAACAGTCATTGGATCTCGACCAACGCGAGCTGCAACGTCTCGATACGATAAACCGCAATCGCGATAGGCTACAATCCGACCTTTATCAAAGACGGAAACGTGATGGTACGCATTTCTCTTCCTTACACGAGGCATCACAACAACGTTTCACCAGGCAGCACCGGTCAAGTACTGTTTGCGTATGAGAAATCGGTTGGAAACTTTCCTCATGTCAGCACGTTGTAGGTGGCGCCACCGGCGTCAGTCTTGTGTGAATGCTCTGAAAAGCTAATCATTTGCATATCACAGCATTTTCTTCCTGTCGGCTAAATTTCGCGTCTGTAGCACGTCATCTTCGTGGTGTAGCAATTTTAATGGCCGGTAGTCTATGTATGTAGCAGAATCTAACGTGATTCTTTTCAGTATTTCTGCATTCACATAATGTTAAAAGATGTATAGAAAATGTTAGATATATCTTGTTATACGTTAAGGCGATGACCAGTTCTGTAAACTCCTATAGTGTGTCTTGGTTCAGTGTGACGTGGAAACAATACAACAGACGCATATATAAATCTTATACTCTGTTTTTTGAAGTGCATATATACTCACGAGGACAGCTGCGATAGATGTATAACTGACGTAGAGACATTGTTTTCCAAGGAAGAGTGCATAAACACCAGCACAGTGCATCACCGTGCTGGAATCCTGCAACAAGGGTAGGCGCAGGGAAAAGGGAAATTTTTGAAACTGGCTGTTAAATTGGGTCATGTTATCAATTACAAGTGTTATGTATTGTTATCTCTTTATAATCAAATGTTTTTCAAGCTGTATAATTGTTTTAGATCGATACACTTGCCATAGAAACAGTACCAACAAACATATGTAATGTTTGCTCGACAACCCTTCATGTAATATTTCTGTTAATTTGTAAAATTGGAGCCACATAGTGTATCTGCTATGTCTCGTAGATTCTTTTTCCTCGCGGAATAAATAAATAACTTTCTGAAATGAACAAATTTGCAAACCACCATCACGTGAAACTATAATAGATGTTCTTTGCTCTGATTGGTCAAGAACCACAGCCAGCGCCGCATGTTGTGCATGTGCTTGGGGCTGGCTTGTTTACTATATTAGGCGAGTTTCATTGGTTGGTCGAGTCACTGAATTTTGAATACTGAGTGCATTTCTGCGTGCATGTTTACTTATTGTTCAGTAACAATGCTCCTATAGATGATGTAACAAAAAGTTACGGCCAAACAAAACGTGAGGAAGCATTCCACATATATTGACGAATAAAATCGTAGTATGGACTTGGGTCCCTGTTAGAGCACAGTCTCTACAATTCTTCAGCATTTTAATCATCTAGTCTGAAACGAAAACTCATCAGTAAAATCACATTTTCACTTACTTGAGAGCTGACACATTGTTGAAGAACCATTCCCACATACGTACCCTTACAGGAATCAGCTGCTGATAGTTTCTGCATATGATATGAATGGTATGGATCAACAGATCCTCACATAGAACTCTCTAGACAGTCATGTGGTCAGTATTACTTGTTGCAGCCAACTGTTTTACGCTGTTACTGGAGTTATCGTCAATTGGACGAGAAAGTTATTCCAGTAGCTGAGGTGTCCTCGTTTTTTCAGACCTCCCAGAGACGTCTTCCCGTTGATACACTGTTCTGCAAATCTCTTCCGATACAAAAGTCGAGAAAAAGGCCACTACCATCTGCTATGATGTACAGCAAATGGGCATTTGCCAACTCCGCATTTGAGTATATGATGCACCAAGTCCGTGATGAACTCTAAACAGTGGGTGCTTGACCCAAGTAGAGCACCGAAGTTAATGCACGTTAATACAAGCAAAAAGGCGAGTCACGTGTCCACACTACCTTCGTTCAATTGGAACAACGAACGCTAGCGGCGAACGGAAGAATTAGAACTTAATGTACGTTCTAATAAAAAGTAAAAACGAGATTATTTTGAATATTTCGAGTAAAAAAACACAACAATAACGCCGGTCCGTTATGTTTTTGTGTTTTTCCCATGATTAGTGTCATTTTTAAGGGAAGTAAAAAATAAGCTCTAACATGGAAATACATTATTTCGGAACACAAAAATCCATGTAACACATTTTATTACTCTACGTGTGAGGAATGTTTCTTGAAGTACTGGCCATACCTTTTTACTAAACCATGCATACTTTTGGGAACCACACGGGGTGATTCAGAAAGAAGGAAAAGATTTCGGTTGTTTAGTACAAACAAGCTATAAATGATACAAACATTGTGCACGTCACAGGATAGAGGAAGGTTTAAAGTTTTATGTTCTCGCTGACACGGTACTGTATACTCAACATAAGGAATATGCGTTGCTCAGTAAGTTCGATAGTCCATACATTTTGATATATGTGTTCGGCAACTTCAGCAATTCGTTCTCTCTTTCTATGAAGTTTAGCTGTTATAGGTAGAAGGAAGACTGTTCTTCTTATGAATCCCCACAGAAAAAAACCGCAAGGATTGAAGTTTTTTGGGCTGGGATGCCTAAAGCGATGCTAAGATAACGTCGCACCTCAAGCTGAAAGTGAGATGGGGCGCTGTCACGCATAAAAAAGAAATCATTGGAATTTTCGAGAAATTGAGGAAACAACAAGTGTTGCAGCATTCCAAGCATGGCATTCCCTACGCATAGGCAGCCTTTTTCAGATTCGATGGTGGAATGCAATTTTAGCTTGAAAAATGGTTTGACCTCGCACAAAATCAGTTCTCTTGTGGTGTAGTCGCCATTTTGCTACGAACATATAACAGGACAGCTGTGTCAACACCTTGAACCTTCCTCTGACCCGTGAGATGCTCAATGTTTTCCTATCTTTTACAATTTTTCTGTAATAAGCAGCTTAAAACTTTCTTCCTCAATCACCTGGTATTTAAAGTCACAGAACACACAGAATAATGTGCCTCTTATTTTCTTACTAAGACTTTTTGCGTCCAGAAAAGGCACAGATTCAGTGTATGAGTATAGACTTACTAATCTGGGGAGTAAAGTTAATTTCATTCGTTTCACTTCCGAATCTGAACGTAGAATTAATCATTGTTAACTAACACATTTAAGTTCACTCAGAGGAATGTCATGAATGTAGATCACCACATGATTGCACACCCATTTCCACTACTTAAATTCGGGTCGACGATCCGGTTGTGATTGAGAGGCACCCACGTGCCTTGCTCATACTGTGGCATCAAGCAGTCAGGCCTGCAAGATGAGTGGTCTGCCAAGCGAATGGATTCATTCTTATTTACGAGTAACATGAACTCTCGTACTCACAATGAAGTGACTAATCAACCTCCTGTATGAATAATACGCAACGGAAACGCACTTCTGACTATCAGTAATTTACAGAACTCTGACTGTTCACTACACACTGGCAATACCACATTTTCCCTTTTTTTTTATTTAGCGGCTTTTATCGATACGTGGCAACCGCACTGAATTTGAATGGCACACACATTATAAATTCGGGACATCACGACAACATACAATTCGAAGGAAAAGTCCACCAATCTTTTTCTTTCCACTATCTTATTTATTCCGATAAATTCTATAACCTAAACACACAAATTCTATAACCTACAACAATAACACATGAGAAATTCCACCCAGTGGGCATGGCTTTACATTGGTGATTCTCTACCTTATGGTCTCGTAATTATTTAACGCTACAGTGCACTTTCTGGATAGGATGGTGGATCTTTTATTATATCTCACACTTCGACTCATATAATCATCATCACGAAACTTTCCTCCAGACCGAGCGGTACAAAAGGAACACATATATCCCACTACCTCTGAAACTACCTTGCTACTCTACCATGCAAACCACACATACTTAAATTACATGACATACACCACACTACAACAAGAAATACAATACAATAAATAGTCACAACACTATCACTTTCAGCTTTCCCACTTCAATCAGTATTTATCCCAGTTTCACACGACACTGCCCCACTTTGTACTTCTACTTTCCTACTATGAACTCTGGAGATATATGCACTTCTTCCTGTGCAATGCAAGCCAAGTGGCGTTGCTGGATAGACGGCCGACTCACCTTGCTTCTCTCTCAGAGTTTGAATCTAGCGTCACACGGAATCATATCACGCAAAGTAATATTAAGAACATATTCACCACACACGCGAGTCCTCAACTGATACCATGGACGAGTACTTCTCTTTATCCTTTGTCTCATACACAGATTGAGACTCACACAGTACTCACCACGTGGAAGTACTCGTCCCTAATATCAAGTCCTGCACACGCCATTTCTTAAATATTTCAACTTATGGTACACGCGCTATTTCTTAAATATTTCAACTTATTGTACACACGCTAGTAATTCAGCTTAACTTAAGCACACAGAAGTATTTCAACTTATTGCTACACGTGGTTTCATTGTGACCGTTGGTCACTTCCGAAGATTACTACGATCCCATTAATATTACCTGCCTGACATTTAATTCTCCCCACAAAAGTTCCTGAAATAGAGAAATTATTATTTCAAACTACTCTTAAATATTCCACATGCACACCATGTCTCCACTCTTTTGTCTTAATGGAGCACACCCAAGACAGGTCTTAACAGCACAAGATCCAGCGGCAGAGTGCTGAAACATGGCCATTCTTCAGGTCCTGTCGCACCTCTGTCGAGGTAGGGGAGCACCTTGCCACCGTATTGGTCAGCCACATTTCAGGCACTCAAAGCTCAGGTAAATTTCATCTCTTTGGTCCCACCAAAGGTGGCCAAAGGATCGTCTCAAAGATAATCATATATTCACATTTACTATCTGCGGTTAGCAGACGTCCATATATTCATTCATTTCACAGATTTCACCAAACTGGATGTAAGGATTTATTTTGTGGGAGTGCACATGTGATCAATTAAATAAATAAATTGTCATTCTTTCCTACACTGGTATCCGGCTTCGCTGTATTAATTCCAATTGAGTTATTTTTACAAAAAATGTGTTGTTCAGACAAGAATAGTGAAGTATGTTGTACCTATTTTCAATGTCGGGCGGTACTGTACCCTTTCATGATATAATACATTTTGATAGTGCTAACACGCCAGCGTTAGTCCGTTGGTCACAATATAAAATGATTGATATTTAAGTAGGAACTCTCTATTTAAGGGCAAACAGTGAACAAAACATCAGTACAAAAAAACTGTTGTTACCTATTTCATTGAACGTGCTGCGGATTTAACTCTTTTCTTTCGGTTCTAGACAGTCTGTCACGAAACATTCCCACAGGACACAGAAACAGTGCTGTACAGTATTAATTATATAAAGAATGCGGGAAGGTATTAGGTGACCAATAGATCATTATGCCTACCGTATTTCATTTGGAGGATCCTAGGAAATATTCTAAGCCATAACACTGTACTTTTCATCGATGAAAAGCACTTTTACTAAAATAATGTAGGTTCATACAAACGTAAGGTAATTACATAAATTATGGAAAAAACTGTGTAAAACAATGTTAATGAAAAGTTTATGCACTCTGTAAAGTGTTTTAAATATCTAGACGCGTTATGTAATAGGATGACCACGCTAGTTCAGTAGCATGGAAAGTGAATGGAGGACAGAGCTGATTGGCAGTTGTAGAAAAGAGCGGTGCTCCTACAAAGGAAACTCATAAAAGACAGAAGTACTTTTGATTATAGAGTACTGCTACGACGTTCGGAAACCGAATCAAGTGGGCATGAATGCAGCCAACGAACTAATTAAATGATCGTAACATGCCAATATACACTCCTGGAAATGGAAAAAAGAACACATTGACACCGGTGTGTCAGACCCACCATACTTGCTCCGGACACTGCAAGAGGGCTGTACAAGCAATGATCTCACGTACGGCACAGCGGACACACCAGGAACCGCGGTGTTGGCCGTCGAATGGCGCTAGCTGCGCAGCGTTTGTGCACCGCCGCCGTCAGTGTCAGCCAGTTTGCCGTGGCATACGGAGCTCCATCGCAGTCTTTAACACTGGTAGCATGCCGCGACAGCGTGGACGTGAACCGTATGTGCAGTTGATGGACTTTGAGCGAGGGCGTATAGTGAGCATGCGGGAGGCCGGGTGGACGTACCGCCGAATTGCTCAACACGTGGGGCGTGAGGTCTCCACAGTACATCGATGTTGTCGCCAGTGGTCGGCGGAAGGTGCACTTGCCCGTCGACCTGGGACCGGACCGCAGGATGCACGCCAAGACCGTAGGATCCTACGCAGTGCCGTAGGGGACCGCACCGCCACTTCCCAGCAAATTAGGGACACTGTTGCTCCTGGGGTATCGGCGAGGACCATTCGCAACCGTCTCCATGAAGCTGGGCTACGGTCCCGCACACCGTTAGGCCGTCTTCCGCTCACGCCCCAACATCGTGCAGCCCGCCTCCAGTGGTGTCGCGACAGGCGTGAATGGAGGGACGAATGGAGACGTGTCGTCTTCAGCGATGAGAGTCGCTTCTGCCTTGGTGCCAATGATGGTCGTATGCGTGTTTGGCGCCGTGCAGGTGAGCGCCACAATCAGGACTGCATACGACCGAGGCACACAGGGCCAACACCCGGCATCATGGTGTGGGGAGCGATCTCCTACACTGGCCGTACACCACTGGTGATCGTCGAGGGGACACTGAATAGTGCACGGTACATCCAAACCGTCATCGAACCCATCGTTCTACCATTCCTAGACCGGCAAGGGAACTTGCTGTTCCAACAGGACAATGCACGTCCGCATGTATCCCGTGCCACCCAACGTGCTCTAGAAGGTGTAAGTCAACTACCCTGGCCAGCAAGATCTCCGGATCTGTCCCCCATTGAGCATGTTTGGCACTGGATGAAGCGTCGTCTCACGCGGTCTGCACGTCCAGCACGAATGCTGGTCCAACTGAGGCGCCAGGTGGAAATGGCATGGCAAGCCGTTCCACAGGACTACATCCAGCATCTCTACGA
Organism: Schistocerca serialis cubense; assembly: GCF_023864345.2. Classification (NCBI taxonomy): domain Eukaryota; kingdom Metazoa; phylum Arthropoda; class Insecta; order Orthoptera; family Acrididae; genus Schistocerca; species Schistocerca serialis. The sequence goes on from NC_064638.1 coordinate 1,238,398,658, forward strand.
TCGTCTCCATGGGAGAATAGCAGCCTGCATTGCTGCAAAAGGTGGATATACACTGTACTAGTGCCGACATTGTGCATGCTCTGTTGCCTGTGTCTATGTGCCTGTGGTTCTGTCAGTGTGATCATGTGATGTATCTGACCCCAGGAATGTGTCAATAAAGTTTCCCCTTCCTGGGACAATGAATTCACGGTGTTCTTATTTCAATTTCCAGGAGTGTACATGATACAAGAATGGAACAGCATGTTTGAGGAGCATTAAGTATAATCCCTGGATGAGAGATGACGTTGCTCTTGCTATGCTCCACTGTGCAATTTTGAGAACCCCTATTTGATTACGGAAGTCAGTTGGCAATGTTCTACGCTTTTCCTTCAGTGGTTCACGGGCGACGTGTTGGATAATGTTGTTAAGATGATGATGTGTGGTTTGAGAGGCGTTCAAGTGCGCGGTCATCAGCGCCCGTACAAAGTCCCAGTTTTTACACCGCCTAATTTTTATACAGTCCAATCTAGCCACTGTCAAGAATGATGATCATGATGTAATGAGGACAATACACCCAGTCCTGGATCATGTTGTGAAAGCTGGACAGTATTTCAATGAGTCAGCTGTTCATCATGTTCACGTGCTTACTGACCTGCTGTTGCAATGGCTCGCCAATATATGCGCTGTCTCTCTAGAGAAACGCAGGCTCATGAGAGTTGGAGCTATAACGTCATCGTAGGAGACTCATAGAGGACACCGACATCCCGAGCCCTTGTCGAAAAAACTGGGGCGGGAAAAGCGGGCTGCAAATCGTGGTACAGTGCACGCGGGCCGAGTTTAGGCGCTCACTTTAAGTGTGCGGCCCCCAAATTATACATCTCTGTGGATTCGGATTTTTTCGTCCGAGTCCCATGACACCTTAGTAACACCAGTGCTGGTTCCCTTGCCCTTGGCTGTATTAATCAGATCAACTTACTTATACATGGTGGAGTCCCAGTACACGGAGGTGGACGAAAAGACCTTTGTGTTCCCATATTTCATGCTATGTTCCGTAACAAGACAGAGTTCAGCAACAGCAGACTTTTCTGGCTAACCTATTCTGCTGTGATGTCCATGTTCATGTCCATCTCTAACAGAGCAACCCGTCTAGTCAATCTGTGATTTCCCACACTGTCACAGGATTTAATATATCACTGGTCTTCATGGATCTATGTTGCCTTTAACACAGCCCAGAATCGTCTGTGCTCGGGCTAAAGGGCGGAACACACTTTGTATTTGATGTTTCTTAAACAGCCTGCCGATCTTAAAGGACATATCACCAACGTAGGGTAGAAAAGCTATCCTCCTGGAGTTCTCCGTTTCTTCGGGCTGTTCTTGAGGTTTAGTGTGTGCAGGTTGAAACGCATTTTGAACTTACTTATAAGAATACCCGTTCCGTAAAACCACAGACTGAAGCTGGCTAAGCTCTGCTGATAAGCTCCCTGAATCTGAGATAACTCTAGCCTTATGAACTCGTGTCCGTAATACACCATTGCATCGAGATGAGTGATAGCAGCGGTTTTCCCACGTTATGCTTACGAATACCATGGCTGGATTCTCGGATGGGAGACTACGGACTTCGACGTCCTCTATGATTCGCCCACGATGACCTTAATGGCACACACCTTGGTCCCTGCTCTTTTCACGCGAACCAGCGCATATATTGTCTGGCCACTTTCACCAACGTGTTGGTAAGCATCTGAATATGACAAGCAGCTATCTCGTGGAAATAGTGTCCAACTTTCACAACTGAACACTAATCGACGCCAGTGAACCACTGGAGCAGTTATCACATCGTAAAAGTCTCAAAAAGCACAATTTTTTCTATTGTATACTGGATAATAAACATTACTAGACAGTATTAAGCTTGGCAAAGAAAGAAGAAAATAAAATGCTGAAAAAGGAGGAAATTTTAAGAGCAGTGGAAGAATGCGGGCGACTAACAGGTGTAACTAAGACCAGAAATAATAGTGGGTTTGGCACATTTCGAAGAATGGGAGAAGAAACTGGCAGAAAGGCAACGGCTTCAGCTCCTCGATAAAAATGCAGCAAAATGAAGAAGGAAAAACCTGATCGCCAGAAGATGAAACTGCAGAGCAAGATAACTGTGAACCAATGAATTCGAGGGAATCTGAACTAATATCACCGAGTTGGATGCTTCAGTGAACGAGACATTTGAACAGACGTCGGGGTAAGAATTCCTTCTTGCTTACGTGTTCAGTAGTTTACGTTTATCAGTTAAAACTTAACATGCTGATGAATCATTTTTAGTGCAACTACAAATTTGTTACTACATATTTGATCTGTCATACCTAACTGACAGTCTCTGACGACAACGTTGTCGAAGGGATGTGAAAAGACAATTTTCGTGGCGTGTTTCATCTATTGCCTTTCGTTCACCCTCAGGCGAGCACTGGTTCCGAAATACATCACGTTACATTTACTGTGTCATAATATGCGTCTGTACCCTTAGACTGGGTACCTACAAACAACTTTTAACAGAAAAAGTGTTTGGTTGCTGAGAATGAAGGCATTCTCGGCAATTTTACTGAAGAATTCTTCTCCGGAAATCCGTTGAGTTATTTGTTTCGGAGTTATGTTTCAACAAAATTATCTCTCATCTTCTGATACAGTTATAAGAAAGTTACGATATCGTGTTACACACAACAGTATACACGAAAGTTAGTATTAGTGCTGCTAGTCTCTTAGTAAATAAAGATCGTGCTACCAGCTCCAACTTAGAGATATGCTAGTTTTAAAGAAAATTATATGTTACAATTGAATAACCTTACATACAGAGTGAGAGTAATGGCTTTTATTCAAAGGAGCCCAGGTCGAGATGTGTCTTGAATGACTACAATCAAAGAATTTTATCATCATCATCATCATTTGATTATGCCTTTCAGCGTTCAGTCTGGAGCACAGCCCCCGTTATACAGTTCCTCCATGATCCCCTATTCAGTGCTAACATTGGTGCCTCTTCTGATGTTAAACCAATTACTTCAAAATCATTCTTAACCGAATCCAGGTACCTTCTCCTCGGTCTGCCTCGACTCCTCCTACCCTCTACTGCTGAATCCATGAGTCTCTTGGGTAACCTTGCTTCTCCCATGCGCGCAACATGACCCCACCATCTAAGCCTGTTCGCCCTGACTGCTACATCTATAGAATTAATTCCCAATTTTTCTTTGATTTCCTCATTGTGGACACCCTCCTGCAATCATCCTAGCTACTTTCATATCCGTAATCACAACCTTGTTGATAAGGTAACCTGAATCCACCCAGCTTTCGCTCTTATACAACAAAGTTGGTCGAAAGATTGAACGGTGCACAGATAACTCAGTCTTGGTACTGACTTCCTTCTTGAAGAAGAGAGTAGATCGTAGCTGAGCACTCACTGCATTAGCTTTGCTACACCTCGCTTCCAGTTCTTTCACTATGTTGCCATCCTGTGAGAATATGCATCCTAAGTACTTAAAACCGTCCACCTGTTCTAACTTTGTTCCTCCTATTTGGCACTCAATCCGTTTATATTTCTTTCCCACTGACATTACTTTCGTTTTGGAGATGCTAATCTTCATACCATAGTCCTTAGATTTCTGATCTAGCTCTGAAATATAACTTTGCAAACTTTCAATCGAATCTGCCATCACAACTAAGTCATCCGCATATGCGAGACTGCTTATTTTGTGTTCACATATCTTAATCTCACCCAGCCAGTCTACTGTTTTCAACATATGATCCATAAATAATATAAACAACAGTGGAGACAGGTTGCAGCCTTGTCTTACCCCTGAAACTACTCTGAACCATGAACTCAATTTACCATCAACTCTAACTGCTGCCTGACTATCCATGTAAAGACCTTTAATTGCTTGCAAAAGTTTGCCTCCTATTCCATAATCGTGTAGAACAGACAAAAACTTCCTCCTAGGAACCCGGTCATATGCCTTTTCTAGATCTATGAAGCATGGATACAATTCCCTGTTCCACTCATAACACTTTTCCATTATTTGCCGTAAGCTAATGATCTGGTCCTGACAATCTCTAAGAGGCCTAAACCCACACTGATTTTCATCCAATTGGTCCTCAACTAATACTCGCACTTTCCTTTCAACAATACCTGAGATGATTCTACCCACAACGCTGATTAAAGAGATACCTCTGTAGTTGTTACAATCTTTTCTGTTTCCATGTTTAAAGATTGGTGTGATTACTGCTTTTGTCCAGTCTGATGGAACCTGTCCCGACTCCCAGGCCATTTCAATTGTCCTGTGTAGCCATTTAAGACCTGACATTCCACTGTATTTGATGAGTTCCGACTTAATTTCATCCACCCCAGCCGCTTTATTGCATTGCAATCTATTGACCATTTTTTCCACTTCCTCAAATGTGATCCTATTTCCATCATCATTCCTATCCCATTCTACCTCGAAATCTGAAACATTACTGATCGCATTTTCACCTACATTGAGCAACTCTTCAAAATATTCCCTCCATCTGCCCAAGGTATCCACAGGATTCACCAGCAGTTTTCCTGACCTGTCCAAGATACTTGTCATTTCCTTCTTACCTCCCTTTCGAAGACTGATAATTACACTCCAGAATGATTTTCCAGCAGCTTGACCCATAGTCTCCAACCTGTTTCCAAAGTCTTCCCACGATTTCTTCTTGGATGCTGCAATTATCTGTTTGGCTTTGTTTCTTTCTTCAACATAACTTTCTCTGTCTACCTGGGTTCTGGTATGTAGCCATTTTTGATACGCCTTCTTTTTCCTTTTACACGCTGCCTTGACTGTATCATTCCACCAAGCTGTTTGCTTCATCCTCCCTTTACACACTACTTTATAAAAAATTTAAATCGACAGACATGGAGATGTAAACAGTGTTGATACCGTAGGTATAGCACTTCAAGGCAGTCCTCCGAAATCGACAGGTGTTGTTTAATAAGAAGCAGGCGTACCTAAGAGCAATGTGGTAAAAATTTTACACCAACTGCTGCACATTCACGCATAGAATGTGTAACTCCTGCGAGATTTGCAGCCAGATGATGGTCTCGATTGAGCTTTTCTTCTATAAATATGCTGGAGCAAGTCGGTGCAGAGAATATTCAAATAAAGCTTGTTTTCCGATGAACCCATCTTTCACGAGCGGGACAGCAAACAGATCTCCGGATCGAAGAACCCACATATCGTGGTACAGCAGATAAGATACAATCCGCAAATTAATGTGTTGTGTGGTTCTTATACATAATATAGTTTCTCGACTATTCTTTGTCACTGAGCGAGTCATTACTGTTACAGTTTACTTGGTAATGTTGTGCCTTTACGTTGGAACTCAACTGCAAAATTTCAACCATGTTTGTGTTTCAACCAGATGGCGTACTGTCACATTGGAATTTATTTGTACGACAATTGGTGGCTGACATATTTACGGACAAGTGGATGGTCCAACACCATGGCCACGATGTTGACGATACGTAATTCCTCTTGATATTTCCTTTTTGGGGTTACGTGATGGATAAATTGTTCAGTTTACCAGTTTCTTGATATTTTAGGAGACGGTAATATGGACCAAAACAAAAAAAGGCAAGTAAACGTCTGGTCTAACATGCATATGCTGAGAGATATGAGCACTCGTTTATTTTCCTGGCTGTGAAACACATCTCTTCCTTTGACTAAGTGCTTACAGCATTTAAAAATATGCTTTTTAGAGCCCATTTGAATTTGACATTATTATATGTTTTGGGATAAGGAACCTGTCCCCATGATTTGCATTAGTATTTTTGGAACACACTGCATATACGAGGGTTGGAACTTAAATAGAGACAACTATTTATTCACAGCCGATACAAAAGAGTTACATGTTTGAACCCGTTACTCTCCTACAAAGTAGTCACCAGCGGTGTGTAGAACCCGTTGTCAGCGATGTGGAAGGCGTAGTATACCGTTAGGAGAGCCTGTTCTGCTGATGGTGCGAATGGAGCGCTCTACAGCCTGTCGAATCTTTGGAACAGTTCTGAAGCGAATTCCACGAAGCCAAAACTGAAACGCGAGTCCAACGAATGGCGTCATTATGGGTCGCCGCGAAAGTCGAAAGTGCGTCAGAGCCCCAGTATGGTGAAAGTTATGGTGATTCTCGTGTACGATTATGATGGTGTAATCCTAAGGCATTACGTTCCTCTATGGCAGACCGTCAATATACAGAAATACTGTTCGTTTTGGAGCATCACCTGCGACCAGCTCTGTGAAAGAAGCGGCGACACTTTCTGCGCAATCTACCAATCATTTTGCACGACAATGCGACGGCGCATACAGCACAAGCTGTGGCTGCTCTGTTCGGTCGATGGGACTGTTAAGTACTGTACCAACCACAGTACTCTTCGGACGTAAGTACTTCTGACTTTGATTTGATTCCGATGATGAAGGAACCAATTCGTGGCATTCGCTTGAGAACTGTTCCAGAGATTCGACAGGCTGTAGACTGCTATATTTGCACCATCAACAGAAGAGGCTCTGCTGACGGTATACTACGCCTTCCACATCGCTGGCTACGGGTTCAACAAAACACTGGTGACTGCTTTGAAGGAAAGTAACAGGTGAAAACATGTAGTTCTTTTGTGTCGGTTGTGAATAAATACACTCCTGGAAATTGAAATAAGAACACCGTGAATTCATTGTCCCAGGAAGGGGAAACTTTATTGACACATTCCTGGGGTCAGATACATCACATGATCACACTGACAGAACCACAGGCACATAGACACAGGCAACAGAGCATGCACAATGTCGGCACTAGTACAGTGTATATCCACCTTTCGCAGCAATGCAGGCTGCTATTCTCCCATGGAGACGATCGTAGAGATGCTGGATGTAGTCCTGTGGACCGGCTTGCCATGCCATTTCCACCTGGCGCCTCAGTTGGACCAGCGTTCGTGCTGGACGTGCAGACCGCGTGAGACGACGCTTCATCCAGTCCCAAACATGCTCAATGGGGGACAGATCCGGAGATCTTGCTGGCCAGGGTAGTTGACTTACACCTTCTAGAGCACGTTGAGTGGCACGGGATACATGCGGACGTGCATTGTCCTGTTGGAACAGCAAGTTCCCTTGCCGGTCTAGGAATGGTTGAACGATGGGTTCGATGACGGTTTGGATGTACCGTGCACTATTCAGTGTCCCCTCGACGATCACCAGTGGTGTACGGCCAGTGTAGGAGATCGCTCCCCACACCATGATGCCGGGTGTTGGCCCTGTGTGCCTCGGTCGTATGCAGTCCTGATTGTGGCGCTCACCTGCACGGCGCCAGACACGCATACGACCCAGGAGCAACAGTGTCCCTAATTTGCTGAGAGGTGGCGGTGCGGTCCCCTACGGCACTGCGTAGGATCCTACGGTCTTGGCGTGCATCCGTGCGTCGCTGCGGTCCGGTCCCAGGTCGACGGGCACGTGCACCTTCCGCCGACCACTGGCGACAACATCGATGTACTGTGGAGACCTCACGCCCCACGTGTTGAGCAATTCGGCGGTACGTCCACCCGGCCTCCCGCATGCCCACTATACGCCCTCGCTCAAAGTCCGTCAACTGCACATACGGTTCACGTCCACGCTGTCGCGGCATGCTACCAGTGTTAAAGACTGCGATGGAGCTCCGTATGCCACGGCAAACTGGCTCACACTGACGGCGGCGGTGCACAAATGCTGCGCAGCTAGCACCATTCGACGGCCAACACCGCGGTTCCTGGTGTGTCCGCTGTGCCGTGCGTGTGATCATTGCTTGTACAGCCCTCACGCAGTGTCCGGAGCAAGTATGGTGGGTCTGACACACCGGTGTCAATGTGTTCTTTTTTCCATTTCCAGGAGTGTAGTTGCCACTATGTAAGTCCTAACCCTCGTATACAAGATGTAACTAAATTCTCTTTGCGGACGCTGAGGACTTATGCTGGGGACCAAGATCGTTACGTTTAGCGTAGGAACTCAGATCCGGAAACCTACCATTTTCCCGCTACACACAAATTACCGCAACGCACCTTCAAATCTCTCGCATTTCCTCATCAGTGGATTGGTAGGGGTTTCCCGGCTGCTTGGTCTGCACCTTCTCCCGACTAATACCCGTTAGAGAGCAATTTGTGGGATAACACGAAATACTAATTTTACGAGACTCCTGTGGCATCGACGAAGACCTGCAGGTACGGATTATGGTGAAACATACCCTTAGAAAAATTTGTAAATGACAATGCTGGAAAACATCTACGTTATTTGATTTTCAAACTGCTGAGCAAAACTTAAGGTACTCAGACATTTCTCTCTTTACTTATTCTGATCATCACTAAACTGACACACAATATTTTTGGCGCAACGCAATCTGACTTGCAAAAATCCCTACAGTAGAATGGCCCTGATTAAGAATAACCTATATTTTTCATGAATCACTCACCTCACAAAAATCTTCGTTACTTGAACTGCTGCAATACCGCCAGCTAAATAAAAGATTCTATTTACGGAAGGCACTAACTACTGATAGGCATAGTTCGCAAATGAAAGATTTTGATAGAGAACAAACAATGTATTTCTCTTAATAATGTTCAAAAGTCATCATATGTATCGGTTCATGACATCCAGTCATACTAATTTCCTTTTTCTGACGGACACACGTCCAGCTCGTCCACTCTCAAAACTCTGCCATCTCTCTCCCCACACCCGCCATTGCTGGCGGCTCACCTCCAACTGCGCAACGCTACGCGCTGTTCACATTCAGCTGCCCAGCATACAATAATGAATATTCCAACAATGCCAACCAGCCACAGACTGCACACAGCACAGTCTGTGATTTTCATACAGAGCGCTACGTGGCGTTACCAACATAAAAACCTAAGCAGCCTACTTACATAAGAGCGCTACGTGGCGTTACCGACATAAAAACCTAAACAGCCTACTTACAATGGTTGTGGCGGATGCTGGAGGACTAGGGATTGGTGATCGTGTATACCGGTACATGGTACGCAGGCACGATATCGGTATTCACGTCGCTGGTCGTCACATCAAGCCCTAATTGTAAGTCGACGTGGACGACAAGCAGCAGTAGTCAGTGAGCAACGTGTTTGGTGGTATTTTGCGTGCAGCAGGAACACGGTGCATTTCCGGACTGAGTTCTTATGCTAAAATTAATGTTCCTATTCCCAAATACGAGGGTCACTCCAAAAGAAATGCACACTATTTTTTTAAAAATCCATCTTTTATTGTACATGTTTGAAAGTCTTACAGTGGGTAGATACATCCTTTAGGAACAACATATTCATTTCTCCACATAATTTCCATCTGTCTCAACTGTCTTACGCCATCTTGGAACCATCTCCTGTATACCCGCATGGGAAAATTCTGGACCAGCCTGTTGGAGCCACTGTTTGTCAGCGTGCAGAAGGGAGTCATCGTCTTCAAACCTTGTTCCACGAAGAAAGTCTTTCAGTTTCCCAAAGAGATGATAGTCACACGGAGCAAGATCAGGACTGTAAGGCTGGGGTTTCAGTGTTGTCCATCCGAGTTTTGTGATGGTTTCCATGGTTTTTTGACTGACATGTGGCCGTGCATTGTCGTGCAACAGCAAAACATCCTGCCGATGTGGTCAAACACGACTCCGTCGAGCCTGAAGTTTCTTCAGTGTCGTCACAATGCATCAGAATTTATTATGGTTCCACTTGGCATGTTATCCACAAGCAAGAGCTTGCTCAATATACAGATTGAATAGCATCGGGGAGAGGCTAAAACCCTGTCTCACTCCCTTCCTAACCACTGTTTCCTTTTCATGTCCCTCGACTCTTATAACTGCCATCTACTTTCTGTACAAATTGTAAATAGCCTTTCGCTCCCTGTATTTTACCCCTGCCACCTTCAGAATTCGAAAGAGAGTATTCCAGTCAACACTGTCAAAAGCTTTCTCTAAGTCTACAAATGCTACAAACGTAGGTTTGCCTTTCCTTAATCTTTCTTCTAAGATAAGTCGTAGGGTCAGTAATGCCTCACGTGTTCCAACATTTCTACGGAATCCAAACTGATCATCCCAGAGGTCGGCTTCTACCAGCTTTTCCATTCGTCTGTAAAGAATTCACGTTAGTATTTTACAGCTGTGACTTATTAACTGATAGTTCGGTAATTTTCACATCTGTCAACACCTGCTTTCTTTGGGATTGGAATTATTATATTCTTCTTGAAGTCTGAGCGAATTTCGCCTGTCTCATACATCTTGCTCACCAGATGGTAGAGTTTTGTCACGACTGGCTCTCCCAAGGCTTCCAGTCGTTCTAATGGAATGTTGTCTACTCCCGGGGCCTTGTTTCGACTTAGGTCTTTCAGTGCTCTGTCAAACTCTTCACACAGTATCATATCACCTGTTTCACCTTTGTTTAAATTATCTTCCATTTCTACAATATTATCCTCAAGAACATAGCCCTTATATAGACCTGCTTCGTTTACTGCATTTTTATATTTTCTCCTTCCGTCAATTAAGTTCAATATTTCTTCTGTTACCCAAGGAGATCTACTAGTCCTGATCTTTTTACCTGCTCGATCCTCTGCTGCCTTCACTACTTCATCACTCAGAGCTACCCATTCTTCTTCTACTGTAATTCTTTCCCCCATTACTGTCAATTGTTCCCTTACGCTCTCCCTGAAACTCTGTACAACCTCTGGTTCTTTAAGTTTATCCAGGTCCCATCTCCTTATATTCCTACCATTTTGCAGGTTCTTCAGTTTTAATCTACAGTTCACAACCAATAGATTGTGGTCAGAGGCCACATCTGCCCCTGAAAATATCTTACAATTTAAAACCTTGTTCCTAAATTTCTGTCTTACCATTATATAATCTATCTGAAACCTTTTAGCTCTTACATGTATAAAACCTTCTTTCATTATTCTTGAACCAAGTCTTAGCTATGATAAAATTATGCTCTGTGCAAAATTCTACCAGGCGGCTTCGTCTTTCATTTCTTACCCCTAATGTATATTCACCTACTACGTTTCCTTCTCTTCCTTTTCCTACTGTTGAATTCCAGTCAGCCATGACTATTAAATTTCCGTCTCCCTTCACTACCTGAATAATTTCTATTATCTCATCATATATTTCATCAATTTCTTCATCATCTGCAGAGCTAGTTGGCATATAAACTTGTACTACTGTAGTAGGCGTGGGCTTCGTGTCTATCCTAGCCATAATAATGCGTTCACTATGCTGTTTGTAGTAGCTTAACCGCAGTCCTATTTCTTAATTCATTATTAAACCTACTCCTGCATTGCCGCTATTTGATTTTCTATTTATAACCCTATATTGACCTGACCAAAAGTCTTGTTTCTCCTGCCACCGAACTTCACGAATTCCTACTGTATCTAACTTTATCCTATCCATTTCCCTTTTTAAATTTTCTAACCTACCTGCCCGATTAAGGGATCTGACATTCCACCCTCCGATCCGTAGAACGCCAGTTTTCTTTCTCCTGATAGCCGGCCGAAGTGGCCGTGCTGTTAAAGGCGCTGCATTCTGGAACCGCGAGACCGCTACGGTCGCAGGTTCGAATCCTGCCTCGGGCATGGATGTTTGTGATGTCCTTAGGTTAGTTAGGTTTAACTAGTTCTAAGTTCTAGGGGACTAATGACCTCAGCAGTTGAGTCTCATAGTGCTCAGAGCCATTTGAACCATTTTTTTTCTTCTGATAACGATGTCCTCTTGAGTAGTCCCAGGCCGGAGATCCGAATGGGGGACTATCTTACCTCCGGAATATTTTACCCAAGAGGACGCCATCATCATTTAATCATACAGTAAAGCTGCATGCCCTCGGGAAAAATTACGGCCATAGTTTCCCCTTGCTTTCAGCCGTTCGCAGTACCACAACAGCAAGGCCGTTTTGGTTAGCGTTACAAGGCCAGATCAGTCAATCATCCAGACTGTTGCCCTTGCAACTACTGAAAAGGCTGCTGCTCCTCTTCAGGAACCACACGTTTGTCTGGCCTCTCAATAGATACCCCTCCGTTGTGGTTGCAACTACGGTACGGCTATCTGTATCGTTGAGGCACGCGAGCCTCCCCACCAACGGCAAGGTCCATGGTTTATGCGGGGGGGGGGGGGGGGGGGAGACTGGAATTACTGGTTTAAAATAAATTGTATGTATCTGTGAAAGGCAACCAATAGTAACTGATTACGGCCCCGTCCACAATCGTAACCGAATCATACCTTTCCTTGACTACCAGGTTTCACGGACACTGTGATTTATTCCTTATTTCTCGTCCGCATGTCCTTACAAATGTTTGAAAAAATTTTCGTCGTGCTGTGAACATTCGTTTTCCATAGGGCCCCTCCAAAGTAGCGAAAGTTTAAATACAACCACCCCGTATGTGTGCATGTATGTACTTTCCACAACTCTTCCTACACGTATCATTATTAACAATACTAAAATTAAAATCAAAGCCCAAAAATATACAACGGCCGTGAAGAATAGAGGTACAAGCAGCTCGTTTCAGTTTGTTCTTTCCAACATCTACTCCAGTGACACTCTTTGTTTCCTTGTTTGTAAGTGACTTGAAGACAGCACCGCAATGACGCGCTAGGGTGTAAAATCTACGACTAGTTGTGGTAAAAGCTGTAGTATGTTCTATACAGCTTGAGAACGCCTCTGTTACCTCAAATGTCTCTTCTGATAACTTATCTCTTCTTATCTTGTCTTCTCTTGCTACATCGTTGTGGTGGTCCGGATTCTCCCTGCAACCGCCGTGCTCGAACATTCATCTCTTCCGGTCTTCCAGCCTGTAGTTGCCACTTGTTCACAGCCAACGTACCTCGGCCCTTCCATGGTATCTGTGACAAAATAAAGCGGAGTGGACAATCCACTATTTTGCGTTGTGTACTATTTCTATCCGTTTACGCTATCGTGATCATATTTTGCTGGAACAGTTCTTCATAGTGGACCAGGATACTCGCTAAACATCCTGATACTCAACACCATGTACTCTTTGTCTGGAAGGGGTTAAGACATAACTCGCTCTCAAGTGGCGGTATTTGTGAGTAAGTTATGCCCAATGGTTCGGATCATGGATTTCAGGAGGTCCTATGGTCGCCAGGCAAACACCAAAACTGGTAACCCCCGCCCAGTTGGGACCCTCTAAGATCCTGTCCCAGCCTACTGGGTAATATTTGGCTGAAAAGAACACTATTTTGTTTTATAAGGCAACACTTTGGTAACAGTATGCATTATTAATGCTGAACTCATCTTTAAGCAATTTTTCTACATCTACATCTACATCCATACTCCACAAGCCACCTGACGGTGTGTGGCGGAGGGTACCATGAGTACGTCTATCGGTTCTCACTTCTATTCCAGTATCGTATTGTTCCTGGAAGGAAAGACTGTCGGTATGCCTCCTATGGGCTCCAACCTCTCTGATTTTATCCTCGTGGTCTCTTGACGAGATATACGTAGGAGGGTTCAATATACTGCTTGACTCGTCGGTGAAGGTAAGTTCTCGAAACTTCAGCAAAAGCTACTGAGCGTCTCTCCTGCAGAGTCTTCCACTGGAGTTTGTTTATCATCTCCGTAACGCTTTCGCGATTACCGAATGATCCTGTAATGCTCTCCTTTGGGTCTTCTCTATTTCTTCTATCAACCCTACTGGTACGGATCCCACACCGTTGAGCAGTATTCAAGTAGTGGGCGAACAAGTGTACTGTAACATACTTCCTCTGTTTTCAGATTGCATTTCCTTAGGATTCTTCCAATGAATCTCACTCTGGCATCTGCTTTAACAACGATCAACTTTATATGATCATTCCATTTTAAATCACTCCTAATGCCTACTCCAAGATACTTTATGGAATTAACTGCTTCCAGTTGCTGACCTGCTATATTGTAGCTAAATGATAAAGCATCTTTCTTTCTATGTATTCACAGCACATTACACTTGTCTAAATTGATATTCAATTGCCATTTCCTGCACCATGCGTCAATTCGTTGCAGATCTTCCTGCATTTCAGAACAATTTTCCGTTGGTACAACATCTCGATATACTACAGCATCATCCGCAAAAAGCCTCAGTGAACTTCCAATGTTACCCATAAGTTAATTTAAATATATCGTGAATAGCAACGGTCCTACCACACTCCGCTGCGGCGCACCTGAAATCACTCTTGCTTCGGAAGTCTTCTCTCCATTGAGAATGAGATGGCGCGTTCTGTTATCTAGAAACTCTTCAATCCAATCACACAATTGGTCTGATAGTCCATATGCTCTTATTTTGTTCATTAAACGTCTGTGAAGAACTGTATCGAACGCCTTGCGGAAGTCAAGAAACACGGCATCTACCTGGGAACCCGAGTCTTTGACTCTCTGAATCTCGTAGACGAATAGCGCGAGCTGGGTTTCACACGATCGTCTTTTTCGAAACCCATGCTGATACCTACAGAGTGGATTTCTAATCATTATACGTTGTTACAGCTATCACCTGAGGTTGATAATAAACGAAAATAGTGGTCGTGAATAAATACAGTTAATAATATTGCAGAAGAAATGCACGGCCATTTTTAAAATCTTGCTTGACTTTGGGCGAAGTCAACAGAAAATAATTTAATCATGTGTGAGGCATTGCAGGAGTAACTAGCACACCAACAAATTTGTAATAGGAAATCCCTTCAGTTATTAATCGACTGTATGAACGGCGTACCGTGTAAACACTTTAGTCGAGCTGAAATCGCTATGGTCAACGACATCGTCTGGATGGCCCGGCAATAATGTACCGTACAGGACGGGCCTGAGGCAACGTAGCCGAACATTAGTCAGCTGTGTTGCAGGCTGTCTGAGAAGCTCCCGGAATTATGCGGAAAGTGACAACAATGGTTAAGACGGCTGACGCGAGGGGCGCCGGCAGACAGCTGCTGCTGGGTTAGCGCGGGCAAGAACAATAGCCGCGGGTGACGGCGTGACGGGCCGTAATGTGGTTAGCGCCGCGGTGCGGCCGCCCCCGGAATGACGCGCCCGGATTAGGGGGCTCAGCCGCGGCGCGGATTTCAGCGCCGGACACCGAGGCGGCGCGCCGCTCCAGGGGTGGCAGGTGCGGATCCGCGGGGAGGAGATTACCGCGCGTCGCCCGGCAGCGGCGCGAGGAGACTCGCGGTGACGAGGTTTTGTACGTGCAACTCTGTACGCTGCTGGACTCCACGGTGTCTGGCGGAGCGTACTTCATGCAGCTGCGTCGTCTCTTCTACTACCCTTCCTCCTTTGGCGACTTGTCTGTGGGAAGAATGGCTGCAGTAAGGTTTTGCCCGAGATTACTTCAAATTCAGGGCCTGTTGCACTCACCAAGATTCGTGGCAGGAAGAGAACCCCTAAAGCAAAGTAGTTTCTTTTAGGAGATAGGATTCTTGTACGTATCAATTACACAGATTTCCACAATGACGAATAGGTTTGGGCGACAACTTTAGCAAAAAAAAATATGTCACAGATTAGTATCAGTTTACAATGATTTACGAGGGTCACTCCAAAAGAATTACACACTTTTTTTGTAAAAATCTATCTTTTACTGTACATGTTTGAAAGTTTTACAGTGCGTAGATACATCCTTTAGGAACAGTATTTTCATTTCTCCACATAATTTCCATCCTTCTCAACTGCCTTACGCCATCTTTGAACCAGCGCCTGTATACCCACACGGTAAAATTCTCGACCAACCTGTTGGAGCCACTGTTTGGCAGCGTACACAAGGTAGTCATCATCTTCAAACCTTGTTCCATGAAGAGAGTCTTTCAGTTTCCCAAAGAGGTGATAGACACATGGAGCCAGGTCAGGACTGTAAGGCGGATATTTCAGTGTTGTTCATCCGATTTTTGTGATCGCCTCCATGGTTTTTTGACTGACATGTGGCCGTGCATTTTCGTGCAGCTGCAAACATCCTGCCTTTGCCGATGTGGTCGAACACGACTCAGTCGAGCTTGACGTTTCTTCAGTGTCGTCACACATGCATCAGAATTTATGGTAGTTCCACTTGGCGTGATGTCCACAAGCAAGAATCCTTCGTTATCGAAAAACACCGTAGCCATAACTTTTCCAGCAGAAGGTGTGGTTTTGAATTATTTTTCCTTTGGTGAATTTGCATGATGCCACTCCAATGATTGCCTCTTCGTCTCTGGTGAAAAATGATGGAGCCATGTCTCATCACCAGTCACAATTCTTCCAAGAAATTCATCTCCACCATTCTCGTACTGTTCCAAAAGTTTGCTGCATACCGTTTTTCTTGTTTCTTTGTGAGACACTGTCAACCTCCTGGGAACCCACCTGGCACCAATCTTTTTTTAACGTCAATACTTTCTGTATTCTGCAAACACTTCCTTCCCCTATCCCAACGTAGCGTGACAATTCGTTCACCGTGATGCGTCTGTCAGCAGTCACCAATTCGTTAACTCTCTGCTCATTGTCTGGAGTGTCTGCAGTACGAGGCCTGCCGCTGCGAGGACAATCCTCAATATTGCCGTGTCCGCTTTCATCACGTAACCTGCTTTCCTACCGACTAACTGTACTGCGATCGACAGTAGCATCTCCATACACCTGTTTCAAACTCTTGTGGGTGTTTCCCACTCTCTTGTTTTCATAGCACAGGAATTCTATGACAGCACGTTGTTTCTGACGAACGTCAAGTGAAGCAGCCATCTTGAAGACGTCCTGTGACGGAAACACGTTGAACTATGTTTGAAAACAAGCGGGAAAAATGTATGTACACAAGGTAAAACTTTCACACATGCACAATGAAAAATGTATTTTTACAAAAATAGTGTGCATTTCTTCTGGAGTGACCCTCGTAATTATAGAAGTATGAAGAGTGTGAGTGCCTAAGAAGAAGCCAGTGTTCACTTATACTGACCCATCTAGATACAGAAAAGGATGAATGACAGAACATTTTCACTTTTATCGCATTCACTTTCGCAACTATAGATTACTTCTTGAGGCAATCAGCGCCACACGGTCACGCTGGCACTATTATGAGATACTCTTTTTCTATGAGTCATCAGTCATCTGACTTGTATGATGCGGCCCGCCACGAACTCTTCTAGTATGCCGGGTTCTTCACCTTAGAGTAACATTTGCAACTCACGACTGCCATTATTTGCTGAATGTATTCCAGTCTCTGTCTTCCTCTACAGCTTTCATCCTCTGCAGCCCCCTCTAATACCATGGAAGTTATTCCCTGATATGTTAAGAGATTTCCTATCATCCTGTCTGTTTTTCTTGTCACTGTTTCTCGTATATTCTTTTCCAGATCGATTCTTCGGAGAACCTTCTCATTCCTTACCACCTAATTTTCAGCGTTCTTTTGCAGAAATACATCTCAGATGTTTCTATTCTTTTCCCACTGTCATGTTTCATTGCCATACAATGCAGTGCTCCAAACGTACATTCTCAGAAATTTATACCTAAAATTAAGACCTATGTTTGATATTAGTAGAATTCTCTTGGCCAGGAATGCCCTTTTTGCCAATGCTGTCTGCTTTTGATGCCTTCCTTGCTCCGTTCCTCATCGATTATTTTGCTGCCTAGGTAGCAGAATCCCATAACTTCATCGACTTCGTTACTACCAATCATTATGTTAAGTTTCTCGCTGTTCTCATCACTGCTGATTCTCATTACATTCGTCTTTCTTCGATTTACTCTCATAGACTTTTCATTCCATTTAACAGATACTGCAATTTTCTTCCCTTTCATAGAGAGTAGCAATGTCAACAGCGCATCATTGATATCCTTTTACACTTCAATTTAATCCTACTCTCGAACTTTTATTTTCGTCATTGCTTCTTCCATGTACACATTGAAGAGTAGGAGCGAAAGATTTCAGCCTTGTCAAAAACGTCATTTTTTAACCGAGCACATTGTTATTGGTCTTCCAGTCTCGTTGTTTCCTCTTGACTGTTGTACATGTTGTGCGAGTGGTGCCCAGAAAGTAATGTAGATGCCATCTCGAAGGCAGCGTATAGCGCTGCCTCCTATCAGAACTCAATGAACTACGGGGGCTGAAGAGCGAATATTCGCTCAGCAAATTCCGCATTTTTTCAACAGATGTTTCTCTAGAAAGAAAGTGTGTTGGATTGATTATTGATGGCCTTCCTACAATTCAACTGTTATCATTCGACCCAGAGGAACATGAGGGGAGCGTCATCATTCATAATGAATAAAACTGATAAACATACACTCCTGGAAATGGAAAAAAGAACACATTGACACCGGTGTGTCAGACCCACCATACTTGCTCCGGACACTGCGAGAGGGCTGTACAAGCAATGATCACACGCACGGCACAGCGGACACACCAGGAACCGCGGTGTTGGCCGTCGAATGGCGCTAGCTGCGCAGCATTTGTGCACCGCCGCCGTCAGTGTCAGCCAGTTTGCCGTGGCATACGGAGCTCCATCGCAGTCTTTAACACTGGTAGCATGCCGCGACAGCGTGGACGTGAACCGTATGTGCAGTTGATGGACTTTGAGCGAGGGCGTATAGTGAGCATGCGGGAGGCCGGGTGGACGTACCGCCGAATTGCTCAAAACGTGGGGCGTGAGGTCTCCACAGCACATCGATGTTGTCGCCAGTGGTCGGCGGAAGGTGCACTTGCCCGTCGACCTGGGACCGGACCGCAGGATGCACGCCAAGACCGTAGGATCCTACGCAGTGCCGTAGGGGACCGCACCGCCACTTCCCAGCAAATTAGGGACACTGTTGCTCCTGGGGTATCGGCGAGGACCATTCGCAACCGTCTCCATGAAGCTGGGCTACGGTCCCGCACACCGTTAGGCCGTCTTCCGCTCACGCCCCAACATCGTGCCGCCCGCCTCCAGTGGTGTCGCGACAGGCGTGAATGGAGGCACGAATGGAGACGTGTCGTCTTCAGCGATGAGAGTCGCTTCTGCCTTGGTGCCAATGATGGTCGTATGCGTGTTTGGCGCCGTGCAGGTGAGCGCCACAATCAGGACTGCATACGACCGAGGCACACAGGGCCAACACCCGGCATCATGGTGTGGGGAGCGATCTCCTACACTGGCCGTACACCACTGGTGATCGTCGAGGGGACACTGAATAGTGCACGGTACATCCAAACCGTCATCGAACCCATCGTTCTACCATTCCTAGACCGGCAAGGGAACTTGCTGTTCCAACAGGACAATGCACGTCCGCATGTATCCCGTGCCACCCAACGTGCTCTAGAAGGTGTAAGTCAACTACCCTGGCCAGCAAGATCTCCGGATCTGTCCCCCATTGAGCATGTTTGGGACTGGATGAAGCGTCGTCTCACGCGGTCTGCACGTCCAGCACGAACGCTGGTCCAACTGAGGCGCCAGGTGGAAATGGCATGGCAAGCCGCTCCACAGGACTACATCCAGCATCACTACGATCGTCTCCATGGGAGAATAGCAGCCTGCATTGCTGCGAAAGGTGGATATACACTGTACTAGTGCCGACATTGTGCATGCTCTGTTGCCTGTGTCTATGTGCCTGTGGTTCTGTCAGTGTGATCATGTGATGTATCTGACCCCAGGAATGTGTCAATAAAGTTTCCCCTTCCTGGGACAATGAATTCACGATGTTCTTATTTCAATTTCCAGGAGTGTACATATGAAATATTTACCACGGCAAGCAGCAATAAGTGAATGTTCAGAGTCTGTTTCCCGGTGCGATTTGCAGAAACAAACTTCGCATAAGGCTTTCATCAAAAAATCTTTATCTCTGTGGCCTTGCTGCAGTAACGGTTGTATTGCCTTCAATCTCTAGTGCCTAACATTGATCCACTTAGAGTGATGGCTCTTTTAGGAATGAACGGCCTGGTCTGAACTGCAGGAGCCCTCCGGAAATAAAAGCCGCCAGATGGAACTTTCACACTCGACCAGAATATAGTGTAACGTGGTATCGTAGCGCCTGTAGCCCATGTGTAATGTCCGCACTAACTCCGACAATGATGTAACTCGTGAGCGTGACTGACCCACTTAATTCGGCGAGGTGCCGGCTGCGCGGTAGGTTAACACGTTCCGACGAATTAGGCAAAATACTGTCAGAAACTATCGATCCCACGCCTTGCAAGGGTCAGTATTTACTCGTTAAGTTTTTACAGATAACACGTGCAACGGACGCAGCTGGGAAATGTGTTATGTTTGGTACGATAATATAAAACTAGATGACATTTTGTGAATTTCAGTACCTTTTCCTGATGGAAAGTGAAATCATTAATTGAAGAACGACAAATGGTGTAGCTCAGTTCTTTCTACTCAATTTAAACACTATCACATTTTCGTTATAGATAGTAAAATATAATTTCCATAAGGTTTCTTCTTTCACTTAAAGCTTTTATAGAACTCAGGAACTACCTTGAATAGGCGTGAGACGGTTTTTCTTTTGGCACGTGGTGCTGGGACCAGGCGAAACTACTTTCGTCTGGCAGCAAGTGGGGCTTTGCATTAAACTGGAATACATTAAATAGTAGCTCAGTTTATTACATAAATGAATAAAAGATTTACTTAACGTCGACATACTTCTTTGCCACAGGAGTAATTGGGGTGGGGGGGGGGGTAGTTTTGGGGAAGGAGAGGAGACAGCGAGGTTATCGGTCTCATAGGATTATGGAACGACGGGGAATGGAAGGAAGGCCGTGTCCTTTCAAAGGAACCATCCCGGCGTTTGCATGGATCGACTTATGGAAATCACAGAAAACCTAAGTCAGGATGGCCGGACGCGGGATTGAACCGTCACCCTCCCGAATGCGAGTTTAGTGTGTTAGCCGCTGTGCCACCTCGCTCGGTGTTATGGATAATTTACAACAATCATGGCCGGCGGCGGTGGCCATGCGGTTCTAGGCGCTTCAGTACGGAACCGCGTGACTGTTACGGTCGCAGGTTCGAATTCTGCCTCGGACATGGGTGTGTGTGTGATGTCCTTAGGTTAGTTAGGTTTAAGTAGTTCTACGTTCTGGGGGACTGATGACCTCAGATGTTAAGTCCTATAGTGCTCAGAGCCATTTGAACCATTTTTGAACAACTATCATGGACCAGCAAAGCATTACTAATGCTCTAATTAACAACTGTTGTCTTGAGGTACAATGTTCAACATTATGAAGCACATTTCATCTGAATCTTTATCTGCCCTTGTCCTATTTGATGATGTTTGTTGTGTACGAATTCACACACACCAGTAAAGAGAAGTTGGCTGCAGAGTGGTGTTGAAACCGTCGTCATAGGAAAGTTGGTCAGGAGCAGAAGCGATTAGCGTAAAAGTGAACCCAGAAAACAGGAGATTCACTTACCTTGTACTTCTGTAAGGGTATGTTGACTCATTACACAAGTAATGCAACAAGAATAACAGTCCAGTTATCACAGTGTCAAAAGGGATGAAAATCTTTAAACACTAATGTGTGACTAATGGAGTTGGAGCTGCGACTAATGGTTTAAATGGCTCTGAGCACTATGGGACTCAACTGCTGTGGTCATAAGTCCCCTAGAACTTAGAACTACTTAAACCTAACTAACCTAAGGACAGCACACAACACCCAGCCATCACGAGGCAGAGAAAATCCCTGACCCCGCCGGGAATCGAACCCGGGAACCCGGGCGTGGGAAGCGAGAACGCTACCGCACGACCACGAGATGCGGGCTGGAGCTGCGACTAGGCAGCATCTGCTAAGGACCACAGAGTGAATTGGCTCCTAGTGTGAGTGGGGTGAGGCAGCAGAGGGCGCACGTGTCTAAAGCCAAGGGAGGTGGGCACAGTGGGTGGGTGTGCACCATTGGATCTGGCGGATCGTGTGCGACTGCTTTCGGCGTCAGACGGAAACTTGCAATAATTATCGAATTATTCCTTTGTATCTTTATGGCGCTTATTGGGTGGTATCGATACATGATCCACAGTGTTGACTGCTGTGACTGTGGTCTTGCACTGTGCAGAGCTCTTGCTACCTCGACACTACCAGGTGATCAAAAAATTAGTGTAAATTTGAAAACTTAATAAACCACGAAATAATGTAGATAGGGAGGTAAAGATTGACACACATGCTTCGAATGACATGGGGTTTTATTAGAACAAAAAAAAAAAAAAAAGTTCACAAAATGTCCGACAGATGGCGCTGGACAGGAAAACGTCAGTGACTGCGCATGACAATCGTGCATTAAAGGAGCTGCAATGAGAGAGAGAATCAGATTCAAATGGTTCAAATGGCTCTGAGCACTATGGGACTCAACTGCTGTGGTTATCAGTCCCCTAGAACTTAGAACTACTTAAACCTAACTAACCTAAGGGCATCACACACATCCATGCCCGAGGCAGGATTCGAACCTGCGACCGTAGCAGTCGCACGGTTCCAGACTGCGCGCCTAGAACCGCGAGACCACCGCGGCCGGCAGAGAATCAGAAGCGCCAGCAGTCTCAGCATGTTGACGTTACCTGAAAAGGCGCTTTTAGTGAAGCTGTATTATAAGAATGGGGAATGTGCTAGTTCAGCGTTACGATCCTAGCGCCATAGGAAGGGGATCCGAACGGGTAAAGGTCCGTTGACAAATTCAGCTGGGGCGAGAATGATTTCGAAGTTCGAAGACACGAGTTGTTTAGACGATAGACCCCATAGTGGCCGACCGAACACAAGGCGTAATGCTGCTGAGACAGTTCAGGAAGAAATTGAGACTGTAGCGGGTTCGTCTACGCACGGGGAAGTCAGCGCACCGGCATTCCATACACTACTTTTTGGTTTGCACTTAGACGTACCCTCCGATGCTATCCGTACAAAATCCATTGGCATCATGAACTGTTACCTGACGATTTAGTGAAGCGGAGGGCATTTGGGGTGTGGGCGTTTCTAAAGATGGATGAAGATGACGATAGGTTGAGTAACGTGTTGTGGACCGACGAAGCTCATTTCACGCTCCGAAGGTCTGTCAACGCCCGCAACTGCAGAATTTGGGCTATCGAAAATCCTAGAACTGTCGTGGAAACTCCATTACATGACGAGAAAGTCTCGTTATGGGTTGGATTTACCACATCTACCGTTATCGGGCCTTTTTTCTTCGAGGAAATACGCGATTCTGGTCTTGTAACTGCTACTGTGACGGGTGAGAGGTACGCCGATGTGTTACAGAATCACATCATCCCCAGCCTGGCTGATAAACACCTGCAGGAACGTACGATGTTTATGCAGGATGGCGCTCCACCCCATATTGCTAGACGCCTGAAAGATGTCTTGCGTGCGTCGTTTGGTGATGATCGTGTGGTCAGCCGCCACTTTCGACAAGCTTGGCCTCCCAGGTCCCCAGACCTCAGTCCGTGCGATTATTGGCTTTGGGGTTACCTGAAGTCGCAAGTGTATCGTGATCGACAGACATCTCTAGGGATGCTGAAAGACAACATAACTCCAGGCATGCTTTACAGTGCTGTTCACAACATTATTCCTCGACTGCAGCTATTGTTGAGGAATGGTGGTGGACATATTGAGCATTTCCTGTGAAGAACATCATCTTTGTTTTGTCTTACTTTGTTATGCTAATTATCTGATCAGATGAAGCCCCATCTGTAGGACATTTTTTGAACTTTTGTATTTTTTCGCTGTTAATAAAACCCCTTGTCATTCCAAGCATGTGTGTGAATTTGTATCTCTCTATTTACATTATTCCGTGATTTATTCAGTTTTCAAATTTATGCTGACTTTTTGATCACCCAGGATATTGACGTCAGTGTGAGGATGCTGACATACTGACAGGTGTGGTTTTCAGGAGTTCTGCACAAATGATACTGCAGACTGGAGTGAGCCCTCACTAATGTCTGTGGTAATGCAGTTTTAATGTTGCTGCTTTAATTTGCTTTGAAAGCGGTGCTGATAGACAATAAAAGCGGGTTAAAAGCTGTGAGCTGTCTGGGGAAGTTAACCTTGCATTACTGAGCAACTGTTTCACCAGGTATCCAGTCTAGCTTACCAAATTCCCAACCAGACTAACATTAATTATAATCTTTTAGTACTCATCTTACGATAACCGGTGATATATATATATATATATATATATATATATATATATATATATATATATATATATCCTGTCCGTCATGAAATTACCACACACTGGTATACTAAATTCATACAAACTCTCTGTGAAATCTTCCCGAAAAGAATAGCTGACGGATACTTTGATGCTTACACCACAAGCTTCACGTGGTCAACTTGGTTTACACAATAATTTTGATAATTAAAATAAATTACATCGAAACGCAATTTACAAAAGAAAAACCACAAACTGGTTACTATCGTCTTACTATTAACCTGATGGGTCAAACAATTGTATAAGCACGTGGTACTGGTCTCACAAAGTACACCGCACGTAGGTTGAACATAAAGAAAAATTGCTATATTGAAAAATATTGTTAAGACGAAACGTTCTAATCTCACGCACATTCGCATTTAAGATTGATGATCGTAGTTAGAGTTACTGATCAACACGTGGTTCCACTTTACTCACAAAGTAGTGAAAAAGCAACTACCGGAAGATATTCTGAACTTCACACTCGAATTACACTGCGTTGCAATTTAAGATAACATTAGATATTTTAGAGCTAAACCTGAAATAAAGGTGATTAAGTTTTCAGTTAGGCTGAAATTGAGAAATCCATTGTCCTACGGACTTTGCAGACACGCGCTTAGCCGGATATCTTACCACTTCAGACGCTCGCCGCAGACAGACTGCCTGGGCTCCTACAGAGGGTGCTTAACAGATACAAACGGAAGTGACCAGAGAGGCAGCTTCCCATACCAACATGACAAGGGATGGACAGGACCATACTAAGAATAGAAACCTCTCTGCTTTTAGAAAGCATAGCTACCTGTCCCGACGTTGGTCCTACTGTTCTCTAGCAGACAGGCTTGTCTGCTACCATCAAGCATGCAACTAGAAATACATTTGCTCATTCATCATCTCACACAGACGGGAAGGGAGATGACAGTATCTTATCATATACAGTATATAAAAGAAAGCGGATGTAGGTTCGTCTGGAACCGCAAGACCGCTACGGTCGCAGGTTCGAATCCTTCCTCGGGCATGGATGTTTGTGATGTCCTTAGGTTAGATAGGTAAAACTAGTTCTAGGTTCTAGGGGACAAATGACATCAGCAGTTGAGTCCCATAGTGCTCAGAGCCATTTTTGATGTAGGTTTGAGACTGTGTGACATGAATTACATATAAACTGTGTTTTAAAGTGTAGCAGTGTGACAGATCGTTCTTGTTTATGTGTAAAAGTAACACGTTCCACTGCTCAGTCTCCTCCCAGATAGTCAGAAACACCACAGTAAAGTTAGAAGAGGAATTTATGCCGTAAATGACAACAGATTTAAGAAATTAACATGAAAGGAATCCAACAGAAACCTTTCACAGTCTCTATATGAGACTACAGGTAGAACTGGAATAAGAGTCAGATTTTATTTATGTTACACAGGAATACGTATGTAGTACTTACTTTGGAGGAAAATACAACCCATTTAACAATCGCAATACATAAATTTATTTTCAGATATCTAGAGCCCATGGAAAGACAGCCAATCTTGCTGAGATAGTATGCTGAAGTTCAAACTCTTGTGTCAGTGTTTTCTTACAAATCGATATGTTTTTGGAGAGTGTCTGCCTTGAACAAAACACCGCTTTTATCTTTTCTTTTATTTCGCAGACATGCTTTGCTGTAGTTTTCACATCATCAGTGGGCTTTTATTATCTTTTTATACCACAGGAGGAACACTTTTCACAACTTGTACGCGTATGTATTTCAGTTTTCAAGACAGTATTTAAAAATTTGAGGGACAGATGAAGTTTTGGATACATAACTGGTCCTCACATAGCGTGGTTTTCCAGCATTCCTGTTTTTCATTGCATTTTTTTCTTCCACGTTTTCATCTGCCACCATATAGAACATAATGTACAGCAGTTACTTACTTCGAAATTTTACGAGTGGAAATGATACGCTTATGCCTAACATTAACTAATTGTATATGGAAGATTGCGCACATGCACACACACGTGTGTGTGTGTGTGTGTGTGTGTGTGTAGTTCACCTGCGCCAAGTAACTTTCAAATGGCTCTGAGCACTATGGGACTTAACTGCTGAGGTCATCAGTCCCCTAGAACTTAGAACTACTTAAACCTAACTAACCTAAGGACGTCACACACACCCATGCCCGAGACAGGATTCGAACCTGCGACCATAGCGGTCGCGCGGTTCCAGACTGTATCGCCTAGAACCGCTCGGCCACTCTGGCCAGCTAAGTAACATTCACTCTCACTGTCTAGAAACTAAAAAATCAAGATGCTTGACAGTGCTGAACAGTTGAATGTTTTCTGAGCGGGAGCTTTGAATCTTTGTGAGGTGTACCTGTCACACAAAAACTAAAAAATTGCACATAATTCTAATATTCAGCAGTCCGCCATCTTGTTTCTGTTGTTTGTAAACAGTGACAGAGAATGTTAACTAATGTAGGTCTTCACAGTGAAGATAATGAGGAAACCAGAAAAAGTACGTGAAACATATTGCAAAAACACACACATAATCTTCCATATACAGTTAGTTAATGATAGGCATTACCATAACATCCCACTCGCAAAATCTCGAAGTAAATAACTGCTCTACATTATGTTCTATATGGTGGCAGATGACGAAATGTGAAAGAAAAGAATTACAATAAAAAACATAGCAATCCAGGAAAACTACAACATGTGGCAACCAGGTACATATACTAAACTTCGTCTGTTTCTCAGATTTGTAAATACTGTATTAAAACTTAATTTTATTTGTGTAAAAGTAGTGAAGAGCATTTTTCGTGTTTTATGAAAAAATAATAAAAGCGCACCGACGATGCTGAAACATGAGTGAAACATGTCTGGAAAATAAAAGAATAGATGAAAATTATGTTTTGTTCAAGGAGGACCCTCTACAAGAAAAGTAATCTTGGTGATCGGGGTAAGTGGATGGGTCGATTGCATGGAAAAATATTCAGAGCCAGCCCTACCTGTGAGTAATCGCAGATGTTCATATGGACCTTCAAACGTACGGTGTGTGGCTGAGCAGACCTGAAATCGGTTACGATATCAACATAATTTGGTAACAGGTTACGTGGTTAATTGTTTAGGAAATTCGACGACAGCTTTATCAGAATATACGAAAAGTTGGGAAGAGAATGCACACTTCTGAAGACACAATAACATGGTACATTCAAATGAACTGAATTATGTAACATATCTGCTTCTCATATTAATTCAAGTCAGATATTTGTAAAATGTATCTGTAAAGAAACGTTGTAGTACACCATCGAATACAAATAGTATGTTCGTCTGCTGTTGTCGTACTTTCTCCCACTTAATGCAGTAATGTAAAAACTTAATATGTTGCAGGGACATTTTGAGGCCGCCTCGAAATGAGTGGTATCGTAGTGCAGGCATCGGCCGCGTTAAGAGGGACATTTGGTGGTATGAGCGGGACCCTGGGGAAATTAGCGCGGCGTGAGGTGGCTCACCTCTGCCCCTCTGTCCTATTTAGGGTTTCTCGCAGCGCTCTCGCCTTACAGTGTTTATGATTAGGTGTAGCGCCTCTAAGTACCGCACTTTACTTCCTCACTTGTCTCGGGTTAACGAATGGGCAAACGTTCCCAATGCGAAACAGCGTAGAAGGTAAGGTTTGTCAGATACATTCCGTTACTTGTTAACCTATTGATATTCATGTCGCTGGCCTATTTATCGGGAAGGAATGTGGTAGAGAAAACAGCTATGTCTGCAATACATATTTTCACAATCACGTTGAAACTGTAGCTACCATTAATTAAAAAGGATGCACTTCTTCATTTTTAAAACACTGAGCAGCTTTTCAGATTAGCAAACCGTTACATTACGGGAAAACAAGCCCACACTATTTATTAACTTTTTCTTTAGTACTTTCGTACTGATGCTGCCCACATCAGGTTACACTGAGGTGACGTTTCGGATGTTCGAAACTTTTTTAAACTCATACATTTATTTCTGTGGCGTTACTTAGAACTTCCAAGAAGATTTTCAAAGCCGCCTATTATGAATATTTAAGCTGAACACATAGCAACTATGGTATTAAAGCCCTTAAATATTCAAAAAAGGCCATAAGCACTATGGCACTTAACATCTGAGGTCATCAGGGCCCTAGACTTAGAACTACTCTACCTAACTAACCTAAGGACATCACACACAGCCATGCCCGAGGCAGGATTCGAACCTGCGACCATAGCAGCAGTGCGGTTCCGGACTAAAGAGCCTAGAGCCGCTCCTCCACAGCGGCCGGCCCTTAAATATTCCTAGGCAAAATCTTTCTGTCTCCAAGATCTTATACAAATTTTTTTATTTACAGACAACCGGTTTCATTGGACTTTGCTGTCATCTTCGGATCTTCAAAAATTTTTACATAAAATGTGTTCATTTTGAGTCGAACCTCACAACAATGTGCAGCATTTTATCTAAATGACCCTTGCGGTGATGTTCAATTCAAAACGGACACATTTCATAGAAAAGAAGACGACAGCATTGCCTGTCGACACAGAGACCACCGACAGGGTCGTAATGTGTGATAGGCAGACATCTATCCAGACCACCACGCAGCAGAAATTCCAAACTGCATCAGAATACACTGCAAGTACTATGGCAGTTAGGCGGGAGGTGAGAAAACTTAGGTTTCACGGTCGAGCGGCTGCTCATAAGCCATACATCACGCCGGTAAATGCCAAACGACCCCTCGCTTGGTGTAAAGAGCGTAAACATTGGACGATTGAACAGTGGAAAAATGTTGTGAAGAGTGACGAATCACGATACGCAATGTGGCGATTCGATGGCAGGTTGTGGGTATAGCGAATGCCCGGTGAACGTCATCCGCCAGCGCGTGTAGTGCCAACAGTAAAATTCGGAGGCGGTGGTATTATGGTGTGGTCATGTTTTTCATGGAGGACGCTTGCACTCCCTGTTGTTTTGCGTGGCACTATCACAGTACACGCCTATATTAACGTTTTAAACATTTTCTTGGTTCCCATTGTTATACAGCAATTTGGGGATGGCGATTGCATCTTTCAACACGATCGAACACTTGTTCATAATGCACGGCCTGTGGCGGAGTGGTTACACGACAATAGCATCCCTGTAATGGACTGATGTACACAGAGTCCTGGCCAGAATCCTATAGAACACCATTGGGGTGTTTAGGAACGCCGACTTCGTGCCAGGCCTCTCCGTCCGGCATCGATACCTCTCCTCAATGCAGCACTCTGTGACGAATGGGCTGCCATTCCCCACGAAACCTTCCAGCACCTGATTGAACGTATGCCTGAGAGAGTGGAGGCTGTCATCAAGGCTAGCGGTGGGCCAACACCATGTTGAATTCCAGAGTTACCGACGGAGGAGGCCACGAACTTGTAAGTCGCTTTCAGCCAAGTGTCCGGATACTTTTGATCACATAGTGTATCATTTGACGTTCTTCCTTCTATAGTGCACCCAGATTTATTTTGCACGTGTCTACTTAATTAATGACAATTCGAATCAGCTGTTGCAGAGCGAAGTGCTGTACTATGTTATTTAATCATCAACACTGACTCTCGCGACTCTCAGTGGAAAGTAGACATCAGCCACTAATATTAAGTCACCCTTGGATTGTGTTTAAATCACATATACGATCGCAACAACGATTTCAGATATTACAAAGGAATTTCAATTTCAGTGGCAGCTGCTAGAAAAATCTACAGGCATCATCTGTTTGATGACTTTGTCGTTTTCAGATTGCTGGCCATACAGATAAGTATATCGTCAGCGCTATACCTAAAAACATTAATGAAACAAAAGTAAAAGCGGTAATCATAATAGCAGCACTGTGTAGGTCTATAATAAAGAACTAAACCAGTTGCGCCATATTCACCAGAGTAAAGAGGTAGAAACGTGAATACAAGATGAGACAGCTAAGACAGGAAGCCCTAAAATACATCCTGAACGAGGTAAGGTATCAAAATGCTTGATCGGTAAGTTAAAGGAGAGAAGGAGAGAGATTTCTGAACATAGTAATTTTAACTTTTATAACTGCCGAGTTATGATTTCCACTTCGTGTTTCTTAAATCGAACTATATACTTTTTGTCACATACGAAAGAGCTTTCGAAATGACTTCACTTAACATGTATGGAACTAGATGGAATTCTAACAAGATGACAGCGCCACTAAGCTGTATCTGAGCATCATGTTTCGTGTTCGACTAAGACCATGTGGGAAAAATTGCATTTTGGCCGTGGTCGCTATCTAGAGCAGTTGACATCTGTCTGCTTGTAGTCAGTTTGTTAAATTCAGGAATTCTTGCCCTGTGTGTAACTGAGATAGGCATTTCTAAACTCCAATATTCAGGATTTGGGGTAAGAGCGTTGCGTAATGGCGGTGAATTGACGTAACTCACTATTGCAGGAATATGTTTTACAGATGTGTATTAACGCTAGCGAGGTAGACCCTTGCTTCGGGTCGCGCCTTTGCCAGGTTTAATAGTATTATCTAGTTTTGCTTGAGTGATTTTCGTATATTAGTCGATTTTCATTTTACCTTCTCAATTACTACATTATATTACAAGAACATGAAAGTATACGAGGTAAATTTTCTATTTTTCTGTGTGTAAGGTACAGTAGATGCAAGTTGTCTCTTGCAAGACATTTTTATCTCATTTTCGCTAACTTTCATGCCTTTTCGTCAAATAACAAACGGAATTAATTTCAGATCCCCTATGAGTTATTTTCTTCCTAAAATAATCTCTCAGCTTTTTGACTTTGATGGTCAATCTTCGTTGTGCTCGTTTAGCTCTTCTTTACGTTCATAACTGCAGCGAGAATATTATTTCAAATACTCTGCCTTAAGAAGAATTAGAACTATTATAAACAGCCTCCAGCAGACAAGATATATTCCTTCTTGTATGAAGTGTTTCAGCCAAATAAGGCGGGTTTTTGTTAAAGAGAACTTCAAGAAACGCGTTGCAGTCCTGAATAGAGACTTTATTGTTTTCTGATTTATACTTATTGTCTATAGGTATTACGGAATACAACGTCCTCTGACATTTGCATTACATCTTTTTTTTTTTTTACAACAGGTAATGGATTTGCACTTTTAGGTGCCCTTGTAACGCCTGAAAATCTCCGTTGTCGATCGGTTTCCTTTTGTTCGTGTTAAAGGCTTCATCTGACATTGCGTTTCCCTGTAAGAGAGTTCTTCATACCTAATATTTCATTAACAGTAGTCCTACTGCGCTGTTGCTTATTCATTGGTCATATTTTACACAGAACAATCAGTTTTACTCGAAAACATTTCTAACGACAGGGTCGCTTAAACATTTCTTTGTTTATAAGAAATCGGTCGACAGACGAGGTAGTACTGCACGCTTTTGTACCGTACGTGTCCCTTCACGTTTCCACTTTACTATGACAACGGAAACAGTGGACCTAGGGATATTTAGGAGTGTGTAAGTCTCGCGTACAGTCGTGTGACACAAGTGATACCCAGTCACCTGACCATATTCGAAGTCCGTCAGCTCCGCGGAGGGCCCCATTCTGCTCTCTCGCGATGTCTAACGACTACTGAGGTCGATGATATGGAGTATCTGGCAGTAGGTGGCAGCGCAATCCACCTGATATGAAAAATGGATGTTTTTGGGGTTGTCGGATACTTTTTATCACATTGTTGTGGTCGTGGTCTTCAGTCCTGAGACTGGTTTGATGCAGCTCTCCATACTACTCTATCCTGTGCAAGCTTCTTCATCTCCCAGTACCTATAGCAACCTACATCCTTCTGAATCTGCTTAGTGTATTCATCTCTTGGTCTCCCTCTACGAATTTTACCCTCCACGCTGCCCTCCAATACTAAATTGGTGATCCCTTGATGCCTCAGAACATGCCCTACCAACCGATCCCTTCTTCTGGTCAAGTTGTGCCACAAACTTCTCTTCTCCCCAATCCTATTCAATACTTCATTAGTTATGTGATCTACCCATCTAATCTTCAGCATTCTTCTGTAGCACCACATTTCGAAAGCTTCTATTCTCTTCTTGTCTAAACTATTTATCGTCCATGTTTCACTTCTATACATGGCTACACTCCATACAAATTCTTTCAGAAAAGACTTCCTGACACTTAAATCTATACTCGATGTTAACAAATTTCTCTTCTTCAGAAACGCTTTCCTTGCCATTGCCAGTCTACATTTTATATCCTCTCTACTTCGACCATCATCAGTTATTTTGCTCCCCAAATAGCAAAACTCCTTTACTACTTTAAGTGTCTCATTTCCTAATCTAATTCCCTCAGCATCACCCGACTTAATTCGACTACATTCCATTATCCTCGTTTTGCTTTTGTTGATGTTCATCTTATATCCTCCTCTCAAGACACTGTCCATTCCATTCAACTGTTCTTCCAAGTCCTTTGCTGTCTCTGACAGAATTACAATGTCATCGGCGAACCTCAAAGTTTTTATTTCTTCTCCATGGATTTTAATACCTACTCCGAATTTTTCTTTTGTTTCCTTTACTGCTTGCGCAATATACAGATTGAGTAACATGGGGGAGAGGCTACAACCCTGTCTTACTCCCTTCCCAACCACTGTGTCCCTTTCATGTCCCTCGACTCTTATAACTGCCATCTGGTTTCTGTACAAATCACATAGTGTATATGAAAGAAATATTCTCCTGTTTCAAATGATACGCCAAAGAAATATTCTGCGCTTCAGTGTTAGAAGCTACAAAAAGTACTGGACTGCGTAATCTCAGTCCCTGGCGTAATGTACCGGCAAGTCGGCAGTGAACATGTAAACTTCTGAAGTACGTGACATCGCCACTGGCAACGCACCGCTGCTGTTAATTAGCCAAAGAAGCTTCATTATAATCCATGAGATTAGCAATGCTAGAACGGACGTGACAGGAAGTCCCGTCAAGTGAGCCTGTCAGGCGATAAGAACTTGGAGCGGCAGTCTGGTTAGACATCAGATGTGAGTCGGGAAGCTAAGGTAAAGCTTTGGGGGCCGGAGGGGGGGCGGGAGGGGACAGGCAGACAGAAGAGGGCTGTTGCGATAACAGAGACCTGGAGAGAGTAAGTACAAAGTGTGAGAAATTACTCTGTCTTTCCAGGTTTATTAACAAGAAGATGTAAAATTTACTTTACTTAAATGTGTATTTCTGCACAGGCCGTCACTGATAGGCTACAAAATGTCTTTGAAAAATCGTGTAGGTTTTCTGAGATTGATCTTGTGAACTAAAACTGGAGTAAACTGAACTGCTATTGCTCACAGCTCGTGTTCTGTGTTGTTATCGTGAACAACGCAACTGTGTAGTTACAGAAACGCTACGTGGTAAACGAGTCGCCAAAATCTGGAGCTGTATAACTGTACTTCTTAATCAATTTTGCGAAAGTGATTGGAAAACCAGAACTATGAACTAATAAGCTATCCCGTGAAACGGTATAGTATGGTACAAAGAGCAGTGCTACAATACAGGACGTCAGAATACGTTACTTGCAGTTCCAACTAAAAAAGCCAACAGAATAAAAAATGCGACATAAATCTACCAAAATGCCTCTACAAAAATGCGCCTTGATTTTTAGATACGCAATCTGGCTAGCAAATTTCCAGGCCCTAGACGATAAACATGCCACTGAAATTTAAATTCCTTTGTAATATCTGAAATCGTTTTTGCGATAGTGTATGTAATTTAAACACAACCTAAGATTGACTTAATACTTGTGGGTGATATGTATTTTTCACTGAAAGCCGTGAGAGTCAGCCTTGAAGGTTGAGTAACGTAGTACAGCACTTCGCTCTGCGATAGGTGATGCGAATTTTCGTCGATTAATTAGACTGTGTAACTGTTGTTTAACTAATTTTGCGAAAGTAATTGGAAAGCCAAACTATAAACTAATAAGCTATCCCGTGAAACGGTATTGTGTCGTACAAAGAGCAGTACTACAATACAGGACGTCACTGTACTTGACTTGCAGTTCCAACAAAAAAAAGCTAACAGAATTAAAAATGCTAAATAAATTTACCACATGAATTTTCAAAAAATAAATCACCAATATATTTCGGCAAAAAAGCGCCTTGATTTTTAGATGCGCAATCTGGGTAGCAAATTTCCAAACACTAGACAATAAACATGAAAATGTAACACTGCGTTGTGATAATAAGACTGCCTGGAAATGAAACGTAATCTGACGTAAACTCCACCTAACCTGAACTAATACATATTTCGAAAAGCAACACCTAACTATAAATGATCTTACTATTTCAAGTGTACTGTAACTAGCCTTAAAAAGTTTTCATGGAAACTTGGTGCTGCTGGAAGTGATGAACATAAAATACAGAGCGTAGTCACAAGCAAGTTAAATAGGAAAGGAAACCTTGCACAGTGAAGCTAAAGGGCATGTAACTCTTCTGAGTAGATTAAGTGTTGGCATTAGCCACTGTTTACCACAGGGTGCAATGCGGCAACACGCATAAGAAAATAATACTTTCGTCAGGGGACAGTGGTGGAACTTGAACTTGGTAAATGATTCAGAGTAAATGGCGTTTTCAAAATTGTTTCAAAAAGATTGAAACTCACTGTCTGTATATTACAACCATCATTACAAACATTTATCTTTTCATGAGAAATTTTACTGTGCCAGTTGATCGCTTTCTACAAGCTGTGAATCCAAAATAAAACAATAAAACTGGAGAGCCCGAAACAATAAAAAAAAATTCCACGAAATCCTTTCGTTATTCGAACACATTACAAATACTCGCAAGCAAACAGTGCAGTAGCAACATTGCCTCATAATCTTCACTTGTCCAATTACTGTTTACCAAATCATAATTCACAATTCATCGTTCTTTGTACATTTATCTGTGTGCTCTGTACGCTTTTTCCATTCCTGCTCAGTAGCATTGTCAATAGCCGACTCTCTCACTAGCTCCGCTTGGAATGCGTACTGTAACGACAATGATACTGACAGAAAGATAACTGTGCTTCAAGTCTGAATCTCCGTGGCGAAACATATCGACTATCTAAAATCCATTATACGCATACGAAATATGGCACAGAGAGTGAATGTAGAGCTTACATCACTTTTCTGAATACCATAAAGAAGCTACAAACCTTAAAAGTGTAGAAATATGCTGTCATAAGCTCTTCCATTGATGGACTGTTTTATCGCTGCAACATATACAAACAAGCTGAAACGTCATGACCACCTACTTAATAGCCAGTTAGCTCCTCAAAGTAAAGCTGCACAGCAATGATTCCACGTGGCATGGGTCCGACAAGTCATTGCTGGGTTTCAGTAGATTCGTGGTATTAGATGTGTACACAGAGCTCTAGGAATTTCAACAGATTACGGCCATTGGTTGGTGAGTACACATATAGCGCCCGATCGTGCCCCACCCGATATGTTCCATCGGGTTCATATCTGGCGAATTTAGTGGCCAAGAAGTTACGCTCATCAAACCATTGTAGCACGGTTCTCCCCTCGTAACATGCACAGCCATGTTGCTGGAAAATGCTATCGCCATCGAGAAAGACATCGACCATCAACGGATGTAGATGCTCAGCAGTACAGTTCTACTACTCCACCACTGCCCTGGTGCCTTTGATTACTGCCACAGGTGCCATGGAAGCCAAGATAAGAAAGTAAAGTGAATGGCTTCCTTGGTTGGTAGACCCCATAGGACAGGTTCAGCCAAATAACTGAAAATGTTTTCCAGTCATTCGTGCACAATGATACTGTCCTTTGGTCAAGAGAGAGTTTTGTGTTTAAGTGTATTTGATAAGTGTAGGTGACTAATGTGTGTAAGTGTAATGTCGTGCCTCAACAGCAACAGTGACACACAGTATCCATTACGAAATTTAGCTGGTTTATAATTTATATACGAAATCTCAGTATAAGTCAACGAATGATTTTGTGTTAAATAAACGCCAGCTTTTATTACTGCATAAATTATCATTGAAACTATAAGGACGTTTATTTTTAAACACAAATACGCACAAGAGATAAGCATTTACTTTAAAAATAACCAGTATCACTGAACTTGTAGTTCCAAATGTGTCATGGCCTTTACACGTTTTGCTAATGTGGCTTCCCTACTCGAAGTGCACTTCACGTTTTAGCACAGACCAATTCAGGCTGTTACATGCTGTACCACAACTGGACTTTTTTCAAGTGGTCATCCAAGGCTGATTTTACCGGTGTTCAGTTTTCACCACGCAAACACCACACAAGTGCACTGCGCTCGCAGTGTTACTGACTACATCCTGGAACTCTTCCATTTGGTCCGTATTTGCATATAAAAACAATAGTATCGGAATTGTGAGCCCGCCTTGATGCAAAAACATCTTGTTATTTGTTTGCTTATTTATACCCCAAATTAGTTTCGGGGACAAATATTACGATCAACTGTGGGTTTTTTAAATTTTAATTTTTGTATGTTATGGCACGTTTTTAAGAATAATTGTCGCTGTTTGCAGCATATTTTCTGCGCTTTTTTGTTGCCTTTTTTTTTTCAGCGTTCATCATGTCATCTGTAAGTTCGTAGGACGGCTCTCATCGGTGGGAAATCTCAAGAGTTGCTCCTAATAACGCTCTTACCAGCCATCCCATTGCTAGCCGGCAGAGTTGCATATTTTCGTACCTGAGACTACTGTCTGTTTGAACATTATAGTTGTCTGTTAGACGTGGCTCTATTGGAGTTGGAGCCTTTCCCCTGTTCTGAAATGACTTACAGAATCAACTATATGGGAACTTAGAGTTTAGTGCTGGGTTCATACCAGGATCTGATTTTTATTTTGTACGCAAACAAAACATCGTAAAAGGGAGACTCAAAAATTCAACCATTGCTAGTCTGTAAGGCTTCTTACTGTAATAATAAAAGTATCAGAGGAACCTTCGTAAAGGAAATCGTCTTTTTACGGTTCCATTCCACAGTAAGTAAAACCCCAATGCTTAAAAGATTTGTTGTTCATCTGTTCATCCATCTGTCTGTCTGTCCGTCTGTTAAGACCCCTTTTTCTCAGGAACTGTTAGAGTTATCAATTTGAAATTTATGTCCCGCACCAAGGTATACTGCCTCTTAACGATGTAAGACATTGAAGGATCTAAGTCAACGCAATCAAATGATACGGAAAGTTATATCACATCTGATACTCACAAACTCATTCATCAAAAGCTATAAGGTCTTTCCTGTTGACCTAAAAATTTGACAGAAAGCAGCGTTTTACAGTACAAGTAAAGGAAAAACTCCGAAAATAGTTAATTAGTAATTGAGTCACACAGGAATTTTTTTGCCATTTGTTACCCATTTGTCTGTCTGTCCATCTGTTAAGACCCCTTTTTCTCAGGAACAGGCAGAGGTATCAAGTTGAAATTAATGTCAAACACATTTTAACATTATGCCTTTCCTGTGGATGTATTTAATTTTTAAAATTTTTAATATTTCTTACATCGTTCACAGTGATCGAGCGTATAATTTTCTTCGACAACTCGTAACCGTTAGGTCTCTAACATGAAAGCTAGTTCTGTAGAACCGTTGTATAATGAACTTAGGGATGAGACAAGTTTTTAGTGTGTAACCCACACTTTGCAGCATACAGCACAACTTCAGTATGTTGCAGAAACAAATTTGGAGAATCATACGACAGCAGAAGAAAAAATTAAATAAAACTGTACAAGAAAAATCTTCAGTGGATTAGAAGTAACAGCCAGTTAGTTCAAGTTACAGATTTATTAAACCTTGATCATGGTTTCGACTGTTTTTAAAACGGTCTCCCTCAGGATATTCTGTACCTAAAATCACCTTGTCCGTAGCCAATTTTGGAGTGGTTGACTCTGTCCCGTACATGTCATCCACTTAATCATCATTTAAAATACATTATATAAAAGTAATAGCCGTCTACTGTAGAGCTTCGTCCTAAAACTTCTTAAAATATCACATACTTGACGCTGGAAGCAACAAAATACAGTATGCCACTCGAAATATTTGTATAAACTGACATTTAAATATAAAATGTGGCTTTGGATCCCTTGCATTTAAATGTCAACGACTCCAACATTGGCTACAGTCAGTGGGATTTTACGTATAATATCTTAAGACGAAGCCGGTTTTAAGACCGTCGGCACCATGTTCAACGTTTAGTAAACCTGTAATTTGCAATCGTTTGGCTGTTTCTTCTAATGCACTGAACGACATAAATGAAGAATGGTGGGTTAATGTTTAACACACTCGTATAAAGAAAACACTCTTGACCTCTTAGCCACAAACAATCCAGAGCTAATAGAGAGCATCATGACTGATACAGGGATTAGTGATCACAAGGTCGTTGTAGCTAGGCTCAATACCGTTTCTTCCAAATCCAGCAGAAACAAAAGCAAAATAATTTTATTTAAAAAAGCGGAATAAGTGTCACCAGGAGCCTTCCTAACAGACAATCTCCATTCCTTCCGAACTGACTATGCAAATGTAGACGAGATGTGGCTCAAATTTAAAGATATAGTAGCAACAGCAATTGAGAGATTCATACCTCATAAATTGGCAAGAGATGATACTGATCCCCCATGGAACACAAAACAGGTCCGAACGCTGTTGCAGAGGCAACGGAGAAAGCATGCGAAGTTCAGAAGAACGCGAAATCCCGAAGATTGGCTAAAATTTACAGACGCGCGAAATTTGGCTCGGACCTCAATGCGAGATACCTTTAATAGGTTCCACAACGAAACATTGTCTCGAAATTTGGTAGAAAATCCGAAGAAATTCTGGTCGTATGTAAAGTACACCAGCGGCAAGACGCAGTCAGTACCTTCGCTGCGCAGTGCCGATGGTACTGTTATCAACATCTACATCTACATCCATACTCCGCATACTGACGGTGTGTGGCGGAGGGTACTCTGAGTACCTCTATCGGTTCTCCCTTCTATTCCAGTCTCGTATTGTTCGTGGAAAGAAGGATTGTCGGTATGCTTCTATGTGGGCTCTAATCTCTCTGATTTTATCCTCATGGTCTCTTCGCGAGATATACGTAGGAGGGAGCAATATACTGCTTGATTGTTCGGCAAAGGTATGTTCTCGAAACTTTAACAATAGCCCGTACCGAGCTACTGAGCGTCTCTCCTGCAAAGACTTTCACTGGAGCTTATCTATCATCTCCGTAACGCTTTCGCGATTACTGAATGATCCTGTAACGAAGCGCGCTGCTCTCCGTTGGATCTTCTGTATCTCTTCTATCAACCCTATCAGGTACGGATCCCACACTGCTGAGCAGTATTCAAGCAGTGGGAGAACAAGCGTACTGTAAGCTACTTCCTTTGTTTTCGGTTGCATTTACTTACGATTTTTCCAATGAATCTCAGTCTGGCATCTGCTTTACCGACGATCTACTTTATATGATCATTCCATTTTAAATCACTCCTAATGCGTACTCCCAGATAATTTATGTTATTAACTGCTTCCAGTTGCTGACCTGCTATATTGTAGCTAAATGATAAGGGATCTTTCTTTCTATGTATTCGCAGCACATTACACTTGTCTACATTGAGATTCAATTGCCATTCCCTGCACCATGCGTCAATTCGCTGCAGATCCTCCTGCATTTCAGTACAATTTTCCATTGTTATAACCACTCGATATACAACAGCATCATCCTCAAAAAGCCTCAGTGAACTTCCGATGTCATCCACAAGGTCATTTATGTATATTGTGAATAGCAACGGTCCTACGACACTCCCCTGCGGCACACCTGAAATCACTCTTACTTCGGAAGACTTCTCTCCTTTGAGAATGACATGCTGCGTTCTGTTAACCAGAAACTCTTCAATCCAATCGCACAATTGGTCTGATAGTCCATATGCTCTTACTTCGTTCATTAAGCGACTGTGGGGAACTGTACCGAACGCCTTGCGGAAGTCAAGGAGCACGGCATCTACCTGTGAACCCGTGTCTATGGCCCTCTGAGTCTAGTGGACGAATAGCGCGAGCTGGGTTTCCCACGATCATCTTTTTCTAAAACCATGCTGGATCCTACAGAGTAGATTTCTAGTCTCCAGTAAAGTCATTGTACTCGAACATAATACGTGTTCCAAAATTCTACAACTGATCGACGTTAGAGATATAGGTCTATAGTTCTGCACATCTGTTCGGCGTCCCTTCTTGAAAACGGGGATGACCTGTGCCCTTTTCCATTGCTTTGGAACGCTACGCTCTTCTAGAGACCTACGGTACACTGAGGTTAAACTAAAGCACAATTTCCATTTATTTTGTTACTACTGGTCTGGTGAATCTAATAGACCTGTCTAGCAACGATTATTGCATCTCTGCTTGACCCATCCTATTATTTTTGTTATCAGTTTAAGCATTGAACTCAGTAGATTTATCCATCGGTAGTAGGATGGGGCGTCCTTATCTACTTATCTTTGTACGTATGAGTTGTAACACTAGTTCTATATTCTTTTGGAATTTTACTACCGTTTATTACACTCTTAACCTAATTGGTGTATTGTTCATTTAGTGGCTATACTCCATGCTTCACTAATCCATTGGGGATCCCACTTTCTCCTGGAGACGTCGTATTTTTGACAGATTAACAGCTTCTTCTACATCTGCGTGTGAAACAGTTATTTCATCATTAACTTGTATATTTATCTCTGATCTCTCTTCGTCTGGTGATTTTTTTAACTTTCTACATCTACATCTACATGATTACTCGACAATTCACATTTAAGTGCTTGGCAGAGGGTTCATCGAACCACAATCATACCATCTCCCTACCATTCCACTCCCGAATAGCGCGCGGGAAAAACGAACACCTAAACCTTTCTGTTCGAGCTCTGATTTATCTTATTTTATTTTGATGATCATTCCTACCTATGTAGGTTGGGCTCAACAAAATATTTTCGCATTCGGAAGAGAAAGTTGGTGACTGAAATTTCGTAAATAG
The DNA here is from genome assembly GCF_023864345.2 of Schistocerca serialis cubense. NCBI lineage: Eukaryota > Metazoa > Arthropoda > Insecta > Orthoptera > Acrididae > Schistocerca > Schistocerca serialis. Next base: position 1,238,439,664 of record NC_064638.1, read on the forward strand.
ATCTCGCCACGACGAAAAACGTCTTTGCTTTAATGACTTCCATCCCAACTCGCGTATCATATCTGCCACACTCTCTCCCCTGTTACGTGATAATACAAAACAGGCTGCCCTTTTTTGCACCCTTTCGATGTCCTCCGTCAGTCCCACCTGGTAAGTATCCCACACAGCACAACAATATTCTAACAGAGGACGAACGAGTGAAGTGTAAGCTGTCTCTTTAGTGGACTTGTTGCATCTTCTAAGTGTCCTGCCAATGAAACGCAACCTTTGGCTCGCCTTCCCCACAATATTATCTACGTGGTCTTTCCAGCTGAAGTTGTTCGTAATTTTTACACCCAGGTGCTTAGTTGAATTGACAGCCTTGAGAATTGTGCTATTTATCGAGTAATCGAATTCCAACGGATTTCTTTTGGAACTCATGTGGATCACCTCACACTTTTCGTTATTTAGTGTCAACTGCCACCTGCCGCACCATACAGCAATCTTTTCTAAATCACTTTGCAGCTGATACTGGTCTTCGGATGACCTTACTAGACGGTAAATTACAGCATCGTCTGCGAACAACCTAAGAGAACTGCTCAGATTGTCACCCAGGTCATTTATATAGATCAGGAACAGAAGAGGTCCCAGGACGCTTCCCTTGGGAACACCTGATATCACTTCAGTTTTACTCGATGATTTGGCGTCTATTACTACGAACTGCGAGCTTCCTGACAGGAAATCACGAATCCAGTCGCACAACTGAGACGATACCCCATAGGCCCGCAGCTTGATTAGAAGTCGCTTGTGAGGAACGGTGTCAAAAGCTTTCCGGAAATCTAGAAATACGGAATCAACTTGAGATCCCCTGTCGATAGCGGCCATTACTTCGTGCGAATAAAGAGCTAGCTGCGTTGCACAAGAACGATGTTTTCTGAAACCATCTTGATTACGTATCAATAGATGTTTCCCTTCGAGGTGATTCATAATATTTGAATACAGTATATGCTCCAAGACCCTTCTGCAAACCGACGTCAATGATATTGGTCTGTAGTTCGATGGATTACTCCTACTACCCTTCTTAAACACTGGTGCGACCTGCGCAATTTTCCAATCTGTAGGTACAGATCTATCGGTGAGCGAGCGGTTGTATATGACTGCTAAGTAGGGAGCTATTGTATCAGCGTAATCTGAAAGGAACCTAATCGGTATACAATCTGAAGACCTGCCCGTAACAAGCGATTAGAGTTGCTTCGCAACTTGTAAGGTATCTACGTCCAAGAAGCTCATGGAAGCAGCTGTTCGTGTTTCAAATTCTGGAATATTCCATTCGTCTTCCCTGGTGAAGAAATTTCGGGAAACTGCGTTCAGTAACTCCGCTTTAGCGGCACAGAACTATAGACCTATATCTCTAACTTCGATCAGATGTAGAATTTTGGAACACGTATTATGTACGAGTATAATGACTTTTCTGGAGACTAGAAATCTACTCTGTAGGAATCAGCATGGGTTTCGAAGAAGACGGTCGTGTGAAACGCAGATCGCGCTATTCGTCCACGAGACTCAGAGGGCCATAGACACTGGTTCACAGGTAGATGCCGTGTTTCTTGACTTCCGCGAGGCGTTCGATACAGTTCCCCACAGTCGTTTAATCAACAAAGTAAGAGCATATGGACTATCAGACCAATTGTGTGATAGGGTAGAGGAGTTCCAAGATAACAGAACGCAGCAAGTCATTCTCAATGGAGAGAAGTCTTCCGAAGTAAGAGTGATTTCAGGTGTGCCACAGGGGAGTGTCGTAGGACCGTTGCTGTTCACAATATACATAAATGACCTTGTGGATGACATCGGAAGTTCACTGAGGCTTTTTGCGGATGATGCTGTGGTATATCGAGTGGTTGTAACAATGGAAAATTGTACTGAAATGCAGGAGGATCTGCAGCGAATTGACGCAAGGTGCAGGGAATGGCAATTGAATCTCAATGTAGACAAGTGTAATGTGCTGCGAATACATAGAAAGATAGAACCCTTATCATTTAGCTACAAAATAGCAGGTCAGCAACTGGAAGCAGTTAATTCCATAAATTATCTGGGAGTACGCATTAGGAGTGATTTAAAATGGAATGATCATATGAAGTTGATCGTCGGTAAAGCAGATGCCAGACTGAGATTCATTGGAAGATCCCTAAGGAAATGTAACGGAAAACAAAGGAAGTAGGTTACAGTACCCTTGTTCGCCCGCTGCCTGAATACTGCTCAGCAGTGTGGGATCCATTCCTGATAGGGTTGATAGAAGAGATAAAGAAGATCCAACGGAGAGCAGCGCGCTTCGTTACAGGATCATTCAGTAATCGCGAAAGCGTTACGGAGATGATAGATAAGCTCCAGTGGAAGTCTTTGCAGGAGAGACGCTCGGTAGCTCGGTACGGGCTTTTGTTAAAGATCTAGTGATCGAGCAGGCCAAGGCAACATGTTGACACTCTGTAGAGCATGTTAGGTTACAACAGCGGCGTGTGGGCGTTGCGTTATCATGTTGTAAAAACTCTGGAATTCTGTTCACGAACTGTACAACAGGTCGAATTACTAGAACGGTGTAAAAATTTGCAGTCCGTGTACGTGGGATAGCCACGAGAGTGTCATACGAAATCGCATGGCCCAGACGCAGACAGGTTCGTTGCAGTCCTTCAACTAGACTTCTTCTAACAACACACCGCCGGCACTGGCACCGAGGCAGAACCAGTTTTCACCAGTTAAGGGGCTCCGGAACGCCCTATGATTGCAATGTTAAAATAACGCTTATAAGTTACATCTTTCCTCAGAAAGTATTTGAGGTAGGAAGTTGAACTTTTTACAGATTATTTATTGGAATATGGGCTACAACTTAACACAGGGATTTTACAAAATTTTAGTTCAGTTATTAAAGATGATTTTTTTTCAATTGTAATGAAAATTCACAACATTTTTTGCAATTTTTTATTTATATATTCAAAACATTACAGTTTTTTGGAAAAAGGCTGTGTTAAATTATGCAGAAGGTTCTGTGTAACATTTACTGAAAGTTTGAAACAAATATGTTTGGAAGATCCTTAGAAAACATGTAATTAGTATGAGAAAATAAAAGTTTTGGGAACCGAGCGACAAAGATTGGATTAACTTTTTAATGCATTCCAGGTCCTTAGGATGGATTATCTTCATCCTCTGCAAACTCCTCCTCCAGCTTCCTCTTGTTCCTCCTCCTGTTTACTCTTGCTTGTATTTCTAGACTCTTTACAGCCCTGTCTGCAGCCCGAAGGCGTTCCTTGTCTAAAGCAAGCATCGCTCGTTGTTGTGTTCGTAGATTTTGCTACAATTTTCTTCAGTTGCAGTTACTGCAACACTGTTCCAAAAGGTGGTCATGTATGAACGCTTATCACATTTCAGTTGTATTTCACTAGCAAGTCCTACGTGCTTTATTATGGAGAGTTCCAGACCAACCTCACTACAATGAATACATCTTACACAGTTTCAAAAAATTCCTTTGAGAACCGACATATCAAATATTTCATTCACATCCGATTCGCCCATAAAACATTCTTAGTTTTCACTCATTGAACCAAGCTTCTTCTGTGAAGTATTTTCTTTCCCACTTTGACTACTATGGGCAGGTGTACTTGAAAGGTTAGGTTCACTCACTTGGTTACCGTCTTTATTGTTTACAGTAATAACACATACCTTTGGCTTTCCAACATTTCTCCTTTTCTTAAAAGCCTTCAGAGGATTTCTAATAACTTTACTTTTACTCATTATTATACTTCAACAAAACAGAGACTCAAGAAACAGAATTAATTACGAATATTTTCGAGATAATGACAGAGTAAATAAACATGAAACAATCGACAATCACACCAGCGATATATATTGAACCATCACAGGTTAGCCACAACACATACTTTATCTCACATCACTAAAATGTACCTGATGAACACGGACGTTAATAATAACACCATTTGACAGCAGTTTAACAGCGCCACAGTGGGTCACGCCCATGTAGAACACATTTCAAAAAAAATTTAAAAATAGTTATAGTCTTCGGAATTGAATAAATTATATATCTATTAAAAGGTAATAGTCTGCATATTCAGAAAACGCATAAAAGTAAAAATTGAACTTTTCATAATTTTGAGCCTTTCCGGAACCCCTTAACACAACAGATCTCCAACCTGCCGTCTGAAGTCTCAAATGGCGGTGGTTTGAGGTGGCTGGAGTGCACACTGTAGGGCATTTGGCTCGAAGCTGTCCTTGAAGTAACCGGTTTTTAGCAGTTCGTTGTGACACTGTGGTGCCAACTGCTGCAAAGAAACCTGCCGTGGATGCAATACGATGCGTCACCAGAGTCGTACATCGAACACGGTGGTCCTCTCTTTCAATAGCGTAGTTGTCAAGAGTCCGTGCTCCTTGCCACCGTACATTCACGTGACCACATCTGCCAGCAATCATTGTAGTGTCATTACACCATCTCGTTCAAACTCAGTTTATAATGGCGTCTTTGTCGCCTTGAAGACATTCTTGACTAACACCAACTCACCATGTCCAGTCTCAAAGGTAAGCAACTCTCACGAACGTAACAGCGTGTATTTAAAGTAAACCTGACCTGCTACCTGTACAATTCGTACACCAGTGGCTCGAAATTTGGATAGACGTCATCTTTGAGATGTAGAAACGCGCTATCCATCTTTCGTTCATGTCGCAACGTTTTTCCGTCAGTGTAATATCAGTGAAACTGGCAGCATAATTACTTTCGACTGGAGCAGTCTCCACAGGGGTCATCGGTTGAATGTGAACAGTGTACCGACTCGTATCTACAGCTGCCTTTATTCTCTCATTAGTTTCATTATTTTAGTCATGAGTCTTCTGATTGTTTTGATGTGGCCCGCCACGATCTCCTCTGCTAACCTCTTCATCTCAGAGTATCACTTGCAACCTACGTCCTCAAGTATTTTCTGGATTTATTCCAATCTTTCTCTACAGTTTTAATGTCCTACAGCTCCCTCTAGTAACATGGAAGACATTCTTTCTCTACAGTTCTTTCTCTCCACAGCTGACTCTAGTAACATGGAAGACATTTCCTGCTGTCTTAACAGATGTCCTATCACGCCGTTCCTCCTTGTCAGCGTTTTCCTTGTAATCCTTTCCTCTCTGTTTCTGTAGAGAACCTCATCATTCCTTACCTTACAAATCCACCTTAACATTAGCCTGCAGCTCCATACCTCAAATGCTTCGATCCTTCTCTGTTCCAGTTTCCCACGGTCCATGTTTCACTACCATACAATACTGTGCTCCAATGTATATTCTCCAAAATTTCTTTCTCAGATTAAGGTTTGTGTTTCATACTAGTAGACTTCTCCTCGCCACGAATACCCTTTTTGCCAGTGCTAATCTCCCTTTTAAGTTCTCGTTGCTCCATCCGTCATTTGTTATTTAGCTGCCTCGGTGGCACAATTCCTTAACTTCATCTACTTAATGACCATCAATTGTTGTGTTAAGCTTCTTGCTGCTCTCATTTCTGCTATTTTTCATTACTTTCGTTTTCTCCGATTTACCCTCAGTCCATATGCTACCCTCATTAGACTGTTCATTCCATTCGGCAGATACTGCAATTCTTCTTCACATTCACTGACGATAGCAATGTCATCACCGAAATTTATCGTTGATATTCTTTCACTTTGAACCTTTCCATTATTTTCGTTTTTCCTTCTTCGATGTTTAGACCGAACAGCAGGGGCGAAAAACTACATGACTGTCTTACACCTTTTTTAATCCGAACTCTTTGTTTTTGGTCGTTCACTCTCATTGTTACTTCTTGGCTCTTGTACTGGGTGTATATTACTTGTTTCTTTCTATAGCTTTTCCCTATTTTCCTCAGAATTTATAACATTTGCACCATTTGACACTGTCGAATGCTTTTTCCAGATCGACAAATCCTATGAACGTGCCTTTATTTTACTTTAGTATTGTTTCCATTATTAACCCAAACGTCAGAACTGCCTGTCTAGTGCCTTTCCATTCCCTAAAGCAAAAATCATCGTCACCTAACACATCCTCAATTTTCTTTTCCATTCGTCTGTAAATTATTATTCTCAGCAACTTGGACGCACGAGCTGTTAAGCTGATTGTGCGATTATTCTCGCTTTTGTCGGCTTTTGCAGTCTTCGGAATTGTGTGGCTGATATTTTTCTGAATGTCAAATGGTTTATCGCCCATTTTATACATTCTACATACCGGCGTGAATAGTAGTTTCGTTGCCACTTCCCCAATGATTTTAGAAATTCTGATAGGATGTTATCAATCTCTTCTCCCTTATTTGAGATTAAGTTTTCCGAAGCTCTTTTAAATTCTGATTCTGATACTGATTCCCCTGTACATTTTGTATCGACTCCCGTTTCTTCTTCTATAACATCACACAAATGTTCCCCTCATAAAGGTCTTCAGTGAACTCTTTCCACCTATCCACTCTCTATCCTGCATTTAACAGTGGAAAGCAAACTGCACTCTTACTGTTACAGCCCTTGCTTTCAATTTCACCGAAGGCTGTTTGATTTACCTATTTGCTGAGTCAGTCCTTTCGAAGACCACTTCTTTTTCTATTTCTTCACATTTTTCATTCATCCATTTCCTCTTATCTTTCCTACATTTCCCATTGATTTCTGTTTTCCTGACTTTTCCTGATCATATTTGTACTTCCTTCTTTCATCCATGAACTGAAGTATTTCTTCTGTTAGGCATAGTTCCTTCGTACTTAACTACCTTCTAACTGCATTTTTCTGTACAACTTCTGTAGTTACCTTTTTAGAGATGTCCATCCCTGTTCAACCGGAATACATACTGAGCTGTACTTTACCGCAGCGTGTAGAGCCTCAGAGAACTTCAAGTGTATCTCTTCATTCCTTAGTATTTGCGTGTTGCACTAATTTGCGCATTGATTGTTCCTGACTAATCTCTTAAGCTTCAGCCTACTTTTCATCAGGGACTCCTGCCCGACCACGACGTAATCTAACTGGAATCTTCCCGTATCTCCCGGTCTTTTCTTAGCATACTTCCTCTTCCTTTGATTCTTGAAGAGAATATTCGCTATTATCACTTGAAATTTAATGCAGAACTTAATTACTTTTCTCTTCTCACATTCCTAGTACCAAACCGATACTCTCCCGCAACCCTTTCGTCTGTTCCTTCCCTGACAAATACAGTACTGTCCTCCATGACTTGAAAATTTTGATCTCTGTGTATTAAATCACCTGTTCAATATCTTCATACGCTGCCTCTATCTTCTCATGCTCATCTTGCGACTTCTTCATGTGTACCTCAACTATCGTGTCGGTGTTGGTCACTTGTCCATTCTAGTGAGAACAACCGTATCACTGACCTGTTCATAGTAACTCACTCTGTGTCATACCTTCCTATTCGTAAGAATTCTACTATTGGCACGTCGTTTTCTGCTGCTGTTCATACAACCTTATACTCATGTGGCCAGAACCTTGTAATCTGTCCATTTCACTTCACTGACCCCACTGATCAAGACTGATCCTTTGAATTTCCTTTTCCAGATTTTCTAGCTTCCCTAGCACGTACAAACTTGTGACTTTCCACACCCCGACGTTACAACTCAATCTATATTACATTGTCATCTCCACCTTGGCAGTCCCCTCCTGGCGATCCGAGTGGGAGACTATTCCGGTATCTTTTGCCAAGGGAAAGATCATACTGACACTTCTTCAATTAAAGGCCACATTTTCTGTATAAACACATTATGTGTTCTTAATGATGTGGTTTCCCTTGCCTTCTGCATCCTCATGTCGTTGATCATTGCTGATTCTTCCGCGTATACCAGCAATTTCCCGACCCCAAGGAAAGGAGAGTGCTCTGAAACTCTGTCCGCTCCTCCGTCCTGTTTGACAAAGCCGTTGGCTGTCCGTGGGTGACTTATTATGCCGGAAGTCTTCGGCCACTATTGCTGATGATTTTTATTCAGAATTCAAGCTGTGGCGGAGCTCCAACGCAGGACCGAAGACGTTTGATTACTGATCAAGGACGGTACTCCTGGACCATGGATGGCTATTGTTACTTAGCAACCAATCCCGCGAGAGGGACTGCCTGCCTGTCTGATTTAGGAGCACTTTCCGGCAACGTTGTTCTCAGTGTGTTTTTCCTCGAGTACTTCAGAATCTTTGTGTTGCCGCTGACCAGTGTATATAAGAGAGACTTACCCGCGCCGCATTGGAGGAGATGCACTGGGATATGAATGGAAGGAAGCGTGCCATCGTTTGAAGGTTTGGGCTAGTGACAAGCCGAGACACACTGTACCTGAGAAACCAGCTGCTGGCGACTTCGTCCACAGCACCACCATTGTAGCACCGAAGGCAATTCATTTGGTGAGAAGCTTTTTCAAACACACCTTTTCAGCTCTCTGGTGATCTACGGTGAGTGGATTGTGTGTTGCATAAGAAATACCTTTGCTAAGCTTCATCCGGTGTCTCATTATTGTGGCAGTGCAGTTTAACTTTAGTTGTGCTCCCACTGCAATTTGTAAAGCTGTAGACCACTGCCCCTGGAGTTCATATATGTATACCGACTTTGGGTTACGTATTATTTATAATCATACTCAGTATTAGTATTAACTGCGTGTCCTATGGTTTTTAAATGTTGATGATTCTTTTATTTGATATTACCAGATTTTCTTAAGTTTATGTTCATAACATTGAAATTTTGGGGTTTACATATTCTACGTGGTGTCTAAACTTGTTTGCCGCCGGTGTAGCCTTGCGGTCGGAGGCAGCCCTGTCACAGTCCGTGCGGCTCTCCCCGTCGGAGGTTCGCCGGCCGCTGTGGCCGAGCAGTTCTAGGCGCTTGTGTCTGGAACCGCGTGATTTATACTGTCGCAGGTTCGAATCCTCCATCGGGCATGGATGTGTGTGACGCCCTTAGTTACATTTAAGCAGTTCTAAGTTCTAGGGGACTGATGACCTTGGATGTTGAGTCCCATAGTGCTCAGAGCCATTTCAACCATTTTTTGAACCGTCGGAGGTTCGAGTCCTCCCTCAGGCGTGGGTGAGTGTGTTGTCCATAGCGTAAGTTAGTTTAAATTACATACAGTAGTGTGTAGGCTTATGGACCAATGACCTCAGCAGTTTGGTCCCATAAGACCATACCAAAAATTTGCAAATTTTGAAAAACTTTTTTATTTACGTATGTTTATTAATGCGCATGTTTAATCTGTTTACACTTTACGAAACAGTTTTAAAATATATTTTACTGCATAAATTGTCTTGCCAGGCAAGGTTTGCATCCAGTTTTGTTATAAATTCTTTAAGTGTCACTTTTTCACGTAATTAGTCCTTTGTAGTTAATTTTAAGCCTTATAACTATTAGCTTGTGCAGTTTTTTAATGATTCTGTGTAGTACTGGCTTAATAAGTTAAATATATATATTTAGGCAATTTCCATTCCCATCTCGTCGCCCTCAGATTCGTAATAAGTTAATAAGTTGCTTGTTGTGTATGTTAAGAAAAACAATTTGCTTGTTCTTGGCTTTCTTATATGTGTTGTGTACTTTTTAGTTATTGTTACAGCTACCTTTGTCACTAATTATCGACCCAACAGAAATACAAGGGTTTTATGTCTGAAAAAGTGACAAATCTGTATTTTGGGCTGCCTGTTACAAATCAGAGGGGATGATACTGGCGAGACACGTGCCGCTGTGTGTGTCTTTGCTCACCCTTACTCTCTAATGTGTAAGAATACATCGAGTTCTTGGAATGGCAAGGCACGCCGTTTGATAGTAAAGAAGAATCTTTGCTGGATTAGATCGAAAGCCATGGAGCAGCTGATTGGTTGTCGAATTGTGGAGATACATAAATGTCTAGAATATATATTTAAGACATTACCAAATCTTATTTTACTCATAATTCAGTACGCACACTGGTGCAAAAAATATGTTGAACTGTAGCTCTCCATGTGATTGGAACAATACTCCGTAATACGAGGGTTGCCCAGAAAGTAGGTTCCGAACGGTCGCGAAATGGAAACCACAGTGAAAACCAGAAACGTTTTATTTGGAACAGTTTCATACACCTTCCACCTATTTCTCTGCATAGTCGCCGCACCAACTTCGAGTTTTGTCGTAGTGTTCTATCAACTTTCTCGTATCCTCGTCATAGAATGCAGCCGCCTGTGCTTTCGTCCAGTTATCTGCACTGGTCTGCAGCTCGTTATCTGTGGAAAAATTTTGCCTTCATAGCCAGCGGTTCTTGTGAGCAGAGATGAAACTCATGGAGAGCCAATTACGGACTGTATTGTGGGTGAGCAAACACTTCTACAGGAGCGTCTTCATTGCCAGTGGAGTGTGCGGCCGAGAATTGGCATGAACTGCTCCACAGTTGTGTTATGTGGGCTGCGTGACACAGGCGAAATCTCTAACCGGGCCCTCATACTTGGTGGAAGACGCTATTCCCTACGCATCTTTACGTGGTCACTGTTGACTCAAAACTGAAAAGAGCGACGTGACACGATCTACGGGCATAATAGATGCACTGCCCAACACATCTGTGCAAAGCTTTACCGGATTTGCCCAGTGCTTTCCATTTCGCGGCCGATCGGAACTTACTTTCTGGACAACGCTCGTATTTAAAATTTCTCATTCAGTCACTCAGTCACTCAGTCTGAGTGGAGATGTTGCCGAGGCTTGGAATAATGGTGGCACATTAAAAGACTTAATCAGGGGAGTTTATCCAAAAGGGTTATGAACGGGCTGACGAACCAGTATTTTTTCTGAGTACAGGTTCCCGGTGAGACACTCTTCCAAATAGGGAACAAATTAAATCCGCTACTTTTCCAGAGTGCTTAAGAGACACTGAAGCAGAGGATGTAACTAATATTTTAGAAGATCGCGTCTGCATATCATCTGCTGATAAAACTAGTCAATTTGTTGAACTCAGCAGAGAAAGGCACTTTTCACGTAGTTATTCTGAAGAATTATTTGTTGAAATTGTTCCTGCTGCTATTAATGGGACATCGTCATTGAACAAAAGCAAACCGGGCAGAGCAAATAAGATGAACGTTTATCGAGCGTATTATTGTCCGTGGAGGTGGCTTACCAGACAGTTTATGCGCATCAGGGTAATGCATTCACTTCCCTGATGGCAGGCAGCTATGAAGCCGGAAGCCAGAAGCTGTCCTCTCTACTGACGCTACTTTCGTTTTTAGAAATTTCAATAGCTTCTTGGACTTTTTTTCATAAATGTGCGTTTCCCTAACCAGAACACATATATTGTTGAATAAATGTCAAGGCCTTCGTTCTCCGTACGCTCTTAGACACTCTAGGACACAAAGTGTATTGGAATGCTACTGGTACAAATAGGTATTTAGATGACACATCGCACCATAACACAGCCCAGAAGCATACAGCGTTCAACACTCTTCAGTTCCCCTCCATATTAGTGATAACAACAGCTTGTAATCGGAGTTCGATTTCTTAAAGAAAAAAAAGAAAGTTAATGCCTACAATAGCTTCTCCATAGACAGAGCCTTTGAAGAGTAAAGTGTTAATTATCATGCGACGAATGACGAGGAGCCACCTTGGTTCTAGGGTCAGCAGATTTCTACGGAAAAATGGTGTACACATCTCTTTCTTCAGTCAAATCAAAATTAAAGACTTCACTGATGCAAAACGGATGCATCTGATGACGTGTGGCTGACGCAGATCGATATAGACTAAATGGAAAGGACTGTTAAAGAACATGTTACGAAAGTCGAAGCCAACGAACGTCCAAACCAACATGTCAAATATGCGGAAGCGGAACATCACGAGAAATATGGCCTTCACATAGGGCTGAATGACGAAGGTGTGCTGGATAAGGAAACGCACATTTACGATTTATGGATGGAAAGCTTGAGAAGCGACTAAAATTTCTAAGAACCAATGTAGCTTCAATAGATAGTACGGGTATCCCCTTTCGGCTTTATGTCCTCCCCACCCACCATGAAAGAAGCGAATACGCGACATGGTGCGCGACCAATAGATGCAACGTCGAGGAAGTCACACCTCCGGATGATAATCTTTATGATATACATCCCCCATCACTTGCCTGCCTGTTTCTTTTCCACCCAACGACGGTGGGTCAACAATATCAGGTGGTAGAATTTTAACCAGTAACTCTTTTTCAACATAAATACGGGAATAAATCTTTTCTATCCAATGAAGTTGGCCTAACAATAGTAGCCACAGGAATTATAGCTAGTAACCCTACCTCTTCAGCATCAACACGTTAAAGCCCACTTATTGTCCAATGATTTTGGCCCACCAATGGCAGCCACAGTAATTTTACCCTAGAATCCAGCTTCTACAACATAACGCGGGGAACGGATTGCTACACTCGTCTTCGACAGTGTTCAGTTAAGCGTGGATACCACAAGATCCTGAACAACTTCTACATATGCATCTACATCCGTACTCCGCAGGCAACCTGACGGTGTGTGGCGGAGGGTACTTTAAGTACCTCTATCGGTTCTCCATTCTATTCCAGCCTCGCATTGTTCGTGGAAAGAAAGATTGTCGGTATGCCTCTGTGTGGGCTCTAATCTCTCTGATTTTATCCTCATGGTCTCTTCATGAGATAAACGTTGGAGGAAGCAATATACTGCTTGACTCCTCGGTGAAGGTATGTTCTAGAAACTTCAACAAAAGCCCGTACCGAGCTACTGAGCGTCTCTCCTGCAGAGTCTTCCACTGGAGTTTATCTATCATCTCAGTAACGCTTTCGTGATTACTAAATGATCCTGTAACGAAGCGCACTGCTCTCCGTTGGATCTTCTCTATCTCTTCTATCAACCTATCTGGTACGGATCCCACACTGGTGAGCAATCCTAGCAGAGAGCTCCAAACGTCTATCGTATTGCAGAAATATGATGCGGCCTAGCAACGCAGAGTTTTCCCTTCAATGACAGGGGCCACGTAAGCCTGCAAAGTTAGGTATATTGTAAGATAAAATAAAGAAGAGGGACCACAAAGAAATTTTCCAAATGGAAGGAAAGGCGGTAGATGTGACATGCATATACAGACTGACAAATGATAAAAATTTCAGAAAAAACTGTTTTATTCAAGAGGAAGAGCTTCACCAACTGAGTAATGGTCCACCTGTAGTGGACAAACAGTTATTAGGCATGGTACTGTTGATGTACGTCGTCCTGCGGGGTATCGCGCCAAATTATGTACAGCTGACGCCTTACAGCTTCAAAATACCGATGGGGTTGGAGAGCCCTGTGCATAATGCTTCAAGCGTTCTTAATTGGGGAGAGATCCGGTGACCTCGTTAGCCAAGGTAGGGTTTCGCAAGCACAAAGACAAGCAGCAGAAACTCGCGCCATGAACGGGCGGGTATTATCTTGCTGAAATGGAAGCCCAGGAGCCCAGGATGGCTTTCCCTGAGGGCCACAGAATGGAGTGTAGAATGTCATCGACATACAGCTGTAGTGTGAGGGTGCTGCGGATGACAACCAGAGTTGTCCTCTACGAAAAGAAATGGCACCCCAGAACATCACTCCGGGATCTCAGGTTTTATAGCGAGCGACAGTCAGATTGGTATCCCACCGCTATTCGTTGTGTCTCCGGACACGGTTTCCCTGGCAATTGGTGCTCAGTTCCAAGTGGAATTTTCAAATATGTGTGAATTCTTAAGGGACGAAACTGCTGAAGTCATCGGTCCCTAGATTTACGCAATACTCAAACTAACTTATTCTATGAACAACTCACACCCATACCCGAGGGAGTACTCGCCGCGCAATCCGTGACACGGCGTCCTAAACCGCGCGGCCACTCCGCGCGGCAGTTCGAAGCGGAGACTATAACCGAAGACAGTCTACTCGATTCAGTAAGACGTTTCTGGGGACGTGCTGAACAGCAGTAGGATACCAGCCAGACAAGGCAACTTGCATTAGTAAGGTCGCTGCCGACCACCGAGTGCTTGGGACGTCACTCACTGCCAACAAGTCGCAACTGACGCTTGGGCAGGCACCATCAAAGTACTGTGTGTAAGGCATCAAGTAACGAGGAATACGCCTTGTGACCAGGCACTGACGACCTTGCACCCTCCTCAACACTGGAGAACTCAAACAGCAGCTCCTTGTACACATAGTTTTGTGCAAGAGCCGGCATGTCTATGTTTGTAGACGTTTGAAACGTCGTAACGTTGAGGTTGCAATAACAGTATCAAAACTTCTCCTGCTGCAAGCAGAAACACAGATATCAAAATAGGCAGATAAATGGCTTTTAAAAAGAAAGCAGTTCAGACGACAATAAATTAACTATTTTAATTCCAGTAACCGGTTTCCATCTATACGACTGTCTCTGGACGGAGGCACCGAATGATGTGAAGAGCCTGTTAATGGAGTGCTGTGATTACCAGCTGCCACTTGTCACTAAAGGCGCCTTTATCTGGTGACAGGTACTAAATGGTACTCATAGTAACTCCATGAACCAGCTCCTCACGTCATCTGGGTCCTTTTATCTGAAGACGGTCGTACGGACGAAAACAGTTACTGGAATGAAAATAATTTATTGTGATATGGAACGCATTTTTCTTACAATATTAAGTAAGAACGCTGTGTTTCCTCAGTAACAGCAAAATTATCAAATAAATCCCTGCCTGAAACAGAACAAAAGGTATGTGAAATTAAAGCAGTGAGTGGCTATTGGTAAAGAGGGAAAAAAGAAGGGGTGTGATGATTGACGACAGTCTTATTAAGAAACTACAAGAGGGAACATTGGCTGCTGAACCATTCGCACCGTCTGACACACCAACACAGGCGCCCACGAACTTCTACCGTAACAGATGCTGTAAAACAAGTGACTGTCGCCGCAAAGCTGCGACCTGTAGAAAGCTGCTCCGCTGAAGCCATTCGGCGCAGATGCCGGCGCGGCACGACGAATCGCTCCACATTTCCAGGCTTGTGCAGAAAAAGAGTCGAGGGGTGTGTGTGCCGTATGTCAGGAGCCACGCGTGTGCGTGGGCTGGCTGGTTCCGCACGCAGTGTAAGGCGGCGCTATTTATGTGCGACATTAGCCTCCGGCTGCAAACCCCCTGGTGTTGGGCCGTGGAGAGGGACCATCATTACTCAGCCAGCTAGGACTGGGGCGATGAGAAAAGTAGGGGGGGGGGGGGAGGGGGAGAGGTGAGTAGGTGACGGTAGGCTCCACGAATCGTCGACGTCTCTAGTCCCCTCTGAGGCCTAATTATTTCGTCGCTCGCCACTACTTCGAAGGACGACAGAACAATCCTGATGAAGACTACAGTGTCGAAGGATAAGACCGATATTGCACCTTATCAGTCATTATCTTATACAGAATATTCACAAAATCAGCGAACTCAGTGAATTTTTGGCTTTGGTGTACGTACTACATCCTCTGTAAGTATTGGAACGTTTCTTCTGGACACTTATACAGGGTCAGTCATGAGCAAAGATACATGCTTTGAGAAGCGATAGTATTAGTGATTCTGAACCAAAAAGTTCACATTGATATATGCCCTATTGCGAATGGTTTCAGAGATAGATCACGTCAAATATCACTTTTGTACGTTGCTCTTTAATAGCTCGAAAACCGTACACTCCAACGAAAACGTTTCTCAGTGCACAGTTAAATTAAATTAAATTAGCTGCAAAGAAGGTCCTATTTATTTTTTTCTCAAGGACTGACAGTGTGCCCGGAGATATCGCGAGAATATTGAAAATCCCGCGCGATGTGCGTGAGTCTCAGCTTAGGTACTTCTTGCAGGCCAGTTTCAGGTAGTTTTCCGACTTGATAGACCACAAACTTCCGTTATCAAAATGTTCGTCTCAACCTCCTCTATATTACTGTGGCACGTCGTAAACACTGGCAATGACTAATACAGAAAATAAATATAAATGTACATTAAAAGTTTTCTACCTCGGAAACTATTCGGAACAGGGCATATGTCCACATGAAGTTTTTTGTTCAGAATCATTAATGCTATCACCCGTCAAAACGCGTACCCTCCCTCCTGACTCACCCATAGAAAAGTAGGGCAGAATTGTTTTACTGTGAACAGATTATTGATACGATTGTTCTGATCAAAATCGACAGCAAACCAACACCGCCAACGATGCTTCAGGTATACACGCTGACGTCGCAAGCTGAAGATGAAGAGATAGAGAATGTGTATGAGTATATTGAAAGGGTAATACAGAACGTAAAGGCGAATGAAAATCTAATAGTCACGGGGGAGTGGAATGCAGTTGTAATGGAAGGAATAGGAGAAAAGGTTACAGGTGAATATGGGCTTGGGATAAGAAATGAGAGAGGGGAAAGACTAATTGAGTTCTGAAACAAGTTTCAGCTAGTAATAGCGAATACTCTGTTCAAGAATCACAAGAGGAGGAGGTATACTTGGAAAAGACGGGGTGAAACGGCAAGATTTCAGTTAGATTACATCATGGTCAGACAGACATTCAGAAATCAGATACTGGATTGTAATGCATACCCAGGAGCAGATATAGTCAGATCACACTTTAGTAGTGACGAAGACTAGGCTGAAGTTTAAAACATTAGTCAGGAAATATCAATACGTTGATTATTGCTGATTCTTTCGCCATTAGGGGCAATTTTCCACCTAAAGGATAGGAGATTGCCCTGAGTCTCTGTTCTCTCCTCCGCCCTTTTAGAAAAGCAGTTAGCAGAATGAGGGAGACACCTCATATGCCGGAAGTTTTCTGCCGCCAATGATTATTATTAATCAAAATTTAAGCGGTGGCGGCGCTCGTACCTAGGAACAAGACGCTACCCCTGGACCACGGGTGCAGAATATAGACAACGTTAAATCGGCTGGCTCTTCTGGTGATGGTGCTTCATTCCCCAAAGGTAAATGTGTGGTGCAGCTTGATAGCTTCCTTTATCTAGGGCCTTATTTTTTCGAGGAGATGTGTGCTGCCTGTCCAGTTGCCTGTACCGTCACTCGCATTCGGTACATGAGTCTTCCACGCACCAACGTTTTTACAATTCCTTGGATCTATGTGTAGGATCAACTTTGTGCAAAGTCGTGCTCCACCACACACTGCACGATCTGTGAAGCAGCTGCTGCAGCAGCTTTTTGGAAATGCTTGTTGTCAGCCGTCATTGCCCTACAGCCTGCCAGTCCAGGTCTCGTGTTCTTAGTCCGTGTGACTTCTGGCTGTGTGATTATTTGCAAGATGCTGTGATTAGTACTCAGACTACTATCCTAGCTTAAGTAACGGCACGCATTGCGCAACACATTCTGAACGTGACCCCTGAAACCCTCGAATCTGTTGTGGAACACGCAAAGTCACAATCCAATATCACTAACATAAATTTTGCTGCCGAATTCTAGAACATATTCCGAGTCCGAAATAACAAATTTCATAGGGACCAAGATGCTTTAATCCATAAATCAGCACGGTTTTAGAAACCATCGCTCGTTTGAAACTCAGCTTGCCCTTCTCTCACATGATATACAGGGTTATTACAAATGATTGAAGCGATTTCACAGCTCTACAATAACTTTATTATTTGAGATATTTTCACAATGCTTTGCACACACATACAAAAACTCAAAAAGTTTTTTTAGGCATTCACAAATGTTCGATATGTGCCCCTTTAGTGATCCGGCAGACATCAAGCAGATAATCAAGTTCCTCCCACACTCGGCGTAGCATGTCCCCATCAATGAGTTCGAAAGCATCGTTGGTGCGAGCTCGCAGTTCTGGCACGTTTCTTGGTAGAAGAGGTTTAAACACTGAATCTTTCAGATAACCCCACAGAAAGAAATCGCATGGGGTTAAGTCGGGAGAGCGTGAAGGCCATGACATGAATTGCTGATCATGATCTCCACCACGACCGATCCATCGGTTTTCCAATCTCCTGTTTAAGAAATGCCGAACATCATGATGGAAGTGCGGTGGAGCACCATACTGTTGAAAGATGAAGTCGGCGCTGTCGGTCTCCAGTTGTGGCATGAGCCAATTTTCCAACATGTCCAGATATACGTGTCCTGTAACGTTTTTTCGCAGAAGAAAAAGGGGCCGTAAACTTTAAACCGTGAGGCATCCAGAAGCTTTAAACTGCGCATACCATCGCCGAATGGTGTTAGCAGTTGGTGGATCTTTGTTGAACTTCGTCCTGAAGTGTCGTTGCACTGTTATGACTGACTGATGTGAGTGCATTTCAAGCACGACATACGCTTTCTCGGCTCCTGTCGCCATTTTGTCTCACTGCGCTCTCGAGCGCTCTGGCGGCAGAAGCCTGAAGTGCGACTTCAGCCGAACAAAACTTTATGAGTTTTTCTACGTATCTGTAGAGTGTCGTGACCTTATGTCAATGAATGGAGCTACAGTGAATTTATGAAATCGCTTCAATCATTTGTAATAGCCCTGTACAACCAACTACCGATAATGGGCAACAGGCAGATTCAGTATTCCTATATTACCGAAAAGTATTTGACACACTACCACACTGTAGACTGTTAACAATGGTACCAGCACACATAATATGTTCCAAGATAGGTCAGTGGCTCGATGAATCCTTAAGTTATAGAACTCAGTAAGTTGTCGTTCAAGGAGAATGTTCATCAGAGATAAGAGTATCGTCAGGAGTCGGCCAGGGAGGTGTGATGGGCCCGCTGTTATTTTCTGTATCCACAGGTCTGGCGGTCGTGGTGTGCAGCAATCTGTCATTGTTTGCTGATGATGCTGTGGTGTAACTTAATATAATTATACATCGATACTCTGCAACTCACATTTATGTGCCTGAAAAAGGGTTCATCGAACCACCCTCACAATTCTCTATTATTCCAATATCGTATAGCGCGCGGAAGGAACGAAAACCTCTATCTTCCCGTACAAGCTCTGATTTCCCCTATTTTATCGTGGTGATCGTTTCTCCCCAAATAGGTCGGTGTCGACAAAATATTTTCGCATTCTGAGGAGAAAGTTGGTGATTGGAATTTCGTGAGAAGATTTCATCGCAACGAGAAACGCCTTTCTTGTAATGATGCCCAGCCCAAATCCTGCACCATTTCTGTGACACTCTCTCCCACATTTCGCGATAATACAAAACGTGCTGTCCTTCTTTGAACTTTTTCGATGTACTCCGTCAGTTCTATCTGGTAAGTATCCCACAATGCGCAGCACTATTCTAAAAGAGGACGAACAAGCGTGCTGTAGTAAGTCTCCTTAGTAGATCAGTTGCATTTTCTAAGTGTTCTGCCAATAACACGCAGTCTTTGGTTAGCCTTCCCCACAACATTTTCTATGTGTTCCTTCCAATTTAAGTTCTTCCTAATTGTAATTCCTAGGTATTTAGTTGAATTTAAGGCATTTGGATTTGACTGATTTGTCGTGTAAACGAAGTTTAAAGAAATTCTTTTAGCACTCATGTGTCTGACCTCACACTTTTCGTTATTTAGGGTCAATGGCCAATTTTCGCAACACTCTCATATCTTTTCTAAATCATTTATCAATTTGTTTTGATCTTCTGATGACTTTATTAGTCGATAAGCGACAGCGTTATCTGCAAACAACCGATGACGGCTGCTCAGATTATCTCCCAAATCGTTTATATAGATAAGGAACAGCAAAGAGCCCATAACACTACTTTGGGTAACGCCAGAAATCACTTCTGCTTTACTCGACGACTTTCCGTCAATTACTACGAACTGTGGCCTCTCTGACAGGAAGTCACATAACTGAGACGATATTCCACAAGTACACAATTTCACTACAAGACACTTGTGTGGCACAGTGTCAAAATCCTTCCGGAAATCCAGAATTACGGAATCGATCTGAAATCCCTTGTCAATAGCACTCAATATTTCTTGCGAAGAAAGGTTTAATTGTGTTTCACAAAAATGACGTTTTCCAAACCCATATTGACTGTGTGTCAGTAGACCCGTTTTCTTCGAGGTAATTCACAATGTTTGAACACAATATATGATTCAGAATCCTGCTGCATATCGACGTTAATGATATGGCCCTGTATTTTAGTGAATTACTCTTATTACCTCTCTTGAATACTGGTGTGACCTGTACAACTTTCCAGTCTTTGGCTACGGGTCTTTCGTTGAGCGAACGGTTGCATTTGATTGTTAAGTATGGAGCCAATGCATCAGCATACTCTGAAAGGAACATAATTGGTATGCAGTCTGGATCAGAAGACTTGCTTTTATTAAGTAATTTGAGTTGCTTCCCTACTCCGAACATATTTACTTCTACGTTACTCATGTTGGCAGCTGTACTTGAATCGAATTCTGGACTATTTACTTCGCCTTCTTTTGTGACGGCATTTCGGAAGGCTGTGTTTAATAACTCTGCTTTCGCAGCACTGTCTTCGATAGTATCTCCACTTTTATCGCACAGAGAAGGCATTGATTGTTTCTTGCCGCTAACATACTTCACACACGACCAGAATCTCTTTGGATTTTCTGCCAGATTTCGACACAAAGTTTTACTGTGGAAACTTTTACAAGCATCTCGTATTGAAATCCGGGCTAAATTTCGAGTTTCTGTAAATGATCGCCAATCTTGGGGATTTTGCATCTGTTTAAATTTGGCAAGTTTGTTTCGTTGTTTATAAGACTGCGTTGTGACTCGTTTTGTGTACCAAGGAGGATCAGTTCCGTCGTTTTTTAATTTATTTGCAATAAATCTCTCAAATGCTGCCGATACTATTTCTTTGAATGTAAGCCACATCTCGTCTACACTTATATTATTAATTTGGAAGGAATGGAGATTCTCTCTCAGGAAGGCGTCAAGTGAATTTTTATTTCCTTTTTGAGTAGATATATTTTTCGCTTATTTATCAGGGATTTGGGGATTACAATATTCAATCTCGCTACGACAACCCTGTCTTCAATAATCCCTGAATCGGTTTTGATGCTCGTTATTAACTCAAGATTATTTGTTACTGAGGTGTCAAGTGTGTTTTCACAATCGTTTAGTATTTGCTGGGTCCATCAACTAACCAAAAATGGCTCTGAGCACTATGGAACTCAACTGCTGAGGTCATTAGTCCCCTAGAACTTAGAACTAGTTAAACCTAACTAACCTAAGGACATCACAAACATCCATGCCCGAGGCAGGATTCGAACCTGCGACCGTAGCGGTCTCGCGGTTCCAGACTGCAGCGCCAGAACCGCGCGGCCACTTCGGCCGGCCATCAACTAACCGCTCAAAATAATTTTCAGAGAATGAGTTTAGCACAAATGTGGCAGACGTCTTATACGTACCTCCGGAATTAAACATGTATTTTGTCCAACATATCGAGGGTACATTAAAGTCACCACCAACTATAAACATATGAGTCGGGTACGTGTTTGAAATCAAACTCAAGTTTTCAGAATGAGATTTTCACTCTGCAGCGGAGTGTGCGCTGATATGAAACTTTCTGGCAGATTAAAACTGTGTGCCCGACCGAGACTCGAACTCGGGACCCGAGTTCGAGTCTCGGTCGGGCACACAGTTTTAATCTGCCAGGAAGTTTCAAACTCAAGTTTTATTTGAACCTCTCAGCAACTGTATCATCTGAATTGGGAAGTCAGAAAAAGGATCCAATTATTATTTTATTCAGGTTGCCAACAATGAAGTCTACCCATACTAACTCACAGGAACTATCTACTTCAATTTCGCGACAAGTTAAACTACTTTTGACAGCAACAAGCACTCCACCGCCAACCATGTTTATCCTATCCTTTCGGAACACCGTTAGGTTCTTCGCAAAATTTTCGGCTGAGCTTGTATCCGGCTTCAGCCAGCTTTCAGTGCCTATAACGATTTCAGCATCAGTGCTTTCTATTAGCGCTTGAAGCTCTGGTACTTTCCCAACACCGCTACGACAGCTTGCAACTGCTATACCAATGTTTCCTATATCTACGTTCTTCCTGTGTTCAGCCTACACCCTTTGTGACTGAAGTCCTTCCTGTGTTATCCTGAGACCCTCTAACCTAAAAAGCCGTCCAGTACACTCTACACCGGTCCTGCTACCCACGTAACCGACTCCTACGTATAGTGGACACCTAACCTATTCAGCGAAACCCGAAACTCAACCACCCTTAGGCGAAAGTCGAGGAATCTGCAGCCCACACCGTCGCAGAACCGTCTGAGCCTCTGATTCCGACCCTCCACTCGGCTCTGTACCTGAGGTTCGCAATCGGTTCTGTCGACTATGCTGCAAATGGTCAGCTCCTCTTTCATCGTAAAAGCAAGACTAGCAGCGCTTACAACTTCTGTTAGCCGCTCTAAACCAGAGAGAACCTCTTCTGATCGAAAGTGACACAGGGAATCTATTCGTCAGACAAACCGGGGAGGCCTTACGTGCAGCCGCCTGAGAATTCTTTCTCCGCCTGCTACGCCCTGGGGCGACCTCCCAACCACAGGTGAGTTGTCAACCTGAGTGTGAGCAGTAACTGAGCTGGTCACCGGTGAGGACCGACTGGAGAACTCTGATGTGCTGGACGTCCGTTGAATCGCCACGGCCGGCCCACAACAGTTATGACCATCCACTGCCACCTCAAGCTGGCAGCCTGTAGCTGAGAACGAAGTGTCACCGACTCGTATCACATCCGCACACAACAATTTCAGTCTTTTTCCATGCTACAGGCCGTAGAAAACTAAACTATGCACACAAACGGACTATCAGCAAGTGCTGCGCAACTCTAATGTAGACCCTGACGAAAATGCAGGAACTGTCTCTAATAAATTAGATTAATACGCAGAGATTCAAAAACTTAACTGTAGAAGTACTCAAGTGAAACTAATTAATTCGCCCCTGATTGGAAATTTGTAATATGTCACAAAATCGGTTTACTTTCCGATGAAAATGAAAGCGTGAGAACTGTGGCTATTACATATTAAATTAACACGCAGAAACCCGGAAAACTAAACTATTAAAGCGCACAGATGATATTATAAAATTCGCTCCTGGTTAGAAACTGTTAAAAGTAACAAAATCGGTTACTTCTCTGTTGCTGCTTGTGTATCGGTCGGCTGCTACTGCCCGACTGACTGGCTGGCTGACAAACGCCAACAAGCGGTTGACTGGTTGGCAGCACTGGAGCAGATTGCACACGCTTGAATATTAGGCTGGTGAAGATAAGTAATTAATTCCATAATAGCTGTCAATCAAGTTAATATTACACCCTAAAGAAGTTAATTAGAGCCTGTTTTATATTATCTATTGAAAGTTTCACTCATTGCAAATTATTTCTCGAAGACACTAAAAACATAACCTAAGGGCCAGTTTCTGTGTACTTTAGACGTAGGTTTACATACAAATTTAAGACTTATCTTTCAGTATTAAGTGAAGAATTTAGGTTGTTTCCATTACACATATATTTAGTAGTGCCGTATCTACTCGGAGAATTAAAGATTTTAAGTTCTATCTTTTAGTTCTTTTCAAAACGCGTAAAGTACGTATTGCGCAAACATGTTCTTAGTCCAAATTTTTTGGGTATAAAAGTTTTTATTTTTAACATTATTTTAGCTGCATTACGTTACTATATTAACAGTATGCATGTATACTAGTGTTCCGCATAGCTTTAGTGACCCTCGTGATCTGAAGTTCATAGAATATTACTGTTATTACCTAGATATAGTTTGTAAAAATATTGTAAACAACCATGAGCGAGAAGCGTTTAAGCTGCCATAGGAAAGTCAGTTCTGGGGTTTTGTGCAGCTGTTGTGGCAGATGGTTAGATTCGGGTGAATGTAGTGGCATGGGACTCGATTAAGTAAATGTGTCTCTTCCATGGTATTGTAGATTTTGTTCAAGGGATAGGAAAATAGCGGAACAGGAAGGGAAGATTAGAGCCCTTCAGGCTGAACTGGATAGTGCTAGGGAGGAACTGATGAGATTAAGGGGAGAGGAGGGTGAAGACAGGTGGGAAATGGTAGCAAGAAACAGAAGCCACAGAAAGAGAACAGTATCTGACAGTTTCATCATTGGCACAAAAGACAGATTTGCCTTACTGCGTCAGGCAGCTAAGGAAGAGGCTCAAATAGATGTAAGTGTAGTCAGTACTCGACAGACATTGCTAGGAAACCAACTGCTGCAGAAAAAGTAGAAATTAGGAGGTTGTGTTGTTAGGTAGTAGCCATGGAAGAGGCGTGGGCCACAGCTTGTCGGAAAAATTAGGTGACAGGTACGAGGTCACAAGTATTTTCAAGCCCAGTGCATGTCTTAGCCAAGTGATAGATGATGTAGGATAATCATTCAAGGGTTTTACAAAGCAGGATCCAGTTGTGGTAGTGGGTGGAGCGGGAAACAGTATTGATAGGTATCAGGGCTACAATATTGAGTGTGACCTGGCAAAAATATTATCTGCAACGAACCATACAAGTGTTGGTTTGGTTCCTGCTTTCATGCAGTATGATTGGCCCCAGTTGAACATCTCTGTCAGAAAGGTTAATATAGAGCTAGATCAGCTGCTTTGTGTGGCTACTTTGTCAGGAATAGGTTCGGTTCCTGTTGATGGTATTGGTAGGTGGGACTTCACAAGACATGGCCTGCATCTCAATAGTAAAGGGAAGGGTAAACTGGCTGGGATGATAGCAATATCTTTAAGGGGGTGGGGGGCACTGAAACTCATGGCAGTACTTTTTTAGGCTAAGATCAGTGTATAACCATCCTACATTGATTGAAATTCAGCTTAACGATAAGTTCAGGCAGGCAGGTATTAGAGATGTGAAAATGTCACAAGATTCTCATAACAGTACAGTGAAAAATAATGTTAGTATGTCACAAGATTCACATAAAATCATAGTGAAAAATAATGTTAACATATTGCATCAGAACATCAGAGGATTAAAAAAAATAGATCAGCTTCTTGTTTATTTAGAAGATTAAGAAACTGTGGGTGGAATAGATGTACTATGCCTGTCTGAACATCATATAGTCACAGGTATGGAAACGATAAATGTAGGTGAACATAAGCTTTCAGCACATGTAAAAAGAGACACTATGGAGAGAGGAGGAGTTGCCATATTTGTTAAAATCTGTCATAGTGTGAAAAATTTGGAAACTAAGAAATTTTGCGTAGAGCAACATATAGAATCATGTGCATGTGAGCTTAAACTCAATAATAGCAAATTTATAATTGTAGCCATGTATAGGTCACCATTGGGAAATTTTCAAGTATTTTTGAAAGACTTGGATTCTTTGTTGTGCTACCTGTCAGACAAAGGTAAGCAAATTATTGTTCGTGGGGATTTCAATGTTAATTTTCTAAAAGAGTTAGATAGAAAGCTTGACCTTGAAGTATTACTTGGTTCTTTCAATTTGACATGAGTTACTGATTTTCATACTCGGTTGGTGTAGGGAACTGCCGTCTGCTTCACATCTCCTGTTCAGCAAGCTACGTAAATTTAAGTATTAACTGTGTTTTTCTTGCTTGTAACTCCTTTTCCCATGTGTTTTGCTTTTAGGAAACTTTTAATTTTCGAGTACTAGTAATAGTGTTCCATTGATTTCGTGTTTGTTTTGAATACAGTCCAGAGACAGTTAGTGCTTACTTTCATTGTTTCCAACAAGCAGTCTCTAGTAACCACTATTTAGTCAGCTATCAGCCGCCTTTAGTGAATTAGCACTCTTGTTAAAGGTTGATTACTTAACTCCCTATAGTAAATTGTTGATTTCTTAGGATGGGTAGGATGTGTGACTGCTGTTAACGGACGCAGGAACGGCTGGCCTCTGCTCGCGAACAGCTGAACGTGTTGATGGCCGCGGTCAGCCATCTTCAGGCTGCTGCCTCGGAGTGTAGCGGCAGTGGGGAGTCTGGTGCGTCGCATGGTACACCCCAGGGGTTACGTGCTTCACCCATTGTCCCTGCTGTCGAGACATCTTTGCGGGTACGGGGCGCGGTTGGGCCACCCTCTCCCCAAGGCGAGTGGCGGGTTCAGCGGCGCTCGCGGCGCACGAGGTGGAGGGTCAATGTGGAGGCTTGCCGTGTGGCATCGCCCGCTCTGCCTGTGAGTGGACATGTGGCCGCTCCTTCAGCAAGGTCCGAGCGGGCATAAGGGGTGGATGGAGCCCCTTATGGAAATAGCGGAATGGTCGGGGAAGAAGACCAGTGTTCACTCTGTCTGCTCGCCGGGGGGTCTCATCCGAGATGTGGAGGAGGCCTTGCCGGCGGCGATAGAGAGCACTGGGTGCACCCCACTGCAAATTGGTACTCATGTCGGCACAATGACTCCTGTCGTCTAGGTTCAGGGGTCATCATCAGTTCATAGAGGCGGTTGGCGGAGTTAGTGGAGGCGGAAAGCTTCGCTCGCGGTGTGGAATCTGAGCTAACTATGTGTAGTGTCGTTCTCTGAACCGATCGCGGTCCTCTGGTTTGGAGCCGAGTGGAAGGCTTAAACCAGTGGCTCAGACGATTCTGCAGAGATCTGAGGTGCAAATTTCTCGACCTTCGCTATCGGGTGGAGAAATGTAGGGTTCCCCTGAATAGGTCAGGCGTGCACTACACGCAGGAAGCGGCTACAAGGGTAGCGGAGTACGTGTGGAGTGCACATGTGGGTCTTTAGGTTAGAGAATTGGTTCAAATGGCTCTGAGCGCTATGGGACTCAACTGCTGAGGCCATTAGTCCCCTAGAAGTTAGAACTAGTTAAACCTAACTAACCTAAGGACATCACAAACATCCATGCCCGAGGCAGGATTCGAACCTGCCACCGTAGCGGTCTTGCGGTTGCAGACTGCAGCGCCTGTAACCGCACAGCCACTTCGGCCGGCGGTTAGAGAATTCCCTCCCTAGGCCCGACAAGACGCCTCCCGAGACGCGACAAGGTAGGAGTAGGCAAAACGCAACAGGGAATGATAATATGAATGTGGTAATAGTAAACTGCAGGAGATTCTATAGAAAGGTACCAGAAATACTCTCTTTAATAAACGGTCATAATGCCCACATAGTTTTAGGGACGGAAAGTTGGCTGAAACCAGATGTAAACAGTAATGAAATTCTAAACTCAGATTTAAATGTATACCGCAGCGACAGGCTAGACAGTGAAGGGGGGGGGGCGTGTTTATAGCTATGAAAAGTGCAATAGTATGGAACGAAATTGACGGAGATCCGCAATATGAAATAATTTTTGTGAAGGTCACGATTAATCCAGGCTCAGATGTGGTAATTGGATGTCTCTGTAGGCCCTCCGGCTCAGCAGCTATTGTGGCAGAACACCTGAAGGAAAATTTGGAAAATATTTCGAGCAGATTTTCCGACCATGTTATAGTTTTGAGTACAGATTTTAATTTACCAAATATAGACTGGGGGACTCAAACTCTAATAACGGGTGGCAGGGACAAAGAATCAAGTGAAATTTCTGTGACTGGCTTATCTGAATACTACTTTGAGAAGTTAAACAGAGAACCGACTCGTGGCGATAACGTGTTAGACCTTCTGGTGACAAACAGACCCGAACTATTTGGAACAGTTAACGCAGAACAGGGAGTCAGCGATCATAAAGCGGTTACAGAATAGGTGACTTCATTCGTAAATAGAAATATTAAAAAAGGTAGGAAGACTTTTCTGTTTAGCAAAAGTAACAAAAAGCACATTTCAGAGTACTTGACGGCTCAACACAAACGTTTTTTTTTGCAGAACTATAGACCTATATATCTAACGTCGATCAGTTGTAGTATATTGTAACACGTAATACGTTCGAGCATAATGACTTTTCTGGAGACTAGAAATCTACTCTGTAAAAATCTACATGGGTTTCGAAAAAGACGATAGTGTGAAACCCAGCTCGCTCTATTCGTCCACGAGACTCAGATGGCCATAGACACGGGTTCCCAGGTAGATGCCGTGTTTCTTGACTTCCGCAAGTCGTTTGATACAGTTCCCCACAGTCCTTTAGTGAACAAAGTAAGAGCATATGGACTATCAGACCAATTGTGTGACTGGATTGAAGAGTTCCTAGATAACAGAGCGCAGCATGTCATTCTCAATGAAGTGAAGTTGTCCGAAGTAAGAGTGATTTCAGGTGTGCCGCAGAGCAGTGTCGTAGGACTGTTGTTATTCACTATATACGTAAATGACCTTGTGGATAACATCGGAAGTTCACTGAGGCTTTTTGCAGATGATGCTGTAGTATATCTAGAGGTTGTAACAATGGAAAATTGTACTGAAATGCAGCAGGATTTGCAACGGATTGAAGCATGGTGCAGGGAATGGCAACTGAATCTCAATGTAGACAAGTGTAATGTGCTGCGAATACGTAGAAAGGAAGACCCGTTATCATTTAGCCACAACCCTACAGCCAACTGATACTTTTAAAGCTGTTGAATTGTGGCCTTCCAAGTTTGTGGATGGCCCTTTATGAGAATAACAACAGGCTGGACACACTGCGTCAGTTGTGCAACGATGCTGGTATCAGAAGCCACGTGATCATTCTCACACCTTTAGACGACGTTCGGGATGCCTGCACAGCACAGACACACGCCAGGTTCGTTGTATTGTAAGGGCACCAGTGACAGATCGTACAGCTACCACAGCACAGATAAGACGGCTTTTGAGTCCAGCGGTGTCATCACTAATTTTTGCGAACCAGTAACTAGGGGTAGGACTACAAGCAGGCACAGCTCTAGCCCGTCCTCCATTCACGCCACGGTATCGAAGTGCACAGTTCGAATGGTGCCGTCAGAGGATCACATGGAAGATGGAACGGCGCACCCTGGTCTTCAGCGATGAAAGCAGATTCTGCCTGCATTCAAGTTGTGGTCGTTTGCGCATACAACGTAGACCTTATGAGCGCTGTCTCGTGCATGTGTCTTCCACCAGCCCCACTCCAGGCCGTATGGTCTGTGGTGCGATAAGCTACAACTGTAATTCAACTTTGGTGTTACTGGAGGGCAACACTAGGTATGTGCAGAATATTGCTAGACAGATTCTTCTGCCGTTCTTACAACAGGAGCATAATGCTCACCAACACATTGGTCGTGAAACTCAAGCGTGTTCCGCATCAAGTTCCCTGTCCTGCACGATATCCGGACTTGTCTCCAATCCAGCACTGATTGATTCGATCGGACTAGAAGTGGATTGTGTAGCTCGTTAGCCAGCAGCTCTTACAGAACTACGCGAACAAGTGGAGCAGGAGTGGCAAAACGTATCCCAAGACAGTATTTGTGAACTGTTGGATTGGCTAAACACCAGGGCAAGCACCTCCACTTTCGCCTGTGGCAGCTACATCACATAGTAATGTTGGTGACTCAGCAAGGGCCAGTACCTAGTACCTCAGAACCGCTTGTACTATTGATCTGTAAATGTAGTCATTTCTTGTACTCCATATGAACTGTTGCAGTAAGATAACATGAGTGAATAGGGTGTACTAGTTTTTCCGGCAGTGTTTATACTGTAATCTGAAACAAACATATGGAGACATGTTCTAAGGCACTGGAAGCACTTTCTGAATGAACAACAGAAGCAATAAGTATAGGCTCAGTAATACGGACTTATAACTAACAAAATTAAGCCTCCTATTAGAGCCGAGGAGATAGACCTACATGTTTAGTAAATACATTATGAAAAGTTGAGGAGAAGCTACTTTGCATATGTCTTCAACAGCACAGAGAGCTTCAAGGGCGTAAATACAAGCCACTTTGGCTTCCACAATGATAAATCGATTGATAACGCTATTACTCTTAAGCCAACCAAGGCAACGCAGGCCAAACCAAGAAGAGGCTAGGAGACATGAACTGGGCGAAATGATGTAATTTTCACAAATGCTGATATATTCCAGTTATTGAACATAATCAGGAACAATACATATAGGAATAAAATAAACAAGTTCAGAGCAAGTATTAGAAATAGAAATACACATATAAGAAAATTCAGCAGTAGACAGGGAATAAGTGACAGGGAACATCTGAAGGATGCTGTATAAAAGGACGACGGTAGTGCCAATGGTGAGAAAGGGACGCACATTTTGTGATCAGTGAAGCAATGACAGATGTATTTAATAGGGGCATATTCAACTGTTTTAATACAGTAAAATAATTGTGATGATGTTATCGCCGAGTTGTGAAACAACTCAACAATTAATGACAAATTGCTTACGTGCACCCTATTCCTCACTCAGCGTAGCCCAAACACGGAGATGGCATATTAAACTCTTTTAATACAGTAAAATAATTGTGATGATGTTTTCGCCGGGTTGTGAAACAACTCAACAATTAATGACAGAGTGCTTACGTGCACCCTATTCCTCACTCAGCGTAGCCAAAACACGGAGATCTAAAGCGGTAACTGCGAGCCGCAATTAGGTGGAGATGTTTGCATAAAAACTAACGTAATAGATTTACCGTTCTTTTGCGTATCAGTACTTACTTTCGTCGCTTTTGGTTCTCCTTTACAAGTGTATCCCATAAATATATACAGACACATCAAAAAACGTTTTTCGTCGCCACAGTTTCCAGAACTCCTGAAGATATTCGTTGACTGAGGATATTGTATCACAGACACGGTCCGTTTGACTGCTCGTAGATGTCACTAAACCCGCCCAAAAAAGTAAGCAAGCATGCATCAGGAGCGTCTATTAGACGGAGGTAGTCCGACCAGTTCCAGTCAATTCCCCAGGAAACAGGAACCCGGCTCATGCTGTCTTTAGTTCAACCATACCTAGACGGATCGCATTGGAATTTTGTGCGAGGAAGGGCTCTCAACAAGGGAAGTGTCCAGGCATCTCTGAGTGAAGCGATGTTATTCGGACATGGAAGAGATACAGAGAGACAAAAGCTGTCGATGACATGCCTCGCTCAGGCCCCCAAAAGGCTACTACTGCAGTGGATGACCGCTACCTTCGGATTACGGCTCGGAGGAACTCTGACAGCAACACCACCATGTTGAACAATGTTTTTCGTGCAGCCGCACGACTCAAACTGTCCGCAATTGGCTGCATTATGCGCAGCTTCACTCTCGACGTCCATGGCGAACTCCATATTTGCAACCACGATACCATGCAGCGCGGTACAGATGGGCCCAACAACATGTCGAATGGACCGCTCGCCCCTGGTGGTATTGTAAGGCACCGTAATGGCTGTAAGATACGTGAATGCCACCCTTCGACCGATAGTGCAACCTCATCGGCAGCATATTGGCGAGGCATTTGTCTTCATCGACGACAATTCGCACCCCCATCGTGCACATCTTGCGAATGACTTCCTTCAGGATAACGACATCGCTAGGCTAGAGTGGTCAGTACGCTCTCCAGACATAAGCCCTTTCGAACATGCCTGAGATAGATTGAAACGTAATGTTTATGGACGACGTGACCCAGCAACCAGTCTGAGGGATCGACGCCGAATCACCGTTGAGGAGTGTGACAATCTGGAACATCAGTACCTTGATGAACTTGTGGATAATATGAAATGACGAATACAATCATGCATCAATGCAGGAGACGTACTGCTGGGTAGTAGAGGTACCGGTGTGTACAGCAATGTGGGCCACTACGTCTGAAGATCTCGGTATATGGTGGTACATCATGCAATATGTGGCTTTTATGAGCAATAAAAAGGGTGGAAGTGATGTTTATGTTGATCTCTATTCCAATTTTCTGTACAGTTTTCGGAACTCTCGGAACCGAGGTGATCCAGTGTGTGTGTGCATGTGTGTGTGTGTGTGTGTGTGTGTGTGTGTGTGTGTGTGTGTGTGTGGGTGGGTGGGTGGGTGGGTGGGTGGGTGGGAGAGTTTGTGTGCTGTCATGCCACCCTACACACAGCAGCAGTCGACTGTGAGTAATAGTACGATTGCTAGCCAATCTACTGCTCAAAATTTAATTAATGGTTCAGATGGCTCTGAGCACTATGGGACTTACTTCTGAGGTCATCAGTCCCCTAGAACTTAGAACTACATAAACCTAAGTAACATAAGAACATCACACACATCCATGCCCGAGGCAGGATTCGAACCTGTGATCGTAGCGGTCGCTCATTTCCAGACTGTAGCGCCTAGAACCGCTCGGCCACCCCGGCCGGCCAACCTACTGCCTCTTCGGAAATGACGTCAGGAATTTGCAGTTATTGTTCTGATTGCAAAAATTATGACACTATGGTCGCTAGATTCAGCAGCAGATTGAAGGCGACCTGATAGAAGTGACGACATCGGCACACCAGGGTTCTAGGTTAGGTGGCCCTCACATGCTGTCTGCTTACTGCAGACAAACTGTGCTACTTATGTTTATGAGTCGGCCTACATCTGGATGCCTTCATTATATACGCCTCAACCGAAATGCAGCGGAAAATCACTCACCCAATCCACTCATATCGGCACCTAATACACTCTGTGTCAGAAGAAAATGTGTTGAGATTGAGTTGATTGTGCAAAGAAGGCCAGTGGTACAGCAGCATTGGTATTGCAGAGATGGAGACTGGGTGGAGACTGGAGTTTCTACATGTATGACGACAGTGAATGTAAGCAGAAGTAAGGGTTTGTCTTATCCCGGTATCAGAGGATTTTTAGCCTTGGAGTTTTGCTCTTCTTACTAAAGTGTCGAGATTACATCTGCAGTAGTCATGTTATCCTGGGGGGGGGGGGGGGGGGGGCACACTATATAATGACACCAGTTGTGCGTAACCATTGTAATTACCTGGCCATGGAGGACCGTGTACCAACTCGCATGATATAGTTTGCTAGGTATTCCGGTAAAATGGGTATCAGCGCGGAGCGTGTCGAGGAATTGCGGTGTATAGACAAGAAAGGCCATGGTGTCAAGAAAATTTATGCCGGTGCAAACGTAGGCAAATAGAAGCATGGGATGTTGTAAATGGAGAACCAGATATTTAATAAGCTCCTCTTTAATCTTGATGAAATAGAGTGCTGAAGGATGTACTGGAAAAAAGGAATAGGAAGCTATGATGACTCTGGTTCAACTTTGCCCAACCTCGAAGCCTAGTGTCATTAAGTGCGATGATAGATGTAAATGCATGACATTACAAATGACACCCTCCCTGTCTACGATGTCATCATCACTTCGTGACTAGCCACATCCTACGTATCTGTGATGTCATTCACGTTCCAAGAAGCCATACCTCAGTATTTGGACGTCTAAAATATATCAGCAACACACACACACACACACACACACACACATAATATTATAATGCCATGAACTTAAAATTAAACAGCACAGGTGAACAAGAAAAGTTTGAGCTCTGCACCATGCATGGTGGGAGGTACAATGGATCCTAGAGTTAAAAATTTGAACCTCGAAATTCTTTTATGACAAATATCAATTGTTAAACCGGTATCTTTACGTCTAAAACACGTAAAGAGTGAGTTTTGTTATTGGCTGTTCATAGAACGAACTGTTGCCACGTGAAGTCTTTACCAGCTTTTTTAGTAATGTTTCACATTAGCAAGCACTATTTTAGGGGGGAAGAAAATAATGGATCATGTTGTACACCAGAGTTCGTAGAGTCACGTGTCACGAATGGGCGAGCATTCCCGTGCTGAAAAAAAAAGCACCGTGATGCAGTCGCATGAGAGGTGGCATCTCCCTTCGATGTGTTATGACCTAAGCTAGAGTCCGGCATGGAGACAATAAAGGCGTTTGTACACTCCTGGAAATTGAAATAAGAACACCGTGAATTCATTGTCCCAGGAAGGGGAAACTTTATTGCCACATTCCTGGGGTCAGATACATCACATGATCACACTGACAGAACCACAGGCGCATAGACACAGGCAACAGAGCATGCACAATGTCGGCACTAGTACAGTGTATATCCACCTTTCGCAGCAATGCAGGCTGCTATTCTCCCATGGAGACGATCGTAGAGATGCTGGATGTAGTCCTGTGGAACGGCTTGCCATGCCATTTCCACCTGGCGCCTCAGTTGGACCAGCGTTCGTGCTGGACGTGCAGACCGCGTGAGACGACGCTTCATCCAGTCCCAAACATGCTCAATGGGGGACAGATCCGGAGATCTTGCTGGTCAGGGTAGTTGACTTACACCTTCTAGAGCACGTTGGGTGGCACGGAATACATGCGGACGTGCATTGACCTGCTGGAACAGCAAGTTCCCTTGCCGGTCTAGGAATGGTAAAACGATGGGTTCGATGACGGTTTGGATGTACCGTGCACTATTCAGTGTCCCCTCGACGATCACCAGTGGTGTACGGCCAGTGTAGGAGATCGCTCCCCACACCATGATGCCCGGTGTTGGCCCTGTGTGCCTCGGTCGTATCCAGTCCTGATTGTGGCGCTCACCTGCACGGCGCCAAACACGCATACGACCATCATTGGCACCAAGGCAGAAGCGACTCTCATCGCTGAAGACGACACGTCTCCATTCGTCCCTCCATTCACGCCTGTCACGACACCACTGGAGGCGGGCTGCACGATGTTGGGGCGTGAGCGGAAGACGGCCTAACGGTGTGCGGGACCGTAGCCCAGCTTCATGGAGACGGCTGCGAATGGTCCTCGCCGATACCCCAGGAGCAACAGTGTCCCTAATTTGCTGGGAAGTGGCGGTGCGGTCCCCTACGGCACTGCGTAGGATCCTACGGTCTTGGCGTGCATCCGTGCGTCGCTGCGGTCCGGTCCCAGGTCGACGGGCACGTGCACCTTCCGCCGACCACTGGCGACAACATCGATGTACTGTGGAGACCTCACGCCCCACGTGTTGAGCAATTCGGCGGTACGTCCACCCGGCCTCCCGCATGCCCACTACACGCCCTCGCTCGAAGTCCGTCAGCTGCACATACGGTTCACGTCCACGCTGTCGCGGCATGCTACCAGTGTTAAGACTGCGATGGAGCTCCGTATGCCACGGCAAACTGGCTGACACTGACGGCGGCGGTGCACAAACGCTGCGCAGCTAGCGCCATTTGACGGCCAACACCGCGGTTCCTGGTGTGTCCGCTGTGCCGTGCGTGTTATCATTGCTTGTACAGCCCTCTCGCAGTGTCCGGAGCAAGTATGGTGGGCCTGACACACCGGTGTCAATGTGTTCTTTTTTCCATTTCCAGGAGCGTAAAAAGATTACGGGAAAGATGGCAAGGAGTCAGACAGGGGAATGTGAAAGCTCAGAAAAGACAAGAACTTATGGGACACGGTGTGAGTCAATTTACACGATTCAGAATCAGCACATAGGTATTGGTTCCCAGTCCTTACATACCGAAAGTACAAACAAAAGAAATCTGATAAAATACAATGGTCCATATTAAGTCGTAGAAAAGACCTACCCAGTCATTGTTAAGATCCAATTACCAACTAAAGTACATACCAGTAGATTAAAGCCATTTGACGGTGCAGTCGATGCCTTACGACAAATTTGGGAACCACTACCACAGAATGGTTAAGAGAATGTGCTACCCAACACTTGTAATGTGCGCAGACCACCATACACACTCAGGTAGCGCAACTAGTAATTCACAATAACGTATCGTTGCAGTGCATTTTCCATATTGCATTAATTTTTTGTTCCGTTTTTTATGTTCTGTTACACTTATAAAATGTATTAGGAGTTAGCATAAAATTCGCTGGAGTCATTCGCTCATTTGTGTTATTGTGTGTGCGCTCTCTTTGGAAGAAAGGAGGGAGCTGGTGGAGCATCCTTTCCCTCCAGTGGCATAATGGGATGGACAACTCAGAAAATAAATTCAGTCCACATTCTACTGCTCTTCATTGGAGGAGAACTAGGAGGTTCAAATCTGAACCAGCCATTGAGCTCCGGAACGTTAATTTCTAAGAATTCGATTGTCTTGTTAATGGATCACCATTGGAAACTTGGACTAACTTTCGAGGTATGAAAGTTAGAAAAGATATTCGTAGGCTCGTTACAGACTCGAGGAAATACCTGAGTATGTACGGAAAGGGGCCCTTTTCTCCGATATTAGTGACGAGTGTCAAAAAATGGAAATATCTTACGAGAAGCTAAGAGCAGAGCTGTAATCGACAACAGACGTAGTGCCGCAGTCAACAATACGGAGAAAATGGTTGATATCATTACGGAACAGACGTTCAAACATATCCGACATTTCAGGGTGAAATAGAATCAGTCGAGCATCACTATAAGTGTTTCTACAACTAGTATAGTTGTGACTCTTATACCATTTTGTATATTCTAACTTAATTTGGGGGGAGGGGGACGGGGAGTCCTTCGGACCCAGCTTGCCACCAAAACCCCAAGGAATTCCTCGGGAGACACCACGATAGCGACAGGCCTCCTAACACCTCAGGATAATAATGGCAAATGTCCGCATAGCCGGCCACAATAACTTTATGTCCAGCTTAAGTAGGAACGTTTGCAAAGCCTCAGTTCAGCGTCTGGTCATCCCGTCTGCATCTCCGATTTCGACGGAATGACAGTCTCGCTAGTACCATGACAATTTGACTGTGCTGTCTGCTGCCGAGAGAAAGTTTCGCTTCCAAGACCGCAGCCAGCCATCTACAGTGGTACTTGCCTGCTGCCAACTGCCACTGCTGTTCGGCTGCTGCCGTGCTTGAAGATAATGAGAACGGGCCGTATCAAATGACTACTATCCCAGAAAATGGCCTCTTTCCGTACATCCTCAGGTATGTCCTTGAGTCTGTCTTGAGCCTACGAATATCTTTTCTAACTTTAGTGCCTCGAAAGTTAGTCCCAGTTTCCTACAGCCCGTTGGGCGAGACACATGAGTACTACCTCCCTGGCTTTACGCTACGATGCTGATTCGGGTCCTGGACTTTCGGCTACATGGCACCCACCCTGCGTTATATGCTGTTGGCACCCGTTTGAGTGCATGTCAATTTTCGAGAGAACTGGGACGGGCTGCACTAGCTGCCGGTTATCGGTGGTAGGCTTTGCGCTTATGGACTCCCGTCACGGCCACCTGCATGACATCGCCGCTGGGGCGTGACCCACACAGTGGCTGCAGCCGATTAACCGCTGTGTTCGCATTCCTTATCGCAGGCGAGTGTGTCAGTATGCGCCTCTCCTGCCGCGCTGCAAAAGAAAATTTGTACTGTAAATTACAAGTAATCAATATGACTCCAAACATTGCTCTTTCACTGGTGTCTTGTAGCGTTTGCCAGCCAACCATACCAGCTCGCGAGCTCGGCCTCCTGCCCCAGTAGAATCACCAGTTCACCTGCTCATCTTGCACGCTCTCTTAAAGTCCTGACTCGTGGGTGACAGCTAATAATATTCAGCTTTCCTTGTTTGCGGCTTTATAAACTTTTCGGTTGTGTGCGTTGAATGCATGTGTGTATCTATTGTAGGTGATTGCCTAGTATTGATCAGTGTCTCTTGATTACTGTCGTTGTGTGTTTCGCATTACACGTTGGTTACCGTCAGGTGTCAAAGATTAGTTCTAAGAGCAATGTATGACAGTGAGAGCAAAGTATGACAGTGACAGCTTTTTATCCGCTTGCTCAGTTCATATGGTTCAAATGGATCCAAGCACAATGGGACCCACCATCTGAGGTCATCAGTCCCCTAGACTTTGAACTACTTAAACCTAACTAACCTAACGACATCACACACATCCATGCCCGAGGCAGGATTCGAACCTGTGACCGAAACAGCGCCTAGAACACACCGGGTACAGCGGCCGGCGCTTGCGCAGTGCATTTCCTGAACTGTTAACAGTAAAATCCCACAGCAAGAGGTGTTATCATTTTACCGACCATTAATAAGCGTTGCTGAGCTACCAGCAAGGCTACTGTGTGTGTTTCTATTCTATTTTTGGTGTTTGTCAGGCCCTATGCCCCGCTCTTTATTGGAAATCTAGGTAAGCAACAGCTATAGCCATCTTAAGACCACATGGTTAACGCCCTACAGTTGCAAGTGATATCTCCTGAGAAAAGCTCCTACCGCAGTGGTAAATGACATTAGCGTCATTAAAACTATGGGAGGCAAAATCGCCATGTACATTGAGGCAATCATCCCACCGACGCACGATACCTGTCATTCTTTTTTTTCTTTTTTCTTTTTTAAAAACAACGTCCTGCCGCGCGAAGAAGCCCTTCACTGCCTACTACACTTCCTCCTTCGTCAGGAATCGTCGACCGTTCAAGGGTTTTATTAAGGGATAGAAGGCGTGATAAAGGCATGGCGAGTGATCGGGACTATAGTGGAAGTGCTCGAGTTCCTCTCACTTGACATGGTGTACCTGCTACATTACGACATTTGCGTTATAGGAGCGTGTTGGTCGATTCACAAGTACAGAACTTGCCGCATCATTTCACAATGGAAGTTTTCAACAGATATGCTGTCTCATATACATTCTTCATTCTCCGATGGATGTCTTCAGGTGTTCGTCCTACGGCAGCCAAGAAAAGAATAACAGCACGTTGGTCCTGTTTGGACGTATTAGATAATAACCGTGCAATAGTTCAACTATCAGCACTTATCACACGCACGTCGGAAACATACAAATTCCACACCAATCCCTTGCCTACGTGTCGGTGCTTATATGGACGAATCGCAGTATCGCTTTGTTGCCCATACGCTGCAGCAGCGCCCTGAAACGGGAACTTCTTGATCGCCTCATGCAGACGAACGAGTGCTCTTGGTTAAAGAGTTAGCTTGGGTGTAGTTCAGTGAGCGGTCGCTGGTGTGTCTACTAACTCACGGTAATCTTTACTAACAACGGGAGGCCGCCAATTGTGAAATTCAGATTCGATTCATACTGCGCATAATAAGAGCTCATGGCCAGAGGTGTAATGTGGCAAAGCACCAAGCCGTTGTCGAGAAAATCGACAATTAAAAGAAACCGTTGCGGTGAAATAATCTCTACGATTAATAGTCTTCTAGAGCGTCGTGGCGCAGCGGTAAGCGCTCGTGTTCGTAATCCGAAGGTCGCCGGATCGAATCTCGCGCCATGCAATTTTTTTTATTATTAGTTTTTTGTAATTCATATATATATATATATATATATATA
Source organism: Schistocerca serialis cubense (assembly GCF_023864345.2). Classification (NCBI taxonomy): domain Eukaryota; kingdom Metazoa; phylum Arthropoda; class Insecta; order Orthoptera; family Acrididae; genus Schistocerca; species Schistocerca serialis. The sequence goes on from NC_064638.1 coordinate 1,238,478,552, forward strand.
TATATATATATATATATATATATGTATATATACTATTACTGAATTGATTATGCATGTTGGTGAAGGCGGATCGCTCTCCAATTGTACCGCCTCCATTTTTCCGTTTTTTTAACAGGGTGTACCAAAGCTCTCCCGTCCGCACTGATTTACGACGATCTTATAAGTTACGCTAGGGACCGCATCTAACTTCTTTCGAAGTTAGCAGGCAACTACGCTGTTACTGCGGCGGCTCGTTTCGGCCCATTCAACATCTGTCCTTCAAGTGTAACGGGCGAGTAACGGAGCTTATATTTCATACCTGCCACAGCGAATTTGTGTTCGTGGGGTCTCATTTCTAATTCGAACGTTTGACTTACGTTATACGTATTCGTTTCGGAATATCGTTTCTACGTCTTCCGTTAACTATACGTGGTTAACATTATGAAGACAATTAATAACATTTGTGAAATACAACTTTGTTTGCGGAAAACATAAAGATGTTCGAAGTCACCAGTTTTTCCACGACAAACGACTTTCAACAACTTATTATATGCATATATGTTGCAACTGATTGCCGGGAAATATATATATATATATATATATATATATATATATATATACATATTACACATCTGAGTTACAAAAAACAAATAATAAAAAAAAAGTTCCATGGTGCGAGATTCGATCCGGCGACCTTCGAATTACAAACCCGAGCGCTTACCGCTGCGCCACGACGCTGTGGAAAATTATTAATCGTAGAGAGTATTTCACAGCAACGGTTTCTTTTAACTGTCGATTTTCTCGACAACGGCTGAGAAGTGCATCTTGGTGATTTGCCACATTACACATCTGGCCATGAGCTTTTATTATGCGCAGTATGAATCGAATCTGAATTTCGCAATTGGCGGCCTCCCCTTGTAAGAAAAAGTGCATAGTAATAACTGTCTTACGAAGGTAAATAATTGTGCTACCGATGGGGTTTGTCATGGGTAACCTGTGGCAACCATTGAACCTATGTATTTGTGAATGCCACTGGGTCGTTTGAATCCTCATACACTGATTTTGAGCATTTTATAACGACTAGAGGTGCATTGTTGACATTTAATATTCATTGATATAACAGTTTTACTTTACTGAAATTTTTAATTATTGTGTGTTTTAGTGATTTTGTCGACAACTACACGGGCTGTTAGTTGGAGAGAGAGGGAATTTAAGAAATTTAATAGGTACGTTAGTTTTTCAGGTGTCTGTTGCAGAATAAGCTAGCATGTGCCTTCCATTTTTTTTTCCATCCCCAGCAATTCCGATGTTCGCGCTGTCGTTGGTCCGGTGCCACGCTGGTCGAGGTGGGTCAATTTCTGTCGTATGGCGCCGAGTTACTTTGAAGAAGTCGTGCAACACAAATTCGCGTCAGATCCAGAACAGCGAAAACTATTTGTTTGTGGAATTAGAAACTAATGAATAAATATACTGAAATATTGTTTTCGAACAGCCTGCCCTGTCACAATAAAGTCGTAACTTCACTCCCCAATAAAACGCTCCTGTACACCGTTATACCTGTCCCAGAGAACTGCGACTTTAATCATTTACATAACTACCAATTGTGTATTTGTACGTAGTTATGTTGACATCCGATCGTATCTATTGTCCTTCACTCGGTTTGTTAGGCAGTGCTTTAGTCTCATTATCCCTAATACTTTTCAAACTTAAATACTGAAACATACTACTACACATGTGCCATCTTTTACAAAGTTGACATTATCTACAGATTACAAAAAAGCATTATCTATTGTGACTTCTTTCACTTCCTTCTCTTTAACGACATCACATACAGGTTCCGATTTATTGCCTGAGCTGAGATTATGGTGCAAATTACGAGCGAATGATCTAAATTTAGCTCACTCTACAGTCAAAGCTTGTGGGCAGCGACGTCCATTTTCTCAGTCTGTCATTGACAGGGGAACAATAATAGCGAATGCGTAATTTGTGGAATAAATTTTTCCGACACCATGTGTCCCGCCTAATCCGGGACTCAGCGGCTCTCAATGACTTGAATTGTTGTCACACACGTGCATGCAGCACTAATAGCAACAGAGTTACTGGTTAATTTCGCTGCAATTACTGTCAATTGCCGAGTGTTGTTCATCGTGCCACGTGGCAATGTTTTCCGGCAGACACCTGCTCCAGTATTTAGTAGCCTGATGAATGAGCGAATGAAACCGGGAACGTTGCTGTTCCTACGGCTTTCTCTGTTCATTGTCGCTCGTGTTCATACGAGTAAATGCGCATTCAGACGCTGTCAACGACTTATTGCAGCAATTTTTCGACTCTGTGTTTAATAACCATGGCTGAAAAAAATTCCGCGAATGAAAGGTAACTCCTTGCCTATTATGTTTGCAGATATCGGTGTACCTCTACGTTCGTCTGTCATCGGCACTGTCAATACTTTTTCAGCTACTTTTATACTCCTAATAGTTACACACTTATTTCACTGAAAATGAAATTTTCTGCACCAAAGATCGCCTGGTATTTTTATTTTATTTCAGAATGACCGGTTTCGACAGCATCTTGCTGTTACAATTGGATGTTTAGAATTTTTTATGAACATGCGGGCATTCCACCAGCACAATAGCAAACGACACCAAGTTGGTATGTCGTTTGCTATTAGTGGAAAGTTCTCTCATTATGTTGGTGGCAAGTATGCATAATATATGAAATTCTAGAGATCTTATCATGACAGCAAGCTTCTTTTAGAGCTGTTCATTGTGAAATAAAATAATAATATCAATTGATCCTTGGTGCAGAAGATTTGATATTCACCAACGGCAAATCGCTCCTTGCAAACATGTGCAACATACGTACTTATTTTATTCTTTGGCCAACTAGATTGCAGTCCAGCGAGCAGTGGATAATAGCAGAATGAACAAATGTGATTTTTAACAAGTTTAATTTAACCAACAATGTATTACTCGTGTACGACTGATCAACAAAAATTTGAAACTCACGGACTGTACACATTTCTGTATATTTTATGATGGCTTCAATCAGCCGAAATTATAGATAACCGCGGTCTTTGATTTCTTGTGCCCGTGTTTGCTATCTTTTGCATTGCAATTGTTTCTCTTTCGCAGTTTACCATCTGTAACAATAGAGAACCTATTTACATCGAACATTTACCGCTGAGAACGTTATGGTTAACATTATTTTAGTCTATGTGTGGATGTGTGTATGTATGCGTGCGTGTGTGTGTGTGTGTGTGTGTGTGTGTGTGTGTGTGTGTGTGTGTGTGTGTGTGTGTCTGGGTGTGGGTGTGTTTATGGACTAGGGTATTCTGATATTCTGATAGTTTTTTGAGGTTGGAGAACATTCTTTGCAACTATGTATTTCTGTACTTGGTAGTTTTCCTCAATTACTTGTTTCTTTCGTAGGGTCTTGCTGCATTTGAGAATTTTTAGGTCAGTTTTGCTGTTTGGTGGTTTGCGTTTCATACTCGTGAGCTCCAACATCAAGATGAATATTATCAATATTTTGGAGCCTTACAAGGCATTTCTGGGAAAGCTCTACAACAAATTCCAAAATACCTTACCACAGTTACAACAAACTATTCTAAACGTAGAATTCAACAGAAACTGCCTTTAACATAATGTAATTTATACATGTCAACATAAACAGTATGACACCTCGAACTCAGTATGTCAAGCACGGAGCCAAAATTGGCTGGTTGAATTTGGGTATTGGATGCTTATATACAAAGAAGCAGGAACTCATTGTCAAACTATTCACAATTCATTTGGAGCTAGGAAACCATATTAAAGTCTCTGAAATTCTAACTACATCATGAATACAGTCTAACAAAATACACAAGCACTAGTAAAACTAAAATGGATTATACAACAACAAAATATCAACACAATTTTGAAATAAAACGTAGGCATTAAATATGAAGGCAGAAGGCATATAACAAAAGATTCTACAATAGTCAGGTCAACCTTGCTGGCATACATTTCATTAACCAAGACGAAAATCTGCTGGAGAGATGAACACAGTACAATGTCAACAATCATTACACACAAGACAGTGGAGAATTTTATCACAGAAATGAATACATAACACAACAACAGGAAAGGTCCGACTGTAAAGTTAGTTGCAGCAGAAATGTTATTCATTGCAGAAGAAAACAAAAAGGGCACACTGATGAAACAACAAATGTGGAGGAGAAACATCTAGAAAAGTAATGAATAAACTTATAAATAACAGGGCAAGCATCAACAAAGCAGACAAAAGCAACATCAAGACAGTAATAAAACAGAATAAAACATTAAAATTTCCACACAACAAAGCATAGTAAGGCTAACCAGTGACCCAGAGCAGACACTTCTAAAAACGTGTTAAATATCTAAAACATAAGAACGCCTAGGAAACTATACTTAAAAGACTACCATAAACTCACAAAGACGGTACACTGACATTTCCAGTTGTAGGGGTGTACATATGGATCACACAGGACCAGGAATAAATACATACTTTCAGAAATGTTATGCGTATACGAGCACCGGAAGCACAACTTCGAAAGCTGATACAAAAGGTAAAACTCATCAACGTGCCCATAACAGCAACATTGATATTATTTGCTACCATGTCCATGTATGCCAATATCCCCACGTCATCAAACAGCGATAAGAACAACAAAATTTCCTCCATTAGATTCACATTGCCACCGATAGTGGCATCTACAACGATACTGATTTGACTGAATTGCGGAAGACATTCGATTCGGTCCCATATTTTCTTTCGGGGAAATGATATGGACTTACAAAACGACCGACCAGGTTTGTAACTGGATTCAAACTGTCCCAACAGACGAAACTCTACTGCCCTTATCAACAGGAATAAATCGAAAGACTTCAAACTATTTTAAGGAATACTGCATAGAAGTTCCATGGGGAAGTTATTGTTCATAGTACATATAAACGACTTAGTATAGCGGTTCCCAAACTTTTTCGAGTCGGGAACCGTTCTACGACGGTCTGAAGTGGGCGGAACACTGTTTTTTACATATACATACAGCGACATACATAAAACTGAATTAACTTAATACTTAACGGTTGAAACCTGAATTTACTCTAATTGTGGCTTAAAAGTTACATAACGTGCAGTCCTATCTGGAATAATAAATGAAGTATTCATTGTAATTACTCATTTCTTCCTCGAAGTTTAGTGTGAAGGTTGTGCCTCTCTTCCGTGGAACAGGGCTTTGAAGTCAGGAGCCACAGAAATTCTATAAAATCCCAATTCACTTTCAGTACAAAGTCTGTTTCTGTATTATTTTTTAAATAGGCATTTGAAGAAAACGACTTTCCACACAAATATGTGAATGAAAGTGGTAATAAAGCCGTTATGGCTTTGTTCGCCAATACTGGGAACTCCTTGAAACGTAACGAAAACCAATTAATGACAAAGATTCATAACTTTTTTGTAACTGAAAATCAGTGGAAATGTCAAAAATCTGCTCTTTTTCATTGACGCTTAATGTGGATTCTATAACTGGTGACTCGTCAAAGGGACTGCGAATCCAATTGTTATTATTGGACATAACAGAGAATATTCTCTGAAGGTTTCTCAAAGACCCTTAAATTGAATTTTCACGGAAGTATTCGTTGGTTAACTTAAATATACCTCCTCCCGTGTTTGTCTCTTTTTAGGATCTGCAAAAAATGTAGCTCCTCTTGTACAAACTCCCCATTAATATAACGGACGAAAAATAACAAACTGGCTACATTGGCAACACCATTCGATTCGTCAAGTTGGATCGCAAAAGATGGACTAGCACGAATTCTTTCCAAAATTTCATTTTCGACATAATTTCACATGTCTCTGAGTCGACGGTTGATCATATTGTTGAACAATGGTAACATATGGACTCTTTATGTGAAAGACTCTCCAAGTATGTACTGTACTGCATCATTTATACACGACCGCACTAAAGCTTCAGTTTCTGAATGAGGTTTTGCAGTTTTAGCAATGATTCAGCTAACGCGATAAGATGCTACAAGAACATTTTCATTGTCATTGTTTCCAGCAGATACAAAAGTAATTAAATCATTTTTCCAGTCGTTAGCTTTCGTGCAAAAAAAATCAGCTGGTTTGTTTACGGGGGTAGGATGTTTGGTTTTTAAATGCCGTTTAAGTACAGAACGTTTCAGGCTACTGTAAGCAATAATGTCGTAATAATTTCAAATATTTAGGGGAAATTATCCAGCCCAATGCTTCAGATAAAGAAGGAAATAAAACAAGAACAAGAAAAATGGAAATGGCATTCCAGCTAACAAAGAATGTGTACAACAAGAAGTCAGTATCAATTAACGCAAAAATAAGGCACTACAACACTGTGATTAAGCCAGAGTGTCTGTATGCATCTGAATGTTTAGCAATGAACACTAACAAGGAAATGGAAGCTATAGCAAAAAAGGAGCGAAAAATCATTAGAAGAGTACTTGGGCCGAGGTTTGAGAATGGGACTTGGAAGCTTAGAAGTAATAGAGAAGTGTATGACAAAATTGAGAAAGTGGGAGATACTATGAGGAAGAGAAGAGTAAGCTTTTACGCCCATTTGAAAAGAATGAATGATTAAAGGCTGACAAAGAAAATATTCATGTTTTTTGACAAGAACCCCAGAACCCAAATTACCTGGTTCAAAGAAGTCAAAGCAGACTTAGAGGAGATGGGTATAGGAGAAGATGATATAACCAACAGAGACTTAATGAGAGACAAAATTCAACATTTTGAAGGATTTGAAGTGAAGAAGAGAAGAACTGGAGGAACACTGTGGACAGAAGACCGAAGGGAGCAGCACAGAGAGAGGATGAAGACATACTGGCAGAAGAGAAAAGAGGAGGAGCGCAATAGGAGAAATGTACATTGAAAAATAGTTGTTTAACGCGGTCCCTAGACGGCCAAAATCGGAATAAAAAAAAAAAAAACGTCGTCACAGGCAGCACACTGTGGTCTTGAACAGACTTTATCACCTATTTGCGAAAATCTAAGCCCAATGCATTTATCAGCCTAGTCCCTTTTCTTTACACTCGGTTCACTTTTGTTGGACTGACACACTTCACTAGAAACTGAACAACCATTGACGCAATACTAACTTCCGATTTTGTTAAGCCCTGTTTCACTTTCAGACTTCCACTTTTCAACCAGTTATTCATTTTAACGTGGACAGAAAACATTGTGATACACACCTGACATTACAGCATTTGCCACAACAAAGAAGAAGTAAGCTATTGTTGAAAATCAAATGCCCGACCGCCATTTAAGCGTTCCTTAGTGTGGTCGTGGTACTGTTGTTAGTATCATTAGAGCACACAGAAGGTGGCAGAATAAATTTCCATTACGGCCAAATCAAATGCATTTCTATCGTCGTTATACAACAGTAAATCACGCATTCGCAGTAAATATTAATTTATTGTGGAAATAATGTGGTAAATTTCCGATGTTACACGTATGTAACAAGGGGTATTATGGGGCTTATTGAATTTCAAAATAATAATAATAATTATTATTATTATTTTATTATAACTGCCACAGGAGCAGAGGAAACAGCAATAAGCCGTACCTCGGAACCTGCCATTATGGTAAACAATTTTGGCAAACTCCTTGAAATATTTTGCGAAACTCTTGGGTGTTCACGAACCACAGGTTGGGAAATGATGATCTAGTGTATACCGCCGTAAGATCCAGGAGGTTGTTGGCTAACAATATACTGTTGCTTGTAGGAAGGTTGCTGTTCGCCTCCGCAGCTGCGTGGTCAGCTCCCATGTGGAGGACCTGGGTTCGATTCCAGATTTGTGCAAGCAACTTACATGGGTCAGAGGCCTTCTCTCAGCTTAGTGAAGCCAAATGACGATCTACATAACCGATTATCAGCAAATCTACCGTCTGGAAGCTGGCGAACCAGCCAGAAGGGAGATATGCTGACCACGTGCCCTTCTGTACCACACGGAAATTTAGGGAATGACACAACGGCAGGTCGCCATCCGTTGAGTTCTCATGGCCTGGACGAAGAGCTTGTGTGGGAAGGCTGCAACTTTAGAAAACTGAAGGGAAATGCAGCAGAGAGTGAAAGACCATTTCACGTACTGAACAGAAACAAATGTGACGTATTTCGGATAAAATCTCTAAGAGATGTGTTATTGTTCCATTACGCTATCTGCGGTAGGACAAGGGATATGGTAACAACCGTAAAATGCAGAGAAAACCAAGCTAAATGGCCGCATAACCTACTTACGATAAAGCAGATGCCAGATTTATTGAAAGAACCCTATGGAAATATGTGATTCATCCACGAAATAAACGGCTTAAAATTCGATGGTTCCTCAGATTACCGTACATTGTTCAGTCTGGCTACCCCATCGGATGGGATTAACCCTTTCGCTGCTACAGACCTGCTGTTTGCATTCTGTGCCGAGGCGGCTTTTGTTACGGCTGTTCTCTCGCAAAAATGCTGGCGCCTGTGCTGACAGACGACGTTCCGGCAGATATGAAATACTAAGCATCCGAGTTTTCGAAAACTATTACGTGAAACACTTTGATTTTTGCACATCTTACAGCGTGATATCTTTTCTGAATAAAAGACTGAATTTCATTTAGTTATATGCCTTCCTTACTGTTCTGCCTCAAATTAAGTAAAACGCTACGCGAAATTTTAAAGGTTTTGCAGAGGTAAAGATGCATTGTGTAAACTTGGTTGATTTTAGCTCATACCTTGCAGATAAGATACAGAAGTTTTATTTAAAATTGAGAGCGGAAGGATATCTAATTGGTTCTCGAGTTACTGAGTTTTATATTCGAAGGATGGTCACGGGCGACGTCCCCATTCAGATCCTTGCGCATCGCTAATAATGTGGTCACAACAATAGTCGTAGTTCGTATTTCAATACATCGAAACGAAGCATTTTCCAAATGCTTGCACGAATTGAGGCACATATGTATGTTGTAATGTAAATATTCGAAACTTTTCTATCTACCAGTATAAGGAAGGAACTCGTCTGCAGCAGTGAGATGTCGGCAGCTTGGCAGTACAGGAAAGATTCAGACGTCCATAGCAATGTAGGAAAATTCAAGAGGCGCACGTATACACGCCCAAAACACCTAGGGAATGGCTTAATAGGACGTGTATACATGCCCATAGCAGCGAAAGAATTAACAGAGTTCGCTACGAAGATTTGCACGTTTAATCACAGATTTATATAATGAGCAAAATCCCGTTCAGATGTGTTCACAATAGTCTAGTGGCAGGCGTTACAAGAGTCGTACTATGTATCACTTAAAAGCCGTTGGGGAGAGAGCACCATGGGAAGATATACAGGGTAAATCTTGGAGAGTTTGACTACTTTCTTTCTTCAGTATAATATCTGAGTATCTTTAACTTTTATAGACTTCTGCCAGCATGTTCACTTCGAGTGTCATTTCAGGTTAAGTACAATACATTATTCACGCACTGCCACTTAAAAACACTGCCACTTAATATACAAGAGGTGCGACACACTTAAAGTACACACATCAAAAAAAGTTTTGCATTACCTCGGTTCCGAGAGTTCCGGAAAATTGGAATAGAGACCAACATAAACTTCATTCCCGCCCTTTTTATTGCTCATGAATACCACACTTTTAATGTTGTACCACCATACGGTGAGACCTTCATAGGTGGTGGTAGAGACTATTGTACACACCGGTACCTCTAATACTCAGTAGCAATTCCTCTTGCGTTGATACACGCCTGTATTCGTTGTGCCATATTATCCACCAGTTCATCAAGGCGCTGTAGGTTCAGATTGTCCTACTCCTCAACGGCGATTAAGCGTCGATCCCACAAAGTGGCTGTTTGGTCACGTCATCCATAAACAGCCATTTTAAATCTATCCCAGACATGTTCGACAGGGTTCATCTCCGGAGAACTTGCTGGCCACTCTAGAAGAGCGATGTCGTTATCCTGAAGAAAGTCATTCACAAGATGTGCACTATGGGGGCGCGAATTGTCGTCCATGAAGACCAATGCCTCGCCAATATGCTGCCGATAAGGTTGCACTATCGGTCGGAGGATGGCATTCGCGTAACGTACAGCCGTTACGGCGCCTTTTATGACCACCAGCGGCGTACGTCGGCTCCACACAATGCCACCCCAAAACAGCAGTAAGCCTCCACCTTGCTGCACTCGCTGGACAGTGTGTCCTAAGGCTTTTAAGCCCGACCGGTTTGCCTCCAAACAGGTCTCCGACAGTTGCCTGGTTGAAGGCATATGCGACACTCATCGGTGAAGATAACGTGATGCGAATCCTGAGCGGTGAGCGGTACATTCGGCATGTTGTTGGGCCGATCTTAACCGAGCTGCATGGTGACCTCGTTGCAAAGATGGACCTCGAATTGGACGTCGGGAGTGAAATTGCTCGTCATGCAGCCTATTGCGCACAGTTTGAGTCCTCTGTCCACAAGATTCTACATGGTGGCGTTGCTGTCAGGGTCCCTTCGAGCCGTAATCCGTAGGTAGCAGTTATCTTCAGTAGTAGCCCATGGGTGGCCTGAGCGAGGCATGTCATCGACAGTTCCTGTCTTTCTGTATCTCCTCCATGTCCGAACAAATCGCTATGGTTCACTCAGAGATTCCTGCACACTTCACTTGTTGACAGCCCTTCCTGGCACGAAGTAACAACGCGGACGGGATCGAACTTTGGTGTTGATCATCTAGGCATGGTTGAACTACAGACAACACGAGCTGTGTACCTCCTTCGTGGTGGAATGACTGGAACCGATCGGCTGTCGGATCCCCTCCGTCTAATAGGCGCTGCTGATGCATGGTTGTTTACATCTTTGGGTGGGTTTAGTGACATTTCTGAACAGTCAAAGGAACTGTGTCTGTGATACAATATCCACAGTCAACGTCTTTCTTCAGGAGTTGTGGGAACCAGGATGATGCAAAACCTTTCTTGATGTGTATATGTAATACTAGTCCATGTCAACTGTAGATGTATGGGAGACATAGATTATTGTACTAGGAGAGGAGTATCCCGTTAGAAAATAGCTATTCATCAAGAATAGACTCAATTAAAAATCACATATTTTATTTGGAATACGTTGTAAAATACTGCTATTGAATATTTTAGTGCAGAAAAATTTATCAGTTCGTTATATATCTCGAATGAACATAGGCATTTCTCTTAAAGTGTTGGTTCTTTCAAGCTTGAGCTTTACCGTTGCAATAACTCTTATTACCAAATGTTGAAAAACATTGTGACCATAGTGAACAGGAAACACGCTGAATCCACCCATCATTTTTGTTAGATACGTAATAAGGTCCACCACGGACAAGGCATTCAACTTTATTCCATTCAGCAAAGCAACCTGCGTAGTCCTCTGTAGAGTCTTCAATTTTGTAGGTTTCCACACCTGATCAACACGGTAAGTAATTTTTAGTATTTTCCTATTATAGATTCTTCGGTCTGTTTTCTTCTTAACTAGTATTTTGCTTTGCTGATTTTTTGTTTCTATTATCCTGTTTGCTTTCTTTTCTCTTACCTATGTTCCTAACCGGTTTCAGTATTTTCAAAGAAGTTGGATGCATGAGCTGTAAGCTCATTGTGTGATGAGTATCGCACTTGTCAACTCTTGCAGTCTTCGGAATTATGTTGATGATATTTTTCCAGAAGTTAGACGGTATATTGCCAGACTAATACATTGATATACACACTTACGCGAATAGCTGATTTGCTGCAACTTCCCCTAATGATGTTAGAAATTTTGGTGGAATGTTATCGGTCTCTTCTGCCTTATTTGATCTGTAGTCCGAAAAAACTCCTTTGAATTCTGATTCTAATACTGGATCCCATATCTCTTCTTGATCGACTCCAGTTTCTTCTTCTATCACGTCAGATAAATATTGCCCCTCATAGAGGCCTTCAGTGTACTCCTTCCACTTATCCATTCTCTCCTCTACATTTAACAATAAAATTCATGTTGCACTCTTAATGTTATCATCCTTGCTTTTAATTTCAGCGAACGTTGGTTTGACTTTCGTATATGCTGAGTTAGCCCTTTCGACAATCACTTCTTTTAGATCTCTTCACATTTTTCATGCAGCCATTTGATCTTAGCTTCCCTGCACCTCCTATTTATTTCATTCCTCAGCGACTCGTATTTCTGTGTTGCTGAATTTCTCTTAACATTATTTTACTTCCTGCTTTCAGCTATCAACTGAAATATTACCCATAGTTTCTCTGCAGTTACCTTCTTTGTATCTATGTTTTTCTTTCCAGCTTCTGCGATATTCTTTATTGCTGTATCTATAGCCTTAGATAATTTAAAGCGTATCGTGTCACTCCTCACTGCTTCAGTATCCCAGTTCGTTGCGAAATAATTCTTCCTGACTAATCTCTTAAACTTCAGCTTATTCTTCATCACTACTACGGTGTGTTCTGAGTCTATGTCTGCTTCTGGGTACGCCTTACATTCCAGAATCTGATTTCGGAATCTCTGTATGACCATGATGTAATCTAACTGAAATTTTCCCAGATCGCCCGTCCTTTTCCAAGTATAACTCTTCCTCTTGTGATCCTTGAACAGCGTTTTCGCTCTTACTAGCTGAAATTTATCACAGAAAATTAGTCTTTCTCCTCTCTCACTCCTTGTCCTAAGCCCACACTCTACTGTAACGTTTTCTTCTAATCCTTTCCCTACAACTGTATTCCAGTCCCCCATGATTATTAGATTTTCATGTCCCTTTGCGTATTCTATTACCCTTTCAATACCGTGATATACTTTCTCTATCTCCTCATCTTCAGCTTGCGACGTCATGCATTCGATTCTGATTAGAATAACCATATCACTGAACTGTTCACAGTAACACACTCTCTGCCCTACCTTCCTATTCGTAACGAATCGTACCCCTGCTATACCATTTTGTACTGCTCTTCATATTACCATGTACTCGTCTGACCAGAAATCCTTGTTTTTTTTCCATTTCATTTCACTGACCCCTACTATATCTAGATTTAGCCTTTGCTTTTCTCTGTTCAGATTTTCTAGCTGCCCTAAAACATTCAAGGCTCTGACATTCCACGCTCCGACTCGTAGAATTTTATCCTTTCGTTGACTATTCAATCTTATTCTTATGGTCATCTCTCCTTGGCAGTCCCCTCTCGGAGATCCGAATGGGGGACTCTTCCGGAACCTTTTGGCTATGGAGAGATTATCGTGACACTGCTTCAGTTACAGGTCACGTGGCCTGTGGATACAAGTTAGGTGTCTTTAAAGCAGTAGTTTCCGTTACGTTCTGCATCCTCATGCCGCTGATCATTGCTGATTCTTCCACCTTTAGGGACCGTTTCCTACCCAGAGGGCAGGAGTGTGCTCTGCACCTCTGTCTGCTCCTTCTCCCTCTTTGACAAGGCCGTTGGCAGAATGAGGATGACCCCGTATGCAGGAGGTTTTCGACCGCCACTGCTGATCACTAATCAAAATTTAAGCGGTGGTGCGTTTCAGTCCCGGAAATCAGGCGTTTTTGATTATAAATCAAAGGAAGGCACAGGAGAGAAATTCGTGGCGAGCTGTATCAAACCATTCAGGTGACTGATGAATCAAAAAAGAAAAGAAACCGTTATACGAATCTGAACTGCGAATTTGGTGTATTATACCATTTTGTACGTGATATGAATAAAAACTGTTTCAAAGCACCAGCACATTAAGAATTTCTTGAGAAGGTGGCTTTTCAGGTACTATTTGCTTTAATAAAATGACAGGAAACCACATATTAGTAGTTGAAAGCTTCTTGTATTTGATACTTTCTGTGTTTCAATGTTACAGGACAATATACTGAAAGCGCGTAATTTTGGAACAATTTCTCACAGTTAAATATCAAACAATGTTATTTGTAGTTACAGTCTTCGGACATTGAATACCATATAATTTAGACACTATAGTGTTGTTGAAGCCACAGCTGAGCTGACAGCGTCATGAGGGCGAAGGTAACAGGTGTGCGTGTAGCCACTTGCAACAATTTTTCCCTCTTCCTTTCCGAAATATTTAGGTAATTTTTATTAATTTAGTAGGTACGTCATCTGCAATAGTAAATAATTTATTTGCCGCAATTCTTGTTGCATAGGCCAACGACTTTAATGCTTCCCCAGCGTCCTGAAATCTTGATGTGGTTCAAAAGGCTCTGAGCACTATGGGACTTAACTGCTGAGGTCATCAGTCCCCTAGAACTTAGAACTACTTAAACCTAACTAACCTAAGAACGACACACACATCCATGATCGATGCAGGATTCGAACCTGTGACCGTAGCGGTCGCGCTGTTCCAGACTGTAGCGCCTAGAACCGCTCGGCCGCCCCGGCCGGCAATCTTGATGAGACTGCCAGTCTATATCAGAAAGTAAGCATAAGCTGTATACTTTAAGTTTTTGCTGTTATAAATCTCTGTGTAAAAGATACACACATACCTCTTGGTTTTATGGACGGCCCCATGTTCGTGTTTTGCTGGTAAATAACCCTTTCAATGATGAGGAGTAACTTCCAAAAAATCTCCATTTCCATAACAATGAAATTACGAAACGAATCTCTACCTTGAAATCTTTGTGATGAAGTACCTTAGTTTAGAGTGACAGCAGTCAGCACATCACTGAAAATATATGTATTATTTATGATTAAACTGGCATAATACACTATAATTTAACCACATTGAGTTTCAAATAGAAAATATAATTCGGTTGACGAATAACTTCTACTATCAACTACAGTTGGACAAAAACATGGAAACACTACGAGAAATCCGTGCTTCTACACAAATGCAGATGCTAGCCAAGCCTACAGGTTGTGAGGCTGTATTTGAACACGAACAACACCTGTGTGCGACGGTACCTAACGGTCACAGCTCAGTGTAGTTGCATTTCCAAACAGCAGCCCATATGAGCAAACCAGTTCGGTGTTTGTAATTTTTCAGAACATTTATCGTGGAGAACACCGGTTTTTTTAGTACTGTAAAATGAACATAAACAGCTCGACCACAAGAAACATTTACTTAGTGGTTACCGGTTCTGGTCAGTTACTGAACATCTTCAGACCTCATACCACGATGGTAGGCGATGGCGGAGAACGGAGCAGGTGTTACGAACTCGACGAACGTCAATTTCCAGCACACTTCCTGGAGAATATGCTGTAGAAAGGCACTGCGAGCACCAGCCGTCCAAATTTCCGGCTCTGGGATTTACCCGTTTGCGGCGACGACCTCATTGTCTCTGCACCTGGACTCGCTCGTACCAGTGGCCCAGCTGGAAGCTGGGAATGCCCCTGCGCTCCCTTGGACCTGGGCCCCCTAGCGTTCAGCCATACAGTGTCATCTTACCTCGTATCAATGCTGGGCGACCGACTAGCTCGCCTAAATACGCGTAACATTACATGTGCGACGTACTCAGTCGTCATCAGAACATTTTCCCGCTATTTGTGAGTGCCTTACATCGGAGCCAAGTGACTTCAAACTGCTGGTGGTCATTTACCGGTACTTCAATAAACGGGTGTTTGACATTTCAAGGAGCACCATTTCGAATATTTATATTATCCACTAAGACACAACGCGGATGAAAGAGTTTGTAGAGTGATTCTTACAGACAATACGAGGATGACAGCTGCAATATTCACTGCAGAACTGAAAGTCCCACTCTACTGTTATGGTATTTCTTGAGCCTCATGGGTGCTCTGTATGGTCGGATTACTACCAAGGACTGTGTGACCGTTTCGGCTGCTCAGGTCTACCAACTGCTACAATGTTTGTTCCCCAAAAGTGACGTTGTGTTCCAGGACGACAGGGCACTGTTCACAATCCTCGCATCGTCCAGGACTGCTTTTGTGAGCACGAGGAGGTAGTTTCGCATATCTCCTGCCTACCAAAGTCACCAGATATCAATCTTATTGAGCATTGGTGATCTGCTTTGGCGAGAAGGGTGCTTCATAGCTACAAGAACCCGAAAACGATACAAAACCTTTATTTACTATCGACGATTTCAGAATCTTCTTCGCAATTTGGTCCCCTTTTTTTTCGATGATGGCTAACAGATTTAAAGTCTCCATTTTTGTGCACAAAGAAACTGTGTTATTAGCATGGCAGATACAACCGACAACTGCAGCAGGAGAGCAATGCAGTCGTGAATCACGATGCGGAGCACACTCCGAGAACAGTAGCAGGTCATTTCAGATCGTGCAGGAACACGTTGGGGACCACGCCCGGGAGTGCTCCGCGATGAGAAACTCATACACAGTGAATAGTTTTGCGGAGAGCAAACTCTACGTCTATCATTAGCTGACCGGAAAATACTGTATACCGTGGGCCTTTCCGATTGTACTATAATAACCTGTTGTCAACGAAACCTTGATGCCTCTCTTCGATAATAAATCACTTACCAATTGGGAAATTCTGTGAGAATAATTGCAGTTCACTCAAATACTTATTGAAACCAAATGGCCAGGCAAATCTTTCTAACTGTAAGACTGTGATTCTAGACTGTGAATCTGTCTCCTATTGTCGGCATCTGGTCTTGCGACTGCGTCGAAGTTACTATGCAAGAAGGTTACACTACCCTGGGATTGGGTACTGGCCAGGGATGTTTCGTGGCAAATAATTTTGTGTGAATCTTGTGATTTGCGTTTGACGAACGCTCTACCAAATCATTCGAATACTACCATTTGTGTTGGGCCGGGTTTGCTGCCAGGCTGAATGTATTTCATTGTCCTAGTTTTCACTTATAACGAGGTATGGAGGCGGCGCCACGCCGGATTAATTACGGTCCACCACGAACGATCACATTGGGGTTTAATGTTATCAAGTGTAATTTGTCTATTTCAGGTGCTGCAGCTGTGGAGTATTAAAGCAAAAAGAAAAAACGTAGTTGGTTGCTGTTGTGTAAATCATATTTTACAGCAACTAGCATATGTACTGGGCATCAGTTGTATGGCCAAACTTACTATCAGCGTATACCGTATGAGTTGTGCATTTGCGATTTCTAAGTAGTTGTGCATACTGCATATGAGCTATGCCTGCTACTAACAGTGTTAATCAGTTGAGGGCTTTTTCCATAGGTACGAATACTGAACGCTAATTCACACGTTTCATTTCAATAAAGTAGTTTTGATGTTGTTACTGTAGCTGTATATCAGTTGTTGACTCGCGTTTTTAACTTGAATAGTGCTTATAAAGCTGAAGTGTTTACAGAGTTCACATTATGAAAGTCTGTGTAAGTTTTTTTCTTCGAGCAATGAGTATGGTTATGCTAAAAATTAATGTATCTCAAATATACCATTAAAGAGAAGATGATTTGATTGGCCCATATGACGAGGATACTATGTATATGAACTGTTATTATTCTATCTTGGCCAGGTTATAGCGTTGTCTGTTTTTCCGCTGAGCTGAAGTATCCAGTTGCGTGTTGCGTTTAAATTGGTGGCGAATATGGGCTATATGTAACAGATAGCCTCTTATTTGCTAATGAGTATATATGGTCAAGTAGTTGAAGGACGCCAGTAACATTATTAATGAAAGCTCTTTAGCCAGTTCTGTGTAATTTGTGTATGAATATCTAGCTGCAGTGCGTAATTATCAGATATTTGTTGAAGAATTTGTAATATTAAGACAATAAATTTCCGATTTTCTATTTGATTTTTGTAACTAACGTAGTTATTCCCCCATTACAGGATAGCACAGAGATGAGACTACTGGGGCCATTAGTTGGGTGCATACTTATCGAACGGAAAAAGAATAATGTAATTAGGAATGAATTGGGTATCAAAAAGCACACTTCAGAAATAGAGGGGTGCAGAAAACATTGTGTGAAAACATTCAAAGAATGTCAGATGAAGGAATATCTAAATTAACCTGCAAATATACACCTCAAGAGAAAAAAATTACGAGCGCCCTAAAAGAAGTGGAAAGATGAATTGCAGTCTTCTTGAAATTGCAACAGGTAAGGATATCTAAACCCATACCCGATATCATAATGAGGATAATAAATATTAGGATGTTATTGCGCACAGTGAACACCCAGTATATCTCCTCCAATACTGCCTGTGTGAGCTATAAGTAGGTCTATAGGGAAAGACGGACAGTATTCAATATCTACACTACTGGCCATTAAAATTCCTACACAACGAAGATGACATGCCACAGGCGCGAAATTTAACCGACAGGAAGAAGATGCTGTGATATGAAAATGATTAGCTTTTCAGAGCATTCACACCTACAACGTGCTGACATGAGGAAAATTTACAACCGATTTCTCATACACAAACAGCAGTTGACCGTCGTTGCCTGGTGAAACGTTGTTTTCATGCCTCGTGTAAGGAGGGGAAATGCGTACCATCACGTTTCCGACTTTGATACAGATGAGATTGTAGTCTATCGCGATTGCAGTTTATCGTATCATTACATTGTTGTTCGCATTGGTCGAGATCCAATCACTGTTAGCAAAATAGGGAATCGGCGGGTTCAGGAGGGTAATACGGAACGACGTGCTGGATCCCAACGGCCTCGTATCACTAGCAGTCGAGATGACAGGCATCTTAACCGCATGGCTGTAACGGATCGTGCCGCCACGTCTCAATCCCTGAGTCAACAGACGGGGACGTGGGCAAGACAACAACCATCTGCACGAACAGTTCGACGACGTTTGCAGCAGCATGGCCTATCAGCTCGGAGACTACGGCTGCGGTTACCCTTGACGCTGCATGACAGACAGGAGCGCCTGTCATGGTGTACTCAACGACGAACCTGAGTGCATGAATGGCAAAACGTCATTTTTTCTGATGATTCGAGGCTACGTTTACAGCATCATCTTGGTCGCATCCGTGTTTGGTGACATCGCGGTGAACGCACATTGGAAGTGTTTATTCGTCATCGCCATACTGGCGTATCATCCGGCGTGATGGTATGGGGTGCCATTGGTTACACGTCTCGGCCACCTCTTGTTCGCATTGATGGCACTTTGAACCGTGGACGTTACGTTTCAGATGTGTTACTACCCGTGGCTCTACCCTTCATTCGATCCCTGCGAAACCCTACACTTCAGCAGGACAATGCACGACCGCATGTTGCAGGTCCTGTACGGGATTTTCTGGATACAGAAATGTTCGACTGCTGCCCTGACCAGCAAATTCTCCAGATCTCTTACCAATTGAAAACTTCTGATCAATGGTGGCTGAGCAACTGGCTCGTCGCAATACGCCAGACAGTACTTTTGATGAACTGTGATATCGTGTTGAAGGTTCATGGGCAGCTGTACCTGTACAGGCCACCCAAGCTCTGTTTGACTCAATGCCCAGGCATATCAAGGCCAGAGGTGGTTGTTCTGGGTACTGATTTCTCAGGATCTATGTACCCAAATTGCGTGAAAATGTAATCAAATGTCAGTTCTAGTATAATGTATTTGTCCAATGAATACCCGTTTATCATCTGCATTTCTTCTTGGTGTAGCAATTTTAATGGCCAGTAGTGTATGACAACCAAGAGGGAACAATAAGAGTGGGAAACGAAGGCAGAAATGCTCGGATTGAAAAATATTTAAGTCAGGGATGTATCCTTTTGCCCCAGGTGTTCAATCTATTCGCGGAAGGAGCCATGACGGAAATAAAAGAAAGGTTCGAGAGCGGAATTAAAATTCAAGGTGATACGCTGTCAATGATAAGATTCCATCATGACGTTGATATACTCACTGGGAGAGAAGTAGAACTACAGAATCTGCTGAATGGAATGAACTGTCTAACGACACAGAATACAGACTGAGAGTAAATCCAGGAATGAAGAAAGTAATGAGAACCAGCGGAAATAAGAACAGCGAGGATCTTAACTTCAGGACTGGTGACGACTACGTAGATGCATTAAGGAATTTTACTACATAGGCAACAAAATAATCCATGGCGGACGGAGCAAGGAGGACATGAAAAGCAGACTAGCACTGGCAGAAAAGGCATTCCTGGACAAGAGAAGGCCAATGGAATCAAACATAGAACTTAATTGCAGGAAGAAATTTCCGATAATGTACGTTTGGAGCGCAACATTGTATGGCAGTGAGACATCGAGTATGGGGAAACAGGAACAGAAGAGAATAGAAGCATTTCAGATGTGGTGCTACAGAAGAATGTTGAAAATTAGGTGGATTGATAAGGTAAGGAATGAGGAGGTTCTCTATTGAATCAGCGAGGAAAGAACAATATGGAAAACACTGACAAGAAAAATGGACAGGATAGAAGAACATCTGTTAAGACATTTGGAACTGAGTTCCATGGTGCGACATCTGTTAAGACATTATTGGCGGATTTCCATGGCACTAGAAGGCGGTGTAGAGAGCAAAAACTGAATTTGGAGTACATTCAGCAAATAATTGACTATCTAGACTGCATGTATTATTCTGAGATCAAGAGTTTGGCATAGTAAAGGAATTCACAACAGGCCCCATCAAGCCTGTTAGATAACTGATGACTCAAAGTATGGTAGTTTAAGTATAATAAATTATATAACACGAATTTTTCTCATGTTCATTTGTGACAAACAACAAAGAAAAAGTTGTTAAAACATGTACAATAACAGTCAGACTGTACAGTAGTTGCATCTTTTCATGATACATTCAGCAATGGTATCAAAGATTACAAGCAAATTACCACATTAAATGATGAGTGTCTTCACTACTGTCTAAATTACCGTTTAATTAAGTAAACTAGAAACCAAGTAATAATCTAGATATATAGTACTTGGTTGTATAAGGAGAAATATAAGGAATGTCGTACTCCATTCATTTGACACGCAACTGAGAAGAAGACAATGACATGGCACATTTACATAATTAAAAAGATGTTATATACATAACTCATTGAATAAAATCTGTGTAAGTGTGTAGCATTCAGTGATTATAGGTAGGTCCTAAAATATCGTCTAGTAAATTGTTGGTAAAGATGCCAAGAAACATTCAACAATTACTAATTCTTAATGTTATTTTGGTAATGTTATTCAGTCACTGTGATTGTCTAGCTTCGTAGTTTTCGTGATAATCATAATAATAATATCACAGTATTAATACATACACCTCAATGCTATGAACATGTGGATGTGATTGGATTTGCTGTATGATGAAGCTCTGAATTGCTACCGAATTTAGAAGCATTTCGAAGTAGCTATATTCTGCCACGTTGCGAGTGACGCCATCTTAAGGCCCACTCACACACAGACCATGCTTTTAAACGACTCGACGCCATCCCCCAACTCCTGCGGTCTGGGGGAAACTACTTATTACCCGCCGCTGGGCTCTCGCTTGCTGGCGACCACTTGGCTTGCCGTGTTGTGATTGCCCAGCTGACAATTATTTTTATCTGGCGGATAGCTCGCCAGTGTATGCGCTGTGCGAGGAAGTCATAACAGGCAGCAAAGACAGTCAGTGGATTGACATAAAAAAATAAAACCTGAAGAGTCATTGTCGACCGGGGTGGCCGAGCGGTTCTGGGCACTACAGTCTGGAACCGCGGGACCGCTACGGTCTCAGGTTCGAATCCTGCCTCGGGCATGGATGTGTGTGATGTCCTTAGGTTAATTAGGTTTAAGTATTTCTAAGTTATAGGGGACTAATGACCTCAGAAGTTAAGTCCCATAGTGTTCAGTGCCATTTGATTTCGAAGAGTTATCACACAGATCAAGTGTAGAAGTGAGCTGTCTCTTTGACGTCAAGTAGGGAAATTCTGGGCCTGGCCGAATCAGCGCTTCACAAGACGTGATTCGTAAGTAGTGTCACAGGGAACAAAGTTAATACGATTTTCCCATCCCCCCTCCATCGCCAAATACACTGACATTATACCTCAGTTAAAGTTCTGACAGTGAGTTGCGAAGTTGTTACGCCAATTCGTGTAGGTTAGGGTGGGACTTTCTGAATCATGTGGTTATGTGGACAGAAAGAAGAAACTGCTGTGCTCCACAACCCACGTGTGCCGATCTGGCGCCATTATGTTACGGGACCATTCCTGGACAAGTCGTGCACAAGTGGCAAGAATAATTTTCCAAATATATTTAATCCAGACAGCACTCTTCCAGAAGTAAATAGAAGATGCAGGACAGTAATCTTTCAGAAGGAAATAGAAGATGTAGGACAGTACTGTTTATAACAATCCGCGGTGTTACATTAATTCTGTTAAAATAAGGTCTATTCTCGAAATACATTAATGCCAGTTATAAAGCTTTCCGCTACCAGTTGTATGTAATCCACCAGGTCAGCCAACAGAAGAGGTAGCGACATCTGACACAAATTTGGGCAACTTCCGCCATTTGAAAAATAATAAATAAAGGAATGAGGCTCTGTGAACAAGTCTTCTTTTGGATGTCCTGATTTGGAATATAAAATTTATTAATTCTTTTTCAGTATTCATGTAGTAATTAGCAACAGACGCTAATTTCGTAATTATAAAAAAATTGGTGATTTTTCCTCTCTATTTTCAGATTGTAAAACTATAAAAACAGAACTATACATACAACGTGTTTGCAATGGTCAGAAGAACCGACGGCAATCGCTACAACCAATTTTTTTTTCCTTTTCAGTTTTTAGATCATGTAAGCATTCGCACTGCAACTCCGATTCACAGTTGGTCATTTACGACTCTTTGTAAAGGGGTTCAAGCAACTCGTTTTCGTTGAGGAATAGAAACAAACGTATCAAGAAATCAGAGTAAAGGAGGTATGAGCTAAGCAAAAAAGGGATTTGGTCGAGAGACTAAAGAGTTTATCTAACTGTGGCCTTCAGCATAATTCACTCAGCATTAGAAGAGCAGTATACCAGTATGCCAAAATCCAAGTCATTGTGGTTCCATGGGGGGAGGAAACGAAAGTGGTTGGTGAGAATTGTTTCTTTTCTTATGAAAAAAAAAACAAAGAATACATTTCATTGAGGTAGTCGCATACACTTTCGACAGCTGGAGCCATGGGATTAAACGAGGAATTTGTTACAGATTTTTACGACGTTTCGAAATCTTACAAGAATATAATTTACGAAGTAAACCACAAAGTGTATGCGTTGTGGTTGAACAGCCAATGCGTTAAGTTTAATGCAACGTGCAAGACACTCGTAAGATTTTCTTATTCTCTGGCTCGCTAGGCGCGAACCTTTTCTCCTAGAGAAAATATGAACGCAACCTTTTTGTACGAAATGTAATGTAGTTATATTTGGTAGTGGAATATGTTTTCGCGGGAGGCTACGGTTTTCGAGATATTCTGGAGAAACATACAAAGATGACTTCAAAGGCACCTCCAATCCCACTCATCCCTCACCTACCAGCAGTTTTAGGATCTAGTCCCGATAGTCAACCTTTTTTGGTCTGTATTGATTTGCGCTGTTACGCCACCAGAATAGTCGTTAACATTAGTAATTTAAACGTGCTCCTGAGGGTAATAAAAGGAAAAAGACTTTTGTAAATATTATATTAAACTATTTACAGTGATAATCCTGTTCAAACACAACCCTTACAAGCTTAACAGCATGTTTCGTAATCAGAGTGCCTGACGAACTACGTAACTGTTTATTTTATGTTCATAAAATTCAAAAAATTGTTTTGTAAAATTTACAGAAACGTCAATTTTACAATTTTTAAATGCGCAACTAAGCCGGTGGCGTAATATGGCCAATTAATGAAGAACAAAAATGTCGAATGTGGGAAGCAATCCGCGCAGTGGCAATATTTTGTACAGTGGTGGCAGGGAGTGCCAACAACAACATATGAAAATTCCTGATGTGGGAGTAGGGATTTATTTGAAGGTCACATTTTCACGGTTCTCCCTTGAGTAGCTGTAGAATTATGGCCTCTAGCGAAAGGGGCTCTCAGTACATTATTTCCTACAAAAAGGTGCCATTCAGTTATTCTGTAGGATCACTAACTTTTGCATAGCGAGCAAGAGACTATGAACATCCCGGATGATAACTAAAGGCGTTGCGGGTTGCATAAAACCCATCGGCAGAGGCACCTGAACTATCCACTATAAATTGGATGAAAGCTGGTTTCCCACGAAGAATATGCCTTGCAAGAGTATCTTTGCAACCACCACAAATGTGCCACCGCACTATTCGCCCCGATGTTCTGTTTAACTCATTTTGATGACTTCCCCTTTTCAGGGGTTTGAGTTTTGACTACAAACATTGGCAGCGTCTTGGTGCACTAATGTGGCACTGTTTTCATCTGAGTATGGTGTTTTAATGCAGCGAAACCGGTTGTGCCAGTAAAGAAATCACCAATTACAGCTGTCTTCGATTTCATTTTACTCCCATTCATTATATAGTTCAACGACTGTGACTGCCCACACTGCAGAATTCTGTGTTTGTGTGTTCCAGAATATCTCTGGAACTCATAGAGCAATTCAACCATATTAGATTCATATTTTGCTTGCCATCTTGGAAAATGACCTAGCGGTGCAAAACAATCATAGCATCCTCACAGCTAGTGAGTGTCTATGAAGAGTAAGAAATATAAAAATACTCGAAACAGGTCAATATTTGTGCTCAATGAATAGTGCAGTCGAGGGGAACTTCGTGTTGTTTCCTCAAGTGTCGGATCATACAAAAATTTATTTCTTCGTAGAAGTGGTGAGAAACCCAATAATATTGCATATAACCCAGCTTTCTGTTCAATCTGTATTACAATGGTGAGTAAAGTACTTTATACACTCCTGCAAATTGAAATAAGAACACCGTGAATTCATTGGCCCAGGAAGGGGAAACTTTATTGACACATTCCTGGGGTCAGATACATCACATGATCACACTGACAGAACCACAGGCACATAGACACAGGCAACAGAGCATGCACAATGTCGGCACTAGTACAGTGTATATCCACCTTTCGCAGCAATGCAGGCTGCTATTCTCCCATGGAGACGATCGTAGAGATGCTGGATGTAGTCCTGTGGAACGGCTTGCCATGCCATTTCCACCTGGCGCCTCAGTTGGACCAGCGTTCGTGCTGTACGTGCAGACCGCGTGAGACGACGCTTCATCCAGTCCCAAACATGCTCAATGGGGGACAGATCCGGAGATCTTGCTGGCCAGGGTAGTTGACTTACACCTTCTAGAGCACGTTGGGTGGCACGGGATACATGCGGACGTGCATTGTCCTGTTGGAACAGCAAGTTCCCTTGCCGGTCTAGGAATGGTAGAACGATGGGTGCGATGACGGTTTGGATGTACCGTGCACTATTCAGTGTCCCCTCGACGATCAGCAGTGGTGTACGGCCAGTGTGGGAGATCGCTCCCCACACCATGATGCCAGGTGTTGGCCCTGTGTGCCTCGGTCGTATGCAGTCCTGATTGTGGCGCTCACCTGCACGGCGCCAAACACGCATACGACCATCATTGGCACCAAGGCAGAAGCGACTCTCATCGCTGAAGACGACACGTCTCCATTCGTCCCTCCATTCACGCCTGTCGCGACACCACTGGAGGCGGGCTGCACGACGTTGGGGCGTGAGCGGGAGACGGCCTAATGGTGTGCGGGACCGTAGCCCAGCTTCATGGAGACGGTTGCGAATGGTCCTCGCCGATACCCCAGGATCAACAGTGTCCCTAATTTGCTGGGAAGTGGCGGTGCGGTCCCCTACGGCACTGCGTAGGATCCTACGGTCTTGGCGTGCATCCGTGCGTCGCTGCGGTCCGGTCCCAGGTCGACAGCCACGTGCACCTTCCGCCGACCACTGGCGACAACATCGATGTACTGTGGAGACCTCACGCCCCACGTGTTGAGCAATTCGGCGGTACGTCCACCCGGCCTCCCGCATGCCCACTATACGCCCTCGCTCAAAGTCCGTCAACAGCACATACGGTTCACGTCCACGCTGTCGCGGCGTGCTACCAGTGTTAAAGACTGCGATGGAGCTCCGTATGCCACGGCAAACTGGCTGACACTGACGGCGGCGGTGCACAAATGCTGCGCAGCTAGCACCATTCGACGGCCAACACCGCGGTTCCTGGTGTGTCCGATGTGCCGTGCATGTGATCATTGCTTGTACAGCCCTCTCGCAGTGTCTGGAGCAAGTATGGTGGGTCTGACACACCGGTGTCAATGTGTTCTTTTTTCCATTTCCAGGAGTGTAATTTGTATAATGTTATTACAATTTTAAAATTAATGTACATAAACAAACTTTGTTCTTGCACTGTGGACTGTAAGTTAGTGAAGCTTGAGATTCTCCCGGGGTATAAAATGCTTTAAAAACTTCTGCAGCCAAGTGACCTGTCAAACGATCGGCTGTTGTACAGTACGTCACCAGGCTGCATTCCAGTAAGCTGTTTGAACAGTAACAATTTTAATGCGCAAACATGCTTCGGCACGTCTGACAAGGGGAGGCCGCCAATTGTGAAATTCAGATTCGATTCATACTGCGCATAATAAAAGCTCATGGCCAAAGGTGTAATGTGGCAAAGCAGCAAGATGCACTTCTCAGCCGTTGTCGAGAAAATCGACAGTTGAAAGAAACCGTTGCGGTGAAATACTCTCTACGATTAATAATTTTCTACAGCGTCGTGGCGCAGCGGTAAGCGCTCGGGTCCGAAGGTCGCCGGATCGAATCTCGCGCCATGCAATTTTTTTTATTATTAGTTTTTTGTAATTCAAATATATATATATACTATAATGAATTGCTTATGTATGTTGGTGAAGGCGGATCGCTCTCCAATTGTACCGCCTCCATTTTTCCGTTTTTTTAACAGGGTGTACCAAAGCTCTCCCGTCCGCACTGATTTTCGACGATGTTATAAGTTGCGCTAGGGACCGCATCTATCTTCTTTCTAAGTTAGCACGCAACTACGCTGTTATGCGGCGGCTCGTTTCGGCCCATTCAACATCTGTCCTTCAAGTGTAACGAACGAGTAACGGAGTTTATATTTCATACCTGCCGCAGCAAATTTGTGTTCGTGGGGTCGCTATTCTAATTGGAACGTTTGACTTACGCTATACGTATTCGTTTCGGAATACCGTTTCTACTTCTTCCGTTAACTATACGTGGTTAACATTACGAAGACAATTAATAAAATTTGTGAAATACAACTTTGTTTGAGGAAAACATAATGATGTTTGAAGTCGCCAGTTTTTCCACGACAAACGACTTTCAACAACTTATTATATGCATAATTGTTGAAACTGATTGCCGGGGATATATTTGAATTACAAAAAACAAATACTAAAGAAAAAAAAGTTGCATGGCGCGAGATTCGAATCCGGCGACCTTCGGATTACGAACCAGAGCACTTACCGCTGCGCCACAACGCTGTAGACAATTATTGATCGTATAGATTATTTAACCGCAACGTTTTCTTTTAACTCGATTTTCTCGACAACGGCTGAGAAGTGCATCTTGGTGCTTTGCCACATTACACCTCTGGCCATGAGCTTTTATTATGTGCAGTATGAATCGAATCTGAATTTCACAATTGGCGGCCTCCCCTTGTGAGCCAACATTTTTATTCAAGTTTATAAATGGAAACATGGTTTAACTGATTATCACTGGAAAATGATTAATCCTAAAAAAAGTTTATGGCTGTTGCGATTATCACATTCTAGACAACGTTAGTCTATGTACGACTTTCTTTAAGTTATTACAAAACTGGTCACAAGGAACGAAATGACGTTGCTATGAGTTTGGTTGCCGAATTAAGATATTATTCTATTTGTAAATATAATTTCCTTGCACAAAAATGTTTCACGATCGTATTTAGCTGTTAGGCCCACTAACTGTTACTCTAGTGACACGTGTCCTCACCTGTGTGCTCACCTGTAGTAGAATTATACACATAAATATGGAACACGTTCTTGATGAAACTGTCACTGAAGTTACAATTTTGAACCTCAGAAAAGTCATTCTTCAAGTTATACGTGTGCAGTTGATGAGATTTAGTTCCTTTCCTTTTGTAAATACAACATCAGGATGAACAAGCAAACGGTAAATGCCGAGTAAACAGCTATCCACGGAAGAAAAGCGGACCCTTCGAGGCATCGATAGGAAGAAGAAGACAGTGATTCACCGTGTTGGTTCTTGGCTAACAGGCAGTGTTTCCTCCGAGGGAGAGAGTTATCCGTCCTCACGAAAGTGGCAGCCAAGCCTATTCTGCGTACAGCGAAGTGGCAAAACGTCTCACTTGTCGCGCGCGACGATTTCTGCCCCAAGTTTGCACTGAGATAAGAGCCTCGCGGGGCAGTATCTCGGCCGTCAGAACTTCACAGCGCTGAGGGCAGTTTAAGCAGCGTCTGCAGCGCGCCCGTCGGCAGTGACAAGAAACAAGACTGATGGGCAGCCGCTATGACGCATGGGCCGTCTGACTGACGCTCCAGCCGGCCGGTTAATCTGGCGACGGCGATGAGGTTAGCGAGGGGAAATGGAGGGGGGGAGTGCTCGTCTTGTCGCGTCTCCTAGCGACCGGGGCCACTCCAGCACTGCCCGGGGACAGCTGCAGCTGACAGGCTGGGGGTCCGAGACCGGCACGCCACTGGCGGAACAGAGCCTGCTGCAGCTGGGACGTCGTGCCTCTCTCCTCTCTCTCCCTACAGCACACGTGGTTTGTTGACGGGAATCACGTAACCTTGCGTGTGCACAGATTTCAGGCACAACTACAGTGTAGCTATACTACAAGAATAATTTTTGCAATGAAGCTCGTGTTCCAATAGAAAAGTGTCATCACCTATAGTAGCGGAAAGAACCACAGTGTCAGTATCCTGACGAAGGTTCGTAGAGGAGACTTCTAACAAGGGAACCTCCCCATCGCACCCCCCTCAGATTTAGTTATAACTTGGCACAGTGGATAGGCCTTGATAAACCGAACACAGATCAATTGAGAAAACAGGAAGAAGTTGTGTGAAACTGTGAAAAAATAAGCAAAATATACAAACTGAGTAGTCCATGGGCCACATAGGCAACATCAAGGAGCACGTGAGCTCAAGAACGCCGTGGTCTCGTGGTAGCGTGAGCAGCTACAGAAGGAGAGGTCCTTGGTTCAAGTCTTCGCACAAGTGGAAATTTTACTTTCTTTATTTTTGCATAGTTATTATCTGTCCGTTCGTTCATTGACGTCTCTGTTCACTGTAATAAGTTTAGTGTCTGTGTTTTGCAAAACCGTGCGATTAGTAGACGAAAGGACGTGCCTCTCCAATCGGAACCGAAAACATTTGATCGAAAGGTCATAGGTCAACCGATTCCTCCACAGGAAAACACATCTGATATATTCTATACGACACTGGTGACGGCATGTGCGTCACATGACAGGAATATGTTGTCGACCCACCTAACTTGTACACTTGGCGAATGGGTAAAAAGATTCTTCTACCTTGCCCGATTTAGGTTTCCTTGTGGATGTGATAATCACTCCCAAAAAAGTGATGAAAACATAAGAGTTTGTCACATAAACTGAAAATAAAAAATTAAAGTTTTCACTCGATGGAAGATTTGAATCAATGACCTTTCGTTCCGCAGCTGCTCACGTTACTACGAGACCACGGCGCTCCTGCAATCCCAGTGTCCTTGATGTTGCCTATCTTCCCACAAACTACTCAGTTTGTATATTTTGCTTATTTTTTCACAGTTCCACACAACTTCTTCTTGTTTTCTCAATTGATCTGTGTTCAGTTTTTCAAGGCCTATCCAATGTGCCAACTTATAACTAAATCTGAGGGGGGTGCGATGGGGAGGTTCCCTTGAAAGCATCATACGAATGGTAGTCATGAATTCTTAATTATGACTCGAAAAAAATCATGCAGCGACTGTGAGTTTGATGATGGTGTTACTCCTCTTGAAATTATCTATTGAAAAATATTCAATGATGGTAAATTGTGGAAACTATTTAATCAAAAAAAAAAAAAAAAAAAAAAAGAAAAAAGAAAAGCATTTCATCAACTTCCAATGCGGAGCACGAGCATATAGGTAGTTGAGCAATAAGGTTCTGGGACGGTAAACTGAAAGAATTGGCAAGTGAAAAGTTTAAACCCGGCTCGCAGGCTCTGTAGCGAGGACGTTGATCCTTAATTAAACTTATGTTTCATGTGTATCAGTGCAGAGAACCAATCCGGTCCGCCAACAGATATTTTATGCATTAATTTCGAGAGCTACCTCGAGTACGGCTTGGGAATACGTCACAGAAGTTTCGAAGCAAGGGCGAACAGAATGTTTCAAGGTGACTTGTTGGACACCTTGCGCGTAGAAGTCTGCATTAATTCTCTTCAGGAATCGCTCCACTTTGAAAACTTGATTCTGGAAATGCCTTCCACTAAATGGTGTCGCCGTCTGGGGAAAGAGAAAGAAATCACCAGATGTCATGTCACATAATTACGGGGAATTGATAGACCAGAAAAGCAGTTTGGTGACTTTGTCCTGTGTGGAAAGATGGGACTTTGTTGTGGAACCGTTGGACACGTCCTGCGACAGTGCACCTTTACAATCTATCATTAGCTCGTTTCCAGTTTCCGGTAGTATGCTCATGTAACTATTTGCCCTTTACAAACTTGATCTATTAGCACTTCACTATCGCAGTTCAAAAAGAAATTATGTTCACTCTCCCAATGGCAATTGGGGTGATGGCCGTATTCAGTGGTGGTAAATCCACACAGCAAAATACTGAAGCAAGTAAAACAGAAATCGAAGCAGCTTTATTATGAGAAATAGATAATTATCAGGAAGCAAAATAAAAACTATATGGGATATAGTGAAGACAGAAACAGGTGTAGCCAATAAGGAAGAAGAACAGATAGCTCCAAAAGTTAAAGAGACTTTGGTAACAAGTACATGTAATGTTGCAAACCTCTAAAATAAGTACTTCGTTTCTGTTAGTGACAGCTTGGGGTTATCAGGTTCAGTGAACAGTGCAATGGAGTGTCTGAGACCAGTCTTCAAAAATAACTTCAGTAAAGTGGGAATGACACGTTTCCCAGAGAAGTAGTATCCATCAGAAATTAATCAAAGAGTGCTCATGTGAGCTGAGTTCTGTCTTAAGTTATTTGTGTAATTAATCTCTTATCAGCGTAACATTTCCAGACTGGCTAAAATATGCTGCAGTTAAGCCTCTCTACAAGAAGGGGGATAAAGAGATACCATCAAACTATCGACCAATTTCACTTTTGACAGCTTTCTCATAAATATTTGAAAAGGTTATGTTCAAGCGTCTCCTTAAGCATATGAGTGCAAATAATGCACAGTCCAGGTCACAGTTTGGATTTATTAAGGGTTCTGATACAGAGGAAGCTATTTACACTTACAGTTAGAATGTAATTAATTCATTAGACAATAAATTAGAGGCTACTGGCATTTTCTTTGACCTGTCAAAAGCCCTTGAATGTGTGAACGACAGCATTCTCTTAAGTAAATTATAATATTATGGTGTCACCAGCAATGCTGTAAAATGGTGTGAGTCTTACCTATCTAACAGAAAACAAAGGTTGTCGTTGCAAAATACCTGTGCAGTAAGCAGTCAGTCTTCATCTGACTGGAAATCAATTACATGTGGTGTTCCTCAAGGTCCCATCTCAGGTCCATTGCTTTTTTTTGTGTACATTAATGACCTCTCATCTTTTACATTTCCAGATGCCAAATTTGTTTTGTTTGCAGGCTATACAAACATTGCAATAAACATCAACTCAAATGCAGATTCAGAAAATGCTGCTAATAAAATTTTCACTGACATTAATAAGTGGTTTAAAGCTAATTCACTATCATTAAACTTTGAGAAAATCCACTACATGCAGTTCAGAATCTGTAAGAGATTTCCTTCTAGAGTGCGTATAACACATGAAAACATGCTGATCGAAGAGGCTGATTACAACTCAGTTGGGAAGGGCATAGTACGGAATTGCTTATCCTCCTAAACAAGTCTGTACTTGCAGTGAGAATGACGTCAGATGTAGGAGATACAAATAAAAAGAACTTGCTTACTTAGCTTACTTTTAATTCTGCTCTGTTATATGGGATCATATTCTGGGGCAACTCATCAAACCGACCAAAAGATTTAGGGTGCAAAAGCTTATGATAAGAATCATTTGTGGTTTCAATTCAAGAACATCAGGTAGAAACCTATTCAAGGAACTTTGTATTCTAACCACTGCTTCTCAATATATTTATTTTTTTATGGAAATTTGTTGCAAATAATACATCTATATTTCCAACCAAAAGCTTAGTAGACAGTATCAATCAAAGGAATAAGAACAATCTACTTAAAGACCTAAAATCACTTACCTTTGTCCAAAAAGCGGTCCAATATTCAGGAGCACGCATTTTCAATAAATTGCCAGCAACCATTAAAAACTTGGTTTCAGACAAAGTACGGTTTAAACACAGTTTGAATGACTTTTTGGTAGAAACTCCTTCAACTCGATAGATGTATATCTCAACGAAGATTGTCTAGCCAGCTTAAGTAAATATTTCTGTTAGATTTCAGTGTTGACAGCTCTTAGTCGCAGCAGACAAGATTAGGTATTTTGTGTATGATAAATTTGTAAGTAGTGAATAAGAGTGAAACTTCCTGGCAGATTAAAACTGCGTGTCGGACAGAGACTCGAACTCAGGACCTTTGCCTTTCGCGGGCAAGTGCTCTACCATCTGGATACCCTTTCTTTCAGGAGTGCTTGTTCTGCAAGGTTCGCAGGAGAACTTCTGTAAAGTTTCGAAGGTAGGAGACGAGATACTGGCAGAAGTAAAGCTGTGAGGACCGGGCGTGAGTCGTGCTTTGGTAGCTCAGATGGTAGAGCACTTGCCCGCGAAAGGCAAAGGTCCCGAGTTCAAGTCTCTGTCCGGCACACAGTTTTAATCTGTCAGGAAGTTCATACCAGCGCACACTCCGCTGCAGAGTGAAAATCTCTTTCTGGAGTGGTGCATAAGAGTGTTTCATTCTGATAGCGTTTTAATTCTGTCAATATTAGCTGTCCCAATTTACCGCATTATAATCACGTATTTCGACAACCTACGGACAAATGTTCAAGGTAGTAAGTATTATATTCAAATGTTCATGTTTTTATGTTATATTTTCTGACATGTTCCACAAACACGAGGATCATCAAATGTTTTGGGTATGTGGAACGAAAGTTGAATCTAATCTAATCTCAGAGAATTAGTTCACTGATACTCCATCATTAATATATTTATGTCATGTTCGTCTCTGTCATCAGATGTGATTACAGTTGACTGAAAAAAACAAGAAGCGAAAGGAAAAAAACAAAAAAGAGAAATCAGCTTACCTGGGTGTCGTCCTGGGCATATCACCGACATACAAATATCACAGCGAGAAGACCTGCCAAAAGACTGCCGCCAATAACAATCTCTTGAGGAACTAGTGAACAGTAAATGGGGAGCCAGATCAACTGTATTAAGAACCACCGCACCAGGCATTTTATGTTTCTATGGTGAAGTACGAAACCCCATATTTTCCAAACCGGCACATGTCGAATCAGCCAAAAGAAGCACAAATCATGCATGCTGACTAGCAACAGGACGCAAGAAACTCTTTAACATTTGCGATGCTTAATGAAGTGGCCGCGTTCTCATATCAGTAGTCCCACTTGCACTTCAGCGTACAGAAAAATGTAGACTTTCCATGAACGTTACCTCCTACACGATTCTTCATGCGGGGCTGGCAGACTTGAAACTCGCAATACATCCCCTAGTGTCGAGCTAAATGAGCCCCCGAAGGACTACCCTGCCTCACGAGAGAATCCCAGCGAAAATACATCAAGCTGAAAGATATGGAGAACACCGGTTCACACTAGACAGGTATAGCTGCTATTGAAAATAACCAATTAAATGGAACCTCAGAGACGAAGAAGAAATGTGAGTGTGTCCATTAGGACATAGAATATTTTCTAGTATCTCTACTGCCCCGGAGTCCGCAGCTCGTGGTCGTGCGGTAGCGTTCTCGTTTCCCGCGCCCGGGTTCCCGGGTTCGATTCCCGGCGGGGTCAGGGATTTTCTCTGCCTCGTGATGACTGGGTATTGTGTGATGTCCTTAGGTTAGTTAGGTTTAAGTAGTTCTAAGTTCTAGGGGACTGATGACCATAGAAGTTAAGTCCCATAGTGCTCAGAGCCATTTTTTTTTCTACTGTCCCGGGAGATGTACACTTGACAACCTACGGCTTCACAAGAACGAAGAGCCTCATGTGTCCCAATATTGGGCTAAAAAACTGTAAAAGTTAGTTTCCGAACACGAAAAAGTAAAGTATGGTTGACTGGATGTATGTTATTGTGGTGGGGGGGGGGGGGGCGGAGAGAAGCAATTCTCCTTTGAATAGGTACCACAGTCGTATTAAATATCTGAAATGAGAAAATTTTCTATCATATAAAGCAATTATTATTTGTTTTTCACTATTGGCCACTTCCAGCATTATTCGGCGGGCATTAGCACAAGCTAGCAGACTACCGCGCGGCAAGCATACGGTGTTACGGTGTTTACAACTTCTCGCGATATGCTGGTTCTCCGAGGTCGCCAGGTCTAATGGTAACAACATTTATTTTGTTGGTGGGGTGGCGGGGGGGAGGGGGGGACGGAGAAGGGCAGGAGGGGAATCTGTGAAAAATTCTATCCATGTGCCTGCCTTCCAACAACCTCATGTCACCTGTGAAGCGGTTCCAGACTTGATCGGGCAATTATTGTACACAGGATGAAATTTTCGCTCTACAGTGGAGTGTGCACTGATATGAAACTTCCAGACAGTTTAAATCTCTGTGCCGTATCAATGGGGACCCCGGCCAACAATGCCATACATTCATTTCATTTTTTTTATTCCCTGAAGTTTTAACACATGTCCTGTCTTCCGGTCCCCTCTTCTTTTCAGTGTTTTCCATACGTTCCTTTCGTCGTCGATTCTGCGGAGAACGTCCTCATTGCTTATCAGCCCACCTAAATTTCAACATTCTTCTGTGTTACCATATCTCAAACGCTTTGATTCTCTTCAGTTCCGGTTTTACCATTGTCCATGGTTTACTACCATACGGTGATCTGTTCCCAACATACGATCTTATAAATTTGTCCTCAAATTATGGCCTACGTTTGATTTCAATACATTTCTTTCGATCATGAAATTTCTCTTTGCCTGTGGTAGCCTGTTTTCTGTGTCCGTCTTGCTTCACCCGTTACGGGTGATTTTACTTCCAAGGCAGATTTATTGTTTAACTTCGTCTACAACTTTGATGTAAGTTCCACGCTAATCTGTTTTCTGCTACTCCTCATTACTTTTTCTTTTTTTTTTTTTTGTTTACACTCAATCCATATTCTGTACTCATCAGGCTATTCATTCCATCCAACAGATTTTGAACTACTGCTTCACCTTCACTGAGGATGGCAAAGTTTTCAGCGAATCTTACCATCCATATTCCTTCAACTTACATCTATTTTCCTCATAATTTCGAACATCCTGCACCACTATACAGTGCAGAACCTATTTTTGTAGTTAGACAAATCCTATGAAGGAAACTTGATTATACTTCAATTTTGATTAAGGTCTCAATCGCAATATGAGAACTGACTCTCACAAGCCTTTACCTTTCCTAGAGCCAAACCGATCGTCATCTAACAGACAATTAATTTTCTTTTCCGTTCTACTGTGTATTATTCTTGTCATCGGCTTGGATGCATGTGCTGTTACGCTGACTGATAGTTCTCGCACTGGTTTGCTCTTTCTATCTGCAGGATTTTTTCCCGAAAGTCGGCTGGTACGTCGCCAGTATTATAGATTCTACATAACAAATTGAATGGTAGTTTGGTTTCCATTTCCCCGAATGATTTTAGGAATTCCATTGGAGTGTTATCTATACCTTTTGCCGTATGTGATGAACTCATCCAAAGCTCTTTTAAACTCTGTAGCTATGACTTCATCGGCTATGTTTTTAATATCAACTCCTATTTCTCCCTCTATCACATCATCACACACGTCCCCCTCTCATAGAGGCTTTTGGTGTACCCTTTTCGATTATCCGCTCTCTCCTATACGTTCAACAGTGGAATTACGATTGCGATCTTAATACACTGGGGTGATAAAAGTCATGGGATAGCGATATGCTCATATACACACGACGGTAGTGTCGCGTACACAAGCTACAAAAGGGCATTGCATGGGCGAGCTGTCATTTGTACTCAGATGGCTCTTGTTAAAATGTTTTCGAGGTGATTGTGGCCGCACGGCGGAAATTAATAGACATTGAAAGCACAGTGGTTGTAGGAACCAGACGTATGGTACATTCCATTTTGGAATCGTTTGGGGACTTCAATATTCCGAGATCCGCAGCGTAAATAGTGTGCCGAGAATATTAAGGTTCAGCTGTTACCTCTCACCGTGGAGAACGCAGTGGCCGATGGACTTCACTTGGCGCTCGGGATTAGCCGAGCGGTCAGTGCGCTGCAGTCATGGACTGTGTGGCTGGTCCCGCCGGAGGTTCGAGTCCTTCCTCGGGCATGGGTGTGTGTGTTTGTCCTTAGGATGATTTAGGTTAAGTAGTGTGTAAGCTTAGGGACTGATGACCTTCGCAGTTAAGTCCCATAAGATTTCACACACATTTTTTTAACATTTTTGGATTTCACTTAACGCCGGCTGCTGTGGCCGAGCGGTTCGAGATGCTTCAGTGCGGGACCACGCGGCAGCTAAGGCCGCAGGTTCTGATCCCGTCTCGGGCGTGAATGTGTGTGATGTCCTTAGGTCAGTTAGGTTTAAGTAGTTCTAAGTCTAGGGGACTGATGACCTCAGATGTAAAGTCCCATAGAGGTTAGAGCTATTTGAACCATTTTAACTTCACTTAACGATCGGAAAAATTTGATCAAATGGCTCTGACCACTAGGGGACATAGCTTCTGAGGTCATCAGCCCCCTAGAACTACTTAAACCTAACTAACCTAAGGACATCACACACATCCACTCCCGAGGCAGGATTCGAACCTGTGAACGTAGCAGCCGCGTGGT
Organism: Schistocerca serialis cubense; assembly: GCF_023864345.2. NCBI lineage: Eukaryota > Metazoa > Arthropoda > Insecta > Orthoptera > Acrididae > Schistocerca > Schistocerca serialis. The sequence goes on from NC_064638.1 coordinate 1,238,515,492, forward strand.
CCCGGACTGAAGCGCCTAGAACCGCTCGGCCACCCCGGCCGCCCTTAACGATCGACGTCAGCGGTGTCCGAGAAGTGTTGTCAGTGCTAACAGACAAGCAACAATTCGTGAAATAATCGCAGAAGTCAATGCGGGACGTACGACAAACGTATCGTTAGGATAGTGCGGCTAAATCTGGTGTTAATGGACTATGCCAGACGGCGGGCTGTAGTGTCTCTGCTAACATTACATCGCCTGCAGCGCCTCTCCTGGGCTCGTAACAATGCCAGTTGTACCCTAGACCACTGGAAAACCGTGGCCTGGTAAGGTGAATCCCTGTTCCAGTTGGTAAGAACTGATGATAAGGTACAAGTGTGGCGCAGGCCCCAAGAAGTAATGGACCCAAGTTAGTAAGGCACTGTGCAAACTGAAACTGGTGGTACGCTGTGTTTATATGGAACGGACTAGGTCCTCTGGTCCAATTGAACAGAGCATTGACTGGAAACTCCCACGTTCGTCTACTTGGAAACCATCTGCATTTGTTCATCGACTTTATGTTCGAAACAACAGCGCCATGTCACCGTGCCACTGTGATTTTCTATTGGTTTGAATAACTTTGTATACAGTTCTTGTGCTTGTTTTAGCCAGTTAGATTGCCCGACGTGAGCCCCGTAGAACATCTATGAGACATAATCGAGAAGTCATCCTGCACAGGCAGCACTTTCGTAATTTTGGACGGCTATATAGGCAGCATGGCTCAATATTACTACCGAGGAATTCCCACAACTTGATTCCATACCACGTCGAGTTTATGTTATACGCCGGGAAATGTAGGTCAGAAACGATATTAGGAGGTATCACATGACTTTTGTCACTTCAGTATATTAGCACCCCTGCTTTTAATCCTACCAGAGTTTGTTTTGGGTTTTGTATGTGCTAAGACTGTCCTCCCGAGTATCATTTCTTTTTCAATTTCTTCGCATTATGCATGCAGCCATATCGCGTTCGTTGTCGTACACTCCCCATTTATTTCATTCCCAAGGGATTTATTTCTGTCTTGGTGTATTTTTTCTGTTACCCAGGTATTCTTCGCAGTTACTTTCCAAGTACTTATATTTGTCTGTGCAACGTCTGCAAATGTCTTTTTAGAGAGGTCTTCTCCTCATTAAATTAAGTACCTACTCTGGTATTACTTATCACAGTATCCATATCAACATGAACCTGAAACCCATCTGAGAGTTCCTCAGTACCTCAGTATCCCACATTGGTTCTTCCGAACGTTCTCTCAAACGTCAGTCTGCTCTTCATCACTGTCAAACTATCTGTCTGTATCTGCACTTGAAAACGCCTTCCACTATAATATCTCATTTCACAATTTAAATCTGACCATGATGCAACCCAGCTTTTCGCTTCCCGTGTCTCCGTGTATGTTCCATACGTACCTCCTCCTCTCGTGATTCTTGAACACAGTATTTCAAATTACCATCTGAAATGTATCGCAGAAGTTTTTCTCCTCTCTCACTCCTATTGTCAAGGCAATTCTCTCCACTAACCGTTTCTTCTGTTCCTTCACCTACAACCGCGCTCCAGCGCCCCATTACTATTAGATTTTCGTCTCACTTTATATACTAAATTACAAGTGCGCTATCCTCATTTACATTCTCTAGCTCCTCTTCCTCTGTTTATAAAATTGTCATGAATACCTGAAGTATAGTTGTCTGCATCTGTTTCCTATAGATTCTGTTCAGAAAAACCCCTATCACTTATCTGCTCATTAGCTTGCTTTCATTCCTACCTTTCTATTAATAACGATTCTGCTCCCGCTGCACCATTTTCTGCTCTTGTTGATGCCTAGAAATCGTTTGACTAGAAATCTTTAGCTTCTTTCCATTTCACTTCACTGGCCTCAACCATGTCTCGTGTGAACCAAGCTTACTTATAAGTATTTCCTTGGATTAATAAATACAATTTAAATAACAGTAGTACCAATGTTATTAATAATTATTAAAATAACTAAAACTGAGCACCTGATGGCATTACCGATAAGTAACAGAAAGAAAGAAAATATCGAATACATTACATTATACGTACGTTTCGTTCCATAGATCCATAATGGGGTGCGCAACATAAAACAAAGATATATTAAAAAGTATACACAGAAAGGAAATACGCTAACGCCACTTCCACAGGTCCGAAACAACAGAGAGTCTTCCTGGATGCGTAATTCGTCAAAAATTCTTAAATACATTTTATTTCAGGAGGTAATAAACAATCCGTCACAAAGCGTTACCAAAACCGTGAGCTGCATACGATAACTCCCGAGTTTCTGTATCCAAGCATCATCAAGGAGTCAAACAGTTTACAACACTTATTTCAAATAATCACAGTAATGCTGTGTAGACGTGCATATGGCGGATATTACGTAGCACTCACGTTATCTGAAATTATTAGTCACCATTAAATCCCTCCTTCGGAACTGAAATTTATTGTATTCAAACTATTAATTGCTTCCCGCAAGTTACTGAAAATAAATGTTCCTGAAAGATGGACCGAAGTGCGTGACTATAGATCTTCGAAAATATTACTGACACATTTATTATTTATTTCGAGAACTGTGCTGTTTGTTTGAAAAAGACGTATACAGGGTGTTCCTGAAGTAATGGTCAATATTCAGAGATATGACAACAATGATCATTCGAAACAAAAACAAAAAAATACGCATACCTTAAGAACTACGAGCAAGTCTTGATCTTCGATACTGTGAAAGAAATATCTTGTACTGCAGGCTCTTTGCTTTCCATATTTTGGGAAGTGGTAGTACGAGACCGAAACAAGAAAAAATATCCGTTAAACATGTGCTCTATAATGCACTCCTCATGAACTATGAGCACTTTTTCATCTTTTTGAGACACAACTCTTCTAATAAGGAAGTGTTCATTACATCAACGGTGTGCATTTTAGAGCACATGTTTACTGGACGATTTTCCCTTGTTTGTTACATACTATCATTTTCCAAAACACGGAAAGCTAAGAGCTTGTAGTAGAAGATATTTGTTTCACACTATCGAACAATAACAACTGCTCACAGATATTAAGGAATGCTTTCCCGAGTTTACTGGGCTTTTTTTGTTTCGAATGATCATTCCCATTATATCTCTGAATCACTTCAGGAACATACTGTACATTTATACTTATTTCATTAAGGACTAAATACACAGTGTATTTAAGTGTCAAATATGTTGAGAGAACAAGGACAAAGTGTCTAATAAACATGGGCTCTAAAACACGTACGTCAATAGCTACGAGCACTTGCTCATCTTCTCTTCTACTGCAAGCTTTCCACATATTTGACGAAAATAGTATGGACACCAACAAGAAAAGAATTCCAGTAAATATGAGCTTCAAAATGTATACCCTCAGAGTCGTGAGCACTTGTTCAATGGAAGAGATGTGTTTCACAGTAGCAAATATGAACAAGTCCTCATAGCTCTTAAGGTGTGCAATTTAAATCCCGTGTTTATTACACATTTTCTTCTTAATTTGGTGGACACAAACACGTCTCAAAATATTCGGCAGTTTTTTAAAACGCTGTACTCGGAAGCAGTAGTTATGATGCCCAGTTGGTGGAATAGTCCTCTACTTTAATTTGTTATGTTCACGCCACAATTACTTAGTAGTACAAGCATTTAGGCTTTTTTCGTGGAGTCACTTGAAGCACAGGCTTCACGGGTTTGCCGTCGGCTCAACACAGTGATGTGTTGTGCGCTGTGGTAGACAGAGCACGTGCCGACTTCAGTCCTCATAGCCTGCCTGGTGAGCTTCATAATTTAAGGACGGTTTATCGACGGACTAACAAAAAAAAGAAATAAAACAGTAAAATGAAAGAAAATTATGTACCATTACAGCGGTAACTAGTTCAGCCTAGAGAATAAAGAGATGAAACCACCCACTATAGCAGCTTGCTAGCCGTACTTTGGCCGTAATTCTTCAAGAGTCTGAACAGTCCTCAACATACATGTCGTCTGATTTGTCTTTCGTTCGCTTGCGAAACTGAGGAAATTGTTGGGTCTTCTCAAAGAGGATTTTGGCTTTAGCAAGGAAAACGTACACGAGATTCAACGCGAGTGTAAAATGTCGCATATTTTACAGACATGTAGTACGTCACAAGACCAATTTGGTTGACAACACCGTCACACGTCTGGGTCAAACGGATAAATCTCCAATAGCAGAGCATAGGATTAGTTCAGGATATCGCATGATATACGGCATAACAAAAAATATATCTTCTCTTTCGGTAAACATTTTTGGAAAGCAGTGATCAATAAATTGTTATATTTTGACTAAAGTTCAGTCTTGATCACGTCATGTATGTTTTAATGATACAGGTGACCGATTTCGGTTCTTTTTATAAAACCATCATCAGACCCTGGCTCCTTTAGGATGGTAGGCGGAGGTCTCCTCGCTGCTACGCAGTCAACTGATCAGCCAGGGTCTGATGATGGTTTTATAAAAAGAACCGAAATCGGTCACCTGTATCATTAAAACATACATGACGTGATCAAGACTGAACTTTAGTCAAAATATATCTTCTCTTTCGTCCTCTAGCTTATGTGTGATACAAGAAACAAAATGATAGACAGCTATTAAGGGTTCCAACATACAGCCTGGAAACCCCGTGATAGCTGCAATTATTCTGAGTATTTGAGGTATAAATGGTGACTGGGGATAGTGTAGTGAATAGCATTTAGCAGTATTTACTGCATTCTCAGGATAATAATTATAGCTCTTAGGAGTAGCGTGATTTTAGGTCTGTTAGTAACCCAAGCACATGTGGCAAGAACAAGCCATTGATACTTATATTCACTTTCCCCTGAGCAGCAGGTCAGGAGTTGAATTTAGACGTTTGGATGGAAAACGAATAGTCTATACTAACAGGTGTAGTCTTCTTACGGTTCTCGGATCGGTCGCCGGTAGGGGACAATGAACACGCTACCGTCTCGAAGCAACTAGATCGAACATGCGCGGCTTTCAGATGCAGCTTTCACAAGAAGCGCATCGTAATGTAAATAAAACAACTACTGCTCGCCAGTAGCAAATAGCAGCCACCACCTGACAATGAAGAACAGCTACCTCGAAGAAATAATGTAAGATTTATCTAACGTGGTCAAGTGGCAGACAGATCCGCCAGTAATGTCCGAATATTGATAATAGTTGTTACTGCAGAGTATTCCAGTGCAAACATGAGTAAAAGTAAAACGTATAAAGTTTTGACATTTGATGTCTATTGTATTCCGACAAACTGAAATTCAGTTAACGCTTTGAGCTGGTGTTCCTGGGGTATGAAGTCTGGAGGCAAATGAGAGCGGTAGGATGCAGCAGACACATACAGAATTCCAGACATTGCCCACACGGTCGTCAGAGATTATTGAAATTTCTTCGCTTTTTCGATCTTACTTAGCATGGCTATGCTTTATAATTTGGAGAAGAAATTGTATCGCGATATGTATGGAGTCAGCTCTCTGTTATTGCGAAGAAAAGATAGGGAACAAGCAGCTGGATGATGACGTGGAAGGAAGACTTTCTGCTCCTTTGGAAACAATTCTTTATTTTTGTGCTGTTATGATAAGAGCGGTAGGATGCAGCAGAGACATATAGAATTCCAGACATTGCCCACACGGTAGTCAGAGATTATTGAAATTTCTTCGCTTTTTCGACCTTACTTAGCACGGCTATGCGTTTCACGTATGTCACACATAGCTTGTTCCAGGTTGAATGGTCATTATTGACAAATATGAAAAGAAAACGATAATGAGAAGTCAAAACATCTAGTAATCATAGGTTCGAAAACGCTTATCTTGAGAGAAATGGGCACTTGCTGAGTAGAAGAGATGTGTTTCACACTGTCGAAGGTGAATAATCGCTCATAACTCTTACGGTATGCCTGTTAAAGCTCACGTTGACTATACGTTTGCTTTGAAATATATTTCCTGTCACATCCCAGGATATAAATTGTTCCCCCTGAGACACATTGTATCCATGGTGCATATACTTTTGTGAGTAGCCCCAGCTGTTGTGAACTCTTCTTAGATAAAGTCCTCGCAGAATTAAATCACTGGAAGCAACATTCGGAAGTACAGATATTCTAAAAGTTCCTTTTCCAATCCTAAGTGGAAGGGCTTTGAACGTGTTTGTGGTGTGTGAAGGAACGATAATCCCACCACGGACGTTATAGTTGGCATGTTATTTGTGCGTATTTTATTAGCTATTGTCTCATTATTTTGATTCGTTCTGCAACTGAAAGAAGCAAAAGTAATTTAGCTTAGCCAGATTTAGCGCTGATACAGTTTTCTTTTTCTATGCATATGAAAACAGCGGTTTGTAAAACTCTTGAAAGTTATTTTCCTCAATGAAGCAACTATTCAGTTTGAAATTAAAATAATATTTCATTATTAGGGATCAGCCTAATAGTGCCACAAGTTATGACAGCTTCAAGGGAAACAGAAAATAATAAAAAGAAGTAGGCAAAAACTGATCATACGTCAGTCACATACATTGTTCTGACCACCAGAAGGCTTGATAAGGCCTTGGTGGGAGAAACTAGCTGATAGATTCTAGCGAAGTGAAGTGTTTCAAGTAAAAAAAAAAAGCCATGCTCAAGAAAAAGACTTTCAGGATGACACAGTTGTGGGATTTTGAGAGTGTGTCCGCGAAGGGACAAATACTAAGAAACGCCCTTTATCCAAAGCAATAAGAAAGGAAAAAGCTATTAAGATTAATCTATATATAACGTTACAGACATCCGTTACGAGATAGAAGATTTTGCAACTGAACATAGTAAGACTCGGTCCCAAGGGAAAGAGCGAACTGGCTTCTGTTGATTAGAGCGCATCAGATCGCCTGCCAACTGAGAGTGTAATCCATTTTTGCTTGGGGGAGGCAACGAACCATGCTCCGGCTACGGGAAAATGATGCCTAATAAAGGGGCCTTCCTAAGAGGCAAACACTCTAATGAGAAAGACACTCCTATAGCGGCTCCTCGAGCAAGGCAAATTATCTTTTTAATCATGGTAATTTCCTTCTCACAGCTGCTGGTCCGGAAGAAAGGCGAGAAATTATCCCTTGTAAACAGGGTAGCAATTCATTAAGGGTTGCTCCATTACAATATTGGTACCATGTTTATAATATCAGGGCTAAGAAACAAGCTGTCAGCGTCGTTTATATGTAGTAAAATTTTCCTCTCAGTGCTTTTGGTTACAGCTACTTTTAATTGACTCTGACTGGGCCAATTCTCGATAAAATACGGTATATTCTTTTTCTGATTTATAGAAAATAAACCTTCACCATTAACAGTAACCCAAGAGGAATAAACTCTGTGAAATGCAGCTTGTCAAGATTTTACAATGTGCACGTTAACAAGAACTTGTAATGAAACTCACAAGTACCAAAGTCTTGAGCGTCTCACTTCACAAGTTTGTGTATTATTGGTAACAAGAGAAATTGACATTGTAACTGTCAACGACTTAAAACTACTGTCATACTTTATTGTGTCACGGTATGATATTTCTCAGCAACGCATAACTGAGAATGACTCTACTCCTTTTGAGATCTCATTCAGTGTGCAAGTCGGTTCTTACTGTATCACTGACTGAGTTCAGCTTTTCGTGCAAAGTAAAATGAAACAGTCATCAACCCGAAATTTGTTTTTACACCACAGTGCTTTACTAGGCATAGTCCTGCGACGTACCTAACTGTTACTGCTTGTGCGTATTTCCTCCTCTAAACAGCGTCCCATAGGATCAAACTAGTTGCTCATTCACCTGCGTTTACTCTCGCTTTAGGTGCTTGGGCTACGCACAGTTCTGTTTAAAAAGAATAGCTCAATGTAGTCATAGTATCGAGCCATGCACGCCTGCTTTCGTACCCCGCAGCTAGTGCACTACAAATAATGACCTGCAGCTCTGATCCTGCTGTCAAACAGCCTGTGCATTGGCTAGAACTGCGAGTTAATAAAAGACACAGAAATACAAAATAAAAGTTAAATGAATAATTTAATAACAAGGGCTCTATTCAAACATCTGTAATTGATATACACACAGAATTATGTTGAATAACGTTTATTTAAGAGAGAACATGGAAATAAATGGGAAGTGGTCGTATAACATATTTAAAAAAGACAAAAATTATCCTAATCAAATACAGTAAAGTTCCGTTGAGAGCGTTACGAGAATGGTAGCAAAATCCACAAACTAAATATTCATAAAAAATATGCGCAAACTAATTCCATTTCGTAATCAACATTAACGAAATATTCACCAGCTCAAAACAGTTCACAGTTCAACATGATGATTTACAAATTAGCACGTGCTATGCAAAGAATAGTAACTTATTATCTGTTCTTATTTATGTAACGTAGTGGAAAAGGAGTCCTACTCTGAAACACATTCAGACCACTGGAAATATGAAGTCCATTCAGAAGTAAAAGCTCTGTAGCGGCCCTTCACCGCTAGAAGTCTATCACCGATATGAACGATTGTCACACGTTGTCACAGCCAGGTCTGCCTTCTTCCAGAATCAATATCCACATGACCAGAAACACTCTCGTGAGCTCTTCATTCGAAAAGTCTCATTCTCCACGTGACTCCGATAGTGTTTCGTTAATGCCCTCTTTTCCATTGCCTAAAGCCCTTCATCACCAAAAGTACATTCTTCTTAAGCTCTTTAGGCATGACTTGGCTCAACATTACCACTTTATGGACTAAAATATTATATTACAACAATGTCTGAATAAAGAAATATTGTAAACGTTTGGTCACCCTCGGATGATTCACGATAACTGCAAACAGAGGTTTGTTTATAAGTAAATAAGCTAGTATTCTTGTGAAAGTGTGCTCACGATAAATCACGACGAATTGTCGATAAATATTGCTAAAAAAAATTGTTTTTGCTTTCTCAGCAGAAGCGTCTTTTGATTCTTTTTGCAGTTGTGGTGTCTGGTAACATATGCGAGTCACCACTTTTCACTTAGTACACTTTTTTAACAGCTCTTGCAATAACTCTTAAATAATGTTACTAGCAAAATAGTAAACTGTTCACTAAATAGCTACACAAGTATGACAGTATGTGAGGTATTCATGGTTTATTCATTTTCTGTTTAATGCTGTGAATAATATGATGTTCTGACGAACATTTCAGTAATTAAAAAGACTTAAAACACGTCATAAGTCAATAAAACAGATACATATCAGTGAATTTCAGGAATGATAGCTATCGTTCCATGCTATCTCCTGAGGTATCGTTTGCATGGAACATTTAAAAGTTGTTAATTCAGTGGTTCACTGTGAAAATGTTTATTCGCTGTGAAATATTAGCGTTTGTAGTTTTGAAGATATTGAAATATTGTTGCACCATTTTTTCTGAGATCACAGATTTATTAAGATTTGCTTCAATACTTCACCGCATATTGTTATAGATTCTCAAAGAGCTGTAAGAAGCCATCTTCCATCTTGTCTCACACTCCGCCAGTTTTGGTGCATCCCCTGCACAAAGGCCATGTTAGAAAAAGCCGTCCAAATTCCCAGCTTTGGAGAAACTGCTGGTCTTTGTACCTGAACTCCCGGGCGACGGGACGCCTAGCCGCAACTGCGGCGGCGCGTGCTTAGCCCTCAGTGTGGTAGCGTTGGGCCTTTCAATAAATTAATCTTTCTCGTACCAATAGTGATCGGCCGATTAGCTCGCCTACAGACTCATAACATTACAGCTCTGCTGGTGCTGTTATGCTGTTGCCTTCATCCTACATTTGAAATAACTCACCCTATCAGTTACAGCGCGACTTACCGTTCAACATGGCTTCCAAACTACGTTGCAGCTCGGCATTTTTCACGTCAACAATCATTGCCAGATGTGAAATAAATGAATACTGTGGTAAGGATCTCTATATATAATATATAATTTCGCCAAAATTCATTAATCATTTGCCTATCAGACGTAATGTGTCACTGTTAAAGTGTCACATTGCCCGGGAATCCCCTAAAAACTGTTGTTCCTACTTGCTTATTTGCAGTAATTGTTTTGATGTGGGATGACTTTTTTCATCAGTATGGTTACCAATCGGTTGACATTTCTGAAATACTTCGTGAACATTATCTGCCAAATATTCTGCTTCATTAATTGTTGTATGTACTTCTTTATTATCTTCTTTGGTTGATGACATAGGGCCTCAAAATTTAATTTAAGTTATGTTTCGCGTACCTTGCTATGTCGCCGTCAGTGCACTTCCCTCTATCCGTACAAATCGGCGATGTTTCGAGAAAAATGATATTAAGGAAAGCGTTGATTTTAGTCTTTAGTTAAGACGAACGTTTAGACCGGACGATGTTACTAAGGCCTAGTGTGTTTTCGTCTCGGTAACTGAATGTGGCTAATAATTCTGGCAAAAAGTCATGTTGTACTTTATTTTATTATGAGATTCCCCCAAAGTCCTGTGGGAATACCGGAAAAGATGAGAATCAGAACATTTTAGATTTGGAGCTACAGAAGAATGTTGAAAGTTAGGTGGACACGTGAGGAGTTTCTCCGCAGGATCGGCAAGGATAAAGTATGTGGAAGACACCGGTCGTAGGACTTCTTCAAGGCGGTTCAAATGGCTCTGAGCACTATGGGACTTAACATCTGAGGTCATCAGTCCCCTAGAACGTAGAACTACTTAAAACTAACTAACCTAAGGATATCACACACATCCATGCCCGAGGCAGGATTCGAAACTGCGAACGTAGCTGTCGCAAGGTTCCAGACTGAAGCGTCTTGAACCGCTCGGTCACAACGACCGGCCGTAGGACATGTGTTAAGACGTCAGGGAATAACTGCCATTCTACTAGAGGGAGATGTAGAAGTTAAAAACTGTAAAAGAAGACGGAGATTGTAACACACCCAGCAAATAATTTAGGACGTATGCTGCAGTTGCTACTCTAAGATGAAAAGCGTGGCACAGGAAAGGAATTAGTGGCGGGCCGCTTCAAACCAGTCAGGAGACTGATTAGTCAGAAAATCCTACGCTTTCTTCAAACCCTACTTCCCGTGAAGTAATTAAATATTCCGCTGATTAATCGATTCTTAACCTATTGTTTAGAAAATGCCGCTCTGAAAGGCCAGCTGATGATCTCTTGGTGGTCTGCAGAAAGTCTAGACGAAATCTGGAAGAAAATGCACACCATATGCTCTCAATGATGCAGCGGGAATGAAAGAACAACACCGATTGTCATTGCTTGGAGTGCTTGAGCTCAACGGTACCATCTGGTACGACACTCAGCCACCCTGAGACGGTCGCAGCGATAGGTTGCCGCAACGGTAGTCAGTTTTACATGAGCAGTGACTGATCTCGTCATTCTGAAAATGTATGCCGTGAATCTCACCGTGAGACAGCTTGCCAGAAGAAATCGCTTGCGACGAGATAACTCAGATAAAGTACATGAAATCGGAGGTTCCAGGAAACGTAGGCCAAATCTTCAAAACTGGATACCTGAGGAATGATAGCGGGGTTAGAACAGTGGAAATACAGGGCAACTAGCACAGATTCGCATTCTGAATATCAAAGAGATACTGTAGTATAATCAAGCAGAGGTATGGTCAATTTTATGACAGGATAAAGCCAATACTCCAATACTTACTTAAAATAAGAAGAAATTCGTCAGTATTGTGTGACTGTGGCGGTTTTGGATCCCCTGCGGATGTGATACTCACAAGCCCTCTCCAACAGAAATACAGGAGTCGCGTACCTTCTCAGGGCGGAACACACGACAAATTAATATCAATGTAATTGTAATGCTACCCAATAAATAACAAGCACTAGTGTTGGAGCTCTATTACGAGGTGAAGGCGTCTCTGTGGCTAGTCACAGCGTCACAATCCATCTGGATACAGCATATTCGCGTCCTATTGACTAAGTGGAGCTGACCCTTTCAAGGGAGGCAGGATGCCATGGACCATGATTGGCCGGATCGGGTGAGCCAGCAACTCTTTTATATTGCTGGTGGGACTTGGATGTCGTTGACCAAATTGAACCGTCGTATATTTGACGGACATAGACAACTCTAGCCGCATATGTTATATTATTGTGTTGAGAGTGTTAAATGCATCATAAGGAGTATTATAGCTTTTGGGTCGTGAACGGCCATAGTGAACGGTCGCGAGTGTGTTAGGAGAAGCAACCGTGGTCACAAGTACGAGGGCAGTTCAATAAGTAATGCAACACATTTTTTGAAAAAACCGAAAATTTCTTGTGGAATATTTTGAAACATTCCCGCTTCGTCTCGTATAGTTTCATTGACTTCCGACAGGTGGCAGCGCTGTACGAAGCTGTTAAAATGGCGTCTGTAACGGATGTGCGTTGCAAACAACGGGCAGTGATCGAGGTTCTTTTGGCGGAAAACCAGGGCATCTCAGATATTCATAGGCGCTTGCAGAATGTCTACGGTGATCTGGCAGTGGACAAAAGCACGGTGAGTCGTTGGGCAAAGCGTGTGTCATCATCGCCGCAAGGTCAAGCAAGACTGTCTGATCTCCCGCGTGCGGGCCGGCCGTGCACAGCTGTGACTCCTGCAATGGCGGAGCGTGCGAACACACTCGTTCGAGATGATCGACGGATAACTATCAAACAATTCAGTGCTCAACTTGACATCTCTGTTGGTAGTGCTGTCACAATTGTTCATCAGTTGGGATATTCAAAGGTTTGTTCCCGCTGGGTCCCTCGTTGTCTAACCGAACGCCATAAAGAGCAAAGGAGAACTATCTGTGCGGAATTGCTTGCTCGTCATGTGGCTGAGGGTGACAATTTCTTGTCAAAGATTGTTACAGGCGATGAAACATGGGTTCACCACTTCGAACCTGATACAAAACGGCAATCAATGGAGTGGCGCAACACCCACTCCCCTACCAAGAAAAAGTTTAAAGCCATACCCGCAGCCGGTAAAGTCACGGTTACAGTCTTCTGGGACGCTGAAGGGGTTATTCTGTTCGATGTCCTTCCCCATGGTCAAACGATCAACTCTGAAGTGTATTGTGCTACTCTTCGGAAATTGAAGAAACGACTTCAGCGTGTTCGTAGGCACAAAAATCAGAACGAACTTCTCCTTCTTCATGACAACGCAAGACCTCACACAAGTCTTCGCACCCGAGAGGGGCTCACAAAACTTCAGTGGACTGTTCTTCCTCATGCACCCTACAGCCCCGATCTCGCACCGTCGGATTTCCATATGTTTGGCCGAATGAAGGACGCAATCCGTGGGAGGCACTACGCGGATAATGAAGAAGTTATTGATGCAGTACGACGTTGGCTCCGACATCGACCAGTGGAATGGTACCGTGCAGGCATACATGCCCTCATTTCAAGGTGGCGTAAGGCCGTAGCATTGAATGGAGATTACGTTGAAAAATAGTGTTGTGTAGCTAAAAGATTGGGGAATAACATGGTGTATTTCAATGCTGAATAAAACAACCCCTGTTTCAGAAAAAAAATGTGTTGCATTACTTATTGAACCGCCCTCGTACAAACTTTAGTTAATAAAATGAGCTGCAGTGTGTTTAAATCGGTTGATTGCCCACAATGTTTACAGTAAAGTGCTGTTAAGCATCAATGGCTTTGCGTGGCAGCGATTTACATGAGTGATAGATGGAATAATCATTTGGTGCAGTAAAAGTGCTACGGCAAGACTTACAGCGATGAATAAAATATGTAACCCCTTAAATTACTTAGAAGCTCTCTTTGCTGAAAAACAGGTCCTTATTTCCCTATAAACACGACAATTGCAGCACAATTTCATATAAAAAGCCACGGCCTAGCGTTATGTTTTGCAACGAGTGGTACGTCTTTAGAAGTCACCAAGTGAGAACCAGAAACCCTGCGAGGTGTACCTCACGCTGTACGTCTCCAGCCGCAGCCACCAAGTGTGCAGCCAGACTTTTAAAACCAGCCACCAGGGCACAGCTTTCAGGATGGAGGTGTTGTATGTAGCTGTTAATCTGGAATGCTGATACATTCAAATTACTGATCATCGCTACAAACAATCTTTATAGGGGTAAGTTAAACAACTTCAGAGTTGATTTTACATATACAAATAGAGATCTGAAGAATAGTAATAGAGCAGCAGTGTAGGTGTGAGGAAATAAACCAAAGATTGGGGAGTGTAAATAATTGTCAGTAGTGGAGATCGTAAAGGGATGAGTGTCGCTGTATGATATGCAGCTGACAAACTCCATCACGAATTAATATACGACTATAGGTTGACAAGTACCGCGCAAAGATGTGGTCAGTGAAGTGTTGCGCCTTTTTCATAGTAGCACAAGTAAATGTAATTTAGTTAAATACTAGCAAATTAAAATAAGTAGTAGAATAGTATATTCATCTATAAAGACATATCCGAATGAACAGACACCATACATTCATATAGCTAAATCGCCTCAATGGGCAATGAAACCAACATCTTCAGTGCGCTTGCGCAGTTAAATTCGACCTCCTGCGGGAATCTCAAAGTAGCTGGCATGCAGGACATAGATAGATCCAGCAGACAGGTGGCGCTGGTTGGGTATGTTGTTTAGAGAGCCTGTATAGGGAGAGAGCGGCCAACCGGACGATACGGCGGCCATTTTTCTGCCAAACTGCGGGCGGGACTTTTGACTGGCCAGTAGTGGAGTACACACTCACCGAATCAAAAGCGCAGGACAATATGGCGAAATCATTCGTTAAATGCCTTTCTTTACAGCTATAATACACTCATAGTAGCCTACTACGTACAGCACAGGAAAATTTGATACAGTGCCTGTAATAATTATTCGTTACTTGCATTTATCTCATTTGAAGTTCGTTTACTAGACATATTGCAATGAAAGTAACGTAAATTAGAGATCATATAGTGTATAGCATTTGTTTTGTATCGGAAGTGCATAACGCTAAAGATTTAACGTACCTGTATTACGTCAGATAAATGAAAGTCGTAAGCAGTTGTTTACTTGTGACATGCAAAAAGTGTGAGACATATTATTACTTCTTGTCACGTCTTCAAACTTTTTGCATGTCACAAGTAAACAACTGCTTACGACTTTACTGAGTACCTCTCGTAGATAACAAACGAAAAAGATTACAAAAATCAGGTAATGTTAAATGTAGGCTACTGTAAAAACGACCAAATATAACAAGAAAACTACCGTATCCCTTCTACCCCACAGTAAGTAGGTGTATTAAAAACTGTCTTCAAGAGTACCTACAATTATTTACTACGAATAATGTTTCCGCAACCAGGACAACTGCGGAAAATGTGCTTACTACTTGCCTGCGTCAACAGTCAGGCAATAATACTGAATCCAAAATAATGCCTAGTGTTCTGATTCGGAACGAAATAAAGTTTGTCACTATAAAGTCGAATGAGCATGGCACAACAATTACAGGAAGTTTCCGTTTCCAGCAAGGACTGTCAGATATTGTGGCTGTCAGATATTGGCTTCCGAAAAGCTTGTGATGCTACCAGTATGCACGAACTGTTAAAGAAATAAGAGCTTAAAAATGCAATAAATTGTATTAGGCCTACCTGTTTTGCGTGACTAAAACTATTTTAAAAAACTGACACCTTAAAATCTGAGTTTTCTGAGCAACTCGTCTTTAAGATCGCAAACGCTAATTCGTACTAAAAACGATATACAACTAAGTCCAAAATGCACAAAGCATAACAAGTCTCTCATTAATTCAAATACCTTTTAATCGTTTCCAAAAGTTCTCTGAACTTCAATTCAACTCAAAAGGACGGCGAACATAGGAAGCGCGAGAGACGTTTGGCGCCATTTTTCTGCCAAAGCTAATCAACCAATCACGGGCAACTTCACCTATGGCCACTCTCTCTCTATACAGGCTCTCTAATGTTGTGCAGCCGAGTGGCGTGCTGAGACAGTCCACTCAGCTGCGATAAACACTGTGTCTGGATAGCGCAGTGGTAAACACAACCGTGCAGTAAGCAGTATATCACTGCCTGACACCACATTTTCAGTCGTCGCCGCTGGTTCCGTATGATGTCCCGATGCAGCTGACATCAATAGTTTCTTCCCTCTCCTTTCCTTGCTCCCCACTCCACCTTCAATTTACATGGCATTTTCCCACTGAATTAAACTAGTTCTCACTAGCATGTAATGTCATTAATTTCTTTGTGATTTAAAAGATATGCTGTGGGGCTACTTGGACGGCAGCATGCGGGAAACATTGAGAACGTGTGTGACAAACGCTGGAAGCAGTTTCGACAGTGAACACGTGAGAATAATTCCAGTTCCTTAATGTCACAACCATTTGCTGTTTGATTTCAGTCATTTATTAATGTCAATTATTGGTTCCCAGAGTGGCGGGACCTCACTGGCAATTTTCATGCTAAGACGCATCACAGAGATACATTACTTGTTTTTCATTTCGTGTCTTTCTGACTAATAATGATTTTTATGTATATGAGTACTTACTGTTAATTACAATGCATACATTAATATCTTTATCATCGTAATATTAGCATTAAGACTTATAAACACAAACATATGGAGAGTTTCCTGTCTACTGAATTTTTTGCATGGTCTGCTTTCGACGTGCTGGAGGGCACGTGTTCAGAATGCAGTAAATAAAATATATCTAAGAGATTCAGTTTCACATGAATACATTTCAAAGTTTTTCTCTCCAAAATTTCATTGTCGTCCATCCTGAACCAAATTAGGATCATCAGGTGCAGATCGCATGCGTCCAGTGCATACTAGAATAGACGCGATACCGACGTTTGTTCGGGTTGGCTATCGAATTTAAGCACCATCATCGTCAAATATGCATCCATAACTAAAAATTGATCATTTCAGTGTCCTACACAAGATTTCCTCTTAGAAGCTGCACTTGAAAAGGGAATTGGATATTTATTACAGCAAGATTAATATTTTCGCGACAATATTGAACACTTTTTGCTTAAAAATAACTACCGATGATTTTTCCTGTCGTTTTCTTTCAGCCAAAATCCTCAGGTTTGTACGCCATTGTGCATTATGGTTGAAATGGCTCTGAGCACTATAGGACTTAACTTCTCAGGTCATCAGTCCCCTAGAACTTAGAACTACTTGAACCTAACTAACGTAAGGACATCACACACATCCATGCCCGAGACAGGATTCGAACCTGCGACCGTAGCGCTAGCGCGATTCCAGACTATAGCGCCTAGAACCGCTCGGCCACGCTGGCCGTCCATTGTGCATTATTTCCTTTGCTCTATCAACAGATTAATGTGTAGGTTGTATATTAAGATCATGAGCTACCTGTAAGGTAGGTAAAATCATCTTGTTAGACCACATCGTATCTCTTCTGTACGATCGACGTTTCGACCCCTCTGTGGGATCTTCTTCAGAATCTTGTGGCGTCGACGGTTGACTGGAACGTATGGAGAAATGTATCACCAACTCATAAGATTTCACCTTCAGTGACACTTGCCACAAAAGCCTGGTTACAAAGGTTCAAATGGCTCTGAGCAGTATGCGACTTAACTTCTGAGGTCATCAGTCGCCTAGAAGTTAGAACTAATTAAACCTAACTAATCTAAGGACATCACACACACCCATGCCAGAGGCAGGATTCGAACCTGAGACCGTAGCGGTCGCTCGGTTCCAGACTGTAGCGCCTAGAACCGCAAGGCAACTCCGACCGGCACAAAAGTCTGCAGACTTAGATAATTGTAAGATTTTACTCTTGGCAAGAAACGTGCAGTAAATGTAGCGTGTATACCACGTATAGGAGAGCAGTACAGCTCTCTGATCAGGACCTTCGACTCTCCGGCACCCGAAAGATTTTACATTGTACTCAGCATACATTTTTCTCTCTAATAGCTGAAATTTAATGATGTAGATCAGCCTAAGATGTAATCTGGTAGGATAACGGTTGCTCTCCAAGGCTGTGGTTTTCACATTTTATAGACCCTAGCTGCGATTATATACACAGCATCGAATATTAGTAACCATTAATGCTAGCAGTTTGACAACAGACCTTATGAGTAACGTGACTGTATTATGATTATGTTTATAATTCGAAGTAACATACTTGGTGGCTATTTCAAATCGTAAACCTCACTATCATACTACAGCCACGGTCCTCATAACGTTTGTTTTCAGCAAGACTGCGTTGTGGTCACCTAGTCACTTAACGAGAATGTTACATAGTTTCGAAAAGTGTAAAACCGTTGTAATGAAAAAATACTACCCGACGTTTTCTGTATAAAAATATAAATTATACAAGTAGCCTTTATCCCAGAAGGTCCATCGCACATTTGTTGTCCAAAAGCCCCAATTTATGATGTACACTCTTTTACTTCTGAAATTCAAAATCGATCTTGGGGAAAGTACTGCATCTCTCCAACTACCGTTGTTACACGTATTTCAAATAAAATGAGTCTAAGTATGAGACATTACTACGTAACGGAATAAGTTAACCAGTCATCGATAAACGTATCAGAGAACAAACTGGAATAAAGCACCAAAAAACGATTAAAATAACAGGTTAACTCCAATTCAGTTATATCTCATTCCCAGTTTCTTAGTTTTACCTTGCACGAGATCCTTAATATGGAGGACTGCTCATAAAGCTATTTTGAGACCAATTTTTGTAGATGACATGATGTGAAACATCTCAACTGTCTCAAACACCTATCTAAAATGGGAAAGGCCCACTCACAATTATACGTTGCTCGTAATACACAATCGCCTTAAATGTATGATGTTTCCAGAAATAGTTAGGTTGGAAATGTTCCCAATAGTCACTTGAAGTTTCTCGGATTTGAAATATATACTGGGTGAGTCAGGACGAAAGGTACATGCGTTGAGGGGTGATAGTATTAGTGATTCTGATCAAAAAACTTAATATAGATGTATGCCCTATTCCGAATGGTTTCTGAGACAGAGCACATTTAATATCACTTTTGAAAGTTTTTCTTGAATAACTCGAAAACCGCACCATCCAGCGAAAAGTGTCTTAGTAGGAAATTAAACTATATCAAATTTCATATAATATAGGTCCTATTCATTTTTTCCTCTAGAACTAATGGTTTGTGCGAAGAGTGTGCGAGAAAGTTGTAAAACTCACTCGACGCGGACGCGCTGTAAATTATGTAATTTTTGTAGGCCAATTTGAGGTAGGATATTGAGGTAGCATATTGAGGTAGCAAGTTGAGACGAACGGTTTGATAGGGCACACTTGTGGTCTACCAAGTCGGGAAACTACCTCATATTGCCCTACAAAAACTACGTAAGCTACAGCAAATGCGAGTCGAGCGAGTTTTACAACACTCTCGCGCACTCTTCGCACAAACCATTACTTCCAGGGAAAATATCAGCAGGACCTTTTTTGTAGGAAATTAAATATAGTTTAATTTTTAGTGCGACACGTTTTCGCTGGAGGGCACGGTTTTCGAGTTATTCGAGAACAACTTATAAACTGATATTGAATGTGTTCTATCTCAGAAACCATTCGCAATAGGGCATACATCCATATGAAGGTTTTTGTTGAGAACCACTAATACTATCACTCCTCAAAGCATGTACTTTTTCTGACTCGTTCTATATATATATATATATATATATATATTATTCTGGTATTATTCCTGTTGGTAGTGATGTATTAACAGAATAAATACTCATACTTGCTGTTTTTGTTGTGGTCTTCAGTCCTGAGACTGGTTTGATGCAGCTCTCCGTGCTACTCTAAACTGTGCAAGCTTCTTCATCTCCCAGTACGTACTGCAGCCTACATCCTTCTGAATCTGCTTAGTGTATTCATCTCTTGGTCTCCCTCTACGATTTTTACCCCCAATGATGACCTACAGTTCTAAATTGGTGATCCCCTGATGCCTTAGAACATGTCCTACCAACCAATCGCTTCATCTAGTCAAGTTGTGCCACAAACTCCTCTTCTCACCAATTCTATTCAATACCTCCTCAGTAGTTATGTGATCTACTGATCTAATCTTCAGCATTCTTCTGTAGCACCACATTTCGAAAGCTTCTATTCTCTTCTTGTCCAAACTATTTATCGTCCACGTTTCACTTCCATACATGGCTACACTCCATACAAACACTTTCAGAAACGACTTACAGACACTTAAATCAATAGGTCGACGTTAACAAATTTCTCTTCTTCAGAAACGCTTTCCCTGCCATTGCCAGTCTACATTTTATATCCTCTCTACTTCGACCATCATGAGTTACTTTGCTCCCCAAATAGCAAAACTCCTTTACTACTTTAAGTGTCTCATTTCCTAATCTGATTCCCACAACATCGCCCGACTTAATTCGACTACATTCCATTATCCTCGTTTTGCTGTTGTTGATGTTCATCTTATACCCTCCTTTCAAGACACTGTCCATTCCGCTCAACTACTCTTCCAAGTCCTTTGCTGTCTCTGACAGAATTACAATGTCATCGGCGAACCTCAAAGTTTTTATTTCTTCTCCATGGATTTTAATACCTACTCCTAACTTTTCTTTCGTTTCCTTTACTGCTTCCTCAATATACAGATTGAATAGCATCGGGGAGAAGCTACAACCCCGTCTCACTCCCTTCCCAAACACTGCTTCCCTTTCATGTCCCTCGAATCTTATAACTGCCATCTGCTTTCTTTACAAATTGTAAATAGCCTTTCGCTCCCTCTATTTTACCGCTGCCGCCTTTAGAATTGGAAGGGAGTATTCCAGTCAACATTGTCAAAAGCTTTCTCTAAGTCTACAAATGCTAGAAACATAGGTTTGCCTTTCCTTAATATTTCTTCTAAGATAAGTCGTAGGGGCAGTATTGCCTCACGTGTTCCAACATTTCTACGGAATCGAAACTGATCTTCCCCCAAGTCGGCTTCTACCAGTTTTTCCATTCGTCTGTAAAGAATTCGCGTTAGTATTTTGCAGCTGTGACTTATTAAACTGATAGTTCGGTAATTCCCACGTCTGTCAACATCTGATTTCTTTGGGATTGGAATTATTATATTCTTCCTGAAGTCTGAAGGAATTTCACCTGTCTCATACATCTTGCTCACCAGATGGTAGAGTTTTGTCAGGACTGGCTCTCCCAGGGTTGTCAGCAGTTCTAATGGAATGTTGTATACTCCTGGGGCCTTGTTTCGACTTAGGTGTTTCAGTGCTCTGCCAAAGTCTTCACGCAGTATGATATCTCCCAGTTCATATTCATCTACCTCCTCTTCCATTTCCATAATATTGTCCTCAAGAACATCGCCCCTGTATAGACCCTCTATATACTCCTTCCACCTTTCTGTTTTCCCTTCTTTGTTTAGAACTGGGTTTCCATCTGAGCTCTTGATATTCAAGCAAGTGGTTCTCTTTCCTCCAAAGGTCTCTTTAATTTTCTTGTACGCAATATCTATCTTATCCCTCATGAGATAAGCCTCTACAACCTTATCTTTGTCCTCTAGTCATCCCTGCTTAGCCATTCTGCACTTCCAGCCGATCTCATTTTTGAGACGTTTGTATTCCTTTTTGCCTGCTTCACTTGCTGCATTTTTGTATTTTCTCCTTTCATCAATTAAATTCAGTATCTCTTCTATTACCCAAGGATTTCTACTAGCCCTCGTCTTTTTACCTATTTGATCCTCTGCTGCCTTCACTACTTCATTCCTCAAAGCTATCCATTCCTCTTCTACTGTATTTCTTTCCCCCATTCCTGTCAATTGTTCCCTTATACTCTCCCTGAAACTCTGTACAACCTCTGGTTCTTTCAGTTTATCCAGGTCCCATCTCCTTAAATTCCCACCTTTTTTCGGTTTCATCAGTTTTAATCTACCGTTCATAACCAATAGATTGTGGTCAGAGTCCACATGTCCCCTGGAATTGTCTTACAATTTAAAATCTGGTTCCTACATCTCTGTCTTACCATTATATCACCTATCTGAAACGTTTTAGTATCTCCGGGGTTCTTCCATGTATACAATTATCTTTCATGATTCTTGAACCAAGTGTTAGCTATGATTACGTTATGCTCTATGCAAAATTCTACCGGGCGGCTTCCTCTTTCATTTCTTACCCCCAATCCATATCACCTACTACGTTTCCTTTCCTTCCTTTTCCAACTGTCGAATTCCAGTCTCCCATGACTATTAAATTTTCATCTCCCTTCACTACCTCCCTTCTTTTATCTCATCATACATTTCATCAATTTCTTCATCATCTGCAGAGCTAGTTGGCATAGAAACTTGTACTGCTGTAATAGGCGTGGGCTTCGTGTCTATCTTGGCCACAGTAATGCGTTCACTATGCTGTTTGAAGTAGCTTACCCGCACTCCTATTTTTTTATTCATTATTGAACCTACTCCTGCATTACCCCTATTTGTTTTTGTATTTATAACTATGTATTCACCTGACTAAAAGTCTTGTTCCTCCTGCCACCGAACTTCGCTAATTCCCACTATATCTAACATTAACCTATGCGTTTCCCTTCTTAAATATTCTAACCTACCTGCCCGATTAAGGGATCTGACATTCCACGCTCCGATCCGTAGAACGCCAGTTTTATTTCTCCTGATAATGATGTCCTTTTGAGTAGTTCCGCCGGCCGCGGTGGCCGTGCGGTTCTAGGCGCTACAGTGCGGAACCGCGGGACTGCTACGGTCGCAGGTTCAAATCCTGCCTCGGGCATGGATGTGTGTAATGTCCGTAGGTTAGTCAGGTTTAAGTAGTTCTAAGTTCTAGGGGACTGAAGACCTAAGATGTTAAGTCTCATAGTGCTCAGAGCCATTTGAACCATTTTGAGTAGTTCCCGCCCGGAGATCCGAATGGGCGACTGTTTTACCTCCGGAATATTTTACCCAAGAGGACGCCCTAATCATTTAATCATACAGTAAGCAGCATGCCCTCGGGAAAAATTACAGCTGTAGTTTCCCCTTGCTTTCAGCCGTTCGCAGTACCGAAACAGCAAGGCCGTTTTGGTTAGTGTTACAAGGACAGATCAGTCAATCATCCAGACTGTTGCCCCTGCAACTACGGACAAGGCTGCTGCCCCTCTTCAGGAACCACACGTTTGTGTGGCCTCTCAACAGATACCCCTCCGTTCTGATTGCACCTACGGTACTGCTATCTGTATCGCTGAGTCACGCAAGCCTCCCCACCAACGGCAAGGTCCATGGTTCATTTGTAGTGAGTCAAAACTTACAAAACCTATACGCTTTACATAATACATATCAGTTGTACTTTGATTAATGGCTGGATCTCAGAAGAGTGCTAACTCTGCGATACGTATTTTCCGTACTCTGTGTGTAGTTTATTTTGTTTTGCCACTGTAAATAAAGTATCTGAGTATCACGTGATATCAATTTAACGTGAACAGCGTATTTAGCAGGATTGTGCAGATCAGTCGCACAGCATGTAGAGTGGTTCGCTGTTAGTGCCATTTACTTCGTCCACAAACTCACCATATCCTGGGAACAAGGATTGACGATAGCGACGAGATGAGTGTGTTTATTACTCGAGGCGAGACAAACTGCGTATACAGTTGGAGTCTACTGTAATTAAGTTCACCAGAAAATGTCGAGCTGAGACCACGATGGACTGGCTTTGGCCGACGTTTTGCTAGTGTTGCGAAAAAAAAAGTGAAACCTGATATCGGGAGTAAAGTGTGGCTTAAGAAAGTAAATATTAAATCAAATCACTGTCGAAAACTTGCTTAAGCTTTTCTGTTCTTGATACTCACGCTCAACCATACACGTTTGAACACTCGCACAAGCATGCATAATCGAAATGCGATCAAACATCAAGTTGCTTTTGCTGTCCTGATGCTTGCACAAATTATCCTATAGACGATCAAGCATTTTTGCGCAAGCGTTCTTGCATGTCCTTACTTGTCAAGCATGCAGTTACGTTTGTGGTCCCCTTAATACAGTTTGAGACAGGCCCATGTGTGTATCAAGAACGAGGGATTGTATGGAAGAGCTGATTCCACTGACGGGTGATGAAGATGGTGGCAAGTTTTTTGAAGTTGATAGTTGCCGAGTCGTGGCACCAACTTCGTTTATTTTAAACGGAACTGTATAGTTATTTGTGCGGCACTCAAAACAGCCTTAGAAGATGACGTCAACGACACAGCATGTGAGGAGTTTTATAAAGTGGTTCAAGGATGACAGCGCTGCGAACCATTCTCCTGACACTGGGAGGAGAGGTCCTAGACGCGTCAGCCTACTGCAGCAGATTTAAGCAAACACGTAACCCAAGTAAATTTGTGTGTTTACCTGCGCTCTTGAAGCCAATTAGTATGTACTTTGATGTTGCAGTAATTACATAACCTACCCGTGAATCTTTTCAGCCTTTCCTCATAGATACGAGAGGTCAATAAGCAAACATCGTTTTCGTTTATGGCGGATGTGGCGAAACTGTAAAAATAGTAGGATGTTGCCAAACTGAAAGGCATCTTGATTGTGCCGAGCAGTCACCATCTAATTTTTCAAATTTCATAAAAGAACTGATGAAACTGGAAGAGATGAATAAAAAATGCCGACGACAAATAACAGTAACTGTTGAGGGAAATGCAACTAACATTTTGGCAGCAGAAAACAATTGTGCACCTGTCATTAGAAGCCAGCTTGAACTTACGAGTAGGATGAGCCGAATAAGTGTTCTAAAAATGCCGCGTTCCAATGCAAATCGTTCTTACCTCGCTTCGCTCCATACTTCACCTTCATGGCAAGACACTGCTTGCCAGTTACAGTACTCGGGATAGCGTCTACGAAAACTACAAAGCGATGCAGCGTTTCTATGCAAGATTTGGTTTGTGGATGGAGCTTCGTTTACAGACAACTAGCTTAGCACCCGCTATTTCGCTCTCGTAGACCGTATGGCCCGCAGAGATTTCAGTTGTGAATTAACGAGCATTGCGCTCCCATTTAAATATAAGGCCGAAAGAGTCAGCCTACAGGAATTGTGAAACGAACCCTGTCGTCCAGGACCACGTGCCACAAAGGACGCAGATTCACCACGAGATGGGTAAATTCGTAGGCTTATATTGTCTATTGAGGCCTAAGCGCTGGAGTGTGCGAGTGACACAGGCGAGAACCTACGTCTTAGGGAAACCCAGTAGAATCCGTTAGTGGCAGTGGAGACGTAGCCGTGTTAAATATGGTGGACCTAAAATCACCCATAAAGGGAAACATCTATGAAAACTATTTAATTCTGTAGTAACGCAGGGAATCAAGACACAGTATTTTTAATCTGTCATCCTCCATGAATTTTCATGATGATCCCAATAAAATTAGAATATTGATCATATCTATATTAGTTTAGGATTTACTGTTTAAGTGAAATTAATAAGTTTTTAACAAAGACCTGAATGCTAAAATCTGAACGCTTAGGTCCATCTTAACCATCGACATTTCATATAGAAGCGCATCATTAAAATGACAAACGTTGCACGTATCAACACTGTAACTTCATTTATTTAAAAGATATAGTAAATTTAAATTATCAGTATTTTCACTCAAGCATCAGATCATCATTTTCTCCACACAAAACACTTTGAACGATGACAGCAGGACACCTTATTGAATCATTAGGTAATAGAATATTTGTTGTAAAGTTTAGTGCATAACAGTTACTTTGTTCGGTATTTATTAATCAGAAAGCACGTCGGTGCAAGGCTACTGGCCGTGACATTCAAAGTTAAGGAGGAAATTGTATTGGTATTATGTAAAAGAATTCAACGTTTATTATGTAATGGATATGGTTGTTACTTTATTTAGAAGATGAAAGTGGTTAAGCTTTGATTATTTAAATATATTAAAACGTAAAATAATGTAGAATAAGCTGTAGCCAATCAGATGGACGGCTTCAGAAAACGGAACAGCGCTAGTCAGTTGAACGACGAGTTTCGGAGCGGGGAAACAGCGGCCATAGACAGGCAGAGGAACAGTTCTGGTCTAGACACCAAAGAGGACAGTTCGGCTGGAGACACCAAACGGTACAACTCGCACGGAGACGCGTAAGTGGGCAGTCGGTCTGTGGACATCTATAAAGTGAAACAACTTAGAAAATTTCGCGTTGTGTGCTATCACGGGACTTAGTCTCTGAGTGGTGATTAGCCGCGCGCCTGCTGTGAACTCTAACATTTCGCGTGTGCCTTTGCTTTCCTGATCGCGGAAAATCTACCAGCTCCCTGACTCGATCTGGTGGTGGTTCATTCTTTAATACCGTAATTGGTGGTAAACCAGTTGCTCCATGTGGTAGCTCATTGAGGATGCCCTGAAAATCTTTGAGAAAAAGACTCAAACTTCTATGTTGCCTATGGCAATAGATCTTACACAACTTTCCCAGTTCTTTTACCACTCTTTCGCTGGGGTTACTTGCAGCATGGTATCGGAATATGAACACCGGTTTTATCTTTCTTCTCTTCAGTGTGGATAGCCATTGTCTGGATCTACACTCCTGGAAATTGAAATAAGAACACCGTGAATTCATTGTCCCAGGAAGGGGAAACTTTATTGACACATTCCTGGGGTCAGATACATCACATGATCACACTGACAGAACCACAGGCACATAGACACAGGCAACAGAGCATGCACAATGTCGGCACTAGTACAGTGTATATCCACCTTTCGCAGCAATGCAGGCTGCTATTCTCCCATGGAGACGATCGTAGAGATGCTGGATGTAGTCCTGTGGAACGGCTTGCCATGCCATTTCCACCTGGCGCCTCAGTTGGACCAGCGTTCGTGCTGGAGGTGCAGACCGCGTGAGACGACGCTTCATCCAGTCCCAAACATGCTCAATGGGGGACAGATCCGGAGATCTTGCTGGCCAGGGTAGTTGACTTACACCTTCTAGAGCACGTTGGGTGGCACGGGATACATGCGGACGTGCATTGTCCTGTTGGAACAGCAAGTTCCCTTGCCGGTCTAGGAATGGTAGAACGATGGGTTCGATGACGGTTTGGATGTACCGTGCACTATTCAGTGTCCCCTCGACGATTACCAGTGGTGTACGGCCAGTGTAGGAGATCGCTTCCCACACCATGATGCCGGGTGTTGGCCCTGTGTGCCTCGGTCGTATGCAGTCCTGATTGTGGCGCTCACCTGCACGGCGCCAAACACGCATACGACCATCATTGGCACCAAGGCAGAAGCGACTCTCATCGCTGAAGACGACACGTCTCCATTCGTCCCTCCATTCACGCCTGTCGCGACACCACTGGAGGCGGGCTGCACGATGTTGGGGCGTGAGCGGAAGACGGCCTAACGGTGTGCGGGACCGTAGCCCAGCTTCATGGAGACGGTTGCGAATGGTCCTCGCCGATACCCCAGGAGCAACAGTGTCCCTAATTTGCTGGGAAGTGGCAGTGCGGTCCCCTACGGCACTGCGTAGGATCCTACGGTCTTGGCGTGCATCCGTGCCTCGCTGCGGTCCGGTCCCAGGTCGACGGGCACGTGCACCTTCCGCCGACCACTGGCGACAACATCGATGTACTGTGGAGACCTCACGCCCCACGTGTTGAGCAATTCGGCGGTACGTCCACCCGGCCTCCCGCATGCCCACTATACGCCCTCGCTCAAAGTCCGTCAACTGCACATACGGTTCACGTCCACGCTGTCGCGGCATGCTACCAGTGTTAAAGACTGCGATGGAGCTCCGTATGCCACGGCAAACTGGCTGACACTGACGGCGGCGGTGCACAAATGCTGCGCAGCTAGCGCCATTCGACGGCCAACACCGCGGTTCCTGGTGTGTCCGCTGTGCCGTGCGTGTGATCATTGCTTGTACAGCCCTCTCGCAGTGTCCGGAGCAAGTATGGTGGGTCTGACACACCGGTGTCAATGTGTTCTTTTTTCCATTTGCAGGAGTGTATATTGTGGTCCCTTGTCAGCTATGAACTTTTCTACAGTTCCTACTTCTCGCAAAAAGTTTTTAACGATCGCTGCTGCTATTGTCCTTCGCGTCGCACGTTTCAATGCGGTAAAAGTCACATACTTTGACACCAATTCCACTGCTACCAAAACATTTCTATATCCCTGCACTGACTTAGGTAGCGGGCCAAGAAATCTGTTGCTCCGAATTCCCTCAATCTACCTGGCACTATCGGAAAAAGCGGTGATTTGCATGAGATAGTTAATTTGCAATTACCAAGCACGTTCTTGATTCTCCTCTCCATACTAATGGAATAAACTGATTCCCTTAGTTTCTTACAGCATTTCCTTGCCCCGTAATGCCCGTAACTTAGGTGCGTATACCAGATCAGCTTGTTGACTATTTCATTTGGTACACACAACGCCCAGTCCTGTGTGTTCGGATCTCTACGGTACAAAAGGACCCCGTTTTGAATTGTATAGAAGCGCGCTATATTGGCACCTAAGTTCGCTCTAACTCTGTCCTTCACCATTCTCCATGACACCTCTTTATCCTGCTCTTTCGCGATATTAGCGACATTATGTATTTCTCGAACGGCCCGCCCTACATATACAATATTTCATATCTGTTCTCGTTTACCTCCTCATCAAAGCATTGACCAAGACCTACTGGGTTCCTCGATAACGCATCTGACACTATATTCTGTGGCCCAGGAACATACATGACCTTAAACTGAAACTCCTGTAAGTAGAGTGCCCACCTGGCGAGTCGTCTATGGTTAAGTTTGTCCGACATCAATAACCGTAGTGACTTGTGGTCAGTATAGATCTTAGTATGCCTCCTATACAAATAGTATCTAAACTTACTAAAACCCCATACTATTGCCAAAGCTTCAACCTCAGTTACCGTGTAATTTCTCTCAGCTTTGCTAAGCATGCGGCTCGGAAATGCAGTAGGTTGTTGTATTACTTCTCCTCCTTGCTCTTGCTCTTGGAACAATGTTACCCCAAGTCCACCACGAGAACTGTCTGTGGCCATACAAAACTCTTTCCCTAGGTCTGGATGCCCAAGAAGAGGTGCCGATAGCAGTGCCTTCTTTAACGCCTCATACTCTTCCTGTGCGACAGGGTCCCAATTCCATACCGTTTTCTTTCCAGTCAGCTGACATACTCTGGGTGTCGCTGCACCCCCAATCTTAATAAACCTCCTGTAAAAATTGATTAATCCTAAATAGCCTCGTAGCTGACGTTTTGCTCTCGGCACCGGATAATCTCTGATTTCTTCGAGTTTGTCTGGATTTGGTCTTATTCCCTCTGGCGTCATAAAGTGATCTAGAAATTCAATTTCTTTTCGTCCAAATTCTGACTTTCCCAAATTCACGGTTACCCCGTGTCTCTTCAATGCACCAAGCAATATGCTTAACGTTCTATTGTGGTCCTCCCAGTTTCTTTCTTCTATCAGGACATCATCCACGTACTGTGTTACCTTATCTTTTATTTCATTAGGAATGACAGTATTTAGCGCTCTGATAAAGGACGCAGATGATACATTTAACCCAAATGGTAGTTTCTGGAATTGATACGATTTCCCGTAGCACAAGATAGCTGTGTATTTTCCACACCCCCTATCTAACTCCACCTGCCAGAACCTCCTTCTCAAATCAACTGAGCTGAGAACTCAGATCCCGTGAAACTTTTGTAGGAATTCGTCAAGTGTCAGCGGCCGATCTGTCTCTGACTCTATTATCTTATTAATCCTTCTTGCGTCCAAAACTAGTATAATTGACCCGTACTTTTTTCCAACACAAACTAAGAGGCTGTTGTACGGATTGGATGTTGGTTCGATAATCCCTTGTTGTAGCATGCTTTCGCTCTCAGCTTCTACTCTTTCTTTGTACACAACAAGTCTCGGATACACTTGGGCCCTAAACCGTTTATGGGACTTGACCTTGCATCTATACACAAAATTTCTTATTGTACCCGCATCATGTTTAAATACCTTCCTGTACTCGTATAAAATTTTCTGCAATTCGCCGTAGCCCGTGGTCCCTCGTAAGTGCCAGATTTGCTCCCTGATCTCCTCCTCCAAACATGTATGAATTTCCTCCTTCTCTTGTTCGAACCCCTTATTCTGTGCCTGTCTACTGGACTTTACCGCGAGACATAACGCTAAGTATGCGTTATCTTTAGCACATAAGCAATCGTCGAATCTTAATGTAATTTCCTCCGAATCACGTTTCAACTCCATCCAACCATTTCTCATGTTAACGACTGCTTTATATTGGTTCAAAAAGTTTACGCCTAATATCCCTTCAACAGTTAGTGACGACA
Organism: Schistocerca serialis cubense; assembly: GCF_023864345.2. Lineage (NCBI taxonomy): Eukaryota > Metazoa > Arthropoda > Insecta > Orthoptera > Acrididae > Schistocerca > Schistocerca serialis. The sequence continues at coordinate 1,238,545,671 of NC_064638.1, forward strand.
CAATCATGAACACTGTACTAAACCTCTTCGCCTGGCACACAAAGTCTACCTGCGCTTGTAACTTCACCTCAATTTCCTTTCCTATAACTGCCCCTCTCACTGTTGTCCTTTGCAATGGCAACGTTGGCCATGGTTCTGTAAGACTACAACACTTAAACACATCTTCCCTCAAAACACTCATTACACTGCCTGTGTCGATGACACACAGTACGATTACATTATTTATTTCCACGCTAATTATTGGGTGGACTTGACTCCCCACATGTCTTACTTCCTCTAACAGATTCTCCCTTAGTTTTCCGTAATCTATATACCTAACATTTACATCATTAATAGTCCTGGCTTGTACCCCTCTATCATGTAGTCATCTTCGTGTTCTTCCGTCATTGTGACAGTGGTCGTCCTGTCGTGAACCCAATGACTGCCTATTCTCCCTTCGCCCATCATTTTCATTTTCCCTTCTTCTTCCATCTCTGTCCCATCTTCTATTTTCCCGGTTTTACGGTCGATATCCCCATGAATTCTGCCCCCTATTTCTTAGCCATCTTCCATTTCCGTCCTTCCTCTGATTCCATGCTCTCCTGTGAGTCTGATAGTTTCTGCCGTTCCTATCCTCGACTCTGTCTGACCTATGAGTCTTATCTACGTTCACGATGTTGCTCTCATTACCCAGTTCCTGTAACAAGTACTGAAATGACGCGGAATCATCTAAGCCTCTGCCTGCTATCGCTATATCTCTGCGCAATCTCACTGGCAACTTCGTTATACAGATCCTAATGAGCTCCCCAGGTTCGTATCGCACATCCAAATACCTATTTCGTCTCAGCATTTCCTGATAGCACACCACTGGATCTCTTATACCGCCTTCGTTACAATTTAGCATCATCAATATGCTTTGCTTAACCGGTCCTGCTTACTTTTCGACCAGAATTCATTTAAAAACTTGTCACAAAATGTCTTGTAGCTACTACAGTTTCTAATAACTTCCTGCATTTTCGCTGTAGCCTCGGTCCTCAAATGGTTACACACAAACTTCATTTTGAGGAGCGGTCCCCACGATGAAGGTAACGAATCTTGAAACTGAGACAGCCACAGGGATGGATGTTGGTAGTTATCAGGATCCGGAAAACAAGCGTACGTTTGTACCGACACGAAGTGCCTCCTACATTCTTCTTCCACATTTATGTTTTCCGACCTTGGACTATACCCAGTTGGGTTTGCTACCTGTTTTATCCGACACAACCGTTCTTTTAACTCTCTGAGTTCGTCTTCCTCTTTCTGCTTATTTTCTTTCTTTGAGTTTATCTCACTCTCCCTCTGCAATCTACCTGGTGGTGTGTCACCTTCGCTACTCCACGCTAATTGCAACTGTGCTAGTTCTTCGCTATGCTTCCTATTTATTTCTAATTGTGCCTCTTTAAATTGTAATAGTGATTGTATCTCCTCCTGGTCGGCATAAACCTCTCGCTGCGTACTGTCAGAGCCTGCCTCGCCTCTTATAATGATATTTTCTACATCTCCACCAATCTTATTCATTCTGACCACTACCTCCACAACTTCATCCCTGTGTTTATTTAGCGTCACTTCCAGCCGGGTGACTTGTGCTTCCACGCTGTCTAATGCCCCTTGTTTATCTGCAAGTAAGTCCTCCACTACCTGTTTTATTCGCTAATCCGGCAACACGGCCCTTCGTTCTGTAATATCACTCTCTATTACAATTATTCGTACCTCCAAATTATTGGCTTTTTCTTTCACGGCGTCACATACTTGCTTCAAAGCACCCTGATTCTTCTCCACCTCATCTAACCGATAATTAACTGCGGACAGACGCTCATCGATAGCTGAGTGTAGCTTCCTCATTGCCTCTTTGTTTCCCTTATCCATCACTTCCAAACTTTCCTTAGTCTCCCAATCTCTCTCCTTAATATCTTTATCCATCGCTTCCAATCTTCCCTTATTATCTCTATCCATCCTCTGTAAAAACTGCAGTAGCACATTGTCATTTACTTTCGGTGCGTTCCACAAGATATTTTCATCCCCTAAGTGTGTGTTCAAATGTGTGTGAAATCTTATGGGACTTAACTGCCAAGGCCATCAGTCCCTAAGCTTACATACTACTTAACCTAAATTAACCTAAGGACAAACACACACACCCATGCCCGAGGGAGGACTCGAACCTCCGCCAGGACCAGCCGCACAGTCCATGACTGCAGCGCCTGAGACCGCTCGGTCCCCAAAGTGACCCATTGTTATTTACATGGCTGTTTGGCGTCCCTTCCGATTAGCTTTTGCAGAAAGGTATTTGTAAATACTGATATACATTTATCACGGAATAGATTGAGAGGCACCCATATGCCTTGCTCATACTGTGGCATCAAGCAGTCAGGCCTGCAAGATGAGTGGTCTGCCAAGCGAGTGGATTCATTCTTATTTATCGAGTAACATGAGCTCTAGTACTCACAATTAAGCTACAAATTATTCTCCTGTTTGAATATTACACAACGGAAACGGATGACGCACATCTGACTATTAAAAATTTACACAACTCATTGTTCACTACGCACTGGCAGCACCACATTTTCTTTCTTATTCAACGGCTTTGATCAACACGTGGCCATCGCACTGAATATGAATGGCGCACACATTATAAATTCTGAATATCATGGCTACACACTATTCGAAGAACAAGGCCACCAATCTTTTTTTCTTTTCACTATCTTTTTTATTCCGATAAAATCTATAACCTAAACACACCATTAAATTTTCTACAACAATAACACATGAGAAACTCTGCCCAGTGGACATGGCTTTACAATGGTGATTCTCTATCTTATGGTCTCGTAATTATCTAACACTACAATGCACTTTCCGGATAGGATGGTGGATCTTTTGCTACATCTCTTACTTCGACTCTCACACCCATCATCACGAAAACATCCTCCAGACCGAGCGGTACAAAAAGGAACATGCATACCCCACTGCCTCTGAATCTATGTTGCTACTCTCCCATGCAAATGACACATACTTATATTACATGGAATACATCACACTGGCAACATACAATACAACACCAAGAACAGTCACAACGTTGTAATCACATCACTTTCAGCTTTCCCACTTCAATTAACATTCATCCCAGTTTCACATGGCACTGCCCCACTTCGTAACTTTTCTTTCCTACTACGAACTCTGGAGGATATATTCACGTCTTCACGTACAAGTGGCGTTGCTGGATAGACGGCGGACTCACCTTGCTTCTCTCTCAGAGTATTAGAGTCTGAATCCAGCGTCGCACGGAAACATAACACGCCGAGTAATATTAAGAACATATTCGTCACACACGCGAGTCCTCAACTGATACCATGGACGAGCACTTCTCTTTATCCTTTGTCTCATACACAGATTGAGAATCACGCAGTACTCACCACGTGGAAGTACTCGTCTCTAATTTCAAGTCGTGCACACGCCATTTTTTAAATTTTTCCAACTTATAGTACACACGCCAGTAATTCAGCTTAACTTAAGCACTCGGGAGTATTTCAACTTATTGCTACACGTGGTTTCATTGTGACCGTTGGTCACTTCCGAAGATACTACGATCCCCTGACATTTAATTCTCCCCACAAAAGTTCCTGAAATAGAGAAATAATTATTCCAAACTACTCTTAAGTATTCCACATGCATACCATTCACTCCACTCTTTTGTCTTTACGGAGCGCACCTGAGACAGGTCTTACCAACTCTAGATCCAACGCCAGAGTGCTGAAACATGGCCGTTCTTCAGGTCAGCTCGCATCTCCGTCGCGGTGGGGGAGCACCTTGATACCGAATTGGTCAGCCACATATTCAGTCGCTCAAAGCTCAGGTAAATTTCATCTCTTTGGTTCCACCAAAGGTGACCAAAGGACCGTCTCAAAGATGCTCATATATTGCACATTCACTATCTGCGGTTAGCAGACGACTATACATTCATTCATTTCGCAGATCTCACCAAATTGGAAGTAGGGATCTATTTTGTGGGAGTGCACATGTGATCAATTAAATAAATAAATTATCCTTCTTTGCTACATATATCCGGCTTCGGTGTATTAAGTGAAATTGAGTTATTATTACAAAAAATATGTTGTTCTGACAAGAATAACAAAGAATGTTCTACGTATTTTCAATGTCGGGCGGTACTGTACCCTTTCAAGATTAAATTTTATATTGGCATTTCGTTCTGTATAAGTTTCATCCCAAGTTGTTTCTAGTGAACTGCTCTTAAAAACATTGACCCTATAGTCATTAACGATTCTAACTGACGTCCACTGACGTGTATCCACAATGTAAGGCACTATGTCATTTATTTTGACTAACTGTGCATCATGATCTGACAGAGCATTTGTTACTGAGTAAACAGTTACTTTCTTGCTTTGTGCTTCATCAAAGAAAACATTTTCAATTATGTAGTAAAGGCAATGAAATTTATTATCCTTAAGGTTGAACCTAATCAATATTTTATACAAAATCAGTTGTAAACGACAGTAATTGGACTTCCCACTTGTTTTTCGCCTTTGAAATGAGTCCTTTCGTTTGACCTTGATCCAAATGAACAAAAATCTTCATCAAGGAATACTAAATCAACAACTTCAGCAGCCATAATAATAAACACACGAAGTGTACGCAAGTGAGGTGCTTGCTTACAATTTTCACAGAAGTACAGTTTCTCATTTGGACCTATTCTTCTGTCTGTATGGGCGTGGTTTACGGTATAGCTATCTTGTTACTTCTTTTCCAGTTTTAAGCACCCCCAATTAATACGATGTCGATGCTATTAACCGAAACAGTAGCCAAAACTTATCTTTGGTGTGACCGTGGCTTAAGAGACATTGGTAATCCGATTTTGCTGCTTCGGGAGCCGTTTCTAATCAGGGGCGGCTTCTCACCAGTGCTCAGACAGTGACAAAGGGTTCTGCAATAACCAGCACCAAGATCTTTCACACTGTTTGATTAATATATTCTGAATGAATACAGTTTTCTGGGAGGCACTACTTTCGATTACGATAATGTTTGGTTTGTGCGGCTCTCAACTGCGCTGTCATCGGCGCCCGTACTAAGTTCCAATTTTTACACAGTCCCATTTTTTAAACAGTCCAAGCTAGCCATACACGCAAATGATGATGAAATGATGAGGACAACACGAACACCCAGTTCCCGGGCAGTTCTAAGGCTCAGCGTGAGGATGGCTGATGCATCAGTCATTGCCTAGACAACCTCGAATGGAGACTGCTGCTTTATATTAAAACGCCATTTACAACCGGGCTATATGATATACAGGGTGATTATAATTAAAGATAAAAATTCAAAACGCTGTAGAAATAACACCACTGGTCAGAATGAAGTCAAATTGCAATGGAATACTTTCGAAGGAGCAACACGTATCATCATCATCATCATCATTTAAGACTAATTATGCCTTTCAGCGTTCAGTCTTTAGCATAGTCCCACTTATAAAATTCCTCCATGATCCCCTATTCAGTGCTAACATTGGTGCCTCTTCTGATGTTAAGCCTATTACTTCAAAATCATTCTTAATGGAATCCAGGTACCTTCTCCTTGGTCTGCCCCGACTCCTCCTACCCTCTACCATTGAACCCATGAGTCTCTTGGGTAACCTTGCTTCTCCCATGCGTGTAACATGACCCCACCATGTAAGTCTGTTCGCCCTGACTGCTACATCTATAGAGTTCATTCCCAGTTTTTCTTTGATATCCTCATTGTGGACACCCTCCTGCCATTGTTCCCATCTAGTAGTACCTGCAATCATCCTAGCTACTTTCATATCCCTAACCTCAACCTTGTTGATAAGGTAACCTGAATCCACCCGGCTTTCGCTCCCATACAACAAAGTTGGTCGAAAGATTGAACGGTGCACATATAACTTGGTCTTGGTACTGACTTCCTTCTTGCAGAAGAGAGTAGATCGTAGCTGAGCGCTCACTGCATTAGCTTTGCTACACCTCGCTTCCAGTTCTTTCACTATGTTCCCATCCTGTGAGAATAAGCATCCTAAGTACTTGAAACCGTCCACCTGTTCTAACTTTGTTCCTCGTAGTTGGCACTCAATCCGTTTATATCTCTTTCCCACTGACATTAATTTCGTTTTGGAGATGCTAATCGTCATACCATAGTCCTCACATTTCTGGTCTAGCTCAGAAATATTACTTTGCAAACTTTTAATCGAATCTGCCATCACAACTAAGTCATCCGCATATGCAAGACTGCTTATTTTGTGTTCACATATCTTAATCTCACCTAGCCAGTCTATTGTTTTCAACATATGATCCATAAATAATATGAACAACAGTGGAGGCAGGTTGCAGCCTTGTCTTACCCCTGAAACTACTTTGAACCATGAACTCAATTTACCGTCAACTCTAACTGCTGCCTGGCTATCCATGTAAAGACCTTTAATTGCTTCCAAAAGTTTGCCTCCTATTCCACAATCACGTAGAGCAGACAATAACTTCCTCCTAGGAACCCTATCATATGCCTTTTCTAGATCTATAAAGCATAGATACAATTCCCTGTTCCAATCATAACACTTCTCCATTATTTGCCGTAAGCTAAAGATCTGATCCTGACAACCTCTAAGAGGCCTAAACCACACTGATTTTCATCCAGTTGGTCCTCAACTAATACTCGCACTTTCCTTTCAACAATACCTGAGAAGATTTTACCCACAACGCTAATTAAAGAGATAACTCTGTAATTGTTACTATCTTTTCTGTTTCCATGTTTAAAGATTGGTGTGATTACTGCTTTTGTCCAGTCTGATGGAAGCTGTCCCGACTCCCAGGCCATTTCAGTTATCCTGTGTAGCCATTTAAGACCTGACATTCCACTGTATTTGATGAGGTCCGACTTAGTTTCATCCACCCCAGCTGCTTTATTGCACTGCAATCTACTGACCATTTTCTCCACTTCCTCAAATGTGATCCTATTTCCATCATCATTCCTATCCCATTCTACCTCGAAAACTGAAACATTACTGATCGTATTTTCACCTCCATTTGCAACTCTTCAAAATATTCCCTCCATCTGCCCAAGGAATCCACAGGATCCACCAGCAGTTTTCCTGACCTGTCCAAAATACTTGTCATTTCCTTCTCACCTCCCTTTCGAAGACTGCTAATTACACTTCAGAATGGTTTTCCAGCAGCTTGACCCAAAGTCTCCAACCTGTTTCCAAAGTCTTCCCAAGATTTCTTCTTGGATGCTGCAATTATCTGTTTGGCTTTGTTTCTTTCTTCAACATAACTTTCTCTGTCTACCGGAGTTCTAGTATGTAGCCATTTTTGATACGCCTTCATTTCCCTTTTATAGGCTGCCTTGACTGTGTCATTCCACCAATCTGTTTGCTTCATCGTACCTTTACACACTACTGTTCCAAGACACTCTTTAGCCACTTCTAGTACTGTGTCCCTGTACCTTGTCCATTCCTTTTCCAATGATTGTAATTGACTGCATTCAACTAACTGGTACCTTTCTGAGATCATTGTTATGTACGTGTGCCTCATTTCCTTATCCTGAAGTTTCTCCACTCTTATCCTCCTACATATGGACCTGACCTCCTGCACTTTCGGCCTCACAATCCCAATTTCACTGCAGATTAAATAATGATCAGTGTCATCAAAGAATCCCCTGAATACACGTGTGTCCCTCACAGCCTTCCTGAATTCCTGATCTGTTATTATATAGTCAATGACAGATCTCGTTCCCCTGCCTTCCCAAGTATACCAGTGAATGTTCTTATGTTTAAAAAAGGAGTTTGTGATTACTAAGCCCATACTGGCACAGAAATCCAAGAGTTGATTCCCATTCCTGTTGGCCTCCATATCCTCTCCAAATTTACCCATAACCATTTCATATCCTTGTGTTCGATTTCCAATCCTGGCATTAAGATCACCCATGAGCAGAACACTGTCCTTGTCCTATACTGTAACAACTACATCACTGAGTGCCTCATGAAAACTATCCATCTTATCTTGATCTGTCCCTTCACAATGCGAATATACTGACACAATCCTAATTTTCTTGCTAGACACTGTCAACTCTATCCACATCAGTCGTTCGTTTACATACCTTATTGCAACTACGCTGGGTTCCATTTCTTTCCTGATGTAAAGCCCTACACCCAATTGTGCTATTCCTGCTTTGGCTCCTGACAGCTAGACCTTGTATTCTCCCACTTCCTCTTCTTTCTCACCCCTTACCCGAATGTCACTAAGAGCTAAAACGTCCAGCCCCATCTTACTTGCAGCCTCTGCCAGCTCTATATTCTTCCCAGAGTAGCCCCCATTGATATTAATAGCTCCCCATCTCATTACCATTTGTTTCCCAAATCGTATCTTAGGAGTCCCAGGTTTGTCACCTCCAAAGGTCCGAGGCATTTTGCTCTGATTGTTGCCAGCATCATACTTAAAGTACCAGGGAAGCAGGTTGCTAGCCTTACTTGGTTGAGGGACTAACCAGTGGATTTGGTAGTCTTTGCCGTATGAGCACAAAGGTGACCACGACTCAGAATATGTCCGAGATGCCCAGACTTATTCCAAAGTAACTGGTATCCCGACAGTCGGGACCACTTACTTGGCCACTGGCAGAAAAAAAATTTGAAAATTGGTCAATACATTGCGCTTTATGCGTCAGAATCCGTAAATTAAAAACACCTGTCATGATCACGGCCCACAGAAGTTGGTATAAACGCGCCGGGTACACAGCTTTTCCTCCTTTCGCGTGTGCGATGTTCACCATGACTGCCCCAATGCAGGATCGCGCTCTGCTTCTAAAGCTGTATTACAAGAATGATGACTGTGTACACGTCGCTCTGCAGAAGTTCCGGACATTGAAGCGCTTGAAAAAAAGGTGTTGATCCGATGACTGCTATGGGTCTCGGAAAAATGATTCGGAAATTCGAAAAGACAGATTCTTTTGGTGTGCAACCTGGAAGAACGAAGAAACGTATTGATTCGGCGTCAGTGGAAGCAGTGGCCACAGCAGTGCAGGAGGAGACGAGCTGTGGTGTGCACACGTGTAGCGCACGGAGAATTGCCCAAACATAAGCACGGTGCGTAAAATACTACGAAACATCATTCATTGCTATCTATTCAAAATTACCCACGTGCACGAGTTACTTCCTGTTGATATACCAGCAAGAGATAATTTTTCTTTAGAATGTCTTGCTCGCATGGAAGTGGACAATAATTGGCCGAGGAAGATTTTGTGGACAGACGAAGCCTACTTCTATCTGACAGGCTTTTGTCAATACACAGAATTGTCGAGTATGGGCAACGGAAAATCCGCACGCAGATTACTCGGTACCACTTCATCCTGAAGTGTGGTGCGAGTTTACGCCGTCATTTATCATAGGGCCATATTTTTTCTAAGAGACAAGTGCTTCTGGTCCTGTTACCTGCACAGTCACTGGTAAGCGCTATGAGTGTCTTTGGCGCAACCACGTAATTTCAGCTCTCCAACAACGTGCATATATCGATGGGATCATTTTTAGACAAGATGGCGTACCTCCGCACATTGCAAATCCAATGAAGCAGCTGCTGTAGCGCCATTTCGAAAATGATAGAATTATCAGCCGCCATTTTCCTACAGCCTGGCCGTTCCAATCACCTGAACTTAATCCGTGTGACTCCTGGTCGTAGGTTTATCTGAAAGATATTGTGTTCAGTGTTCCGACTGCGAACTTAGCTGCATTGAAGGTACGCCTTGCGCAACACATTCTGAACGTGACCCCGGGAACACTTCGATCACATGTGGAACATGCTATTTCTCGATTTCAACTTGTTGCACAAAACGGTGGACAGCGTATTGAACATGTTTTGTGCCAGCCACACGGAAATTAATAATCCGACCTGATTTTGATTCACACTTATTATGTGGTTTTTGGCCTCAGGACATTTAAAAACCGATTGCTCTCACCCGATATGATATGACCTTGCCGTGGTGGATGGGCTTCCGTAACTAACAGTATCACACCTGTACACCCATGCACACTCAGTAGTACTGTTTGTTTAACGTCAGACGTGCACCTTAGGCATTGCTGTATGATTCATTCGTCATTTGTAATCGACCACTATTAAATTAAGATGCTTACAGCAGCATCTACTGGGACATTTTGTAACGATTTATTTTTCTTGTGCCGTACGTTTTCCCCCTTCACCAATAATATTCCTTTACAATCTGACGTCGTTATGACCAGTGGTGATATTTCTACAGTGGTTTGAAAGTTTAACTTTAATTATAATCACACTGTATTTACCCATCATAATGAAAGTTTCCTTTAATTATCTTTTAGTTAGATTTAGGACTCGTACTGGCTTAGTTGGTTGGTTGCAACTTTGCTGTTGTTTGGCTTTCAGTGACTATGCATTTCGAATTGCGTGAGAAACCAAATATATCTGCCCTGAAGAATGCAACACGAATTTGGCACCTATTAGAATCTTTCTAAAATAATGTGCAAACTGATTAACTCCAGAGCTCTACTATTAATCTCTTTAATTAAAGAAAGTGGTCCCTGTACGTTAATGACCTGCCTAATGGTGCTGTTCGTGAAATGGTCCATGTATGTTGATAATTTTCGTAGCAAATTGACTCTGAAATGAAAATATCTTACTTCGTAATGTAATTGCTTGGAAACGCGGTGCTTGCTGCTCTCTGGGCGTCAGCTGAAAATTTCTAAGTGCAGTTGCTTAGAGCTTAGTGCAGTGCTCCAGGCAACAAGTCAACTACTTTATATACATCATTGAGTAAGGCACTGTTCAAATACAAAATGACTTGGATCAAGGATGTGGACAATGCTCTTAGGTACAATATTTCTTTAACAATCTGTTTATAAATTGTCTGATGTATTATTATTTGTATGAAATTCATATTACAACACTCATTAGCATTGACAAAGGCGAACATTGGTGTCAAACTATTCCTCTCACAAATGTTAGATAAGTAATTACTAAACATGAAAAATACTTTATAGTCAAAATTATTCAGTCTTTAATAAAAGAATGTAAAATGACCTGGTATTGGCGTCTCATTCAACAATGGTTCCAAACAACGCGCGACTGCAATGCAACTAAATTAAAATTATTGCCTTCATTCCTCTTCGTATGCTTTTCTGATGTCATTACATCTCATTTCATTCTAACTCGAATTTTTCTTTTCTGTTTCACAATATTCAAACAAAAATCATTTTACTTAAGCACAGATGCACTTATCTTCACATCTACATTGCCACGAGTCCTCTGCTCAACGTCTGTCTTACTACTCCCTAACGATAGAACTCGCGTGCCTTTCGCTGCCTAGCAGCGATGACTAAACAGTAACATCTTCCAGCGACACAGCTACTCTGGCCAAAGACTGCGCGCTGGTAATCAGCAAGTTTAAAATTTTTAGATTACCGTTTGAGACATCTAAAGTACCGGGTGATCAAAAACTCAGTATAAATTTGAAAACTTAATAAACCACGGAGTAATGTAGATAGAGAGGTAAATATTGACACACAAGCTTGGAATGACATGAGATTTTATTAGAGCAAAAAAAAAAAAAATGTTCTCAAAATGTCCGACAGACTCGTGAAAGATCTCTTGCACGCGTCGTTTGGTAATGATCGTGTGCTCAGCCGCCACTTTCGTCATGCTTGGCCTCCCAGATCCCCAGACCTCAGTCCGTGCGATTATTGGCTTTGGGGTTACCTGAAGTCGCAAGTGTTTCGTGATCGACCTACATCTCTAGGGATGCTGAAAGACAACATCCGACGCCAATGCTTCACCATAACTCCGGAGATGCTTTACAGTGCTGCTCACAACATTATTCCTCGAATACAGCTATTGTTGAGGAATGATGGCGGACATATTGAGCATTTCCTGTAAAGGACACTATCTTTGCTTCGTCTTACTTTGCTATGCTAATTATTGCTTTACTGATCAGATGAAGCGGCATCTGTCGGACATTTTTTAAAGTTCTGTATTTTTTTTTTTTTTTGTTCTAATAAAACCCCATGTCATTCCAAGCATGTGTGTCAATTTGTACCTCTCTATCTACGTTATTCAGTTTTCAAATTTTTACTGACTTTCTGATCACCCGGTATGTACTAATTCCTGAATTGCTAATACCAAACTTCTAATAGGGGTGCTTCGAAATACACAATTTGCATGGCACGTGCTAGCTCCCCCAGCCTGCAAGCATTATTTCGAGGTGTGTTGAATACATGCAATGACCAATACCCAACAACCTGCCGTACCAACCATTTTACAAAAGAAGAAACATACGATGTTAAATACGGAAAATACCAAGACAAATTTAGTCCTAATAGTCCTTACTAGTTTGGTCAAATGATCAATTCGCTGTGGGGGAATTTTTTGAATGGCGTTTAATCACAGAGCTGTGCATTTGACGAGGGTGACAGCGATGAACTGGACTTCAATTATTTCGGTAGGAGGGAGGGTCGGGACGAGGTGATAACGAACGCGCGAAGAGGGCGGGCCGCACCACGGCGGGGTCTCGTCAGCTGGCAACCGGCAACTGGCAGCTGGCAGCCGCGCGCCAGTCACCGTGCCATTAAAACTGCATGGCCGACACTCCTGCGGATGTCCGCCTGACGCGGCCACGGCGGCGGTCATTAAAAATATTGCGCCTCAGCGGCGCCGGAGAACGACATAGTAGCCGCAGGCAGCACTCTGCCGCCTGGAGGCTCGGACGATAGGTTTGCGGGGAAGACAAACGACAGCTGCAAGTGACGCTCTCTCGTGCCGTGTGAGTGGCCCAATCACAGTAACAAGTCAAGGTATGGTCTCCACGACGACTTGGAAGGGTTCTGGAGAGGTACTGTGCAAGTAGGCTGTTTATGTGTTTGTATGTTTGTACTGCTATGTAGCGCTCTGTATTAAATCTCTGACAGTGCTGTGAGCAATCTGTAAGGGACTCTCTGTGGCTGGTCGGAATTGCAGTTGGCGGTGAACAGCCAGCAGTAATGGAAGTTGGGTGTGAGTAGTCAGCAATGATGGAAGTTGGAGGGTAATCGCCAGCAGTAGTAGCAGTTGGAGGTGAACAGCCAGCAGTGATGGAGGTTAGAGGTTAATAACTAGCGGTGTTGAAGGTTTGTAGTATTAGCGTGAGCGGACGATCTGAACTTCACCGACTTGAAGATTGAATATTATTCATGATTATATGATTTTTAGAACTGGATGCCATGGACGATTGCATATATGTTTTGAATTGGATGTCATATTATTAAGGTAAAAATACATTGCTTTCTTTGCAACAAAATCTTTCCTTTGCTAACCATATGACTATCAGTAGTTAGAGCCTACAGTAGTTTTATTTAGCTGGCTTTATCGGCGCTTGCTGTATTGCAGTAGTTCGTGCAGTGAAGATTTTTGTGAGATAAGTGACTTACGAAATGCAAAGGATGTTGTCAGGATTTCTTCTTATACAGGGCCATTCTTATGAGTTAATCTGATAGCAGTCATATCGCGTAACCATTGAATTTTGTGAGTAATTAATGTACAGGAAAAGTTTGAGTTCTGTTGTTGTTGTTGTGGTCTTCAGTCCTGAGACTGGTTTGATACAGCTCTCCATGCTACTCTATCCTGTGAAAGCTTCTTCATCTCCCAGTACCCACTACAACCTACATCCTTCTGAATCTGCTTGGTATACTCATCTCTTGGTCTCCCTCTACGATTTTTACCCTCCGCGCTGCCCTCCAAAACTAAATTGGTGATCTCTTGATGCCTCAGAACATGTCCTACCAATCGAGCTCTTCTTCTAGTCAAGTTGTGCCACAAACTTCTCTTCTCTCCAATCCTATACAACGCACCTCATTAGTTATGTGATCTACCCATCTAATCTTCACCATTCTTCTGTAGAACTAGATTTCGAAAGCTTCTGTTCTCTTCTTGTCCAAATTATTCATCGTCCATGTTTCACTTCCATATATGGCTACACTCCATACAAATACTTTCAGAAACGAGTTCCTGACACTTAAATCTATTCTCAATGTTAGCAAATTTCTCTTCTTCAGAAACGCTTTCCTTGCCATTGCCAGTCCACATTTTATATCCTCTCTACTTCGACCATCATCAGTTATTTTGCTCCCCAATTAGCAAACTCCTTTACTACTTTAAGTGTCTCATTTCCTAATCTAATTCCCTCAGCTTCACCCGACTTAAATCGACTACATTTCATTATCCTCGTTTTGCTTTTGTTGATGTTCATCTTATATCCTCCTTTCAAGACACCATCCATTCCGTACAACTGCTCTTCCAAGTCCTTTGCTGTCTCTGACAGAATTACAATGTCATCGGCGAACCTCAAAGTTTATATTTCTTCACCATGGGTTTTAATACGTACTCCGAATTTTTCTTTTGTTTCCTTCACTGCTTCCTCAATATACAGATTGAATAACATCGGGGAGAGGCTGCAACCCTCTCTCACTCCCTTCCCAACCACTGCTTCCCTTTCATGCCCCTCAACTCTTGTAACTACCATTTGGTTTCTATACAAATTGTAAATAGCCTTTCGCTCCCTGTATTTTACCCCTGCACCTTGAGAGTTTGAAAGAGAGTATTCCAGTCAACATTGTGAAAAGCTTTCTCTAAGTCTACAAATGCAAGAAACGTAGGTTTGCCTTTCCTTAATATTTCTTCTAAGATAAGTCGTAGCGTCAGTATCGGCTCACGTGTTCCGATATTTCTGAGGAATCCGAACTGATCTTCCCCGAGGTCGGCTTCTACCAGTTTTTCCACTCGTCTGTAGAGAATTCGCGTTAGTATTTTGCAGCCGTGATTTATTAAACTGCCGGCCGCGGTGGTTTCGCGGTTCTAGGCGCGCAGTCCGGAACCGTGCGACAGCTACGGTCGCAGGTTCGAATCCTGCCTCGGGCATGGATGTGTGTGATGTCCTTAGATTGGTTAGGTTTAAGTAGTTCTAAGTTCTAGCGGACTTATGACCACAGCTGTTGAGTCCCATAGTGCTCAGAGCCATTTGAACCATTTTTTATTAAACTGATAGTTCGGTAATTTTCACATCTGACAACACCTGCGATCTTTGGGATTGGAGTTATTATTTTCTTCCTGAAGTCTGAGGGTACTTCGCCTTCTCATACATCTGGCTCATCAGGTGGTAGAGTTTTGTCAGGACATGCTCTCCCAAGGCTGTCAGTAGTTCTAATGGAATGCTGTCTACTCCTGGGGCCTTGTTTCGACTCAGGTCTTTCAGTGCTCTGTCAAACTCTTCACGCAGTATCATATCTCCCATTTCATCTTCATCTACATCCTTTTCCATTTCCATAATATTGTCCTCAAGTACATCGCCCTTGTATAGACCCTATATATACTCCTTCCACCATTCTGCTTCCCCTTCTTTGCTTAGAACTGGGTTCCCATCTGAGATTTGATATTCATACAAGTGGTTCTCTTTTCTCCAAAGGTCTCTTTAATTTTTCTCTAGGCAGTATCTATCTTACCCCTAGTGAGTTCTGTTAGTCAGGGCAAATTTAGTAGGTCAGTGTTGTAATGATAAAGACCAGCAAAGTGACAGTTGCATTCAATCTTACTCAGCAGTTTAAGAACACGAGTAAGCATTCAGCAGATTCAGAATTAAATAGTTAAGGAGTTTCAACTTCCTAGTTATTGCAATTTAAATAAAAGTATTTATTTAAATGAAGAAGTTTCAACTGATTTACGCATCTTTCAGTGGTACACGAAACTGGTCTTGCGTCCTTAAAGCTGGGTTCATCGAGCTTGTATATCTGCAGTACCCCACAAACGCTAGAGTTTGTTGAGTTAGGGAAGCTGAGCCATGGTCGATCCTGCCACAGGATCAGTGAAATGTCGCATTTTCTTGTCGAAACACACCAAGCAGACAACGGAGTCTAAATGCCACCATGTGAACTCAACCCAGATCACAGCTGAACCATCTCCCACCACCATATCGGAGCTGTTAAAAAATGTTCAAATGTGTGTGAATTTCTAAGGCACAAAACTGCTGAGGTCATCTGTTCCTAGACTTACGCACTACTTAAACTGACTTAAACTAACTGATGCTCAGAACAACACACACACACCGATGCCCGAGGGAGGACTCGAACCTCCGGTGGGAGGGACCGCGCCATCCGTGTAATGGCACCTCAAACCACGCAGCCATTCCAAGCGGCTCGGAGCTGTCTTGGTTCAAATGGTTCAAATGACTCTAAGCACTATGGGACTTAACATCTGGGGTCTTCAGCCTCGCAGACTCAGAACTACTTAAACCTAACTTACCTAAGGACATCACACACATCCACCGGATTCGAACCTGCAACAGTGCTGTCTTGGGGAAAGAACGAGATCTCCAAGCGCTAATAAAAAGCACTACACTCGGATTTTTGTAGCTACGGAAAGAAACAGAGGATGACAGAGTAAAGGCAGAAATACTAAATGTCTTTTTCCAAAGCTGTTTCACAGAGGAAGACTGCACTGTAGTTCCTCCTCTAGATTGTCGCACAGATGACAAAATGGTAGATATCGAAATAGACGACAGAGGGATAGAGAAACAATTAAAATTCCTCAAAAGAGGAATAGCCGCTGGCCCTGATCGGATACCAGTTCGATTTTACACAGAGTAGGCGAAGGAACTTGCCCCCCTTCTTGCAGCGGCGTACCGTAGGTCTCTAGAAGAGCGTAGCGTTCCAAAGGATTGGAAAACGGCACAGGTCGTCCCCGTTTTCAAGAAGGGACGTCGAACAGATGTTCATAACTATAAACCTATATCTCTAACGTCGATCAGTTGTAGAATTTTGGAAGACGTATTATGTTCGAATATAATGACTTTTCTGGAGACTAGAAATCTACTCTGTAGGAATCAGCATGGGTTTCGAAAAAGACGATCGTGTGAAACCCAGCTCGCGCTATTCGTCCACAAGACTCAGAGGGCCATATACACGGGTTCCCAGGTAGATGCCGTGTTTCTTGACTTCCGCAAGCCGTTCGATACAGTTTCCCACAGTCGTTTTATGAACAAAGTAAGAGCATATGGACTATCAGACCAATTGTGTGATTGGATTGAGGAGTTCCTAGGTAACAGAACGCAGCATGTCATTCTCAATCGAGAGAAGTCTTCCGAAGTAAGAGTGATTTCAGGTGTGCCGCAGGGGAGTGTCATAGGACCGTTGCTATTCACAATATACATAAATGACCTGGTGGATGACATCGGAAATTCACTGAGGATTTTTGCAGATGAAGCTGTGGTGTATCGAGAGGTTGTAACAATGGCAAATTGTACTGAAATGCCAGAGGATCTGCAGCGAATTGACGCATGGTGCAGGGAATGGCAATTGAATCTCAATGTAGACAAGTGTAATGTGCTGCGAATACATAGAAAGATAGATCCCTTATCAATTAGCTACAAAATAGCAGGTCAGCAACTGGAAGCAGTTAATTCCATGAATTATCTGGGAGTACGCATTAGCAGTGATTTAAAATGGAATGATCATATGAAGTTGATCTTCGGTAAAGCAGATGCCAGACTGAGATTCATTGGAAGAATCCTAAGGAGATGCAATCCGAAAACAAAGGAAGTAGAGTACAGTACGCTTGTTCGGCCACTGCTTGAATTCTGCTCAGCAGTGTGGGATCCGTACCAGATAGGGTTGATAGAAGAGATAGAGAAGATCCAACGGAGTGCAGCGCGCTTCGTTACAGGATCATTTAGTAATCGCGATAGCGTTACGGAAATGATAGATAAACTCCAGTGGAAGACTCTGCAGGAGAGATGCTCAGTAGCTCGGTACGGGCTTTTGTTAAAGTTTCGAGAACATACCTTCACCGAAGAGTCAAGCAGTATATTGCTCCCTCCTACGTATATCTCGCGAAGAGACCATGAGGATAAAATCAGAGAGATTAGAGCCCACACAGAAGCATACCGACAATCCTTATTTCCACGAACAATACGAGACTGGAATAGAAGGCTCTGAGCACTATGGGACTTAACATCTATGGTCGTCAGTCCCCTAGAACTTAGAACTACTTAAATCTAACTAACCTAAGGACAGCACACAGCACCCAGTCATCACGAGGCAGAGAAAATCCCTGACCCCGCTGGGAATCGAACCCGGGATCCCGGGCGCGGGAAGCGAGAACGTTACCGCACGACCACGAGCTGCGGACTGGATTAGAAGGGAGAACCGATAGAGGTACTCAGAGTACCCTCCGCTACACACCGTCAGGAGGCTTGCGGAGTATGGATGTAAATGTATCTGTAGATGTAGATGCTTAAAGCAGGAAATAAGTTTAGCAGAGATTTTTACAAAGGACCTAAACGTGCTCAGAAATGATAGATTAAACACGTTGCTTGTAGAGCGATTATTGCTGTCAGGACTAATTTATTTTACAGTGAAATTGAAATAGATAGTTCCTGTGAGTTAGTATGGGTGGAGATAACAGTTGGCAATCAGGATAAATTAATACTTCGTTCTTATTACCGACCGCCCCCCCCCCCCCTCTCCTCCTATTTAGATGATAAGTTGCTGAACAGTGCGGAGAAAACTTGAGTGTCATTTCAAATAGGTACCTCACTCATACAGTTACAGTTGGCGTTGACTGCATTCTGCCATGCATATGTTGGCGAAAATACGTTTTTAAAATGGGTGATAGGAATAAAACGTCGTTGTAAGTCGTACTTAGAGCATTCTCAGGAAGTAATTTAGAACAACTAGTTCAGGAGTCTATTGAAATGTAGATCGTTGCGAAAACGTACTTGACCGCTTAGCAACAAATAATCCTCAGCAGATAGTGAGTATCATGACGGATGCAGGGACTACTCTTCAGGAGGTTGTTCAGCTAGACTGAAGACCGTAAAAATTCCACCAAAAATAAACGCAAAATACTTCTTTTTAGAAAAATCAAATAAAAATTCACTTGGCACCTTCCTGAGAGACAGTCCACACTCCTTGCAGTCTGACAATGTAAGCGTAGACCAGATGTGGCTTAAATTCAGAGTAATAGTATTGATTACAAGCCAAATAAATTGATAAGAGATGGTATAGATCCCCCATGGAACAGAAAACAGATCAGAACACTATGGCAGAAGCAAAGAAAAAAAGTGACGTATTTTAAAGAACACAAAATTCTCAAGATTCGCGAAGTTTTACAGAAGGTCGAAATTTAGCTCGAGCTTCGATGCGAGATGCTTTTAATAGCTTCCACAACGAATCTGTGTCTCGAAATCTGGCAGAAAAACCCAAAGATATTCTGGTCACAAGTGTGCCAGTGTCAAGACAAAATTAGTACCTCCAGTGCTCGATAACAATGATAATTTTATTGAAGACAGTGCCACTAAAGCACAGTTACTAATGGCGGTTTTCCGAAATTCCTGCACAAAAGAAGACGAAGTAAATATTCGAAAAGTCGCATGAAGAAAAACTGCCAACGTGAATAAGTAGATATCCTCGGTGTAGCTTAAGCCACTTAAAAAAGCAAGGCTTCCGGTCCGGATTATATGGCAGTCACGTTCCTTCCTGAGTATGCTAATAGAATAGCTCTACACTTAGCAAATGATATACATTCGTCGCTCGTAGAAAGATTAATACAGAAAGACTGGGAAATTGGAAAAGTCACAGAAATTCCCCAGGAAGGAAATAGGAGTAATCAGATGTATTACAAATCCATATCACTAACGTCGATTTGCTCTAGGATTTAGACCACATACTGCGCTCGAACTTCATGAATCACCCCTGCACGCACATAATCCACCACAGCAACAGCTGAAATCGCGAAAGAGCTTCCTGAGAATATCCTAGAAGCTCACCATTTCACCAGAGAAGGCAAGGCTCACGTGCAGCCGCCAGAAGCTGAAGAACTACCACCTAGACACAACGAGAGCTGGCTGTTGTGGACATCTTTAAACAGATCACGATCAGGAGTTGGACGATCCAGAGACAACCTGAAGAGATGGGGCTTCATAACAGAAGTTACGTCCTGTGATTGTGCACAAGAACAAACCACAAGCCCCATGCTCCAGTGCCGTTTGTGCCCATCACCCTGCACGAAGATTGATCTCCTGCAAGCCATTCCAAGCGCCTTGAAGGTTGCAAAGTACTGGGCACATATTGTATAAATATAATTTGTATATGTGTATGGCTACTGTAAATTTGTTTGTTTCTGACTCGAGAATAAATAAAATTTGTATTTTAATATTACCAGTGATTACTGTTACTGATTTACTATTACGTACAAAATATACAACATCACATGTCACCATGATTACAGAAAATGTACGACCTGTTTAATGTTTCTAGATAACAGGTCTAAAATTGGTAGCAACAAATTAAGCTGCACTGAACTGAAATCGATAACCTATGTTAATACAGTGTAAGGCGATACGTCTGCAGCGTACTCGAAACAACCTTCCCAACAAGGGGATGGCGTTTCGTTGTGGCAGGTTATTTGAGTACGCGGCAGACGTTTCACTAGGAAGCTCTTACACATCCTCCACAGAATGTTGACCTATCCGGTGTGCCATTTCCATATTTTTAGAGGGCTGCAGAACGATATACGTGGCCGTCGATTTGCTTCATAAGAAAATCTGGACAGCTGGGTACAATCATAGTTTTATAGGCAACAGCTAACATTTTCTCATGAAGGCACTGTTTTCTTGTCTTACAGCGGCATAAGCGCAGTTACGACGATTACTTTTGAAATAACACCAAGTTTACTGGCCTTTTCCCATCTGCTTCGTTTTCCTTTGATTGCCCCTTATAGCGCCCTTATCTGGGCCGTACTGCACAACCCGCGAAACATATGGTGTCACAACCCAAACTTTTGCCTTAGTTGACGTTGCTTCCCTGCTCTGAACTTATGACCTGGTCTCTCTTGCTCGCAGGTTTGATCAATAATGTTTTTTGTTTCAAGTGTGCTTGTGCGGGTGTATGTGTATGTGTGTGTTGTGTGTGTGTGTGTGTGTGTGTGTGTGTGTGTGTGTGTATGTGTATGTGTGAGGGTGTGCTTGTATGTATGTGTGTATGTGCCTGTAAAAAAGGCTGTATGAAAAAATGATTAGACCAGTAGTCGATGTATTGTACACTGAAAGTCCCTCACCAACTTGGGTGGATTTTTTTTTTTTTTTTGGTCATCAGTCTACTGACTGGTTTGATGCGGCCCGCCACAAATTCCTTTCCTGTGCTAACCTCTTCATCTCAGAGTAGCACTTGCAACCTACGTCCTCAATTATTTGCTTGACGTATTCCAATCTCTGTCTTCCTCTACAGTTTTTGCCCTCTACAGCTCCCTCTAGTACCATGGAAGTCATTCCCTCATGTCTTAGCAGATGTCCTATCATCCTGTCCCTTCTCCTTATCAGTGTTTTCCACATATTCCTTTCCTCTCCGATTCTGCGTAGAACCTCCTCATTCTTTACCTTATCAGTCCACCTAATTTTCAACATTCGTCTATAGCACCACATCTCAAATGCTTCGATTCTCTTCTGTTCCGATTTTCCCTCAGTCCATGTTTCACTACCATACAATGCTGTACTCCAGACGTACATCCTCAGAAATTTCTTCCTCAAATTAAGGCCGGTATTTGATATTAGTAGACTTCTCTTGACCAGAAATCCCTTTTTTGCCATAGCGAGTCTGGTTTTGATGTCCTCCTTGCTCCGTCCGTCATTGGTTATTTTACTGCCTAGGTAGCAGAATTCCTTAACTTCATTGACTTCGTGACCATCAATCCTGATGTTAAGTTTCTCGCTGTTATCATTTCTACCACTTCTCATTACCTTCGTCTTTCTCCGATTTACTCTCAAACCATACTGTGTACTCAATAGACTGTTCATTCCGTTCAGCAAATCATTTAATCCTTCTTCACTTTCACTCAGGATAGCAATGTCATCAGCGAATCGTATCATTGATATCCTTTCACCTTGTATATTAATTCCACTCCTGAACCATTTTTTTATTTCCATCATTGCTTCCTCGATGTACAGATTGAAGAGTAGGGGCGAAAGGCTACAGCCTTGTCTTACAACCTTCTTAATACGAGCACTTCGTTCTTGATCGTCCACTCTTATTATTCCCTCTTGGTTGTTGTACATATTGTATATGACCCGTCTCTCCCTACAGCTTACCCCTACTTTTTTCAGAATCTCGAACAGCTTGCACCATTTTATATTATCGAACGCTTTTTCCAGGTCGACAAATTCTATGAAAGTGGCTTGATTTTTCTTTAGCGTTGCTTCCATTATTAGCCGTAACGTCAGAATTGCCTCTCTCGTCCCTTTACTTTTCCTAAAGCAAAACAGATCGTCACCTAGCGCATTCTCAATTTTCTTTTCCATTCTTCTGTATATTATTCTTGTAAGCAGCTTCGATGCATGAGCTGTTAAGCTGATTGTGCGATAATTCTCGCACTTGTCAGCTCTTGCCGTCTTCGGAATTGTGTGGATGATGCTTTTTCCGAAAGTCAGATGGTATGTCGCCAGACTCATATATTCTACACACCAACGTGAACAGTCCTTTTGTTGCCACTTCCACCATTGATTTTAGAAATTCTGATGGAATGTTATCTATCCCTTCTGCCTTATTTGACCGTAAATCCTCCAAAGCTCTTTTAAATTCCGATTCTAATACTGGATCCCCTATCTCTTCTAAATCGACTCCTGTTTCTTCTTCTATCACATCAGACAAATCTTCACCCTCTGCATTTAACAGTGGAATTCCCATTGCACTCTTAATGTTACCACCGTTGCTTTTAAGCCACGAAAGGTTGTTTTGACTTTCCTGTATGCTGAGTCTCTCCTTCCGACAATCATATCTTTTTCGATGTCTTCACATTTTTCCTGCAGCCATTTCGTCTTAGCTTCTCTGCACTTCCTATTTATTTCAGTCCTCAGCGACTTGTATTTCTGTATTCCTGATTTTCCCGTAACATGTTTGTACTTGCTCCCTTCATCAATCAACTGAAGTATTTCTTCTGTTGTCCATGGTTTCTTCGCAGCTACCTTCTTTGTACCTATGTTTTCCTTCCCAACTTCTGTGGTGCCCTTTTTAGAGATGTCCATTCCTCTTCAACTGTACTGCCTACTGCGCTATTCCTTATTGCTGTATCTATAGCATTAGAGAACTTCAAACGTATCTCGTCATTCCTTAGTACTTCCGTATCCCACTTCTTTGCGTATTGATTCTTCCTGACTAATGTCTTGAACTTCAGCCTACTCTTCATCACTACTATATTCTGATCTGAGTCTATATCTGCTCCTGGGTACGCCTTACAACCCAGTATCTGATTTCGGAATCTCTGTCTGACCATGATGTAATCTAATTGAAATCTTCCCGTATCTCCCGGCCTTTTCCAAGTATACCCCCTCCTCTTGTGATTCTTGAACAGGGTATTCGCTATTACTAGCTGAAACTTGTTATAGAACTCAATTAGTCTTTCTCCTCTTTCATTCCTTGTCCCAAGCCCATATTCTCCTGTAACCTTTTCTTCTACTCCTTCCCCTACAGCCGGCCGCTGTGGTCATGCGGTTCTAAGCGCTCAGTCCGGAACCGCGCGCTTGCTACGGTCGCAGGTTCGAATCCTGCCTCGGGCATGGATGTGTGTGATGTCCTTACGTTAGTTAGGTTTAAGTAGTTCTACGTTCTAGGGGACTGATGACCACAGATGTTATGTCCCATAGTGCTCAGAGCCATTTGAACCATTTGAACCTTCCCCTACAACTGCATTCCAGTCGCCCATGACTATTAGATTTTCGTCCCCCTTTACATACTGCATTACCCTTTCAATATCCTCATACAATTTGTCTATCTGTTCATCTTCAGCTTGCGACGTCGGCATGTATACTTGAACTATTGTTGTTGGTGTTGGTCTGCTGTCGATTCTGATTAGAACAACCTGGTCACTGAACTGTTCACAGTAAGACACCCTCTGCCCTACCTTCCTATTCATAACGAATCCTACACCTGTTATACCATTTTCTGCTGCTGTTCATATTACCCGATACTCATCTGACCAGATATCCTTGTCTTCCTTCCACTTCACTTCACTGACCCCTACTATATCTAGATTGAGCCTTTGCATTTCCCTTTTCAGATTTTCTAGTTTCCCTACCACGTTCAAGCTTCTGACATTCCACGCGCCGACTCGTAGAACGTTATCCTTTCCTTGATTATTCAATCTTTTTCTCATGGTAACCTCCCCCTTGGCAGTCCCCTCCCGGAGATCCGAATGGGGGACTATTCCGGAATCTTTTGCCAATGGAGAGATCATCATGACACTTCTTCAATTACAGGCCACATGCCCTGTGGATACACGTTACGTGTCTTTAATGCAGTGGTTTCCATTGCCTTCTGCATCCTCATGCCGTTGATCATTGCTGATTCTTCCGCCTTTAGGGGCAATTTCCCACCCTTAGGACCAGAGAGTGCCCTGAACCACTATCCGCTCCTCCGCCCTCTTTGGCAAGGCCGTTGGCAGAATGAGGCTGACTTCTTATGCCGGAAGATGTTAATAAAATTCTCTGTTGAATTGTCTTGGCTGTTTCTGAATTTTCTACTGTTCGTTTGCAGAGCTGTCTGGTCATATTTCCTCCACTGGTCAAAAGTATTACATCGACCAGTACACTGATAACAAGTGAGCTCGATTTGACTAATGTCAATACAGTATTCTCACAGACAGCAGCCGTATCGAGAGAGAGCCACAAAAGACGCGCACGTGCAAGTTAGCTACACGGTTCCTCGAGCGTGGGCTGCACAAACAGCTGGTCCAGGCTGCCGGCGTAAGCGGATTCACGCGCCAAGTGGATAAAGTCTCTGACAACTTGGCGCAACTGTCGGTATCAGTACCTGAATATTTTATCCGCAACGGCGCTATTTATAGCGCTTTCAGCAGATTAGTGAATTATAAATGGCTGCCCAGCACGGCTCAATAATCCAGGAGGGATCATCGATTCGACGAAGAAACAGACCATAGGTTGCCAGTCACACAGTCTGGGAACGTCCCGAATCTGTAGCATCTCTTAACGATAGCGAAACTGAGCTCTTATTAATATTATTTCTAAGCGCACGTAGCTATTTCCTGAGGAGGGATCTATTCGATACATAATAAAATAATCACCCATGAACATAACATTAGTGAATCACAATGGGAATCAGTCAACTCATATAAATGCCTGCGTCTAATAATTTTTTGGAGTATATAGTGGAATGATCACTTGCGCTTAGTCGAAAGTAATGCACTGGGAAAACGAAGTCTATCTTGCAAAGAGACTGTTCATAAAAGCGCTGATGTGTATCAACTTGTCTGTTGCTCACGTATGAGGGACCCATCCAAAATAATACTAGTACGAACTATTGACCGTACACAAAGACGAGTGTCATGAAGAACTGTGTTTCGCTCACGGGAAAACTTAACATGGAAATATTAAAAAAATATATATAATCAAGAAAATGTTTGCTTGCAAAGTGTCTATAATTAGTGCTAAGGGGAGGATCTCAAGATATTCTTCAGCCCCTAAAACACACAGGCAGTTATTCAAGCATCCTCCTTGAGCTCCAGATGTGTTTTGAACGGAAATGTTCGAAAGAACACAGATCTTTCTGCTCACACAGCCGTTATGAATCGACACAAGGGAATTAAAGACATTCGCTGCCAGTAGGCAATCATTTAAATCAATGGGGAAAGTGCAAAATTTCTGCTGAATCATGATTCGAACTTGGGTCTCCTACTCATATGGCTAACCACTGCACCATCCAGACACAGTGGTCATCGCAACTGGACGGACTATTCTAGTATGCCTCCCGTCAGACCCAAGATACCATCTTATCTACACGCAACTAAATCTAGTGCCCTTTGCTCATTATCCCCATTACTCGCGAGCATTTCATCGATTTCCGCAACGGTTCTATCATCTCCACTGAACTGATCAGTTGGTCGCCAAACCTTCATTTTAGACGCACATGACTGACTAACATGAAAGCTAAATTTCCAAGCCGCTGTAGAAAAACACCATTGGTTAGAATGACATCAGATGCAATGGAATAGTATCGGAGAAGGGGAAAACGTATGGGAGGTGAAAAATAAATAGTTACAAAATGTAGCAATAGATGGCACTGTAAGCACCATAGTTTAGTAGTGGTCGACTACAGATGACAAATGAATCATACAACAATGCCTAAGGTGTAAGTCTGACGTTAAACAAACTGTAGCGTACTACTCGGTGTGCAAGCGTGTATAGGTGTGATACTGTTAGTTACGTAAGCCCATCCACCACAGGAAGGTCACATCACATCGGATGGGATAATTGGTTTTTAATTGTCCTGAAGCAAAACACTGCATAAAAATCATCACTCACATCGGTTTTTAACTGTCCTGAAGCAAAATCCGCAGAAAAAACATCAATCACATCGGTTTTTATTTGTCCTGAGGCAGAAAACGGCTTAAAAAGCAACACTTAAAACGAAATCGGATTATTAATTTCCGTGTGCCTGGCCCAAAACATGTTCAATATGCTGTCCACAGTTTTCTGCAACAAGTTGAAATAGAGAAACAGCAAGTTCTACAACTGACCGAAGTGTATCTGCGATCACGTTCAGAATGCGTTGCCAATGTGTGGCTTCAATGCAGCTAAGTTTGCACTCGGAACACAGAACACAACATCTTTCACACAGCCCCAGAGCCAGAAGCCACACGAATTAAGATCAGGTGATCAGCGCGGACAGGCTGTAGGGAAATGGCGGCAGATAATTCTAGAATTTCCGAAATGGCGCTTCAGCAGCTGGTTAACTGAATTTGCAATGTGAAGAGGTGCGCCGTCTTGCATAAATGTGATCCCATCCACACATCCACGCTTTTGGAGAGCTGGAATGACGTGGTTGCGCAAAAGAACTCATAACGATTATCAGCGACGATACAGGTAACATGACAGGAAGCGCTTGTCTCTTGGAAAAAAAAATGGCCATGGTAAATGATGTCGTAAACCCGCAGCACACTGTGGCCTTTTCAAAATGAAGCGGTACTGGCAAATTTGCGTCAGGATTTTCCGTTGCCCACATTCGAAAACTCTTTCAATTGACATATCCGGTCAGATGGAAGTGGGCTCAGTCTGTCCACTTCCGTGTGAGCAAGACATTCTAAATCAAAAGTCTCTCTTGGTGGTAGGTCAACAGGAAGCAACTCGTGCAAATGGATAATTTTGAATGGTTAGCAAAGAAGGATGTTTCGTAGGATTTTACACAACGTGCTCACGGGTATGTCCAGAGTTAGGGCAATTCTCCGTGCCCTACACGTTTGCACACCACCACTGGCCCCCTCCTGCTTTGCTGTGGCCACTGCTTCCACTGACGTCGAATAAATTCGTTTCCTTCCTCTACCAGATTGCGCACCGAAAGAACCTGTCTTTTCGAATTTCCGAAGAATTTTCTCCAGACCCACCGCAGTCATCGGACCAACGCCTATTTTGAAACCCTTCCGTGGCTGGAACCTCTGCAGAGCAACGTGTACAGTCATCATTCTTGTAATACAGGTTTATAAGCGGAGCGCGATCCTGCAGTTACATAGTAATGGCGAACGTCGCAGACGCGAAAGGAGGATAAGTCGTGTATCTGGCGTGTGTATACCAACTTCAATGGGTCATGAGCATGACAGGTGGTTTCATGTTCCTATTCTGACATATACAGTGCCGTCTGTTGATCAATTTTCACATCATTTCTTTTGCCGTGCCGTACGTTTTCCCGCTTCCGTTGAAATTTGACGTCATTCTGACCATTGGTGTTATTTCTGTAGCGTTTTGGAAGTTTAATTATATTTGTTTATTGTATTTCCATTCCACCCCCCACCCTCTAATATAAAAAACAATAAAAAAGTGATAAAAAGGTGACATTGTAAATGACTGTAAAATGATGGAAACTTATGGAATTTAAAATATGAAAACGGAGCATTGACGATGCGGATGAAGACACACAATAATTTGATAGGTATAATTTAAAAAATCACGGCGACAGTCTGGTTTCTGTTCGCTTGAGATAAAAAGCACAACTAGCGACAGTATGGTGGCTGTTCGCAACACTGACAGGGGACGCTGAACATTCACTTTAAACAGCACTATAGAGGCGACACGGCGGCAGATGGGTGCAGGGGGATGACCCGGACTGATGAGGGGGGAAAAGGGGGAAAGGCGTGCTAAAAGGGGGAGAGCCAATGGAGGGAGAGGACAGGGGAAGGCAGTGGA
Organism: Schistocerca serialis cubense; assembly: GCF_023864345.2. NCBI lineage: Eukaryota > Metazoa > Arthropoda > Insecta > Orthoptera > Acrididae > Schistocerca > Schistocerca serialis. The sequence goes on from NC_064638.1 coordinate 1,238,573,916, forward strand.
GGGGAATGCTAAAGGACTCGAGGGAGAGAAGGGATCAGAGTGATGGCAGGCTGGGATAAAACAGGATGGAAGGAGGGAGCTGGAGCTCGGGAAAAGGAGAGAAGGAGAGGGGGGGAGGTGAGGATCAGAGTTGATAGGAGAGATAAATGGAGGGAGAGAGGGCATCATCGAGGAGGGGGAGGTGATGGAAGCCACTTTGAGAAAGAAGATGAAGGGTGTAGAGGTGGAGGGTAGAGGGCACGCGATCAAGTTGGTGGGAGGTCGAAGAGGATCTGCATGGGGGATGGGAGGCATATATGGAATGCGAGGCGGAGTGCATGGTGCTCAAGGATCTTGGGGGGGGGGGTGGGGGTGGGGGATATCCAGGTGGGACTGGTATAACTGATGATGGGACAAAGTAAGGATTTTTAGGTGTGGAGAATGGTAGAGGGCTTGAACCCTATGTGCGGCCAGAGAGGAGTTTAAGGAGATGGATGCAGTTGTGGGCTTTGGATTGGATAGAACGGAGATGAGGGATCCAGGTGAGGTGATAGTCAATGGTGAGTCCACGGAAGGTGAGGGTGGGGGAGAGGTGGACTGGACGAGCGCAGATGGTTAGGGAAAAGTCCAGGAGCCGGAAGGAGCGAGTGGTACGATCTATGATGATTGCCTGGGTCTTGGAAGGATTGATTTTAAGGAGCCACTAGTTACGCCATGCTGCAAAAAGGTCAGGGTGATTCTGGAGAAGGCGTTTGGATCGTTGAAGTGTAGGAGCGAGGGCAAGGAAGGCTGTGTCATCGGCATACTGCAGGAGGTGGACTGGAGGGTCAGAGGGTTAGGGACATATGTGCCGTAGAGGCAGGAGAGGAGGGGAGGGGAGAGGAGAGGGGAGAGGACAGAGCCCTGGGGCACACTTGTGGAGATTTCTGTGTGTGTGTGTGTGTGTGTGTGTGTGTGTGTGTGTGTGTGTGTGTGCGCACTCGTGTACGGTGTTTGCTCTTTCGGACATGTTTCTGTCGCAAGTGCTTCGGCCGGCGTTGGTCTGACGATTTCACTGAAGTTTCGTCAGCACGATTGGCTGGCATTCACAAAGAATCAGGCTGCGGACGGCGGACTAGAGTCCAGCTCGCTATCCAGCTCGCTACCGTAGATTACAAAGTGCGATGAAAAATTTCCCATTTCAGGGCGTTGCTATAGCGTATATGCAACGTACTATTACTCACATGCGGGTGTATAAATTCCGTCACGTAGGTAAGAGATTATTGTGGCATTCATGACAATCCGAAATTCATATGGTACATGCGGAAACATGTACCATGGCGACATTAGTATCAAATGACTCCAAACAGGACCGAAATGTTATCCTTTTCTTGGCTTCCTAAGTACAAACACTGGTAGAATCCATCGTAGAATGAAGGATATGTATGGTGCAACATGTCGAGAACCACTGTAGTCAAATGATACGTCAAGTTTCGTGCTGGTGCTTCATGATAACGCACGTCGTCATGTCATATGTCATAACGCAGAAGTTACCGCAACTCGAGTGGGAGACTCACAAGAACCCCCACCACCACCACTATAATTCTGATCTCCCCCCATGCGGTTTTCCTGCCTTCGGTCCCTTAAAAAGCCTTGAAGGATAGACGGTCCCTGTCGGACGAGGAAAGGCTGCAGGCAAGTACGGACTTCTTCACGCAGTAGGATACGATGTATTACCAATTGGTACCTTCGAACCTAAACACTTCGGACGCCTTTTATAGAGAGCGAATCACTTAAAATTTGCATCGCATACATTTCGAAACTCGGAAGTGCTATTGATTTTCGGTGTTCACAGAATGGATTGATAGTCAGGGGCTCGCATCGTTAGCCAATAAACAAATTGTAATAATATATAGAAAGTGTATATTTTGTACAAACATATACTTGTTTCAAATGGAACAATGCCTGTAGACATTAACAAATTAAAGGCTGGCTAAAATGAGTATCAGTGTTGTTGGTTTCAGGATTAGTGCGAAACGTTTACTAGGTATCGCACATTGAAAAGTTCCAAGACCGAAAGTTGTACAATATTTGAGGTAGCGCACACTAAAGAACAACACAAGTGCGTACGCTGCTTTGTGGACTCTGACCAGTAACGAGGCAATTGACCATCATAGATCATGTTCAAAATGACCACCGGCAGTGGCAGTAGACCCTTTCAGTCTGGTATGGAGCAACTGCAGCACACGTTCTAGCATTTTAGCGGAGATCTCCGAGCAGGCTGCACTAATGCGTCTTTGCATATCATTGGGTGTAGCTGGTATGTCCTTTTAGACAGCGCCTTTCAGCTTTCTCCACAGGAAAAGTGTGGAACGGTCAAAGCTGGAGGAATGACCGGCCAAGGTACTTCAAAATATGCTATAGTACTTCGGCACTATGGGTTGGGTACCCATCATGTTGTACCTAAGTTCCTTCTGGTCTGCAGAGGTACATCTTCTAGCAGCCGTGGAAGGTGTTTTGTTAGGAGGCTGTGATACCTGTGCACGTTTTGTGCTACCTCCATGGGCCTATGAGCTGATGCTTCACTATCTCACATCACGCGTTTACGTTCCATGGACGCTGACGTTCTACCTGACGAAGCCAATGGAGATTGTCAGCAGACCAATTGTGCATGTTTCCGCGCTTTGCCTGACAGTGATTGGTAAATGTACATCTGGAGTATCCTGCCTTAACACCCACGTACAGAAGTTAACTGGTTCTCATCGTCTTTTCCATGCTGCTTTTGGCGGAGAGATGTCTGATACGAATGGGACGTATGTCGGTGGAGAATGCGTAGGGCACTTGCGTGAATCATTCCGCTTCCTCGTGCGATTGCGTGGGGGCTAACGAGAGGATCAACTGCAACAGCAGCAAGAACATTAATTTTCCCCCTCTTCTGTCGTCAATTGTTTTCTACTGTTACAGGGTGTTTCAAAAATGACCGGTATATTTGAAACGGCAATAAAAACTAAACGAGCAGCGATAGAAATACACCGTTTGTTGCAATATGCTTGGGACAACAGTAAATTTTCAGGCGGACAAACTTTCGAAATTACAGTAGTTACAATTTTCAACAACGGATGGCGCTGCAAGTAATGTGAAAGATATAGAAGACAACGCAGTCTGTGGGTGCGCCATTCTGTACGTCGTCTTTCTGCTGTAAGCGTGTGCTGTCCACAACGTGCAAGTGTGCTGTAGACAAAATGGTTTATTCCTTAGAACAGAGGATTTTTCTGGTGTTGGAATTCCACCGCCTAGAACACAGTGTTGTTGCAACAAGACGAAGTTTTCAACGGAGGTTTAATGTAACCAAAGGACCGAAAAGCGATACAATAAAGGATCTGTTTGAAAAATTTCAACTGACTGGGAACGTGACGGATGAACGTGCTGGAAAGGTAGGGCGACCGCGTACGGCAACCACAGAGGGCGACGCCCAGCTAGTGCAGCAGCTGATCCAACAGCGGCCTCGGGTTTCCGTTCGCCGTGTTGCAGCTGCGGTCCAAATGACGCCAACGTCCACGTATCGTCTCATGCGCCAGAGTTTACACCTCTATCCATACAAAATTCAAACGCGGCAACCCCTCAGCGCCGCTACCATTGCTGCACGAGAGACATTCGCTAACGATATAGTGCACAGGATTGATGACGGCGATATGCATGTGGGCAGCATTTGGTTTACTGACGAAGCATATTTTTACCTGGAGGGCTTCGTCAATAAACAGAACTGGCGCATATGAGGAACCGAAAAGCCCCATGTTGCAGTCCCATCGTCCCTACATCCTCAAAAAGTACTGGTCTGGGCCGCCATTTCTTCCAAAGGAATCATTGGCCCATTTTTCAGATCCGAAACGATTCTGCATCACGCTATCTGGACATTCTTCGTGAATTTGTGGCGGTACAAACTGCCTTAGACGACACTGCGAACACCTCGCGGTTTATGCAAGATGGTGCCCGGCCACATCGCACGGCCGACGTCTTTAATTTGTTGAATGAATATTTCGATGATCGTGTGATTGCTTTGGGCTATCCGAAACATACAGGAGGCGGCGTGGATTGGCCTCCCTATTCGCCAGACATGAACCCCTGTGACTTCTTTCTGTGGGGACACTTGAAAGACCAGGTGTACCGCCAGAATCCAGAAACAATTAAACAGCTGAAGCATCTGCATGTGAAGCCATTCCGCCAGACACGTTGTCAAAGGTTTCGGGTAATTTCATTCAGAGACTACGCCATATTATTGCTACGCATGGTGGATATGTGGAAAATATCGTACTATAGAGTTTCCCAGACCGCAGCGCCATCTGTTGTTGAAGATTGTAACTACTGTAATTTCGAAAGTTTGTCTGCCTGAAAATGTACTGTTGTCCCAAGCATATTGCAACAAACGGTGTATTTCTATCGCTGCTCGTTTAGTTTTTATTGCCGTTTCAAATATACCGGTCATTTTTGAAACACCCTGTACGTTGTCTAGATGTTACAGTATAACTTTCTCGTACCTGGTTGAAGAGGATGATAAATAATCGCCGAGATGGTTGCCGTATATTGTGATATCTTGCCACATTTACACCGTACAAGCACAAACTGCATCCTTCCTACCCTCGACATACCCCATGAGCATGTCGGCTTTTTCTGCTTTGGTAAAGCTCATCGTCCTCTCACGACCATGCTTCGAGTGACACACAATAACTGACGAGCAAGTTGCTGTGCACTTAAGGAACACACAAGCACGTTGTAAACAAATCTAAGACCATCGTTCCTAGCAACTACGGAAGTTGAATGGTACAAACGACTATGGGCGTATAAATTTTCCCATATACGGTTCCTCGTAAAGGGCTCGCTCTAGGATCTTGTAACTGACACTCTAAGTTTCCCTACTTCTGGCCTATTAATGTCAATGGGCACTGATTCATTAAAAAAAGTATGTCTGCACAAAAATTTCACTTTCTATGTATTATTACAGTCTGTTGATTGGCTAACAATACGAACCTCTGACTACCAACCCAATCTGTGAAAACCGCCCAATAATAGCAATTTCCGTTTCTGCAGTATTTGCAGTGCACGTTTTAGGTGATTGACCGTGTACATGCTGGATATGTACTAACGAGCCTGCGTCTGAGGGCTTTTCTGTGGTCATTTCCGCTGCGGTTCTCCTATTTCTATCTACATCGGTGATCTGCTGCAGCACGGAAACCGAAGATACGTTTAGCGTGAAGCTATTGTCGTTTCCGACGACACTATTCGATTTTTGTCTTCCTTGTTTGGTTTCCAGGTATCAGAGCCGTAAAGTAACAATGGAGCAGCCAGCGTTTTTAGAATTTTTTAGTTGTCATTTTGTTGAATATTATTTTTCTTTTTCCACACCCACCCTGAAATTTTGCGGTCTTAGCCTTTATGTCTATATCAAATCAAAAGAAGTGTCGCAGCACGTGTAGTTAAAATGGCTTACTTGCTCGGTTGTTTTGTTTTCCATAATTATATTCATTCCCACCTGTTGTTTTCCTGAAACACGTGTGTCTTTTCTGTAGCTATTTTCAAATTATAATTTTCACCTATCTGGCTTAATGTAAAAATATTTCGTTGTAATTCTGCTTCTGAAGTGGCTACTGTAGTCTGGTCATATGCATACTTTAAAGATTTCATATAATGATCCTTAGCTAGTTCTATTACTTTGAAGTTTTAGCTTCCTCATTCCTCTTTGTAATCTTATCATTTATATAGAAATTGTAAAATTGGGGAGACTGTGTCTCATTCCTTCGATAGCTATGCCATTCTTACATACATTGTTCCCTGTTTTTATTACAAACACAGTTTCATTGTGTAAGCTTTTTGCAACCCTTATCAATTGTGGCAAAATTTCCTTCTTTCATTATTGGCCAGTTTGTCCTGTTTAATCCGTGAAACTCCTTAACAGGGTCTATTAAAGCTCTGAGTGTCTCATTATGAAATTCTCTTCTTTTATTTATCAAAGTGAATATATTATTCAGTGTTGTTCGCCCTAATCTAAATAAACTCTGGTCTTCAGTTAAAATGGACAAATATAACAAACGACAAAATGTTAAAGGAGGTTTAAAGATTAGAGTTTAGCGTCCCATTGGCGACAGGGTAATTAAAGATTGAGTATAAGGCCGGATTAGTGGGAGAATATATAAAATATGCATTGAGAGTAAACTGAAGGAAGACGAATGTAATGAGGAAAAGCAGAAACAAGATGTACCTAGAAATGTAATCTCAGGATTGTGGTCTGTGAAGCAGATAAAGTGAAAATATTTTGCTAGCTTGGAAACGATATAACACATTATTGATGAAACAAAGAGGATGTAAGAAACAGATTAGTACAGTGGTAGAGGACGAGTCACTCTCTCACTATTTTTCATATTAAAAGCTCCTCTTTAATTATGATTTTACACCTTAGACACCATTTTTCTGAGACGACAGTAAGTTATCAACATAAGCAGGCACTGATGGTAGCGCGCACTTAGGTAGTGCATGCAGGATCCTTATGGTGGCTCTCCTTCGAATAGTATTTTCTGGAGTCGAGAACAAATATGCAGTTTGGTCATTTAACATTATATCCTCCAGTGGACGTTTTGGGCTTGGAAGCCATGTGCAGCTGTTAGGGAAAGAAACATCTTGAAGCACTTACCAGGGCAGAACGCTGGTTCCAAGAATTTCTCACAACAGTGTGCAGACAATGCTTACAGCTGAAGAGACAAAAAAACAGCTTACCTAGATTTACCTACTGCTGCCTCTACCCATGATGGAGAAGGGACATAAGAGAAATATAGGTCACCCAGCCAAGGTGTTTCGACAGCGTTGTAAATGCCCTTTGTGAACAGAGACGGCAGGCATAAAAACTTTGCCAGTTTCCATGTTTACTGTGAATCACGCACTACTGAAGGAGCCATCAGATGATGCCGTTTCTCTGCCTGCCGAGATATTTGAGAAGCCTCAGGCCTTTCAGAGAATTTTAGAATTGAGTGCAACACTTATGGTGGGTATGAAATGGTCTATGTTGGGACACAAAAGTACGTCTCTTGGGTAGCCGAGCCTCCTGGTCAGACACACTGTAACGTTCAGCCCATCTCTGTGAAGAAATGTGTTGTTCACTTTAGGCCTAAATGGAAACTCAAAACTTGCTGCTTCAACTGGCCAAAAACTAGTCAGGAGGACAAAGTCTTCCCCTCTCTGTGCAGGCATTTATGACTCAGGGCTTGGCTGCATCTCCAGAAAAGTGAAGAATAATATCAGCTTTGATTAGGATTGGCTGATGGGTAGAGAAGATGAGTTAGAGGGGAGATATGGAGCTTGTCGTCTTGTGATTGGCACAAAACGCTTGTGGGGGTTGTTCCATTAGTGCTTTTGTGGATTTTATTGAAGTTTGCTGGAAAGGGAGAGTGGAGAAACTTGGTTTTCTAATTTGGATTGCAGTCTGGAGAGAATTTTCAGGTCTTGACACTTGTTGTGAGTGGGTTGCACTTGGGACAGTCATCCTGAGCCTGACTTCGCACTGCCATGGTCTTTACTGAGGAGCCTCTAGTGTGGACTTAGTTGCATCGACAGTTTAGACCTCGGTCGTGTCAGACAACTCGCTGCGCTGAGGGCAGTCTCATTCGTGTCAGGTCTGATTTCTTGATGTTTGATCTCCTAGTGCGCACTGCCGAATAAGTGAGTCAAATTGGTCCATGGTATGATTGGTGAACAGGAGTGTCACATGCTGGAATCTGCCGAGATGTTAGGACTCCTTTAGAGAGTAATTGCGATCTGTGTAACAGATTGACAGGCGCCACTATGCATATTTCATGTCTGCGATAACGAATTACAGACGCTTCACATCACTTTTCTACAGGCGCTGGCACCACGCTCATCAGCTGGGACAGCGCTACACGTCAAGAAAGGGTACTGTATTGGTGCTCCGGCTTGTTAGGGCAAACAGAGTCACTAACCCGCCGCTTATTCCTATTTGCACCGATGTGGTATACTTTCTGTGTAGAATAAATCCATAAACTCTAGTATTCTGCCTTAGTTAATTTCAGATTGCGTTATCCATGTCTCAATCCAGAGTAAATAAATAAATGAGGCCAACCTTAGTCTTTGCCAACCAGTCCCCACCCAGTGCAGAGTTAACTGTTTGTTGCGTCTATTTGCGCTGCCGAAAGTTCGTGATTTATTTGTCATCTCGCTTAACTGGTATTGTTTGTCTTATTTTCTGATCAATAAAGTTTTGCCATAATTTTTTGTAAAAGATCAAGCCCGTGTTGCTATATTATCCATCCATCAACAGTTGACAACAATGATGACAGGGCCACCATTTAATTAAATTATTTCAGCATTCAGGCCTATTTAGATCATGATAAAAGTGATAACCTCAAATCCAGGCTAATAACAACAACCACTGTCAAATGGCAAATCAGTTTAGCAGATGTATGGGCCAGACAGACAAGTGGAAAGTTTACTAGTAAAAGTGATTGCTGTGAGGGCGTAAACTCATCGTCGCCTGTAGCCTTTTAAATCACACCGCAAGACCAGTGTAGTCTTGCAGCAGTTCCTGTCCAAGAGAAGTCTACTCCTATCAAAATCGGCCTAACCAGAGGAAGAAATTATTGACAGCACAGATTTCCATCTTAGTGAAGCTTGGGCTGTGGGAGAACTGCAAAAGAGTGGAATCGAAGTGTACGAGGTGCCGTGCTGTAGAAAGATGTCGAAAATAAACTATTTAAGATAAGAGATGAGATTTTTTCCAATGAATCGTCGAGGAATCTAACACAAATAAATCTCCTAGAACAAGTAGGGACAAGAGGGTACCACAAGTACAGACATCAGCGAATAACATCCACGGTACTAGAGACAGCTGTAGAGGTTAAAAATTGTAGAGTAAGACATGGCCTTTAATATACTCAACAAAAACCTGAGTATTTAGGGCTCAGGTACCACGCTGAGATGAAATGGTTGTAATAGGAGAATCAGAAGACGTTGGAAAAATGAAAGTTATTTTCTGTGGTTTCAGTGAATCACACTGCATACACGGTGTCCTCAATTCCATTTTCTGATGTTTTAGTGTAATGGACCCATATATCTTGTACCCCGTTACAGAGTAATAACTTATTTATGATATATTCCATATGTTGCTGCAGTTACATTACTTCCAAGAAAAGACACTACAGTGAAAAAAACCTGCAATTTGCGTTTACCAAAGCTTCAGCACAAAATAAAGAATAACGCCACAATCCTTTGATGGAAATCTACTGCCGACTCTGTGGGAAAAAGTATGAGGATGCTGTGCCGTCATTCTGTTGCATTCAATGGACGCGTATATGAGTTCCAAATCAGACAATTCCTCAATTGCAGACGTATCCATACTGCTTCGTATCACTGTTAACGGACGACTGTTCACCGAGCAGTACAATGCGGGAGCCTGAGGGCGCAGGATACCGTGGGTTGTAGTGCAGTGAGCGATTCAAACACGATTTTTTCCGACGAAAGCACACTGCAAACATCGCCGACATTTGTACTGCAGTAGAAGTACAAAGATAAATGGGCGGAAGAAATCAAGTACAGTGCATTCACTCTGTAACAAACAACTGGAGACCGCTGGTCCTTAAAGTCAAAATATTAAAACAAATATCGCCGAATAACCTTCGAGAATTTTCTAGTGGATTTCAGGTCCACCCTGTAAGCTTTGTCATTTAGCTACGCCCTTCAAAAACCAAAATATGTTTGGATGTAGGGGATTTGAGCCACTACCCTCTTTAACGCCGCTAACCTTTGGACGCAGAAATTAAAAATATAAATCTAGTCCTCACACCCCAATACAAGCCCCAAGCCCAAGATCCAAATTTCATAAAAATAAAAACAAAATCCCTCTGTACTAACATTGCATGACTAGTAGCAAGTAGACCGAAAAGAAAGTAACATAAAAAACAGAACAGAATCTTGGTAGCAAAGTAACTTAATATTCTGGAAAAGGAAAAAGAAGAAATAAAATCAATTAGTTTTAAGATAAAGTAATAGTAAATCGCAAAGTAGTAGACTTGCAGATCACGGTGTGACCTCATAGAATAATCCTTGTGAGTACTCGTTGAGGACACTGCAAAATACAGACGCTAAAGTTGTGCATTGTTAATGTGCTTCTGGCGCTTGCCTTGTCGTGTCATAATTGAACTTGTACTCTGGTACGTAATATTAGTAGGCGATACGAGATGGTTTGACACATTTTGAAGATTTGCGACCTGCTAGAAATGATTAAAAACTGAAACAGGTAAATCAGCAACTTTGAAAATATCTTTGAAGTAATTCTAGCTAGTAAAATAACCGAATATATTGTCTTCATTTGATTATTATCAACGAAAGACTGAACTTAGGCCCAATGCGATAGACAATTAATATTTCAACTGATAGTAAGTGATGAATAGTGTAAACTATGTGGCATAAAACTAAACTGCGTTAAAGTAAATAGCGTGATCTGTGTCATGCTGTAAACTCTTTGGCTGAATTTACGTAACTAACTCCACACATCTGAAAGAAAAATTACTGCTTTAAGACAATGATAGGATGTGCAAAGACTTGAATAAACCAACATAAAGTGAATTTACAGTGTTTGACATTTCTTCCAACCTATTTAATATTACGTGCTCATGAAACGTTTACCTGTCCGACAACATAGATTGCTGGCCGTTGTGGCCGAGCGGTTCTAGGCGCTTCAGTCCGGAACCGCGCTGCCGCTACGGTCGCAGGTTCGCATCCTGCCTCGGGCATGGGTGTGTGTGATGTCCTTAGGTTAGTTAGGTTTACGTAGTTCTAAGTCAAGGCGATTGATGACCTCAGATGTTAAGTCCCATAGTGCTTAGAGCCATTTGAACCATTTGAAGAACATAGATTATTAACCGAGCGCAGCAATCATAGATATTCTATGCAACTCTAGATAGTTATCGTACTGATTCATACTTTTTAGCTCACGCGAATTGTAAACTTTCATAGATAAACTCTGGATGTATGTAGACTGTAATCATGATTAGGGTAATAATATCGGTTTGTATGCATTTACGTGTAGCTAGGCTCTTACACGTCGGGAAGCAGATTTTCATCTGAGTAAGCCTGTACAACTAACACGCACTCGGCGTGAATACAGTGCAGCAAGACAATTTTTTTGTGACTTTCCTCGCAAACATTGTGCCTCGAGGTAGTCGGAGCCTGAGCATCATTCGGTAACAATCACTATAAAAGGGGAAGCTACACCTCTCAAATGTGGGTGGCGTGTCTATTGACTATGGCATCTTCTAGGTAAAACAAGACACACACCGCTTGCCTTCGACGTTAGGACTGTTGAGTTGTACAGATGCAAAGATAAATGGGGCAAAAAACTACTCAAAAAGCAACAACTCTGCGAGCCACCAGAGACCGTGGGTCCCTTGTATCAAAATATTCAGAGTGCATCTTTAAATGGCATCTGAAACATTGTCGGTTGAGTTACGGTTCAGTCACAGAGGTCAAACAGCATGCGAGCATGGTGCGTGGGTCGCGTGCGAGCCGACGTTCGCCCTGTCTGGTTTTTTACTCATTAACCCGCGATATTTCATTTAGCTTTACGTTGCAGCATTTTCCGATAGGGAGGACTTACTTCAGCTTCTCAGAATCGTCGTGTTAGCGCTGTTTACACTTCGCTATTTCTTGATGGTATAAAAGAAGTTCGCTTCCAGTAGCAGTTTTCACAAAAAAGATGCGTCTTGCGAGTTACCTTCAGAAGCCTTTAAGAACGAGTGTGACTGACAGAAGAGAAGGATAAGAGCTGTTAATATCTATGATAGAGTCACATAATCTATGAGTACCACAAATTTGCTATGGAACAACATTACAACACGATGAAAAATAAATGTAAAGTTTTAGTTGACTTGGGGAGAGGAAGAAATTACACCTATCAACGGACGGGATTCATTGTTATGTACTTGAAGAACCACTTTGAGCTATATTTTCAGGCATGAAGCACATAATAAAACTGGCGGTATGAATAGTAAAGTTTTTGAAATCGGACGCATTATCAACTGTCAGCTGCAACAGACTTCGTTGTAGTTGAATTAAAACCTTGAAGACTTTATATAATAACGCAAATTGCATTGGTTAAGACAAACCGTATATCTGGAAAATTTTCTGTTTAAAGTTTGCTACTGTTGAATTAATGAAAGAATAGGAGAGCAGGAAAGAAAATTAGAACATCTGGAATGGACTGTGGACCTTGCGATTTAATGGAATGGGCTGCACACTGCCCACAGTAACGTACTGCGAGGTATGAAACAACTTATTTCTGATTTGAGGGGGATGTATTAAAAAAGAAAATCGCATTGTGGAAGTGATAAATTCTGACAGGAAGACTTTCCTGTTCCCCAAACTCACTGGCGTTAAACAAATGCAAGGCTTGAAGAATTCATTGCGTCCTTGACAGAGTTACAACGATAATTTTCTGATCGTTTTGAGGACACAGCCAATCGTGCATTTGTTTTCGAAACCGTTTGCCATTTCAGTTGAAAACACTGCTTTCCATGTGCAGATGGAACTAATTGGTCTTCAGTGTAATTTTCAATTGAAAGACAAATTATTTTACGTTTAAACTGTCCAGGTTGTCTATGCTCTCTTCCTCAAGGAGAATTTACACGTTTACGTAATGATGTTGCAAACGTGATAAAATATTTCGTTCAACTTAAATGCGTGAAAGGCTTTTTCCGATGACGAAACTAAAACTCAGGTGGCCATCTGACTGCGAAAATCTGAAATTGTCTTGCATCTTCCCATGCGAGACAAAAATTATATTATGCCTTCAGTGTACAAAATTTGTTAAACAGTACTAGAAACTTGTTTTATATGTGATCTTTGTTGTTGAAAAAAGTGTAACATGGAACAAAGTATTATGCAGTGCGAATGCATCAGCACTTAATTTCAGAGCGTTCGCACTTTCACCCCCTTCCCCCTCCTCGTACATACAGCGTGGCGTGCAGTCAGGCAAGAGAGCAGCAGCGCACAAGCCAGAGTCTTGCTCGCATGGCGAATTCTTGGCCATTCCCGCTGTATACCCAAACGGCTACGGGACGTAGATAGGCGCAGGAAACAGTGAAGCTAAGCTGCTGAAGCTAGAAGAGATTCCTAAGACAATCCATGAATGTATATTATTATTATTATTATTATTATTATTATTGTCTCTTTCTTCGTTTGGATCATCTAAGGACCACGCACCAATTTCAATGCTTCCTTCTTTGTTGTTCTTTCTTTCTTCTCCCGTATTCTTTCATCTTTTCACTATGTATCCATTTCCTATCCTCGGCCCATTTTGACCCTGTCTTCTTCTCCCTCTTACCTTGATATCCTTCCATTTTTAACACTTTCCTCTTGAAAATCTCGCTTTCTGTTGCGTCTTTAACGCTTATGTTGTTTCTTTCCCAATCTTTCCTAAATTCTTGAATCCAAGCTATTGTTGACTTCTTGTCCCAAAGATATTTAAAAATCTGTCTGGTTAACCTGTTGTTGTTCATTCTGTATGAGTGTCCAAAACATAGCAGTCATTTATGTTTTCTATATTGCGATAAACTTCTTCATTGTTTCTTGTTTTCCATACCTCTGTATTATTTGGTGGTCCAGGTATTTTTGGAATGATTTATCTTTCTAGTACTTCAACTTTGAGTCATTTGTAATTCAGTACTAAACATTCATTTGCATAAAAACATTCTGGTTTTGCTACTGTGTTGGTAGTGCTGTATCTTCAAATTTTTAGACGGACACCTTTGGTTGTAGACATTCCTAGTTATTCCGTAAGCTCTCCCCATTTTATGTACTCTTTCTTCTACAGTGAATTTTTCTAAGCCATTTCCTTGTCTAATTTCTTCCAAATATTTAAATTTATCTACCCTCTTTATCTAGCCAATATCTGTTGCTATGGATTCCGGAGCGTTTTTTATATTTGTCATAAATTTAGTTTTTCCTACAGATATTCTTAAAACTGTTGGTTATGTCTTCTAAGAGATAGATTTGTATTCCAGCATTTGTTAGGTTTTCAGAAAGAATGGCAAAATCATCCGTAAATGCTAAACAGCGAATTTCAATACCTTTGTTTTTAGTCCCCAGTCTGATTGGTGATAGCTTTTCTTCTGTTAGTTTTTGTTTCCATTCTCTTGCTGTTTTCTGTAGTATGCAGTTAAAGAAGAGTGGAAACAAGCCATCACCTTGCCTTACATCTGTTTTTATGTTGAATGCCTTCGATATTTCACCCTGCAACTTTACTTTTGATTTAGTGTCTCTGATCGTTTCGCGAATAAGGTTTGCTAGTTTAGATTAGATGCCAAATTCTTTGACCACTTTATCTAGTGTTTCCCTATCAACTGAGTTAAATGCCTTTTTAAAATCTATAAATGTTCCAACTATACTTTTGGAGTTTGTAAGTCTGTGGTGAATTATGTGCCTTTGGTTGAAAATCTGTTCTGAGCTAGATCTGCCCTTTCTAAATCCGTTCTGATACTCTTCCAATTGGTCATCAAGTACTGCTTCTACCTAGTTTAGTAGTATTGTTGAAAATATTTTATACCCCACTGGCAACAAAGATATACCTCTAGAGCTATTTACATTTTGCTTATAACATTTCTTGTGCAAGGGATGGATGAGAGCCACTTTCCAGTCTTCTGGTATCTTGGCAGTTTCCCATATTTCTCGAAACATGAGCTGAAGGTTAGTTATAATTTTTGATTGAGACCATTTAATAAGTTAAACTGTAATTGAGTCTTCTCCACTGGCTTTGTTGTTTTTCAGGTTACTTATTGCTTTTTTAATTTCTTCAGCTGTAGGTGGTGGATCTGCTTCCGTATTTTCATGGAGATCTGCAAATTCTAGCTTACAGTTTGGTTCTTCAGAGTTCAATAATTTTTCAAAGTAATTGCTTACTATTTCACAGTTCTGGCTGTTGCGCTGGCCTACTTTACCATTTTCATCTGTGAAGCAAATACTTGGAGCTTGGTAGCGCTTTAGATGATTTTGAAACATCTTATAGAAATTCCCAGAGTTAATTTTTACGAAGTTGTTTTGGTACTAATTTTATTAATATTATTATTATCATACTGTTATTGAATCACACCATTATTTATTTACTTAATTTACTTTAAGAAAAGTTTTATTCGAATAAACTTTATATGATTGTAGTTGTCCACAGTGTGTCCTGCTATCTACTTCGATGTGAGTATAAAGTGTGTTCAATGAGTAATGTCGGCCAGTTTCGGTTGGCAAAAAAAAAAAAAATGCAGGATTAGTTGCGGGACGTTGTGAAATATTTCCGCTTCAGTCCGTATAGCTTCCGGAAGTCTCGATAAGTGGCGGCGCCATCCATAGCCAATAAAGTGGTGTTGGTAGCGGAGGTGCGTACCAAGCAGAGAGACGTCATTGAATTTCTTTTGGTGGAAAACCGGAGCATCGTTGACATTCATAGGTGCTTGGAGAATGTCTGCAGAGACCGGGAAAAGAAGAAAAGCAGGGTGAGTCGTTGGGCGGGGTATCCGTCACCATTGCAACAAGATGGCGCAAACCTGTTCGATCTCCCGCATGCCGGCAGGCCGCGCACACAGCTATGATTCCTGCAGTGTTGGAACGAGCGGAGTCTCTCAGTCAAATGTAATAATACTGTACAAACAGCTGTTATTTAGACTGTTTTGCTAGGCGACCAGTTTCGTCGTTCCAGTCACGTCGTCTTGAGGCATGCTGCATGAATGACTACTAGTACCACTCGTGCTTGTATAAAATAAGGCACCAACAATAGTATCTAGTTCGGTATATGTCCGAAGTAATGAGAGAACGTTGAAACTAGTTGCCTAAAAAATCAATCCAAATAACAACTGTTGGTACAGTATTAATACACTTCACCGACCAGCCGCTGTCGCAGGGTCCTGAACACAAGATGTAGTCACCTATGCTCTCATTCAAGATCATCAACTGATTGCAATCAAACGTCTCGCTGCACAGTTGGACGCATTTGCTGGCAGTGCTGACACATTCGCCCATCTGTGCGGCGCTTAAATGTGATTTGGAGAGTATCCATGTAGATGTAGATGTAGAACAATTCTTAATCGAACACTACCACTGGCGATGAAACATGAGTTCAACACTTTGAACCGGAAACTAAACGGCACTCCGTGGCGTCACACCATCTCTGATCCGAAGATAAAATTCAAAGCCGCGTCCTCAGTCGGTATTCTGGAAGTCTGAAGGAGTTATTCGGTTTGGTGTCTTCCATCATGGTGCAACGATCAATTCTAAAGCATATTGTGCTACCCCCGCGTATTGAAGAAACGACTTCAACGTGTTCGTCGCCGCAAGAATAACGGGTGATCAAAAAGTCAGTATAAATTTGAAAACTTAATAAATCACGGAATAATGTAGATTTTTTTTTTTTTTTTTGGTCATCAGTCTACTGACTGGATTGATGCGGCCCGCCACGAATTCCTTTCCTGTGCTAACCTCTTCATCTCAGAGTAGCACTTGCAACCCACGTCCTCAATTATTTGCTTGACGTATTCCAATCTCTGTCTTCCTCTACAGTTTTTGCCCTCTACAGCTCCCTCTAGTACCATGGCAGTCATTCCCTCATGTCTTAGCAGATGTCCTATCATCCTGTCCCTTCTCCTTATCAGTGTTTTCCACATATTCCTTTCCTCTCCGATTCTGCGTAGAACCTCCTCATTCCTTACCTTATCAGTCCACCTAATTTTCAACATACGTCTATAGCACCACATCTCAAATGCTTCGATTCTCTTCTGTTCCGGTTTTCCCACAGTCCATGTTTCACTACCATACAATGCTGTACTCCAGACGTACATCCTCAGAAATTTCTTCCTCAAATTAATGCCGGTATTTGATATTAGTAGACTTCTCTTGGCCAGAAATGCCTTTTTTGCCATAGCGAGTCTGCTTTTGATGTCCTCCTTGCTCCGTCCGTCATTGGTTATTTTACTGCCTAGGTAGCAGAATTCCTTAACTTCATTGACTTCGTGACCATCAATCCTGATGTTAAGTTTCTCGCTGTTCTCAAAAAATGGTTCAAATGGCTCTGAGCACTATGGGACTTAACATCTATGGTCATCAGTCCCCTAGAACTTAGAACTACTTAAACCTAACTAACCTAAGGACAGCACACAACACCCAGCCATCACGAGGCAGAGAAAATCCCTGACCCCGCCGGGAATCGAACCCGGGAACCCGGGCGTGGGAAGCGAGAACGCTACCGCACGACCACGAGATGCGGGCCCGCTGTTCTCATTTCTACTACTTCTCATTACCTTCGACTTTCTCCGATTTACTCTCAAACCACACTGTGTACTCATTAGACTGTTCATTCCGTTCAGCAGATCATTTAATTCTTCTTCACTTTCACTCAGGATAGCAATGTCATCCGCGAATCGTATCATTGATATCCTTTCACCTTGTACTTCAATTCCACTCCTGAACATTTCTTTTATGTCCATCATTGCTTCCTCGATGTACAGATTGAAGAGTAGGGGCGAAAGGCTACAGCCTTGTCTTACACCTTTCTTAATAGGAGCACTTCGTTCTTGATCGCCCACTCTTATTACTCCCTCTTGGTTGTTGTACATATTGTATATGACCCGTTTCTCCCTATAGCTTACCCCTACTTTTTTCAGAATGTCGAACAGCTTGCACCTTTTCATATTGTCGAACGCTTTTTCCAGATCGACAAATCCTATGAAAGTGTCATAATTTTTCTTTAGTCTTGCTTCCATTATTAGCCGTAACGTCAGAATTGCCTCTCTCGTCCCTTTACTTTTCCTAAAGCCAAACTGATTGTCACCTAGCGCATTCTCCACTTTCTTTTCCATTCTTCTGTATATTATTCTTGTAAGCAGCTTCGATGCATGAGCTGTTAAGCTGATTGTGCGACAATTCTCGCACTTGTCAGCTCTTCAAGTCTTCGGAACTGTGCGGATGATGCTCTTCCGAAAGTCAGATGGTATATCGCCAGACTCATATATTCTACACACCAACGTGAACCGTCGTTTTGCCGGCCGAAGTAGCCGTGCGGTTAAAGGCGCTGCAATCTGGAACCGCAAGACCGCTACGGTCGCAGGTCCGAATCCTGCCTCGGGCGTGGCTGTTTGTGATGTCCTTAGGTTAGTTAGGTTTAACTAGTTCTAAGTTCTAGGGGACTAATGACCTCAGCAGTTGAGTCCCATAGTGCTCAGAGCCATTTGAACCATTTGAACAGTCGTTTAGTTGCCACTTCCACCAATGATTTTAGAAATTCTGATGGAATGTTATCTATCCCTTCCGCCTTATTTGACCGTAAGTCCTCCAAAGCTCTTTTAAATTCCGATTCTAATACTGGATACCCTATCTCTTCTAAATCGACTCCAGTTCCTTCTTCTATCACATCAGATAAATCTTCACCCTCATAGAGCTTTCAATGTATTCTTTCCACCTATGTGCTCTCTCTTCTGCTTTTAACAGTGGAATCCCCGTTGCTCTCTTAATGTTACCACCGTTGCTTTTAATGTCACCGAAGGTTGTTTTGACTTTCCTGTATGCTGAGTCTGTCCTTCCGACAATCATATCTTTTTCGATGTTTTCACATTTTTCCTGCAGCCATTTCGGCTTAGCTTCCCTGCACTTCCTATTTATTTCATTCTTCAGCGACTTGAATTTCTGCATTCCTGATTTTCCCGGAACATGTTTGTAATTCCTCCTTTCGCCAATCAACTGAAGTATTTCCTCTGTTACCCATGGTTTCTTCGCAGCTACCTTCTTTGTACCTATGTTTTCCTTCTCAACTTCTGTGATGGCCCTTCTTAGAGATGTCCATTCCTCTTAAACTGTACTGCCAACTGCGCTATTCCTTATTGCTGTATCTATAGCGTTATAGAACTTCAAACGTATCTCGTCAATCGTTAGTACTTCCGTATCCCACTTCTTTGCGTATTGATTCTTCCTGACTAATGTCTTGAACTTCAGCCTACTCTTCATCACTACTATATTGTGATCTGAGTCTATATCTGCTCCTGGGTACGCCTTACAATCCAGTATCTGATTTCGGAATCTCTGTCTGTCCATGATGCAATCTATTTGAAATCTTCTCGTATCTCCTGGCCTTTTCCAAGTATACCTCCTCCTCTTGTGATTCTTGAACAGGGTATTCGCTATTACTAGCTGAAACTTGTTACAGAACTCAATTAATCTTTCTCCTCTTTCATTCCTTGTCCCAAGCACATATTCTCCTGTAACTTTTTCTTCTGCTCCTTACCCTACAACTGCATTCCAGTCGCCCATGACTATTAGGTTTTCGTCCCCCTTTACATACTGCATTACCCTTTCAATATCCTCATACACTTTCTCTACCTGTTCATCTTCAGCTTGCGACGTCGGCATGTATACCTGAACTATCGTTGTCGGTGTTGGTCTGCTGTCGATTCTGATTAGAACAACCCGGTCACTGAACTGTCCACAGTAACACACCCTCTGCCCTACTTTCCTATTCATAACGAATCCTACTCCTGTTATACCATTTTCTGCTGCTGTTGATATTACCCGATACTCATCTGACCAGAAATCCTTGTCTTCCTTCCACTTCACTTCACTGACTCCTACTATATCTAGATTGAGCCTTTGCATTTCCTTTTTCAGATTTTCTAGATTCCCTACCACGTTCAAGCTTCTGACATTCTTCGCCCCGACTCGTAGAACGTTATCCTTTCGTTGATTATTCAGTCTTTTTTTCATGGTAACCTCCCCCTTGGCAGTCCCCTCCCGGAGATCCGAATGGGCCGGCCGAAGTGGCCGTGCGGTTAAAGGCGCTGCAGTCGGGAACCGCAAGACCGCTACGGTCGCAGGTTCGAATCCTGCCTCGGGCATGGATGTTTGTGATGTCCTTAGGTTAGTTAGGTTTAACTAGTTCTAAGTTCTAGGGGACTAATAACCTCAGCAGTTGAGTCCCATAGTGCTCAGAGCCATTTGAACCATTTTTTTTGGAGATCCGAATGGGGGACTATTCCGGAATCTTTTGCCAATGGAGAGATCATCATGACACTTCTTCAAATACAGGCCACATGTCCTGTGGATACACGTTACATGTCTTTAATTCAGTGGTTTCCATTGCCTTCTGCATCCTCATGTCGTTGTTCATTGCTGATTCTTCCGCCTTTAGGGGCAATTTCCCGCCCCTAGGACAAGAGAGTGCCCTGAACCTCTATCCGCTCCTCCGCCCTCTTTGACAAGGCCGTTGGCAGAATGAGGCTGACTTCTTATGCCGGAAGTCTTCGGCCGCCAATGCTGATTATTTATCAAAATTTTGGCGGTGTCGGGAATCGAACCCGGGACCGAAGACGTTTGGATTATGAATCAAAGACGCTACCCCTAGACCACGGGTACAAATCGACACACACGCTTGGAATGAGATGGGGTTTTATTAGAACCAAAACAATAAAAAATCAAAAAATGTGCGACAGATCGCGCTTCATCTGATTAGAATAGCAATAATTCACATATCAAAGTAAGAGAAAGCAAAGATGATCTTCTTTACAGGAAATGCTCAATATGTCCACCATCATTCCTCAACAATAGCTTTAGTCGAGGAATAGTGTTGTGAACTGCACTGTAAAGCATGTCCGCAGTTATGGTGAGGCATTGGCGTCGGATGTTGTCTTTCAGCATCCCTAGAGATGTCGGTCAATCACGATGCACTTGCGACTTCAGGTAACGCCAAAGCCAATAATCGCACGGACTGAGGTCTGGGGACCTGGGAGGCCTAGCATGAGGAAAGTGGCGGCTGAGCACACTATAATCTCACAAAACGACGCGCGCAAGAGATCTGTCGGATATTCTCTGAACTTTGTTCTTTTTCTTGGTTCTAATAAAACCCCATGTCATTCCAAGCATGTGTGTAGATTTTTACCTATCTATCTACATTATTCCGTGATTTATTACGTTTTCAAATTGATACTGACTGTTTGATCACCCGGTACAAACGAACGTCTTCACCGTGACAGCGCAAGGCCTGAAACAAGTTCGTGAACCAGAGAGAAGCTCACGAAGCTTCAGTTAACTGTTAATCCCCATCCAACCTCCAGCCCAAAGTTAGCGTCATCTGTTTGCCCCAATGAAGGACCCACTCAGAAGGAAGGAATACTTGGATGATTGGGATTCTAATGATGCAGCAAGATGCTGGCTACGGTGTCGACCAGAACGGTACCTTGCGGGAACACGAGCTCTCGAAGTAAGGTGGCGTAAGGCCGTCGCGTTGAAAAACATGATTTTGTAGCCAGAACAGTGGGTAATAATATGGTGTATTCGCATCCGGAATGAAACCTACCTGCTTTCAGGAGAATGACTGGTTTGTATTACTGAACGCCCCTCTTAATTAATGGCGCCAGTTGTACCGCCAGTGAAAGCGCCAGTCGTAGCCGGCGACCGTATCGCAAGTTGCGCCGGGGCGCGCGCGGCTGAATGCCTCGGGCTAAGTGAGGCGGCTCGCATTAGTTGGATCCGGTGGTCTGTTACTGGGCGCGGGAACTCTCCGAGTTATTGCGGGCCGCGGGCGGCGGCCATCTGCAGCGCGGCGCGGCGCGGCCGGATGGCTGCTAATGCCCGGCCCTGCCGGCGCCGGCGCGGACCGCTTAACCGCTCATACATTACACAGCCGACTACTGTGCGGTGCTGGCCGGGCCGCATTAGCCGCCGACTGCCGGCTTCTCAGGGCGCCTGGGACCCAGTCACACTGCGGAACTCCCCACCGCGTCGCCTGTTCTCCTCTCAAGAAGCCAATAGCAGCTGATCACATAATGAATGGAGAGAACCAACAGCCTGATAATAACGTCGGAGCTACCGCTGTCTAACGTAACTAGAGATGCCGTAATAGCAGGTGAGGGCAGAGGCCAAGAGAGTCGTGCTGATCCTACAGTCGTAAAAACACTACTGGCCATTAAAATTCCGACACCACGAAGATGACGTGCTACAGACGCGAAATTTGACCGACAGGAAGAAGATGCTGTGATATGCTAACGATTAGCTTTTCAGAGCATTCACACCAGGTTGGAGCCGGTGGCGACACCTACAACGTGCTGACATGAGGAACGTTTCCAACCGATTTCTCATACACAAACAGCAGTTGACTGGCTTTGCCTGGTGAAACGTTGTTGTGATGCCTCGTGTAAGGAGGAGAAATGCGTACCATCACGTTTCCGACTTTGATAAAGGTCGGATAGTAGCCTATCGCGATCGCGCTTTATTGTATCGCGACATTACTGCTCGCGTTGGTCGAGATCCAATTATTGCTAGCAGAATATGGAATCGGTGTGTTCAGGATGGTAATACAGAACGCCGTTCTGGATCCCAATGGCCTCGTATCACTATCAGTCGAAATGACAAGCATCCTATCCGCATGGCTGTAACAGATCGTGCAGCCTCCTCTCGATCGATGAGTCAACAGATGGGAACGTTTGCAAGACAACAACCAACTGCACGAACAGTTCGACGACGTTTGCAGCAGCACGGACTATCAGCTCGGAGACCATGGCTGCGGTTACCCTTGACGCTGCATCACAGACAGGAGCGCCTGCGATGGTGTACTCAACGACGAACGTGGCTCCAAGAATGCCAAAAGTTCATTTTGTCGGATGAATCCAGGTTCTGTTCACAGCTTGCTGATGGTTGCATCCGTGTTTGGCGACATCGCGGTGAATGCACATTGGAAGCGTGTATTCGTCATCGCCATACTGGCGCATCACCCGGCGTGATGGTATGGGGTGGCATTGGTAACACGTCTCGGTCACCTCTCGTTCGCACTGACGGCACGTTGAACAATTTACGTTACATTTCAGATGTGTTACGACCCGTGGCTCTAACATTCTTTCTATCCCTGCGAAACACTACATTTCAGCAGGATAATGCACGACCGCATGTTGCAGGTCCTGTACGGGCCTCTCTGGATACAGAAAATGTTGGACTGTTGCCCTGGCCAGCGCATTCCCCAACTGTCTCATCACAATACGCCAGTCACCACTCTTCATGAACTGTGGTATCGTGTTGAAGCTGCATAGGCAGATGTACCTATACACGCCATCCAAGCTCTGTTTGACTCATTGTCCAGGCGTATCAAGGCAGTTATTACGGCCAGAGTTGGTTGTTCTGGATACTGATTTCTCAGGATCTATGCACCCGAATTGCGTGAAAATGTAATTACATGTCAGTTCCAGTACAGTATATTTGTCCAATGAATACCAGTTTATCATCTGCATTTCTTCTTGGTGTAGCAATTTTAGTAGCCAGTAGCGTAATACTCTGGAACGTTAGGCACAACTGATGTGTTAGGCTATAATACACTGCATTAAAGCAACACATTTTTGTAAACCCAATGCCTGTCTCCCACACCAACACATGAATTAGAAAATTGACTGAAAGATGGCTACGACCTCTAAGAAGTTCGTGTGAGCTTCGAGGTGGGTTAATGATGCCACAATGGCGCTAAACTTCATCTCAATTCTGCCCAACTCCACAGTGAACGTGTCACATGATGGGAAGGTCGCCACACTTCTTCTCACTGACATTTACCCCTTCTTTTGCCATCTCTGGTGAAGGCAAAGAGTCCCTCTAAGACCCCTCTTCCCCTCCCCCCTCACCCATCCAGCCCCACCCTCACCCTCACAACCTGATCAGCAAGACCATAGGTGTCAGACACGCACATCTGTTGAGCACTTTAGGAACGTACCTGTCGAGAACTGCGAAACCAATAACGTCTCGAAAATACTTTAACTCCTTCGAAAGCCAATTTCTTGCGTTTGCCTAACCTCAGGCGCTACAATAGCCATGAGACTAAATTGGTGTCTGCGTCTAACACCGGTACATTTATGGTGTGCTCAAAAAAGGCGTGAGGGCAGCGCTGAGGGTGTTGCCGACCTGTGGGACCTTAGAGGGACACTTTGCCATTTTAGACATGCACGTGATAATGCTGCATCCCTCAAAGAGGAGCATGAAGCATAACGTACAAAAAGCATAAAACTGCTTTGTCGCTTCAGGTCACGTTAAAATTTCGTCGAATGGTTTTGGACGGTACTTACTGATTCTACGCTGTATACCAGAGCAAAATTTGCCGTCGCACTACACTACAAATGGGTTGTATCACATTTGATGGTGATGGACCTATTGTATTGTATCTTAACCGGGGGCCCAGAAACGGCGGAGAGGCTCCGTGCCCGCCGCAGCCGCAGTGGGCCACAACCCCACGACGACCACCGCAGTCCACCTCACCCCTCCGCCGCCCCACACCGAACCACTCTTTCAGTGTTATTGTGAGGTTCGGCCCCCAGTGGACCCTCCCAGAGAACGTCTCACACCATACGAGTGTAACCTCCATGTTGGCGTAGCAGAGTAATGGTGGTGTACGCGTACTTGGAGAACTTGTCTGCGCAGCAATCGCCGACATAGTGTAGCTGAGGCAGATGGAAAACCGCCTAGAAGCCATCCACAGACTGGCTGGCTCACCAGACCTCGACACAAGTCCGCCGGGCGGATTCGTGCCGTGGACCAGGCGCTCCTTCCCAATCCGGAAAGCCGTGCGTTGGACCGCACGGCTAACCGGGCGGGCGATGCACCCATACTATGCCTTTAGAGCCGGCCGGTGTGGCCAAGCGGTTCTAGGCGCTACAGTCTGGAACCGCGCGACCGCTACTGTCGCGGGTTCGACTCCTGCGTCGAGCATGGATGTGTGTGATGTCCTTCAGCCTTTATGCCACCTCTCCTGAGGCCTTTTCGTGGCGATTCTGAGCGGCGGTGTGTCTAAAATGTTCCCCTCAGCCAGAAATATGAAAAACGCGTGATTTCAAAGCTGGATGTCGTGTTTCGTACTTCCATCGCAGAGGTTGCAAAGAAGCGTTGAAATTTTAAACATTTTTATTGTCTGAGGTCCAGCAACCATGCGTTAAATCATGTATGTATAGCCACCTCGTTTGCACAAAATTATTGTCAAATTGACCATGGTTTCGACAGTACTAAGGCGGTCTTCTTCATCAGAATAAAAATTTACACCATGGTCTGATTATATGTAATCCTATGTAATTTTTATTCTGATGAAGACCGCCTTAGTGCTGTAGAAACCATGTTGAATTTGACAATAATTTTGTGGAACTGAGGTGGCTACACATACATCCGGTAATTAAGGGTTGAAATGTTGGTAACTGGGAGGGGGGGGGGGGGGGAGGGTGAGGGGTCATATGACCTTCCCATCGTGTGACACTTCCACGTTGGCTTTGGGCAGAACTGAGATGAAATTTAGTTCCAATGTGACGTAACTAACCCACCTCACATGAAGTTTTGAGCTGTCGCCTTTCTTCACTTTGCTGTTTGAACCGTCGCTGAGCCCATGGGTGACGTTGCGGGGCACCGCGCATTTGCATCATTATCGAGGATAGTTGTAGGCGCCTATGAACGAAGTTTCAAAGTTATGGGTCAGAATAGTAGACAGTTAACGGGTTTCAAAGACGTGATCCTTTTATTTCGTTGCGTAGTTTAGTAAATCGCCGTCATCATCTTTCCCTGCTCGGCAGATAACGCCGTAACCCTCAACGTATGCACGAGTTCGCACCGTTTCGATGCTTCGCGCAGGTGGTCCTTGTGGCCCAGAGTGCAAATTTGGCTCTTGCTGGCATGGCCAGTTGTTTCATGCTCGTAGTAATGTTGCGCCGGTTTCTTGAGGAGATCGTGGGCAGCATGTCAGATATTTCGTGACTCGTTTTAGTACGGCACCGAGATGGCACTTTCATTGCACATTTTAAGGCGCGCTTCTGTACTGCCTGCAGCATCCGTTGACTCCATTCTGCGATGTTGCTCCGTACAACAGCAGCATATTCCAGTATTGCCAACACCACAGTTTCATCTGCGGTAAGTCCCGGGTGAGAAGAATGGAATGACACGGAATTTTGACAGCCTACAATCACTTCGCCTGTCATATAGTTTTGGTAGTTGTGTTTCATCAAGTTCTGCAGAGTATCTTTCCTCTTCCCGCATTAGTTCATATTTCCAGTGCACATATTCCCCATGCCAGGGAAGAAGATCACCCCTGGGAACCAAAATTTATGAATCTTTATTCTGACCTTAATTACAGTTGATGATCAGAACAACTTGTACCTGTCCAAATCACCGATGATCGCTAATTTTAAATGAATGTCGGTGTTATAAGAAATGATGCAACTTAAGAAATTCAAGTGGAAGCTATTGGCTTAGCCTTGTAGTAGCAGCTGAGGAAGGCAATTGATTGTTGTTTTCGTTGCCACCTATGGTGGCGACAGGTTGTCGTGATGCTCTGGCAATGCACTTGACGGTGCACGTCTCCAGGCGTGCTGTCACTTGGTTGATCGTTTTGAATACGAGACATGCGATAACATGTTTAAAATTTCAACCACAGACTGACGTGGAAAATTTTAGTGTGAAAGGACCAAGCACTTACACGTCTGTCTTCTGACTGGAGGTAACGCCTGCTCTTTCTAGGAAAATCAGCGTGGTGATCGTCCAGTATGCCCTCACGAAATTCTGTCACTCTCTGTACGCAGAAGAGAGACAGTTTCTGATTTGGTAGAACTTATTGGCGTGGAGAAAAGGGGAGAGGCAACAAGCAATTGCTGCTCCGGGATCAAATAAGCAGTGATTTTAGGACGGGAATTAGTTCGATTTCCAGTTAACGTTCAAAACGACAGTGGTACGCCATACATAGATGGCATGCCGACTCCTTGCGTGGGACGATTTCGGTATCGTATCGGTCACGATGCATTTCATGAATCGCGTTCCTTATTGGTTGTCATGACTCTTCTGCCTGTGAGTCACGAGCTGGATCTAACGATTTATTAACAATGGACAGTGATGTTACCTTGGTTTCGAATATGTGTGTGTGTGTGATTAATTTGCACGTACATTTTGCGTTTCCTTAGTCCACAAACCCTTCATGACTAATAATGATTTGTGTCGTTTACTTGTAAGGAAGTTTAGGAAGAAATACTTAAGTACAAAAATGTTCAGGGAAATTCAGAAATACAGAAATACAAGTCGTAGAGGATAGAAGTAAGTAGGAAGTGGAAGTAAGATAAGATGAAATGGCTGCATGAGACATGTGAAGAAATCGAAAAAGAAATTCTTATCGGAAGGACTGACTCAGCATACAGGAATGTCAAAACAAGCGTCCCTGAAATGAAAAGCAGATGTGGTAACATTAACAATGCAGACGGAATTCCGCTGTTAAATGCAGAGAAGAAAGCGGGTATGTGGAAAGAGTGGAAAGAGGGTGAAGATTTGTCTGATGAGATAGAAGGAGAAACAGGAGGCGGTTTGAAAGAGATGCGGGATCCAGTATTAGAATCAGAATTTAATAGAGCTCCGGAGGACTTAAGGTCAAATAAGGCAGAAGGGATATTAACATTCAATCATAATTCCTATCGTTGTTGTGGGGAGTGGCAACAAACCCACTATTCATGATGGTCTGTAGAATGTATGAGTCTGGCGATATACCATCTGACTTTACAAAAAAAAATGTCATTCACACAATTCCAAAGACTGCAAGAACTCACAAGCGCGAAAATTATCGCACATTCAGCTTAACAGCACATGCATCCAAGTTGCTGGAAAGAACAGTTCACAGAAGAATGGAAAAGAAAATTGAGGATGCGCTAGACGACGATCAGTTTGCCTTTAGGAAAGGTAAAGGCACGAAAGTGGCAATTTTGTCGTTGCGGTTGATAACGGAAGCAAGACTGAAGAAAAATCAAGACACGCTGTAAGATATGTTGACCTGGAAAAGGCGTTCGACAATGTTAAATGGTGCAAGATGTTTGAAATTCTGATAAAAATTTAGTGAATTGAATAAATGTGCAACAAAGCCACCTAGCATTAAGGAATTTTATTTTATGCTGTAATTAGTTTTCACAAAAATACAAAATTTATTAGTCTTACGGTGTCATCCGTGTTGTAAGAGTTCACTGTGAAGAAAAGGACAGTTAACAGAATAACAATGATGCATCTTCTGCACTTAAATTTAATTCGTATTAAACATTATTGTGGGTAATACTAATACTAGAAAGAAACATCCACTAACAATTGTAACTACTGTATAATCAAGCAACTGTAGCATTTTGCTCTGGCGGATCACTATTTCGTCTTCCACGAAATTCTCTTGGCATCCATTACACTTATAGCAAATTCCAGTAATACGTCCGTCTTAGCTTAACTCCAGGGCTGTGACAATATTGGAATAGTTCACTCATATTCCTTTCGTTGCTGTAATATTTACTCTTTCTGTCGGCACTTAGACATCCTAACTTTGCCCTGGTTGTATCCATACGAAGCTCCGCTGAGGCGGAGGTAGGGAAGAATACTTAGTATTTACCTAGAGGGATGTGAGGAATTGCCAGAGAACCTCTTTCAGACTTGCAACTCAGACATGCAAACTAACGTTCTTCTTTTCCGCAGGTATTTCCCAGGTTTGCTTCCCTCACCATCTGCCGCTGTGGGAATCAGTTATGTACGTTTTATGACCATACTACAGACGCAATAACTCCTCCGGGCGCAATAGGGAACGACAGGTGACCTTCCTAGCGACAGTCGTTTGGAAGATAAACTCTAATGTACGTTGCAACATTAGTCGTCAAGTCGCAACTCACAGCACCGAATGTTAGTTGGCCTGCTACACAGGTGATGCAACGTCTATACAGGGTGAGCCATGTCAGAGACAAAATTTCCGAACGTTCTCAGCAACATCTGACTTTTGATGTGAAGGACTCGAGATCTTCTGTCTCCGGTGGATAGAGTAACAATGTAAATATACAATACTGATAACATATCTAAATTATTGTTCAATAGCGAAGACAAATTTCAACCATTGGCGCCTAGTGATGCTTACTACATCAAAAACAAGCACTGTAGAAAATTGTGTGTTCTGCCAGTCAGGAAGAGCTGTGGCAAGCAGATTATCTGAATATGAGTGAAGCTGGAGATTAACAAAACAAGATTCAACCTTCGCCGATTATCTTTTAACAGAAAACCTCTCGTATGATCTACAGTGTGAAGTCTTGAATTCTGTTAAGAAAAGCAGAACGTTCATTTGGATGTCATTAAAGTAATGACACAGAATGCCAGAGTAGTACTATATGATTCTCCTGTTCCCGTCGTGTTAAATTTTATTATAAATACTACTACTTTAAATTCTTTACTTTTCATCAGTTGTTAAATATTTCTCCAGAGATAAAACCTTGTGTTTTCTTTTTGTAGCAGATGTAACATTGCCTGACAGAAGAAAGGAATACTTTCCGTACGTAAACGTGTCCCTTCTTCTCATTTTTGTATTTTGTGTCTACCTTTGAAAGACAAGATTCACTACCGAGAAACAACAACAAAACAGATCGAAAGAGGTAAGACAGCCAAAGGCGCATCAAACACCAGTGCTGAGGACGCGGGTCAATTGCCGGTACTGCCAGGACTTTTTTTTTGTGGGAAATGTGGTGCACTGAGGTAGCGATGCCATTATTGGAACTACTTGAATGAGAAATAGCGGTAGCAAGGCCTCCAAAGAAGACAACAGATCTAAAAAGAAGACGATAGACGGGAGAGAAAGCTGTGTGCTAACAAAATGTCCTACCATAACACATTTGCATGATGCCACATGACAGACAACGACACTGTGATCGGTGGACATCGTGTGGTCTACAGGATTTGATCCCCGAGGTTTTCTTTGGTGCTTTTCAATTGTCACCTGACCATGGCCTAAAAAGATGAAATAGGGTTCGTTACCAAATAAATGTAATTTGGTAGAATATTTGGAAGTGTTTCCAATTTAATGTTATGTTCCGCCAAGCATCAGTGAAATATCCAGATATTGTACGAAAGATATATTTACAATTAAGGGGCATCTTTACAATTAATCTGAATGTGTGGGGTAAAAATTGGCCTCGATATAACTGTCGCGCAAGCAGAATGCAGTAGGATGTGCCGTACATCAGAGCTGGATGAAGTATGGAGTGGAATTTTTAGCAGTGAGAGCGTACACAAAAATTCTGGCTCAAGAAAAATTATTAGATCGGTTAATTCATAGCCGGCCAGTGTTGCCGAGCGGTTCTAAGCGCTTCAGTCTGGAACCGCACGACCGCTACGGTCGCAGGTTCGAATCCTGCCTCTGGCATGGATGTGTGTGATGTCCTTTGGTTAGTTAGGTTTAAGTAGTTCTAAGTTCTAGGGGACTGATGACCAGAGATTTTAAGTCCTATAGTGCTTAGAGCCATTTGAATTTTTGATAAATTCCATTGCACACATAAACGTTTATAGTGAGTACTATGATGGTTGCTGTGGCCTGCAATCTATTACGTGGCGTAATAACTAACCCTAGAACTGTACTTTGGAGTCCCCTGCACCGTCCATGATCTATGGAAGAGGAATGATCAAGGGATGGTTTAATCACAAACATTTACATTCACATGCACTTGAGAGACTAACAGGAAGGAAAAGAACTGAAAACCTTCACCGCAGCACACTTGGATAGCTGTTCCCCTGATTTCAAAATTCGGGATAAATGAATAAAAGTTCTATTTAATGTGAATTGCTATAAAAGTGAAGCATAGTTAAGAATCATAATTAATTCAGATATTATGTAGCTGAAGATAACTATGGCCTTGGCACTGTAAACTTCTTGATTAGATCACGACCACGCCGTCCTCACAAACAAAAGTGTGCACTAAGAAAGTTACGAAGTGAGACGAATTGCACAAAATTCAGTGATAAAATCACGGTAATCGTACGTAATATACATGCTCTCGCGAAAGGGATACTAAACAAAATGAACTGAATCACAATAAAGACAACTCGACTCCAAGTGTTCCAATAACAGTTCATCTGAACAATAGCCTACAACGTCCTTGGATTTTAACACATTTAACACACGTGAATTAGCAAGTAAAATTTGTCACACACGATAATAAACTATGAATGGTGAATGTAACTTCTCATCGAAAAGGCACACTTACTGCCGTAGATCTCACCTGTCTCGCGTCCCACGGAACACTCCACGAGCTTTCGCTCTCCAACCAAAACCACTCCCCGTATCTACGGAAGTGGCCAGAGGAACCCCTATTGTGGTACCAACCTATACAATAGATTCGCCCAAGGCAAACAGAGACCTCTTTGCTACCTGGTACGCGTTTCCTACAGTTGGCTGTTCTGACACAGTGGCAGACTACTACACTCCCGCATATCTACGCACTGAAATCCTTGCACACTCCCATTCATACATTCAACTGATCGGACAAGAAGAGGAAGAAAAGATACAATGAAATATGGCACTTAAATGTGTCAAACATGCGTTTGGGGCTCCGAAAACTACCAATAACCTATAGAAATGTTGAAACGAAATATGGGCAGTATATTGTGGCCACTAAAAACACACTCAACTGTTCAGTCTTTTCCCTTTTCTTCTTTACATCTAGGGCAGTAGACCATTTGCACCAACAACTGACGTGCGAGAGGAAAACAAATGAAGTCGTGTAGTATGGCAAAATCATGAAGAGGCTCTTGCAGTGACCCGTCATGTTAAATACGATTCTTTCAGTTTCTTTCCCCAACAACGTGAGTTTCTGTGGAAACTCCTTGACAACAATGAAAAAGGCCTCTAACGTGCAATCGTTGGAGCATAAAACACATAGTAAAACGACAACCTTGAGATGCAAAGCACAGGGTGTTCAAAAACGGCTTCACAACTTTGAACATTCATATAAATTAATTCATAGTACGCACTGAAGTCACTGTAGTGTCAATTTACAGGGAAGTATATCAAATTTTTCAAATTTTGTCGCGCGTTGTTCGCTAATGCCTAATCGCACCGTAAGGAGCGCTAGCGGCAGTTGCGTTAAAGATGACTGCCTTCACTGGACCCGAGAGTGCTGGACATGTGTTTTGGTTTGAAGAATCGAAGTCGGCGACAACAGTTCAGCATACGCTGAAGATCCGCCTTGTAAGCCTACAATTTATGCGTAGCATACATGTTTTGTAAAGCAGGGTGCTTGGTAAGACATGGGAAATCATCAGGTCGTCCAAGCACATCTGACGACGTCGTTGAGCGAATCAGACTCTTCATCAGTATATCTATCCACTGTACTGTGTATCTTTGTTAATCTGATGCTTAACCAATGCCGGGTCAGAACCGAGCGGTAAGCGATGAAAGCTTTCGATTGAAAAGAAAACTGGACACTACTGTTATCAACTGTTGTGTGCAACATGTTTGTTCTCAAACAAAGGCACACACGACGCATACTGTCTATACTTTCACCACTGTGTTGAGATTTTCGGTGAAGCACAAATTCCAAAGATAAATGGAGCTAAGAAATCAGTCTGTAAATTTAATTACTCCGTAATGAGACTGTGAAGCCCACGACTCCGCTGTACCGATATACTCATAAAATATCCCTGACTAACCTTTGAAATTTAATCGGTGGAATTCGGGCACGCCAAGTGAAGCTATATAGACCAATCACGCTTCAGTTGGTTTTGGTGTTACAGTAATTCTCCATAGCTACGTTGATATGGACATTTACTGCGGCCACTAGTACGCTTGATTGCACAGACAAACTGCACAATGAAGCCCGATCGAAAGGGTCCCAGAGTAGACGGACGAAACGTTGGGAACACTCACAACAGATCAATCTGAACTCAGTAAAACCTGATCCAGACATGCGCAAGTAGATGCAGTGATTTTCGTATTCAAGGACCGAAACAAAAACACTGTCGATACCGGATGGTTTCGACTAAAATATAGATTGCTTGAATTTTCTTTTCTTCTAATACCAAACATTTAAAATATATTTGCTCCAACAAATGGTAATTTATTATTAAAAATTTAAGCTGGAGCTGACGTATAAGATTACTAACAGTGATTGGCATTCAGGAGTACTGCCAGTCCGCACAGTAATAATAGGTTTTGCTGGCGACCTCTTCCAGGCACTGCACTACGGGGTCTTAGCAACCTTGAAAGGGGGTCCTTATAATTCTAATATTATTATTCATTGTAAGAAGGTTGCCTAGAATGGAGTACCAGACACACAAAGCCGTTCACACAGAAGTTATTGTCATTTCATTTTAATTACACTAAAATAGATAAAATGATGCAATCATCATTTGTGGCTCACTATACACTAAGCTCATGGAGATGGAAATGCTATTACTTACATAGTTTGTTTCGTGTAGACGTCAGGCACGGAAGCTGGCTAGGAACGTAGACAGCTGAAATGATTCACACAAACTCTAAATAGTTAGCGTGTTAAACTTCAGAAGAATATGTACTACAATTCTGCAGGTGGTCAACTACCATAATCAGATTCTCTGAAGATAAAGCAGGGGGAAAGCAGGCACGTTCCCATACATATCCTGTAACAGCGAAGAACACACTAAATTCTAAGAATGAAAGACAAGGAAGAATTCGTTACATAAGACCCTTTTTGGGTGTTTGTGTGATCATGGGTCCTTTCAGACAGACGAACGTGCTGGAAGTTGTTGTGTGATGTGGTTGACGTCTATGATGGTGTCTCTCACTCGTATCACTCTGCTTGGCCGTACACAAACTCCATTTCGGCTTGTTCCTGACTTGAGTACCTGACCATTCTGTTGCTTACAATATGCTGCGTCAATCATACACCCTTCAACACATTAGGAACAAACGGAACGCGGTCAGAGAAATTTCATTCGTCAGCGCCATCTACTGTGGCAACAATGCAGTCCCGGATACAATATTATAGGACTTTTTTGCTCGATTTCCAGTCGCGAATCCGTCCCTGAAATATGCCGCTTTTATAAATGTTCACTCTGTATATGTAACAACTCTTTCACAATAAAGTAATAACAAAGAAACCTTAATGCAACAAGTGTGAGTCACAAGCTCAGTGACATAAAACTAATAAGTAGCTAAATAAATAAATTCTTAAAACCAATGGAATAACAATTGATTGTCGCCCACAGTGGTAAAAAGCTCTACTTAACACAATTACACCCACAGAATTGACTTCAGCTCACGGTGATAAACAGTTCTAATGAATACAATCACACACACAGCGTGTAATGAGGCACTTATGCCAGCTCTGCCTCATGGTGCTCACTGTCACACGCCGGCCATGCAATAAGTACGTAGTTACACAGTGCCCACAAACTTCCAAGGCATTGGCTACACTCAATTTCCGATTTGCACGTAACATGGTCCACCAGGTCAATGCCAACGCCACCTAAATGCCTCCGTTACATGCGAAAGCAGTTAGCTAGTTCTCCTTACGGCATGCAGAAGCCTTTGGCCGCCGGGGTGGCCGAGCGGTTCTAGGCACTACAGTCTGGAACCGCGCGACCGCTACGGTCGCAGGTTCGAATCCTGACTCGGGGATGGATGTGTGTGATGTCCTTAGGTTAGTTAGATTTAAGTAGTTCTATGTTCTAGGGGACTGATGACCTCAGAAATTAAGTCCCATAGTGCCCAGAGACTTTTGAACCATTTTTTTGCAGAAGCCTTTCCTTCACACCACTGGATCTACTGTGCGTCCGACCGGGACAAACAGAAACGGCTCCATTAGTTCGTTGTCCACTTGGCAGCCCCGCCCGTGCTGACCGTTGTTTCAGCCGGTAACCATCCCACACAGTAGCTTCTTGAGGGCCTTGGACTTGACTCAACCCGGAACTGTCTTCTTTGTGGCACTCACCACTGGATCATCACCAAAAAACCGGCGCACCCTACTATTACTGATACCTCACACACAACGACCCCAGGTGAAGTGCCTCAGGACTGTTCACCAATTCCACCGTGATGATGGCGGTGGTCACAAAACATGTCGCTGCTTTCAGTCGCTCGAATAGACTGGTTCGTCGCCGTCGCCGTCGGCGTCAGTCGCCAGTTCGACCACGGTGGCACTCGTATGCATCACTTCTCCCGTGTCGTTCTCGCTCATGGTTCGAGCGCAACACCCGACTAAAAGAAAATTTCAAGTGGCCGAGAAATCTCTCTTGCCGTTCGGCAAGACATAACGGACAGAGGATACCTGACAAAGCAGCATTCTACACATATACACTCCTGGAAATGGAAAAAAGAACACATTGACACCGGTGTGTCAGACCCACCATACTTGCTTCGGACACTGCGAGAGGGCTGTACAAGCAATGATCACACGCACGGCACAGCGGACACACCAGGAACCGCGATGTTGGCCGTCGAATGGCGCTAGCTGCGCAGCATTTGTGCACCGCCGCCGTCAGTGTCAGCCAGTTTGCAGTGGCATACGGAGCTCCATCGCAGTCTTTAACACTGGTAGCATGCCGCGACAGCGTGGACGTGAACCGTATGTGCAGTTGACGGACTTTGAGCGAGGGCGTATAGTGGGCATGCGGGAGGCTGGGTGGACGTACCGCCGAATTGCTCAACACGTGGGGCGTGAGGTCTCCACAGTACATCGATGTTGTCGCCCGTGGTCGGCGGAAGGTGCACGTGCCCGTCGACCTGGGACCGGACCGCAGCGACGCACGGATGCACGCCAAGACCGTAGGATCCTACGCAGTGCCGTAGGGGACCGCACCGCCACTTCCCAGCAAATTAGGGACACTGTTGCTCCTGGGGTATCGGCGAGGACCATTCGCAACCGTCTCCATGATGCTGGGCTACGGTCCCGCACACCGTTAGGCCGTCTTCCGCTCACGCCCCAACATCGTGCAGCCCGCCTCCAGTGGTGTCGCGACAGGCGTGAATGGAGGGACGAATGGAGACGTGTCGTCTTCAGCGATGAGAGTCGCTTCTGCCTTGGTGCCAATGATGGTCGTATGCGTGTTTGGCGCCGTGCAGGTGAGCGCCACAATCAGGACTGCATACGACCGAGGCACACAGGGCCAACACCCGGCATCATGGTGTGGGGAGCGATCTCCTACACTGGCCGTACACCACTGGTGATCGTCGAGGGGACACTGAATAGTGCACGGTACATCCAAACCGTCATCGAACCCATCGTTCTACCATTCCTAGACCGGCAAGGGAACTTGCTGTTCCAACAGGACAATGCACGTCCGCATGTATCCCGTGCCACCCAACGTGCTCTAGAAGGTGTAAGTCAACTACCCTGGCCAGCAAGATCTCCGGATCTGTCCCCCATTGAGCATGTTTGGGACTGGATGAAGCGTCGTCTCACGCGGTCTGCACGTCCAGCACGAACGCTGGTCCAACTGAGGCGCCAGGTGGAAATGGCATGGCAAGCCGTTCCACAGGACTACATCCAGCATCTCTACGATCGTCTCCATGGGAGAATAGCAGCCTGCATTGCTGCGAAAGGTGGATATACGCTGTACTAGTGCCGACATTGTGCATGTTCTGTTGCCTGTGTCTATGTGCCTGTGGTTCTGTCAGTGTGATCATGTGATGTATCTGACGCCAGGAATGTGTCAATAAAGTTTCCCCTTCCTGGGACAATGAATTCACGGTGTTCTTATTTCAATTTCCATGAGTGTAAATTGAATAAATACAAACAAAATTGAACTATTGTATTGTAGCAAAATGAAACCGATAGAAACTTGCTACGTTGTGAAATGCAACAGGGAAATGTCTAGCTCCAAACCCATATCAGTATGTTCGCAAAACTCCGCTGCTAGCCAATGCTGGCGAGGTCCATACCGTTACTCACTCCCAACTGCACTTCCGTGGTGTTAAAATGGATTGGTAGATGTGTAACCTGTCCTGCGTTTACTGTTAACTCCCAATAACATGTACAATTACAGACAGTCTATGAAAAATACCTCGTATTTAACAGCTTCCTATTATAGTTTCATCTTTCTTACAGTACTAGCAAATCAGTGTCAGTTCTAATCAGTAGGCATAAAAGAAGTAAATTATCCATGTGCTTTCTAGCCTTACGGTTTCTACTGTGCCAGGTCCCCGTGAAGAGGGAGCACATACGTCTGTTGAGTCTGCTCTCCGCCCACTCGCGCGTGGTACCCGTATGTAGGAACGACGCTGGGGCTCCGTCTGCACTACATTGAGGCCCACAGACAGAAACAAAGCATTCTCACCAACTGCGACACGGTCCCATACACAAACAGTGATCCAATACTGTCAAATGTTTTTTTATTT
Organism: Schistocerca serialis cubense; assembly: GCF_023864345.2. NCBI lineage: Eukaryota > Metazoa > Arthropoda > Insecta > Orthoptera > Acrididae > Schistocerca > Schistocerca serialis. The sequence continues at coordinate 1,238,611,036 of NC_064638.1, forward strand.
TATTTTTCCAGTCTTTGATCACAATATCAATTCTTTAGGAAATGGTTCAAATGGCTCTGAGCACTATGGGACTCAACTGCTGAGGTCATTAGTCCCCTAGAACTTAGAACTAGTTAAACCTAACTAACCTAAGCACATCACAAACATCCATGCCCGAGGCAGGATTCGAACCTGCGACCGTAGCGGTCTTGCGGTTCCAGACTGCAGCGCCTTTAACCGCACGGCCACTTCGGCCGGCGATTCTTTAGACGATCAATGACCATCCTCAGATCTTCATTTTAGGACATGATGTAAAACTGATCTGAGGATGTTCATTACGGACTGAAATCGGTCATCGTCTACTGAATTGATATTGTGATCAAAGACTGGAAAAATAAAAAAAAAACATTTACAAAGTATTCTGCCTAGGTGCTGTATTCGACCTACTGGCGTTGCCGATCTGCAGCCACGGCAGGCGAGACACGCCAGTGTATTGTCCGACAGTAGCCCGACACGGCCATTAGGACCGCTGGTTCCTAGCGTGGGCTGAGGCGAACAGATATGTCTGGTTACTTGGCGTTCGACCACCACTCGGGCTAAAATAGTAGAAAGGGGAAGAACTTCTCTATAGGTGCCGGTGCCAGCCAAACAACACAAAGGAGGTGGCTTACAAAACACTCGTTCGACCTATACTTGAGTATTGCTCATCAGTGTGGGATCCGTACCAGATCGGTCTGACGGAGGAGATAGAGAAGATCCAAAGAAGAGCGGCGCGTTTCGTCACAGGGTTATTTGGTAACCGTGATAGCGTTACGGAGATGTTTAATAAACTCAAGTGGCAGACTCTGCAAGAGAGGCGCTCTGCATCGCGGTGTAGCTTGCTCGCCAGGTTTCGAGAGGGTGCGTTTCTGGATGAGGTATCGAATATATTGCTTCCCCCTACTTATACCTCCCGAGGAGATCACGAATGTAAAATTAGAGAGATTAGAGCGCGCACGGAGGCTTTCAGACCATACGCGACTGGAACAGGAAAGGGAGGTAATGACAGTGGCACGTAAAGTGCCCTCCGCCACACACCGTTGGGTGGCTTGCGGAGTATCAATGTAGATGTAGATGTACGCTCAAAAGGTCTTAAAACTCTCCGACGCCACGGCACCAGATAGTTGGTTACGGAAACATCTACTGTCTCTGTTGCACGTCACCTGTCTTCTCCGTCTAGCCTTAAGTGGTATCTTCCACTGAAGTTGGCTAGGAGGCTTGCCACCGAAAATTATCGAGGAAGGGCGGTGGTCTGAAAGCTATCTGTCGTCCAACTGGCGAAACAATTTGCTCTTCTTACGCCATTGGCTTTTGAACGCAAACACATGTGTTTATTTACGCACCTAGCCGACGTTTATATCAGGGAACAACGGAAAAGATTCTTGGTCATTACAGTTTTGATCTAGAAAGGACGCAGAGGACCGCCGACTGCTGACCTTGATAGGTGAGGGAAGCACGCTTCAGACGTGGCGTAGAGTCGCCAGAGGCTACGAACCGCGTAGCGACGCTATATGATGAGATCAGTTAACAGGCAACAATCTGGGTATGAGAGTTTGATCCATTTAGGCATCAGCCAATCTAATTGTTTTCCGAAATTCGTAAAATGAACCACGGATTAGTCATTTGCGCCCCTGTGATTACCTTGCAAGAGTTTCCCGCGAAACACCCATGAGGAGTTGGTACATTTTTTCTTACCTGCATGTTTTAACACGGTGTGTAACATTAATTTGACAAATATTGAAGCAATTTTCTTCTGGAACGACCAGAACGCACTTACCACAATTGGTTCATTCGGTTCTGTTCCCTAGCTTTCTCCATCTTATGATACTGCGTTGCCTCAGTAATCCCGTAAGCATCTTGAGTTAGTAGTAGCATTTTTCCATGCATATGTACCACTCCCACGTAACTCTATTTAATTCAACTGTGCACCTTTCCATTGTAATAAATATTCTGGCTCGATTCAACTGCCCATTCTTAAATTCAACGCCGCGCGGTATTAGCCGAGCGGCCTGAGGCGCTGCACTCATGGACTGTGCGGCTGGTTCCGGCGGAGGTTCGAGTCCTCCCTCAGGCATGGGTGTGTGTGTTTGCCATTAGAATAATTTAGGTTAAGTAGTGTGTAAGCTTAGGGACTGATGACCTTAGCAGTTAAGTCCAATAAGAATTCACACACTTTTTTTTTCTTAAATTCAACCAATAGAATAACCTCCTTCCTCTTAACCAGTAAAGTATCTGCAACAAGTCCAGGTCATATGGCAAAAGCTTTGAAAGGTGGTCTTGTCATTTGGTTTTATGTCATCGACGTCCATGTCAGAGTCAGAGAGCAAGTTACATGACTGTTAAATAATCTTTGGTCTTTTGGCACAGTCTGATAAATTGTTAGTAGAAGTGTGGTAGGATGGATGTATTTAGCAGAGCTGTGTGGAAGTCTGATTTTTGTCTGTTAGATGAAGAAAGGGCAGCAAGGGTGAGTATGATGGGTACACTAAAAAGTGAATGGAATTTACATTTTGAATAATGTCTTTACTTTTGATGAGAATAAGTATGAGATAAGATTGGAGCACTGCGCAGATAGGAATGATTATTGTCGGCTAGTTAACTTGATCTGAGAGAAAGACCACTCCCCGTCTCTGAATCATAGAGTAACATGTTAGTTGAATAAGCTGTTTCATTTTTATAGAGATTCTCTTTACTTTGTACCCGTTTTAAATCATTGTTCACTTGTTAAGCCAAGTTTAGTTCAGACCAATGCAATTTGTGATCACACGAAGTTCTACTTCGTCTTTTTGAATACATATTTCCGTCTAAAATCGTTGTCTTGGAATATCATTTCATATGAATAGTCACTCTCCCCAACCCACCGCTTGCCAATACGCATTAACACGTGCATATGAATACGTATTTAGAAACAGAAATCTAGCATAGCGGCTGCATGCTTGCTCTTTACCGCCGTGCTTTCGAGAAATCTGCGCCAGTTTTGTCAAGAAGCGAGGTAAGTGGAAATTTTGTTTAGGGTTGGATAACTGTTTTAATTCAGTCACGCATTTAACAAAAAATCAAGCTGCTTACAGATTAATTGCAGTGCAGATCGTATTAGGTTCTGTAAAGTTGGGCTAAATTTCAGACAAAAGCAAAAAATATAGAGCCCAACTTACAGCTTATACCGATAAAAGAAGTTAATAATGCAGCCCGATACAATAGGATCGAAAGTCTTTCAAGTGGCTTCAAAGGCCACGATAAACAATAATAATATTTTCCCCCTTAACGGGAGGCGCTTAAAGCGTTAATTCTCTGGCCTTTCCCAGCTCTTACACAGTAGACCGATACATTTATCCATTCGCTCAGAAAAGTTCATTGTAAGGAATGTCCATCAAGATGGTATTATTGCATAAAAAACGAACACATTTTGTCTCTAAGACACAGGTGCAACCCTGCTAACGTGTTAATAACATTCTCGGAAGAACAGCACTGACAGTACCGTTTTGTTCTTCTATAAAGACACTGCTGGTGTATTTGAATTACTTGTATCGCTACCGGACGTAAAGCTACCACCGTTCCGACACTTAGTTCCCTGCACACAATGAAGTTCCAATCTATCTTAGTTACACTGAATTTGAATACTAGTCAAAGGGGCACCACGCAGATAGTCTTGGAAACAGAATTGGGTCATTCAATTTTTGTTCTCAGTTCAAATAAATGGTATAATAATGGTGTTGGTTTATTAGCACGTCAACTTCAGATGATATCAGAAGTGTCTTAAATGACGCCCGCCTACAGACGTGAACTGTCCACGGCTAACTGGTCACCAACGGTCGCAAGGGTACTCTAATCAAGGTTTCACAATGTATTCTTCACCAGGGATGCCTCCTGCTAGAAGTTGAGTGTACACTTGCAGCTGCGGGCGACTGGTTGTCCGCCGACGATTCCTGTCTGTACGGGGGCGTCATTTAACCTGATTTAGCATAATCTGATAATGAATTGTTAAAATAAGAAATGATGAGGTTCCTTGAAGACTCGGCGAAGAATGCAACATCCAAAGATCATTGGCAAGGATAGGGAACAGGACGGTAGTTCACTTGTTAAGAGACCAGGGAAAAGCTTCCATGGTACCAGCGGATTAAATCTGTAGAGAAAGGCGGACACTGGTATACACCTAAGAAATAACTGAAAACGTTCGGTGCGAATGCTACTCTGAGATGAGAGGTTGGCGCAAGAAATTAATTCGCATCTTGCCGTACCAAACCGGTCAGAAAACTAATGACTTACAAAAGAAATGTTGCCAAGAACTCGCACTGATTTCGAGATGATTTTTGTGATGCGAGACTGATAAATACAGTAAAAGGAATTTAAATTAAATAATACATCGATTACTTCTCATACATACTTTATTGGCAGAACATAATTTCATATTTACAGTATATTATTCACATGCATGACAATGAAACTGCATTTAATTTTTATTTTGGTGTGAATAATTTTTTAATGTTACCACCATTTTCATTTCACTTTTGTACTGCCATTATCCTACAAACGTAGCTTACAATAATAAGGAATCGTCTCTCAGTGAGGAATTACACGTTATCATTGAATCTAACTCTTAATTGGAGTTAATGCTTAATTAGCTTCATATTAATCCGTAATTGATTAAGTATTTCTGTCGTCATTATGGTGTGAATTCGTTACTTGCCGCCAAAATAGTAGTTACGTCAGGAGTCGCGGACGTAAAAATCTTATAGTTGAGGTGGAAGAGATGAGGCACAAAGTGCACGAGTCTTGTTATATGACAGAGAAGTGTTGCCAACACTGATTTCAATGTTTACCTTTGTGTGAATTTCGGTGTTGACACCTTTTTCTGTAAATTACATAGCTATCATTTTATGCAAAATACTTGATTTATAAGATTCGTTGATCATAACAAGGAAACAAGAATCTATTAATGATAATCCGACAAATATCACCTCTTATCGCGATGTCGTCGCTAGTTAGTAAACGATTAGTGCGCTACCATGAAAACTGCAATAGTCAGGAGCATTATATTTTAAAATTTTGAAGAAAATAGTTACTGTTTTCAATAAAGTTTTCTACCAAATTCCATAAACGTATATCTAATAATGTGAGACTCTGGAACCTACTTACATATCAGTAACTCTTTTAAAAGCATGTTGTTGATATAAGTCAACTACAATTAATGAATTTGGTTTTTATTTCATTTTTTAGAATGCACATAAAATACCGCCCCAGTGCCCGTCTTGATATTACACTTCATTGAAAACGCGTAGCTATTGCAAGGGTTAGTGGAGCTTGTGAGCTTTCCCACAGGATCATAATTATTTGGTATATCGCACTTCATTACATCGAAATGAAGCAACGGATTCACAGAAAAGGTGGGAGAAACACCAAATAAATATAAGATCAAACGGTCAGCTACCCGAATTGTTCAAATGGTTCAAATGGCTCTGAGCACTATGCGACTTAACTTCTGAGGTCATCAGTCGCCTAGAACTTAGAACTAATTAAACCTAACTAAGCTAAGGACATCACACACATCCATGCCCGAGGCAGGATTCGAACCTGCGACCGTAGCGGTCACGCGGTTCCAGACTGAAGCGCCTTTAACCGCACGGCCACACCGGCCGGCACCCGAATTGTTGTACTCCATTAACGAAAGTGCGTCGAAATAAAAATAAATTATCGTCCTCACTGAAGAGCTGTATTGCCACTGCACACATTACATAGGCTAAAGGGCTAGGGTTGCCGTCTCTGATTAGTAATCAGAACGTCCTCGGTCCCGGATTCGAATCCCACCCCTACTTATATTTCGAATGAAATTTATCAGCAATGGCTGCTGAATACTTCCGGCATAAAACGTCACCCTCATTCAGCCAACGCACTTGTCAAAGACGGCAGAGGAGTGGATAGAGGTTCAGAACATTCTCTTGCCCTTGAGGTGTGAAACTGCCCCTAAACGCGGAAGGATCAGCTCTGATCAATGGCTTGAGGATTCAGAAGGCAATAAAAACCACTACATCAAACAGACATTAAGTGTATCCATAGGACATATGGCCTGCAATTGAAAAAGTGTCGTGATGAGCTCTCCACTGGCAGAAGATTTCCTGTGTCGTATTGTTCACTGCATTTACATAAACTTACGGCTGGCCTTTTTTTGGAGTTCATGAACATTTTATTTTACCTGTTATTACTTTTATGTTGTAATTTAATGTTGAAACACCCCCGTTATTTCCTTTAATTGGGTTTTGTGTAATTTACCGAAGCCGCCAAACAATTAATTATTATGATTATATGACCGTGTGCTTAATGAATGAAAGGCCATCGGTTTTTCTGCTGTGGCTTCGGGGGTATTTCAGCCGAGTGCGGCTGTTCTGAGACGGAATAGTTCACGATTGAAAGTTTGGCTATTATTAAAGACCATAAAGGTTGCGACGTACAAACTGATATGTACTTTCTACTAACACAGAAATTCTGAGGCAGTTGCTACCTTCGCCTTACACGTCTGATTACGGTTATATCTTTTTATTGGCTGCTGATTTTAAGTTCTTCGTCACACGCAATGATGATGGTTAACATTCACAACAATCTTCACTGCAATCCATGGTTGTTGCTCGCCGACGCGGTTGACGCGAAACACGTAATTCGGCACTTGTGACTTTTAGTTTCACATCACTTGCGAATCGGTATTCGTGAGGGTCAACCCCACGACGATCAGGGGGACGCGCTAACTCGTCATAATCCGCTGAATTTACCGTTTACTACTCACTCAACCACCATTCTTGCCCGTCTCTCCAGTACAACTTCTCACTCGACACTCATCTCACTGCCTCCTGCAGCCCTCGACAATCAACGCCTGTCTGCTATCGACCTGGGTGTCGGATACTAACATCAATGTTGGTGGGATCACGGATCCCTTCCAATGTACTGAGACGTACCATGACTTGGAGATTTGGTCCTCAGTTTAGTCCTACGGTACTAGGCGTGTAAAACAAAACAAAAAAGTAATTTACGGAGCAATATGGGCTTTGCAGCAGGAATGAGAGAGGAGAAAGACTAATTGAGTTGTGTAATAAATGTCAGTTACTAAGAGCGTATACACTGTTCAAGAATCTCAAGAGGAGGAGGTATAATTGGAAACCGCCGGGGGATACGTGAATATTTCAGTCATATTACATCATCATCAAGCAGAGATTTTGATACCAGATACTGGATTGTAAGGTGTACCCCGGATGAGATAAGGGCTCAGATCACAACCTAGTAGTGATGAAGATTAGGCTGAAGTTTAAGAGACTAGTCATAAACGACCAGGGCGCAAAGAAGTAAGATCCAGAATTACTAAGAAATAACGAGATACGTCTGAAGTTCTCTGACACGATAGACACCGCAATAATTAATAGCTCAGTATTTGGTACAGTTAAAGAGGAATGGACGTTTCTAAACAGGGCAATCACAGAAGTTGAAAAGAAAATTGCAGTTACAACAACGGAACAATAGCGGAGAAACCGTGGATAACAGATGAAATACTTCAGCTGATCAATGAGAGACAGCAGTACAAAAATTTTCAGGCTAATACAGGAATAAAGAAATGCAGGTCATTTATGATCGAAATAATTAGGAAATGCAGGGAAGCGAAGGTAAAATGGCAGCATGAAAGATGCGAAGACATCGAAAAAGAAATGATTACCAGAAGCACGGATTCAATAATGCAAAGTCAAGACAACCTTCGGTGATATTAAAAGCAAGGGCGGTAACATTAAGTACGCACGGGAATTCTACGGTTAAATGCAGAGGAGAGAGCGGATTAGTGGAAACAGTACACTGAAAGTCTCTTCGAATGTGCAGACTTGATGAAGTGATAGAAGAAGAAACAGGAGTCGCCAGGGAGGAAATAGGGGATCCGCTATTAGAATAAGAAGTAGACCCATGGTCTAGGGGTAGCGTCTTTTATTCACAATCAAAACGTCTACGGACCCGGGTTCGATCCCCGTCACTGCCAAAATTTTGATAAACAATCAGCATTGGCGGACGAAGACTTCCGGCATACGAAGTCAGCCTCATTCTGCCAACGGCCTTGTCAAAGAGGGCGGAGGAGCGGATAGGGGTTCAGGGCACTCTCTTGTCCTAGGAGTGGGAAATTGCCCCTAAAGGCGGATGAATCAGCAATGATCAACGACATAAGGATGTAGAAGGCAATGGAAACAACTGAATTAAAGACACGTAACGTGTATCTACAGGACATGTGGCCTGTAATTGAAGAAGTGTCATGATGATCTCTCCATTGGCAAAAGATTTCGGAATAGTCCCCCATTCGGATCTCTGGGAGGGGACTGCCAAGGGGCGGGTTACAACGAAAAAAGATTGAATAATCAACGAAAGGATATCGTTCTACGAGTCGGGGCATGGAATGTCAGAAGATTGAACGTGGTAGGGAAACTAGAAAATCTGAAAAGGGAAATGCTAAGGCTCAATCTAGATATAGTAGGGGTCAGTGAAGTGAAGTTGAAGGAAGACAAGGATTTCTGGTCAGATGATTATCAGGTGATATCAACAGCAGTAGAAAATGGTATAACAGTTGTAGGATGTGTTATGAATAGGAAGGTAGGGCAGAGGGTGGGTTACTGTGAACAGTTCAGTGACCGGGTGGTTCTAATCAGAATCGACAGCAGACCAACACCGACAACGGTAGTTCAGGTATACATGCCGACGTCGCAAGCTGAAGATGAACAGATAGAGAAAGTGTATGAGGATATTGAAAGGGTAATGCAGTATGTAAAGGGGGACGAAAATCCAATAGTCATGGGCGACTGGAATGCAGTTGTAGGGGAAGGAGTAGAAGAAAAGGTTACAGGAGAATATGGGCTTGGGACAAGGAATGAAAGAGGAGAAAGACTAATTGAGTTCTGTAACAAGTTTCAGCTAGTAATAGCGAATACCAGCGAATACCCTGTTCAAGAATCACAAGAGGAGGGGGTATACTTGGATAAGGCCGGGAGATATGGGAAGATTTCAATTAGATTACGTCATGGTCAGACAGAGATTCCGAAATCAGATACTGGATTGTAAGGCGTACCCAGGAGCAGATATAGACTCACATCGCAATATAGTAGTGATGAAGAGTAGGCTGAAGTTCAAGACATTAGTCAGGTAGAATCAATACGCAAAGAAGTGGGATACGGAAGTACTAAGGAATGACGAGATACGCTTGAAATTCTCTAACGCTACAGATACAGCAATAAGGAATAGCGCAGTAGGCAGTACAGTTGAAGAGGAATGGACGTCTCTAAAAAGGGCCATCACAGAAGTTGGGAAGGAAAACGTAGGTACAAAGAAGGTAGCTGCGATGAAACCATGGGTAACAGAAGAAATACTGCAATTGATTGATGAAAGGGGGAAGTACAAACATGTTCCGGGAAAATCAGGAATACAGAAATACAAGTCGCTGAGGAATGAAATAAATAGGAAGTGCAGGGAAGCTAAGACAAAATGGCTGCAGGAAAAATGTGAAGACATCGAAAAAGATATGACTGTCGGAAGGACAGACTCAGCATACAGGAAAGTCAAAACAACCTTTGGAGACATTAGAAGCAACGGTGGTAACATTAAGAGTGCAACGGGAAATCCACTGTTAAATGCAGAGGAGAGAGCAGATAGGTGGGAAGAATACATTGAAAGCCTTTTTGAGGTGAAGATTTGTCTGATGTGATAGAAGAAGAAACAGGAGTCGATTTAGAAGAGATAGGGGATCCAGTTTTAGAATCGGAATTTAAAAGAGCTTTGGAGGACTTACGGTCAAATAAGGCAGAAGGGATAGATAACATTCCATCAGAGTTTCTAAAATCATTGGGGGAAGTGGCAACAAAACGACTATTCACGTTCGTGTGTAGAATATATGAGTCTGGCGACATACCATCTGACTTTCGGAAAAACATCATCCTCACAATTCCGATGACAGCAAGAGCCGACAAATGAAAGTCAATGCGGATGAGTAGGAAGATAAAACCCGTAATGTTCGGATACAGTATTACTGGGGTCCTGCTTGATACAGTCAAGCAGGGCGTAACGTTGCAAAGCTATACGAGGTGGAACGAGCACGAGAGTACTGTGGTAGAAAGACGAATGGTCGACTTCGGGTTATTGGGAGAATTTGAGAGAAGATAGGTTCACCTGTGAAGGAGACCGCATATATGACGCTGGTGTGGCCTGTTCTTGAGTACTTCTCCAATGCTTGGGACCCGTAGCAGTTCGGATTGAAGGAAGACATCGAAGCAAATCAAAGGTGGACTGCTAGATTTGTTACTGGTAGGATCGAACAACAGGTGAGTGATACGGAGATGATTCGGAAATCCCACTGGGAATCCCTGGAGGAAAGGTGATGTTGATTTCGAGAAAATTTAGAGAATCATCTGACAACAGAACTATTTTACTGCCACCAACATTCATTGCTCGTAAGGAGTACGAATATACGAGAAATTAGCTTTCATACGTTGGCATAAGGACAGTCATTTTTCCCTCGCTGTATTTGTGAGTGCAACAGGAAATGAAATGAAAAGTTGTGGTACAGGATACCCTCCGCCACACACCGTACTGTGGCTTGCTGACTATTTATGTTATGATTCTTCTCGTCAGTTGTTACGATGACGGGCAGCCAATGCTAAATAGAAACATAATAGCAGTTTTGGCAGTGAATTCGGTAACGAGCTGGCTGCATAGTCTGTATCGTTGGTAAAAAATTATATGTTGTACTTAATTTGTGTTACAGGCTTCTTTATAAGCTGCATACATATAATTACAAACATATGTCGAGAGGTATTACTTATGCCATACTTGACTAAGCGCCTTGTTAGTGGTTGCTTCCTATTAGCTGAAGGCTACGCTACATTCCTAGTTGACATCCCGAGCAAGAGTGGACGAGAGCTCGCTAGATACTTGTCACAAGCCGCGGGGCAGCGCTAGTCGCAAATCCTGCGTCCTGCGATATCTATTACGGACAGCGGTCGATATCTGCAACCCTTAACAAGTGTGGTATCGAACGTTGATAACACAATTTATGTAGTTGTAGATGGAGGCAAGTGCGAGAATTATCACACAATCGGCTTAACAGTTCGTGCATCCCCGTTGCTGACAAGAATAATAAAGAGAAGAATGGGAAAGAAAATTGAGGATGCGTTATATGACGATTAGTTTGGCTTTAGGAAAGATAAAGGCACCAGGTAGGCAGTTCTGACATTTCGGCTGATAATGGGAAAAAGACTGAAGAAAAATAAAGACACGTTCATAGATCCTGTCAACATTGAAAAAGCGTTCGACAACGTAAAATGTAAGAACTCTTTCACTTCTAATGATTAGTCTATACGTGAGAGAGGCAATGAGGGAAATAAAAGAAAGGTTCAAGAGCAGGATTAAAATTGAGGGTGAAAGAAAATCAATGGTAAGATTTACTGATAACATTGTAATCCTCAGTAAAAATGAAGAAGTACGGCAAGATGTGTCTAACGAGTACAGAATACTGATAGTGAGTAAATCGAAAAAACATGAAAGTTATGAAAAGTAGCAGAAACGAAAACAGCAAGAAACTGGAAATCAGAACTGATGGTCAAGAAGCAGACGAAGTTAACAGTTCTGCTACCGAGGCAGCCAAATGACTTATGGCAGATGGAGCAAGAAGGGCGTAAAGAAGAGATCTGCACTGGCGGGAAAGGCATTCCTGGACAAGATAAGTCTGCTAGTATCAAACATAGGTTTTAAGTCGAGGAATAAATTCCTGAGAACGTACGTTTGGAGCACAGAATAGTATGGTAGAGAGATACGGAGTGTGGGAAAACCAGAACGAAAGTGAATCGAAGCCTATTAGATGTGGAACTATAGAAGAATGTTGAAAATTAGGTGGACTGTTCATAAATGAGGAGGTTCTCCGCAGAGTCGGAGAGGAAAGGAATATATGCAAAGCACTGAGAATATGAAGGGAAAGTATGATAGGATGTTCGTTATGACATTAGGGGATAACTTCTACGGCACTAGAGGGAGCTATATAGGGTAAAAGCTATAGGGGAAGACAGGGATTGGAATACATCCAGCAAGTAATTGATGATCTAGGATGCAAGTGCTAGTCCGAGATGAGAGGACTTCGTGGCGATCCTCATCAAACCAATCAAAAGACTGATGACTCGAAAAAAAAAAAAAATAAACACAAAGAAAATCGTAGAAATTCCTCTCTTGAGGGTCTGACATCCAGCCATATACGATATTCATTCTAATAGAGGAAAATGAAGCTTACGCAAAGTTACAAATAAGCTGGATAGAGAGAGCGTAAAATATTGAGATGTATATAAGAGAAGAATTAAGAAGAGGTAAAAAATTTGCGGGGGACGTCATTTGTTTCAAAACTGTAGTGATAAGGAAACAGGTCGAAAGAGGTCCAAATGAAAAGCACTAGATATATTTTCTGTAGCTAATGCCTACAGCATGCTAAAATTTTTGAAAATCATATACCCGACCGTCTGTATCATTGTTACGTGTTTCGATTTTTGGATATTATTATCGTGTATACTAGGTTTTAGAATTGCCACATCTGTTAAAAGTATGTGTATATCTCCTATCGTCTAATTCATGTTTTAGACGTTAAGAATGTCGTGTATACAAAAGATGAGTTATGTAAGACGTAACATCTTTTCATTTCGTGAATGGTTCAAGATATCTACACGAAATTTTCATAAAGTGATGTGACGCAGATTAGGCTGTAATTTTGTTGTATTATTAATGATGTTTACTTCCATACCAACCAGTACACTAAAATAAATAAGTTCTTTATAATGGAACGTTGTGTTTTTAACGACATTCGGAAACTTCTGGTAATACGAGTAGAATTGACATACCGCTTGTTAATGGTGACGTTATAAATTTTCTCAGAACTTTCATTGAAATATGCTACAACTGAAAGGCAAGATAGTTGGAATCAACTATTGCTGTGTGACCACTGCCAGTGAGACTCTCACGGCATTCTCGTCGTATATCCGTGATAAACAGTCCTGCAACTACAGAACATTAAACCCCAATCTTACTTCTTTCCTTCTTCTTCGCCGCAATGTATGTGGCTCGTAGGAGCAACTACAGTTGTTGCAAATGGATGCATCTTAAACAATCAGGTAACTGAAAGGGAGTAAGGAAACACACTCAAATGCAGACATGTACTCATGAAACTTCCTGGCAGATTAAAACTGTGTGCCGGACTGAGACTCGAACTCAGGAAGGGCAAGGCATAGGTCCCGAGTTCGAGTCTCGGTCCGGCACACAGTTTTAATCTGCCAGGAAGTTTCATATCAGCGCACATCCCGCTGCAGAGTGAAAATTTCATTCTAGACATGCACTCATGTTTAAGCGAAACCTTTTTTGCATACAATTCAACAGTCGGAAGACGAAAAGTTCCAACTCTAGCAACTGCATTCCTTATATTTTAAACTCGTGTTTCAAGATATTTCAAAAGTTTCCAGTTGCATTAAAAAACAAAAGTATATGTAAAAGAACTTGCTGCCGTGTTTTATATCTTGTAAGAGAGGACTACCGAGACGCAACATATTTACTTGTCCTTATGTGTTGCTATTGTCATTTTCCAGAAAATCCATTTGGATGGCGTGAGCCGATCGCAGAACAAAATGGTTAGTATGTCTAATGCGACTCATTCTACGTATATTAAAGCTATAGTTCTCATTTTTCTCGACTATAAGACTGTTTTAACTGTAATTCCAGTTTATGTCAAAGAAACAAGTATTACTGCAATGCATATATAATTATTGAAAAGCAGGAAGCAAGCGAAACACGCATTTTATTTACCTTTTTTGCTGTTTCTAATAGTTCCATTACGTGCCTGGATTTTTTGGATTTTGCGTACCGCCTGTTGGACTGGTGGCTTTTGAGTTTACTACAACTGATACTGAATATTGGGCTTATTTCCTTTATTCTTTTTGGTAAAATAACATCAGAAATTGTACAACTGCGTTCTAGTACTTTCTTGAACTCTGGTTTCTCAGCCACAACTTTCTGTGCTGCTTCAAATGACACGACTGTGATGCAATTACTCCCACCAAAACTCATGACAGAAAGCAAATACAAGATGAAACTTAGGTACAAAAATTGTGGTGCACCGTTTTTGCTAGACGGCATATAATAATAATTTTTGGTTTCAATTTTCTTTTTATATACTTGCAGTAAGTAGGATTTACAGATATCAATCTTGTAAACTGAAACAATTATTTTGAAATATTTTAATCTTGCACAGTACTTAGAAAAAGTAAATTAAAAGAATTCTGACAGCTGTTTTTAGATGCGACAGGATCACACACATAAACATTATCTACACAAACGGTACTTAAAAATTAATTCGGTGATGATACCATAACTTGACACAAAATAAGGAGCTAGACTTCCCCTAAGATACACTCCTGGAAATGGAAAAAAGAACACATTGACACCGGTGTGTCAGACCCACCATACTTGCTCCGGACACTGCGAGAGGGCTGTACAAGCAATGATCACACGCACGGCACAGCGGACACACCAGGAACCGCGGTGTTGGCCGTCGAATGGCGCTAGCTGCGCAGCATTTGTGCACCGCCGCCGTCAGTGTCAGCCAGTTTGCCGTGGCATACGGAGCTCCATCGCAGTCTTCAACACTGGTAGCATGCCGCGACAGCGTGGACGTGAACGGTATGTGCAGTTGACGGACTTTGAGCGAGGGCGTATAGTGGGCATGCGGGAGGCCGGGTGGACGTACCGCCGAATTGCTCAACACGTGGGGCGTGAGGTCTCCACAGTACATCGATGTTGTCGCCAGTGGTCGGCGGAAGGTGCACGTGCCCGTCGACCAGGGACCGGACCGCAGCGACGCACGGATGCACGCCAAGACCGTAGGATCCTACGCAGTGCCGTAGGGGACCGCACCGCCACTTCCCAGCAAATTAGGGACACTGTTGCTCCTGGGGTATCAGCGAGGACCATTCGCAACCGTCTCCATGAAGCTGGGCTACGGTCCCGCACACCGTTAGGCCGTCTTCCGCTCACGCCCCAACATCGTGCAGCCCGCCTCCAGTGGTGTCGCGACAGGCGTGAATGGAGGGACGAATGGAGACGTGTCGTCTTCAGCGATGAGAGTCGCTTCTGCCTTGGTGCCAATGATGGTCGTATGCGTGTTTGGCGCCGTGCAGGTGAGCGCCACAATCAGGACTGCATACGACCGAGGCACACAGGGCCAACACCCGGCATCATGGTGTGGGGAGCGATCTCCTACACTGGCCGTACACCACTGGTGATCGTCGAGGGGACACTGAATAGTGCACGGTACACCCAAACCGTCATCGAACCCATCGTTCTACCATTCCTAGACCGGCAAGGGAACTTGCTGTTCCAACAGCACAATGCACGTCCGCATGTATCCCGTGCCACCCAACGTGCTCTAGAAGGTGTAAGTCAACTACCCTGGCCAGCAAGATCTCCGGATCTGTCCCCCATTGAGCATGTTTGGGACTGGATGAAGCGTCGTCTCACGCGGTCTGCACGTCCAGCACGAACGCTGGTCCAACTGAGGCGCCAGGTGGAAATGGCATGGCAAGCCGTTCCACAGGACTACATCCAGCATCTCTACGATCGTCTCCATGGGAGAATACCAGCCTGCATTGCTGCGAAAGGTGGATATACACTGTACTAGTGCCGACATTGTGCATGCTCTGTTGCCTGTGTCTATGTGCCTGTGGGTCTGTCAGTGTGATCATGTGATGTATCTGACCCCAGGAATGTGTCAATAAAGTTTCCTCTTCCTGGGACAATGAATTCACGGTGTTCTTATTTCAATTTCCAGGAGTGTATATACGTGGTGGTCCAATCATATTGACCGGGCCAAATTTCTCACGAAATAAGCATGAAACGAAACAACTACAAAGGACGAATCTCGTCTAGCTCGAAGGTGGAAACAAGATGGCGCTATTTTTGGCCCCCTAGATGGTGATGCCATAGGTCAAACGGATATCAACTGCGTTTCTTTTTTAAATAGGAACCCCCATTTTTATTACATATTCGTGTAGTACGTAAAGAAATATGAATGTTTTAGTTGGGCCACGTTTTTCGCTTTGTGATAGATGGCGCTGTAAAAGTGATAAACGTAGAAGTAGACGGTATCACGTAACATCCCTCCAGTGGACGGTATTTGCTTCTTGATATATTACCCGTGTTAAAATGAGCCGTTCAGCAAGCTCTTGGAATCCATCCTTTTCCGGCGCATCCATCTCCACCTCCACCAAAACCACCTCCTCCCAAACACCCAATGTGGCTTTCGACCTTCCTTCTCTGCTGATGACCAACTCCTCCGCCTCACTCATCTCCTCTCACTCCAGCTTAACTCCCGTCGCTCCGCCATTTTTGTCCCACTTGACCTCGAAAAGGCCTACGACCGTGTCTGGCATCCCGGTCTCCTGTTTAAACTCCAAACGTACGCCCTTCCTATCAACTACATCCATCTGGTGGCCTCCTTCCTCTCCCACCGCCCCTCCTATGTTACCATCCATCATGTCACTTCCCACACCTTCTACCCTCTGCCGGTGTGCCCCAGGGCTCTGTCCTCTCCCCTCTCCTCTACCTTCTGTACACGGCAGATATGCCCCGACCCCCAACCCCCCCACCAGTACACCTCTGGCAATATGCTGATGACACCGCATTCCTCGCCCTCGCTCCTACCCTCCAACGGTCCCAACGCCTTCTCCAGAATCACCTTGACCTTTTTGCTGCATGGTGTAACTCAATCCTTCCAAGACCCAGGCAATCATCATAGGTCGTACCACTCGCTCCTTCCGGCTCCTGGATTTCTCCCTTACTGTCTGCGCACATCCTGTCCGCCTCCCCCCACCCTCACCTACCTTGGCCTCACCATTGACCGTCGCCTCACCTGGATACCTCATCTCCACTCCATCCAATCCAAAGCCCACAACCGCCTCCGACTCCTCAAACTCCTCTCTGGCCGGACATGGGGGTTGCACCCCTCTACCATCCTCCACACCTACAAATCCTTCATCCGTCCCATCCTCTGTTATGCCAGTCCTGCCTGGATACCTGCCCCCCCCAAATTCTATCAGTCCCTCCAGATCCTTGAGCGTCATGCACTCCGCCTCGCCTTCCGTATCCGCCTCCCGTCCACCATGCAGATCCTCTATGATCTCATTCCTTTCCCCCATCTGCTCCTATTCCTCGAACATATCCGCATCCTCTACACCTCCCGCCATCTTGAACCCCCTCACCCCCTGGTTGCTCCTCTCCTCTCCCATCCCCGCCCCCTGCCACATCTTCACCGTTGTGTCCCCCCTACCCTCCATGTCTACACCCTCCATCTCCTTTCCCGAGGTGGCTTCCATCAACTCCCCCTCCCGGATGATGCCCTCTCTCCCTCCATTTATCCTTCCTATCAACTCTGATCCTCAATCCACCTCCTTTCCTCTGTCCTTTCCCTGGGCTCCCTCTTCCCCCCCCTTCCGTCCTGTTTTCTCCCCACTACACCTCTCCCTCCCTCCCTTCTCCCCCCCAGTCCTTTTGTATTCGCCTCCTCTGCCTACCCCACTCCCTGTCGCGTCTGCCCCCCACCCCTCTTGTGGGTCCTCATCCTCCTTCAGCTCCTTTCACGGCGCCCCCCCTTCGCTTTTACTCTCCTTTCCCCCCTTTTTTGTTTTCCCATCTTCTGTCCAGTTTCCCCCCACCTGCTCTCGACTGTGGTGTCACATTTGCCAACTTTTTAGTGCAGTGTTCCAGTGACTATTCAGTGTTGTTTGTCTTTCTCGTGTTGTGAACAGAAACCATGCTGTCGCTAGGTATGAATTTTATGTCCTTTGCGAACAGAATCCAGACTGTCGCCATGTTTTTTTTAATTGTCTATTGTTTTCCCTGTCTGCTTCGTATGTATTTTTATTAGCGTCATCATCCCTGTGTTGTTGTTTAAGTTCCACGATTTCTTTTCGCCTTGTTACTCTCTAAGTCTCCGATCTTATCGCCTGTTTTTTATTATTTGTTCTCTTGATCTTTGTCACAAAATCTGTCGGCTGAAGAGCGGCATACTAAGCTGCTGCCAGCCCGCCCCCTTCGGGGGGAATTGAAATTCAATAAATGAAAAAAAAAAAAAAATGAGCCGTTTACCAATTGCGGAAAAGGTCGATATCGTGTTGATGTATGGCTTTTGTAATCAAAATGCCCATCGGGTGTGTGCTATGTGTGCTGCTCGGTATCCTGGACAACATCATCCAAGTGTCCGGACCGTTCGCCGTATACTTACGTTAATTAGGAAACAGGAAGTGTTCAGCCACATGTGAAACGTCAACCACGACCTGCAACAAATGATGAAGCCCAAATAGGTATTTTAGTTGCTGTCGCGGCTAATCTGCACATCAGTAGCAGACAAATTGCGCGAGAATCGGGAATCTCAAAAACGTTGGTGTTGAGACTGCTACATCAACATCCATTGCACCCGTACCATATTTAAATGCACCAGGAACTACATGGCGACGACTTTTAACGTCGTGTACAGTTCTGCCACTGGGCACAAGAAAAATTACGAAACAATGACAGATTTTTTGCACGCGTTCTATTTAGCGGCGAAGCGTCATTCACCAACATCGGCATAATATGCCCTACTGGGCAACGAAAAATCCACGATGGCTGCGACAAGTGGAACATCAGCGACCTTGGCGTGTTAATGTATGGTGCGGCATTATGGGAGGAAGGATAATTGGCCCCCATTTTATAGTTGGCAATCTAATTGGTGCAATGTATGCTGATTTCCTACGTAATGTTCTACCGATGTTACTACAAGATGTTTCGCTGCATGACAGAACGGCGATGTACTTCCAACGTGATGGATGTCCGGCACATAGCCTTGCGTGCTGTTGAAGCGGTATTGAATAGCATATTTCATGACAGGTGGATCGGTCGTCGAAGCACCATACCATGGCCCGCACGTTCACCGGATCTGAAATCCCCGGATTTCTTTCTGTGGGGAAAGTTGAAGGATATTTGCTATCGTGATCCACCGACAACGCCTGACAACATGCGTCAACGCATTGTCAATGCATGTGCGAACATTACGGAAGGCGAACTACTCGCTACTGAGAGGAATGTCGTCACACGTATTGCCAAAAGCATTGAGGTTGACGAACATCATTTTGAGAATTTATTGCATCAATGTGGTATTTAGAGGTAATCACTCTGTAACAGCATGCGTTCTCAGAAATGATAAGTTCACGATGGTACATGTATCACATTGAAACAACCGAAATAAAATGTTCAAACGTAGCCACGCTCTGTATTTTAATTTGAAAAACCTACCTGTTACCAACTGTTCGTCTAAAATTGTGAGCCATATGTTTGTGACTATTACAGCACCATCTACCACAAAGCGAAAAAAGTGGTCAAACTAAAACATTCATATTTCTTTACGTACTATACGAAAATGTAATAAAAAATGGGGCTTCCTATTTAAAAAAACGCAGTTAATATCTGTTTCACCTGTGGCAGCGCCATCTAGCGGGCCAAGCATAGCGCCATCTGGTTTCCCCCTTCAAGCTAGACAAGTTTCCGTCTTTGTAGTTTTTTCGTTTGACACTTATTTCGTGAGATATTTGGCCCGGTCACGATCAATGGACCACCCTGTATATTGCAATTTGCACACACATGTTGTATTTAAAAACCTTTTTTTCCTAATGAACTTTAATGAAGAAACTAGTAGGATTAATAAAGTCTTACTGAGCACTGATACTTCGCACAATGATTTTTCACTGATAGATATGTCGCTGAAAGTGAAAGTACAGGGAATTGCCGCTGACAGCCCTCCCCCGCCCATATGGGGCAGGGAAATGAAATCACAATAAAGAAAAAAAATAGGGAACGGTAACTAACTGGAATATTACTTGCCAAATCAAAGGTAATACCATATTTGGCGTTGTAAGTCCAGCGCCCCCTTCCCATTCAGCTCGCTCAGTTCAATATCGACAGGCGCTGGTGCCCATAAACCGCATCGTGCGGCGTGTACGGCGAGCGCAGCCCTGTGTGTCGGGGCGCTGTAGCGGCCGCGACCCCCTGAGCGTTCCACCGGCCCGTCACCGAGGGCGTGTAACACGGTCATATACTGCCACAGGCCGTCTTTGTCCCGAACAATCAGGTATAATGCGCGGATCCGACCCCTCTGTCTCGGCGTGTCCCGCGGAGAACAATGGGACTTAGCCGTCAATTTATGGCGCCTCTGCTGCCCCAGCAAGTACTTTGTTTGGCCTCCACGGCCGCTTGCTGAGAAATAGCACGTAATTTGAGTCGGCGCTCGGCCGGGGCTAATTTTCCGCTCTCGGTACTGGTCATATTTCTTCCAACTCCCGTAAATAGGGGCAACTGTTAGATACACTGTTAAGAAGACCTCTTCTTCTAGAGCCAACTAATTACACTTGCGTCTTGATGTGATGTAGAATTATGGAACGTGTTCTGTGCACCCGCAGTATGACGGTAGTGGAAAACGAAAATCTCCTCTATAAAAACCAGCAAGGACTCCGCAAACAGAGATCTAACGAAACGCAGCTCTCTCTGGTGAGTTCTCGTCACCAAATGATAATTCTTGCCCATTCGTCTCGTACAGGGTGCCAAAAGGAAGGTATGTCAAAAGGAAGCTGCTTTGTCGTAATGCTATACAACAATTGAAGCAAATAACATCAGTAGTTTGGATTACAAATAAGAAGAATGACAACAGTTAACTTGTATTTACAATAAGTATGGCAGGCGATGGGTGACATGCAGCTAGTAATGATCTTCGCTGTAGATAATGTCCAAACAAGCAATGAATATGGATTACTAATTACTGTTCTCGTAGTACTCTCTGCTAGGCCGTGCTAATACTCTGCGAACACTATCCACTAATGTCTGGCGGTGGCTGGCAGGAGCTGCGTTTACATTCACTTCTTGCGGAGGTCATGCCCGAAAGAACAGACACCATGCCCATATAAATATATGGTTCTGGCAATACCGGCCATGACCTTCTTCTTCTGTGCGGATGCACACATATTCCCCAAAGTCTTACGGGACTTCGTAGGAATGTCTTCCACGAGTAATGAGTGTGTTGGGGTGCTACACATTTCCACCTGTCCACTTTGACATATATCAACGCCCGTCAGCAGCTGAAGGTATTAATATAATTGGCTGAAGTCGCCTCACCGCCTTCTCTCGTCTTGCGTTCTTTCTATTTGTTCCGGCGATTGTGGTTATTCCAGAACACTCTGTCTGTTCGTCCATGAAATCCAGACACCCGCAAAAAAGGCGAGCGCGTAATACCGTGTTGACGTGTTAATAAGTTTCTGCACTGTCATTTAGTGAACAAAATACGAGCTTATTGAGTATCTGACTCGATTTTTCTATGTATTCAGATCTTTCAACAATACAGAACTCAATACGTAATTCTTAAGGACATGAAAGGGACAGATGTACAGATATAAGGCGTGCCCAAATGCAGAGGCGACTTCAGTTGTATCTTAAGAAATTTTGACAACAATATTACAATTACGGTCCATGTGGAACCGTACAGGTATCCATAATTTCCGTTTTTGTCGATTCACCGGTCCCAGCGCGTAGGAAGGGAGTGGGTGGCTTTAGTTAGGAAACGTCTGGTTTGATGACGGATCAAGTTTTCTACAGTGTCCTCCTTGCATCAGCTGAACCTCTGATCTTTTAGAGACTGTTTTAAGCGGTCGAACATGCGCGAGGCGTATGGGGATGTTCCAGGACCTTCCGCCGAAATTTCTGTAGGAGCTCTACGGTCGTCTTGACCGCATATCCCGCCCCATAAAGATGACGTCGGCGGAGTGTTATCTACCATACAAAACACCGCTCTCACACCTCTTTAATCTTGCGATAAATTTGTCAAGCATACTCACCTTCTCTGCCAAGAAATTTTCTATTTGTACTGATGAGGAATTACTCATGCAACGAACTGCGGAAACTACTCTCCAGAAATGATGAACTCGCTGTGAAATCCGCTTGTGCGACTGGGAATATCAACACACCATCTCTCAGTAAAGGCGTTCATCCGTTAGGATTAAATACAAAGCCGCTATAGCAAAGCCTCCCTTTCAGTTGGAACTAACGTACAGTCTTTGGAATACTCCAGTGGGGTGTCGCAAGCCCAGAATTGTTTTCAATACGCAAGCTGTTTGTTTTGAAGATTTTAAACATGGCTTTTATTATTTACCGTATTTGTTTTGAGTTGAGACAAAAAATTCTCCAGTGGGGTGACGCAAGGCCAGAATTGTTTTCAATACGCAAGCTGTTTGTTTTGAAGATTTTAAACATGGCTTTTATTATTTACCGTATTTGTTTTGAGTTGAGATAAAGAAATGTTGCGAATAGTTCTAGGTAAAGAAATGGAAATGCCGTGTGGCTAGGGCCCCCTGTCGGGCTGACCGTTCGCCTGGTGGAAGTCTTTCGAGTTGACGCCGCTTCGGCGACTTGCGTGTCGATGGGATGAAATGATGATGATAAGGACAACACAACACCCAGTTCATGATCGGAGAAAATCTACGACACAGCCAGGAATCGAACACGGGCTGTTAGGTATGCCCTTCCGTCGCGCTGACCACTCAGCTACCAGGGGAGGACATAGCTCTAGTTAAAAAGTTAACATTAGTAAAGGAGACATCTCTCTCCGTGGCACAACGGGCCACCTCGTAACCACCTCTCCTGCGTAGGCGAGGTCGAACTTTGTGTTTTCTAATGGAACACCCAATTTTATTGCATTTTCGGACTATACGCCAAAAAATATGTACAGTTTACTCAAACCATTGTTTTCCATTCGTGGTAGATGGTGCTGTAATTGGCAAATATCAAGTGCTTCTGTTTTTGCAATTAAGAACCGACATTTTTCATTGTAAATTTGGTTTACGATGTAAATATAAACTTTTGCGTTCTAAGAATTCACATTTACGTCCGAAATTAACATTAGTGTCTCAAATTTGATTGTACGGTAAAAATAATACGGCTGCACATTGACATTTCTGGCAAATAATCTACTGATGTGTTAATGTAGTTCATTGCTCCCTCGGGGCTTACTGTTGTGAGATGTCAAACAGTCGGCAGGCTCGATTTCGGTGGCAGTATTTGAACCCTGCCGTCAGGGAGACTGATACGGTATCCATCCGCCTAACTCTCGAGCTGGACGTTACGCGGCTGCGGGCGGAATACAAAACCACAACCATTGTAACAAGATAAATGTCCAAGAAGAGAAAGTTACAGGTGCACCTGCCATGGATACTCTCCGAAATCAAGTTGCCCAATTGCTGTGGGTGAGGAGACTGACCGACCTCAAGCATCCATGGGAACAGAGAAGTAGCACATCCACATCGTTGTTACTGAATTACCCTAAAAGTAGCTTCTAACCAGACATTGAAACGGCTAACCGTAGACAGTTACACTTGCGACACTGGAGTAAATTTCGAAAATAAGGGGCTAGAACATAAAGGGTTGTATTTACTTCTCAAATGAAAGGCAGAATCAAAATCGGCTGTTCTTAATTGTAGAAATAGGGACACTTGATATACAGTATGTCGATTTCAGCATCATCTGCCACGAGTGGGAAACAAAGGTTTGATTGCACTATACGTATTTTTTGGCGTATAATCCGAATATGCAATAAAATGTGGGATTCCCATTCGAAAATACAAAGTTGACCCCGCACACGCAGGAGAGGAGTTTCGGCCGTAGCCAGATGTGCCACAGGTAGATGTTCCGCCTTTACTGCCATTACATTTTACCCAAGAAACCTTTTTTCGTACAGTGTGTCGTTTTCGAGATATTTAGTTGTTTCAAGTTAAAACACACATCCTGTGTATAAATAATTCAGTAGGAAACGTCGTCTGATCTACGATGATCTTTCCTAATTAAAGGGTTGTCTTTAGGAAGGTTGCAACCTCGGAAGACCGTAGCGAAATTCACAATGACCTGCAGAGGATCAATGATCGGTGCAGGATCTAGCAGCCGACACAGAACGATCATAAATGTGGCATGCAGCGCTTAAACAGGAGAGGACATCGACTACCGTTCGATGAACCCAGGGAAAAACGTCGTCAGTCACTGGCCAATTACAGAACTTCTTCCTCGCTAGTTTGTCCTACAAATTTCCGTCTGACGTCAGCCGGCCACAGGCGAACCAGAGCGTTGTTTAACACTTCGTGACAAGGGGCAGATAAATTTAGTATAAATGGTAGGAGGGAAGATTGACGGCTTGTATCGTACCACTGGTAAAGTAGCCAGAATGATGAATGATGAACAAAAAACAAGAACTGGCTCTGAGCACTATGGGACTTAACATCTGTGGTCATCAGTCCCCTAGAACTTAGAACTACTTACACCTAACTAACCTAAGGACATCACATACATCCATGCCCGAGGCAGGATTCGAACCAGCGACCGTAGCAGTCGCGCGGTTCCGGACTGCGCGCCTAGAACCGCGAGACCACCGCGGCCGGCAAAAAAAAAACAAAAAAAAAAAAACAAGAACTAGTCAAACCTTTGTTTTGCTATCCACTTCCTTTGTGGATTCATTGCGTTTCCTTATGATTTTTTCAATGGGTCTCAGCCCTGCACCTACTTCTCGTACAGTTTGTTTTATGTCGTCATTATATTTTAAATCTCTCCAGACAGCTACCCCTAGAAATTTAACGGTTGCTACTGCTTCAAGAGACATTTCTACTAAATACTAAAAATACTGGCTATCAGCACGACACTTTTATGCATCTACTTAAAGTCTCATTACGTTGATTCATTACGAGGAATGTATTTTATAAAATTTCAGTGGTCATCGATAAATGGGCTAATTGTTCCCAGTCTTTGAATGCGTGAGAAATGCACGCGCACGCACACGCTGCTCTCAATGACGCAGGTGTGTCGTGTGCACTAAAATGTTTGTGCTCGTTTGCACGTGTAACGTACCAACCGATGAAAGTTTATGGAAACTACCGATTCTTTTCAGTGGCCCGGGGTTCATGGCCTGTGGCCACACTAGCCTCTTTATATGGCCGATGGCAGCAGTTTCAAGTGCTCGATGGGACACCATAATTTGTGGCGGAAAAGTAAAATTCGTGGAATGTGGTTTTCCCTCGGGGAAATTCAGATGTGTTAAACTACGCTCTAATTCGCCTGTGACCTGCTGACCTCATACAGAAATTTCTAGGACAAACTAGCGAGGAAAAGTGCTCTAATTGGCCAGTCACTCACGACGTTGCAGGGTGGGATTTGTAAAACGTGGCACTGACATGCTATTGGTGGAAAAGAATAAAATTTTTCCTGAGTCGCTTTTTCGGCCAGATTGGGGCAAACTACTGAGTCGGGAGTTTCTGTTAGAAAAAGGGACACTCTTGGTTTGGTGGTAGATGGGGCAGGTCGCCGGGTCAAGACGTCGTGGTGATTGGAGGTCACTGTGTCCTGACGAGCGAGATCCTCATTCTCCACTATGAACTCGATCCTCTGACTTACCGGCACAGCAGATTGGTGAGCGTATACAGTAGTACGGCACAGTAATTGGGAGGGCTAATGTTTATATAGGAAGCGTCATGTTTCCACAGTTACTCTAAACCCGATTCATGCCTTAGTGTCGTTTGATGTGGTACGCAATTATCCACTAGAATTTCGAAATTAATTGTTGGGGTGGGTAATGCGTCACGAATTATTTCCTATATTCAACCTTCTTTGGTCTTCGTTGAATGAGCTATTTATTACACCACCCGTTTAGTTAGCTATTTCGTTAACAGTATCAATTTAAATTTCCCTGTGATGGTAATAACAATAATGTCGTGTGACGATGGCCTCCTGTCGGGTAGACCGCTCACCTGGTATCGAAAGGAAAAGTCTTGTGGATACACCCAATTACGCTCATAATTAGATCGCAACTTAACCCTACAAGCACAGTAGTTTCGCAGTAAGAAGACCAGACAAAACAAACGACTTTATTGTTTTTTTTTTTTTTTTTTTTTTTTGCTGTTAAAAATCACAAATTTGTGTGATAAAATTTACACAAACGACAGTTTTTACAATTTTTATATGTGCAACTAAGTCGGTGGCGCAGTAATAGCCCAGAACATGAAGACCACGAAATGTCAAATATCGGAAATAATTCGCGTAGTCGCCAATTCTTGTACAGTGACAGGATGGAGCGACCCGAATAAATACTGAAAGTCCTGACAGGGAGGGGGCGGCGGATGGTGGTGTTGGTGCGTTCGAAAGCCGTTTTTGTACTGTATCCTTGAGTATCTCGAAAACCGCGGCCTCCAACGAAAATGTACCCTAGTATGAACTTAAAATTCATTGCATTTCCTACAGTAAACATCAATTTTTCTCTAGGATTAATAATGTATGCTGAAGGTTACGTGGTTTCTGTATACCATTTTGTGCTGGTTTCCGGACATGGTGCACTCACAAGTGTCCGTATCAAATTGTTCGTTTCAGCTTTCTCTATTTCACCCCAGTACATTGTACAAAATCATCGTATTGTAATCCACTGCATTTTCTCGTCCTGTTGCTGTGGTCTTCTGTCCAGACACTGGTTTGATGCTGTTTCCCATGCTACTCTATCCTGTGCAAGGTTCTTCATCTCCCAGTACCTACTGGAGCCTACATCGTTCTGAATCTGTTTAGTGTATTCATCTCTTGGTCTCCCTCTACGATTTTTACCCTCCACGCTGCCCTCCAATACTAAGCTGGTGATCCCTTGATGCCTCAGAACATGTCCTACCAACCGGTCCCTTCTTCTAGTCAAGTTGTGCCACAAACTCCTCCCCAATTCTATTCAATACCTCCTCATTAGTTATGTCATCTACCCATCTAATCTTCAGCATTCTTCTGTAGCACCACATTTCGAAAGCTTCTATTCTTGTCTAAACTGATTATCGTCTACGTTTCACTTCCATACATGGCCACACTCCATACAAATACTCTTAGAAACGTCTTCCTGACACTTAAATCTATACTCGATGTTAACAAATTTCTGTTCTTTAGAAACGCTTTCCTTGCCATTGCCAGTCTACATTTTATATCCTCGTCCTATTGGTAGGTTAGCTTTATGAAAGGCAGAAGCGTGAACCCCGGTGAACTATGTTACGTGGGAAGTAAATATTTCTGTCAACAAATTTATTTATTATTCTGACTGTTCATATCAATGGAATAATTCCCAGCATGCGTTCTAATACTCTGTTGGCTCTCTCTAGCTGTCTATTTAACTAATGATCTATTCTTCTCTCTAAGAAAGTATTTTATAGCAAATAGCAGCTTTGAATTGGCCTGGAAGCATTATGCCCCCCAGATTATCTCATATTTACTTTATTAACAAATTACAGTGAGGCTGCCAATACAAATTGCTATAAATGCCTGAGTTACATCGCGGTATAATTTTATTTGCAAGTTTATGAAGATGCAGATCACCCATACGCCTTTATTTGAACCAAGAATCTTTGATGGGGAGGGGAAATTCTTTGCTATCCTGGAGGGAAAATAGCGCTGTTTATCTTGACGCAAAGATTCTAAAAAGTGAGTTCCTCCAGTCTCACATCGTAAATCTAGCACAAGCCCTTTCTGTAACCAGCTAAACTGTATTATTTAGTGTACATGATTAAATTTCAAGTTTAATTCGGTGAAGCTATGTTATCTTGGGACATCCATGACACCGATATCCACTGGTCGTTCCTGTATTTCTCATTCACTGCTTACTATTTCCCAAAAATGGTATACCATCCTATACGATTCCCAACATCTCGATAATTAGTGTAAATAACATCCTTTGTAAGATATTTGTTTCACACACGGTCGTATATTCCACTCACAGTCGTTAACATCATTGAACAAATATATTTCTGGTCCCTCTTAAACCAGACCTACATTTGCAACGAATGAGCATTTCCTTGCCATACCGTGAACTGGTTATCTGACACCAAATGGGCAGATGCCAACAACAGATTCACTGGAAAAATACCTATGGAAACTTAACTCATCCACGAAAGAATAGTTAAAAATACGCGGCTTTTAATGAGTATTGACAGAAGCAATAGAGAAGATCCAGAGGGGAGCAGCCAATTTAGTCATGGGTTTGTTCAGTAAACGTAAGGCTTTAGGATATTCATAAAAATTCGGTTTCAAACATTATAAGAGAATAGCTGCGCATCACGGAGAGGGTTAATATTAAGGTGTAGACAGCCTGCGTTCCAAGAACATAATACCGTGTGCTACTTACGACTCGTAAAATAATCAAGACGAAATATTTTAAAAATTCGATCTCATTAGAACTAGAACGGAGATTTATCGACAGTCATACTTTTGGCTCACGACTCGCAAATGGGGCAAGAAAGACAGTTAACTCGCCTCGGTGACAGAGGTCGCTGGCTCACACTTATGGGGTGGCGCTCGAGTCGGGGATAAGCCGGTTTGAGTCCTGGTGGTAGGAAAAATTTTCTCTTCCTCCGGCAAGGGAAGGTGAGTTGGTGGGGTGAATTTCGTGATTGCCAAATTTTGCGCCAATCTCAAGGTTTAAATATCAAACCTCTCCGCTCATGAAGTGAGCGCATGGGAAACTATTGGTGATGACCCGTCCTCCCGATGGCGCGCTAAACTTGGCGGCCCCCTTGTTGCTATTCGCGAGGAGTCGGTTATGCATCGACACCGGATTTTACCCTCTTCCTTCTCTCATCATCATCATCATCATCATCATCATCATACAATACTAACGTTACACTACGCTCAACACACACACACACAATACGTACGTGTGGTGCTACAAGTATTGTAACGGAGCATGTTGTAAATAAATAAATAAAATAAGGAAACAAATGGTAGTATTATCAGACTTGCAGTATGTCGCACACCATAAGGTCGTCCGCCGGGTATTGATGCAGATGTAACCTAGTAAGCCATCAGTATTGTAATCCAAGACCCATTATTGTAGCTTATCTAGATCGTCGCAATCAATACACAGGCAATATATAAATCAAAATATCTGGGTTAAAAGGCCTGTGTCACATGGAGTAAGATTTGGTGGTTCTCACAAAGGTTCCAAAAGAGCTACCGTTGACAGCTGTTCTATTTGCTGCAGGAACCTTCGCCTTACGGATATGTAGTTTATGAACGAACCAGTTCAGATGAATTGTGCGGCAAAGAAACCCCCGCAGCGGTCTTTCTTTCAGTGAACTATGATTTGTTTACTCCTTTCCTACTGGAAGTTAGAATGCTCATGCACTAATCTCCCCATCTTTGATACTCGGTGCACCCCACTCCCAGCAACTAAGCGTCCATACTTCTGAACTCCAGAAGGCGAACTGAAATTCAATAGAGAATCAGAGGTTCGATCTGTAAAATAGTAACAAAAAGCCATAAGCCATTAGTACTGTATAAACAGATAAGTACTTAGCTGGACAACTTTCACACATACTGTCTAACACGTTACTTTGGTTGAAACAATGAATGTGCACACCAGCTAGATCAGTTCCTTCCGATAGCATTTTTTCAACTGTGGGTCAAGTAATGACTAAGAAAACAAATACGTTACACACAAACAAGTTATCTAAAATACTTTTTGTACAATACATACTAGTAATTTAAGTGTAATATTATTTTTAGTAAATGCTCTTTTATATTTACCATATAGTTTTAATGTTTGTTACACCTTTGTTACAGCAAATATATAAATTTTTCTCATCTTAAGAATTAATTTTTGTGAACTATTAAATAAAAATAAGTTGTTCCTTTTTCCAGACCATATTAGATAAGAAAGAGAAATAGGAAGCAGATAAACGCTCTTCGTGGTAACGATAATAATTTAATCTTTAGTCCTTCCCACTAATTAGGTTCCCAAGTAAACGACAGAGGTCAAATTCAAAGCGTTCAATCCTTTCTGGCAAAGGCTGCATGAGAAAAAATTCCTGAAAATTATTCAATTATTATAGCCAATAGAATTTTACTTCGTAATTTATTATTAGTTTAAGGTTTCTGTAAGTGTTCGTATTTATTAGTACATTAACATCAGAATTATAACCTGTAGTTCATTTGAACTAGTTCATCGAAAAATTTCAGTAAGAAGAACTATCTCAGAAGAGGTAATTCCGTAAAAAGAACTACTTTGCCCAACTCTACTTCGCACGTGTTGGAGTCACAGATCCAGTGTCATATTCTTTGTGAGATTCTTTGAACATTACCTGCACTGGCCATTCAGGACTCCTGTTGGCCTCTGGTGTAACAACCTCCAATTACGGCTATGCTAAAGAGACATTCGTCTTCAAATTATGCTCACTGTGCATTATAATTTCTTGCAGAAACAGTTCCTATTTATCACAATAAACATCAGATTTAAAACATTATACCACGAAAAGTCAACTACACGAGCTAGCCAAGACATGATATATCTCTGTCTAAACTTCAGAAGTCATCTTAGCGTGTGGCGGAGAGCACATCTTGAACTACTGTCATGTTACTGCCTGGACGGGAGTCCAGTTACGAGCTGGTCGTGGGACGAACGATCGATATTTATCCGTGTGAACTCGAATCGCTATGATTTTACCTTCATCGTAAAGATATACGGAAATGGTCTTTAAGAACGTGCGCCGTCAAGCAAATTCACGGCGAGTTTGCTCCGGGAACAAGGGCTGAAACCAACAAAGGGTGTGCCGCAAAGGACAGCGGCGGAGTGCCGTTGGTGTGACTTATTCCAGTACTGGAGAAGACATCAATGAACGCTATGAATACGAGGAATTACTACAGAAGAAACTTCACACGTGTCCTTCTGAAGCACAATGCGGAAAACTGGTACCCCAAAGTTCATTCGCAGCAAATCTGACGTCGAAGCTGTCGGGGACAGCATCCACCATTGCTGATTTTAGGTCTGAAACAGAAAAGAATGCCTCAAGCATACGAGGGAATGAGAAGTGCCATAACCAGATTTCCCAGAAATTTCGCTCGCTGGAAGAGGAGTGATAATAAGCGAACTCGTGTCTCGGCTTATCCGTAGACACTCGACCGTTTCTGAGCAAACGGCGGTCGAGCATTTCGACGACTTTTAAATGCCTTTTAGAGCGCGATGCTGTCAGCCGATACTGCAACACAGTGGATAGCGTCGGAGCCGCGCGGACTGGCCGCGCTGTATAGGGCGCCATGTCACGGATTGCGTGGCCCCTCCCGCTGGAGGTTCGAGTCCTCCCTCGGGCATGGGTGTGTGTGTTGTTCTTAGCGTAAGTTAGTTTAAGTTAATTTAAGTAGTGTGTAAGTCTAGAGACGGATGTCCTCAGCAGTATGGTCCATTAGGAGTCCACACACATCTGAACATTTGATAGCGTCCGTACTTCTCAGTTTTGCGCCCTGTGTTAAAAACCGGATTACTACTTATATTTATTTTGTGTTTTTCATTTTTGTACCTATGTCCGTAGAAGGTTACTCTGCGCATGTTTCAAATCAAATCAGGAGGTACGCCAGCGTTGTATTAATGATAACATTACAATTGAGTTTTGCAACAAGTGTCATGCATTTATTGTATAATACATGTGCGTACAGTATTTTCAGGGGTTACATTGTTTTTAAATTTTTGTATTCTTAATTTTGATTACTATACAAATTTATGCACAAGGGTCATTCAGTAATTAAAGAGACAAATTGGTCTGTAGAAAAAAGGGTTTATTTTTTACAAAAGAATACTTTTTCTTCTTTTCAACATAATCCCCTTGAACATTTATACACTTGTTCCAACGGGCTACAAGCTTTTTTATTCCTGCTGCAAAGAACGCTTCGTCTTGATGTTTGAACCAATTTCCCACACACTTTTTCCCATCCTCTTAGTCTTGAAACCTCTTCCCACGTAATGCCTCCTTCAATGCACCAAACAAATGGAAATCATTAGGTGCTCAATCAGGACTGTGAGGGGGTAGAGGAAGTATCTCACAGTCCATTTTGTCTATGGTTTCACGGGTTAGTTGAGCAATAAGAGAACGTGCTTTATCTTGCTGAATAATCATACCTCTCCTATGAGACCCACGACGTCTCTCTCTCTCATGGCTGGCTTCACCTTGCTTAAAAGCAAATCCGAGTAGTATTGGCTGTTCGTTGTATGCTGCTCTTCGAGATCATCACAAAACCCTGGACCTTCAGCATCCCAAAAAACCGTCATCATGGCATTTCCTACTGATGTTTGGCGTTGAATTTTTTCTTGACAGGTTTGCATTTTTTTTTTTTTAAATTGTGGATCATAATAGTGAACCCAAGTTTCATCACAAGTTAAAATTTTGTTGAGGAAGTGCTCACCGTCTCTTTCATAACGTTCCATTAGCTCTGTTCACACTCTCAACCTTGTTTCCCTGTGTAGCTGCATTAACTCGTTTGAGACTCATCTTATACGTGTTTTGTGGTACTTCAGCTTGTTACAGATGTTATGAACTGTACCAGTTCTAACGTGAACTCTATCAACTATCATTTCCACAGTCACTCGGCGGTCGGCACGAATAATATCAATTCGACAGTCAAGTGAGGGAGTTGAAACTGCAGCTGGTAGGCCAGAACGGCGCTCGACAGTCACTGAGTCGCGATCGTTTTTGAACTGCTCTACCCACTTGTAAAAATCTGCACTATTCATACAACCTTCACCATAAACGTTAGACATTCTACAGTATATATTGACTGGTTTCTCGCTTCAGCGAATTAAAAACGAATAACAGAAGGTTGTTCAACTAATGTGGACGTTCCAAGCGGACTCGCCACCTTGAAATGTATTTTTGAGGTTTTAAACGAAACAATGTTGGTACATCAACTAATCAATGCTCATCCCATTGATGCAAGATTAAAGCCATAAAGTACCACAATTGCCCTACTAACAGTTTTTTCCCCAGACCAATTTGCCTCTTTAGTTATTGAATGATCTTCGTATATTAATCCTTGTATTCTGTACTTATTTATTCTTCAGGAAGATTTGGTGCTTTCTCTTGGATGATACCGATGGTAGAAACATTCTAAATGTAGAAATTCAGGACACAATGAGCATCACGCGATGGTAGGTTTAACACAGAACATTTCTTGATATGAGTCTTATTCAGGAAAGAAACGTCACTGATATTGCTCAAGATTTCAAGCGCTGGCAATAAAAAAAAAAAAAGAAAATGGTTCAAATGGCTCTGAGCGCTATGGGACTTAACTTATGAGGTCATCAGTCCCCTAGAACTTAGAACTACTCAAACCTAACTAACCTAAGGACATCACACACATCGATGCCCGAGGCAGGATTCGAACCTGCGACCATAGCGATCGCGTGGTTCCAGACTGTAGCGCCTAGAACCGCTCGGTCACACCGGCCGGCCGCTGGCAGTAATTTCTCGGCAAACCATGCATATAGGATCACTTCACAAGAAACCAGCGCTTGCTATTGATTATGAGTCAAGATAAACTACAGGAATTTCACAGAAAACAGTTTCAAATAATGTACTTTTTCATTTCCTCCTTTTCTTTATTCCTTCGCCACATTTATAATTAGCAGAGTAGTAAGGACAATTTTATTTCAGTAAACATTGTAAAACATTCTCCTGACCATCTTGCACAGACATGGATAGATAAATGAAAATAAAAATAAAAATAATGAGCGGGTTTCGAACACGGAGCGCAGAACTGTGAACCTGCGAGTCAAGTGAGTACGTTACTAGTTCGTTTCAGAATCTCAACAGCCAAACAGCACGTGAAATACCTCGAAAACCTTGACAGTCATTTTCTGAGAAACATTTGAGAGTCTACGGGTAAGCCGCGGACGTGTTATATTGACTCCTCTTCCAATGGGCGAAGTTCGTGGGAAATCGGATTGTGGCACTTGCTGTTTTGCCCTCGTTAGTGAATTATATTACTCTGTGTGCTTCACGTATACCAAATCGCTCTCCGGCTAACGCGAATCCGCTTTCGGCGCGCTGACAGTTACAGGTGACACAGGTCTAGCCGCGCTGGAAATAACAGCTGGAACGTCAGTACATGCGCGCTCGCCTCTTTTTGACGAAAATTAATGAGCGCGGCTACATGTGTATGTACTCGCGCGTCGCTCTGCTGCGCGCTGTGACGCGGCGCAGTCGAACATAAAACAGTTGTCGAACGTAAATAACAGTTGCCAGCTGTCCGACGTAGCGTGAGTTACGGCCGGCTCGTCCACGCTGATGCCGCACCAGGCCGGCGCAGAATTATCCACAAATGGAGTTTGCCGCTCTCTAGCCGAGCGCCTCCCCAACAGTGCCGCTGGCCACGCTGGGAGCGGATGTAAGTACAGGTGCAGCGATATTGGTTCCTTCTCAAAAAAAAGTAAAATTCTCGTGGTCGTTCACAGCTAACCCAAGCACCACTAAGCTCGGATCTGTCACGTGGATGTCTAATGGGGGGGAGGTGTTAAAAATTGCCCGCAGATTCTTCTCACTTTGTAACATTTCTTTTGTTTGCTTGCTAGTTTTGTTTTGATTATTTGATGAACTAGGAATTTCCAGTATGAGATTTTCACTCTGCAGGGACTCCGCTGATATGAAACTTCCTGGCAGATTAAAACTGTGTGCCCGACCGAGACTCGGACTCGGGAGGTATGTTCCGCTGCAGGGTGAAAGTCTCTTTCTGGAAACATCCCCAAGGCTGTGGCTAAGCTATGTCTCCGCAATATCCTTTCTTTGAGGAGTGCTAGTTCTGCAACCTTCGCAGGAGATCTTCTGTAAAGTTTGGAAGGTAGGAGACGAGGTATTGGCAGAAGTAAGGCTGTGAGGACGCACCGTGAATCGTGCTTGGGTAGCTCTGGTGGTAGAGCACTTGCCCGCGAAAGGCAAAGGTCCCGAGTTCGAGTCTTGGTCCGGCACACAATTTCAATCTGCCAGGAAGTTTCAACTAGGAATATTTTTACTAGGTCGCAACACACTTTCCATAGTTATACAAACACAATAAATAAAGTAATGAATATGAGAAATATTATTATATTTTCATCACGAAACTAATACTTTTCATATACATCAGACATATTAAGAAATCATAAAAGAACGTACAGCAGCTAACCACAAATAAGAAAACAGAATATCAAAGACATAAATTACAATTCAGTTTTTCCTTCCTACTCGCTCTCTCTTTCAATTTCACAACCTTTGCATATGATTGTTTCTGCAGAATGAGTGGAACACACATACCTAAAAACACCTGCAACAAACTATAGACACTTTTGTCATCTTGTGTTTTTCCTTTTTAGAGTTTTTACTCTTCAAACAGATGTGACATCTTCCTCTTGAATAAAATTCAACAGATTGAACAGTTACAGTAATGCTGGGCTGCCCGCATCAAAATTAAATATAATCGGCAGATTTAAATAATTCGTAAAAATTATAAAACCATGACAGCACATACTCATATTTTCCTACAACTACCTGAACTCTTGCTTCTTCACTCCAACAAGTAGATATATTACACAAATAAAAAAATACTCTGAGGTGCTAGGATTCATTCACGTTACTGCCGTAGGTTGTTGTCTAGTCATTGCTTATAGTATATTTCTAAAACTGAAAATTTCTTCAGTGAAAACAACATATCGGAGCTGCATGAGGATGCGACTCCTAAATTACAGAAAGACGCGAGGTCAGGCATTAACAATGCAAAATTTCTTATAAAACCTTTCCAAAAGAAACTACTCATTAATATGAACCCTCAGCCCCCTAAACTTTGGTCCCAGTCCAAAATTCATAAACCTAATCATCCAATACGTCCAATTTCCAATAGCATGAATAGCGCATATCACAATTTGGTCCAATTTCTACACGAAACTTTGAAAAAATCTTTCGTTTTCGAAAATAATTATTCCGTTCCCAACAGCTACGTTTTGGTCCTAAATATTAAAAATTTAGTATGCAGTTCAGATACCAAGCTCTTTTCCTTAGATATTAAAAAGCTTTATACCAATGTCCCGGTACATGAGACGCTCATCATTGTGGAAGAAAATTTACGCCAATTTAAAAAAGGTCTATCAGATGAATATATTACAGATTTTATGAATCTCATTAATGTCGTTGTCAAGTACAACTACTTTGAATTCAACGGACAACTGTACCAGCAATCTGATGGGCTCGCTATGGGCAATCCTTGCCGACATCTTTATCAATTCTTTGGAAAAAGAGCTGTTTAACCGTTTCTCAGCCGCTTCACTAGGTATTCTTTCTTACACAAGATACGTTGATGATATTCTAGTCATCTATAACGGACCCGCCGATAGCATTGATCATATATTTAAACTTTTTAACGACCTCCATGAAAAAATTTCTTTAACTATTGAACTCGAAAACGAAAACCGCCAATTACATTATTTAGACTTGACGCTTACAATAGAAGACAATAACATCACTTTCAATATTTTTCGAAAAGAAACGTATACTGACCAGATCGTGCCTGCTTCCTCTTTTCATCCAAATGGCCTTTTTTTTCTCTCTACCGTCCACCGAGCCACCTGTATACCACTTTCGGCAGATTTAAATAATTCGCAAAAATTATAAAACCATGACAGCACATACTCAAGATATTTTCCTACAACTACCTAAATTCTTGCTTCTTCACTCCAACAAGTAGATATATTACACAAATAAAAAAATACTGCGGGCAAA
Source organism: Schistocerca serialis cubense (assembly GCF_023864345.2). Lineage (NCBI taxonomy): Eukaryota > Metazoa > Arthropoda > Insecta > Orthoptera > Acrididae > Schistocerca > Schistocerca serialis. The sequence continues at coordinate 1,238,647,716 of NC_064638.1, forward strand.
TTTTGCCCTCCCCCCCTCTGAGGTGCTAGAGCAAGACAGCAAGTGCCACAATCCGATTTCCTACGAACTTCGCCCATTGGAAGAGGAGTCAATATAACACGTCCGCGGCTTACCCGTAGGCTCTCTAATGTTTCTCAGAAAATGACTGTCAACGTACTCACTTGACTCGCAGGTTCACAGTTCTGCGCTCCGTGTTCGAAACCCGCTCATTATTTTTATTTTTACTTTCATTTATCTATCCATGTGTGTGCAAGATGATCAGGAGAATGTTTTCCAATGTATACTGAAATAAAATTGTCCTTATTACTCTGCTAATTATAAATGTGGCGAAGGAATAAAGAAAAGATTAATTTACGTAAAACCATAGCAGTCAATAATGAATATACGCCTAACATAGTGGACGATATCCTCAACAAGAAAACTGCAAGTACTACTACGCTCAACACCTAACGCGCTGAAGTTAACCCAAAAAAACTTTTTTCTATTCCTTTCGTAGGACCCATTTCCAATCAGATTCAGCGCATGCTTCGCAACAAATACAGCTGCAATGTTGCCTTCTCTACTAATAACAATCTCAAGAGAAACTTCATTCATAATTTTATATCCATTCGCTCCCCTACAGAAAGTTCTGGCGTTTATAAGATCATCTGCGATACCTGCTCCTTCTCTTATATAGGGCAAACTGGACGTGCTTTCACCATCAGATATAAAGAACATCTTTTAAGAAAAAATTGCACCAGTCCCCTAAATTCATCCTTTGCCGATCACCTCTTAATTACTGGACACGTGCCTAAAGCCATTGGCGAAAACAATATTCTGCATACCGAAAAGGAGGGGCGTAGGTTAGATGTTTTAGAGGAATTGGAGATCTCGTCATAATGGCCTCATTCTCAACGAACAGCTGCAGCTGCGAAATAAAAACTTTTTCGACTGTATAAAGCCGTTGCTTGATCTTTGATTCAGATTTCCTCATGCAGTTTGCCGAAATGTTATTTTCCTGTTACGTCTTTGCTGTTTTCTTGTATGTCATAACTGACGTTTTTTTACGTTAGAAAATGTACCTCTGATTAAAGCAGATAAATATGTGACTTCATCTTATTATTATTAGTGCTTACGTTATGCCTGAATCAGCTTCATTACAATTTTATGTGTCTAATTTTGAATGTACAGTAGCCAAGTTGTTTCTGCGGCTACTAAAAGGCGCTCGTAGCAACACCATGTTTACTTGCCCACACTTTCTGACATGAGCATTTGAGTTTTGTTGCATTCCATTTTCCCTCAGGTACGAGCAGCCCTTAGTGGCTCGCAATCTTATCTTATTTACAACTTTCCACGACGTCGCCTTTCCGGCTTAATTTTTTTTAGAATTTGACGTGTAAGTACTGCATCTCTTTCCAGTCAGTACACACTTAAGTTTCATTACTGTCTTATATACCTAATATGTTTTAGAACAGTCAGTTTAATTCTGAAGACGACGCTCATAGTAGCGTCGAAACCTGGTCAATTTTGACTTAATATTTGTTGCCGAGGGCTTATTTGTTCTAATATAATTCTGACACGGTCACTGAACCTTAGCAGCTATGTTCAAAGTTTTCCCTTTACAAGTTTGCGTTTTTATAATTACACTACACTGGATGTTCCACAATTCTGGAGAAGAACAAAATGTCTTTTTTCGAAACTTGTCCACAAAACCATTGTCTCCAAATGGTTCAAATGGCTCTGAGTACTATGGGACTTAACATCTGAGGTCATCATCAGTCCCCTAGAACTTAGAACTACTTAAAACTAACTAACCTAAGGACATCACACACGTCCATGCCCGAGGCAGGATTCGAACCTGCGACCGTAGCAGTCGCGCGGTTCCGGACTGAAGCGCCTAGAACCGCTTGGCCACAACGGCCGGCACCATTATCTCCGCTGCACCACACTAATGCGTGATCTGGACGTTGAGACGCCTAAAAGTTCATCTTCACTTTCACTGAGGACATCAAATCCACCATGAATTTTAATCCCACTCTTGAAACCTTCTTTTATTTCTGTTATTGTTTCTTCGACGAACAGTTTGAACAGTCGAGACTACATCCGTTCTTAATCCAATCACTTTCTTCTTTGTGTTCAGTTTCAGATATTACAGATGAATGTTTTCTACTCCTTCTGTTCAATCTGATCACTAGTTTTCCAAAGCACTGTTAAAATCTGACGAATAATGGGTCCCTTCCTTATCGTCTCCTTTTGCTTCTTCAATCACATTAACGCATAATTCCTCACCTCCCACCCCACCCCCTACCAGAGTACTCTTTCCACCCATTTATCTTTGTTTTGCGCTTAATTGTGTAATACGAGCTGCACTCTTGATGTTGATGCACGGTTTTCATTTACCGAATGTTTTAATTCTTCTATATACTGAATCAGTCCTTCAGAGAACCATGGCCCATGTGTCCACTGCTAGTTATCACAGATAACGCTAGTAATAGTGACGTTTCTATCCTCGGAAGTGAATTACGACGCCACTACTTGTTCCCCGGATTAGAGGACTCACTCTACATCTTTGACATGCAAAAAGCCAAATGTCTCCTTTTTCTCGGAACATCCACTATGTTAGGCGCTGACAAAACACCTGCGATCAGGGGCGCTGGCATCGTGCATCAGGCACGTCGCGCACCCGACTGTTGCAAAAGCAGACAGTGCAAGATCTAAGGTTACGTCTCATTATGTGACACGAAGTTCTTTTCCATTCACAGCAGCTACAAGACAGCTCATTCCTCTCTAGCACAGCTGCTGCCCAAGGAGGAATTAGTCGACTGGTTGTGAGAGGGAATTACTTCAAGCGAATTCGACGATCAGGTTACCTTCCATTCGGAAAGTGGGTGAACTCTGCGACTGTCATGTGACTTATGTTATAGAGTGCAGCAATCAGTCGTCCTTTTTTTAGATTTTATGACGCAAATCCAAATTTCTGCTGGTAGCTAGCCATTCTCAATGCACTATTTTCTATTCTCAGTGCATGTAAGTCCCTGTTGTTCGGGTGTCAGTCACAGTTCTTTGAATACTCTGAATAATCAAAGAACTGTGACTGACTCGCGAGCAATAGGGACTTCCATGCATTGAGAATCGAAAACAGAGCATTGAGAATGGCTAGCTATTAGCTGAAATCTGGATTTGCGTAGTAAAATCTAAAAAGAGGACGACTGATTGTTGCACTCTATAGTGTATAAAATTCGACGATGTTTCACATTGCGTTTTTGAAACGTATATTGGCTATATCCCATTATGGACAATTTGAAGTAATTATCTCTTTGTTGAAAAACGTTGTATATTCAGATACAACGGAGTACAAGCCGTAATGCACATAATGTACACTTTAAAAAATTTGCAATTTTGAAATTAACGCCATTAAGAAAAATATTGTTCTCTGGAAAAACTGTATGAGGAAGCGAAAATTATCTGCATACCAAGTCAGTACAACTGTTTGTATATCCAGTAGTACTTTACAAACTAACTAATCTGCATACACCCAATAACGAAATATTAACGTTAATAGTGTCAGTCAGTCAATTTAGATCTCTACTACGTCAGGCATCGTAGAAAGGCTTTCGAGTAATAACTGACGATGATTTGTCAATCTATTCTTCACGAACCTTACAGTCACTGTTATAATCACAGAGGTAAAGTTTTACCTCTCTGTCTCTCTGTCTCTGTCTCTGTCTCTCTCTCTCTCTCTCTCTCTCTCTCTCTCTCTCTGTCTCTCTCTCTTTGTGTGTGTGTGTGTGTGTGTGTGTGTGTGTGTGTGTGTGTGTGAGTATGTGTGACAGAGAGAGAGAGAGAGAGAGAAGGAGGGATGGAGGGAGAGGGGAGGGGACTCCACATTACACATCAAGGGTCCTACTAATGGTATGACATAATTGTACTACCTCACGTCTCCAAATGTCGCGATTATCTATGACCACGTATTACACGATGTAATACACTCCTGGAAATTGAAATAAGAACACCGTGAATTCGTTGTCCCAGGAAGGGGAAACTTTATTGACACATTCCTGGGGTCAGATACATCACATGATCACACTGACAGAACCACAGGCACATAGACACAGGCAACAGAGCATGCACAATGTCAGCACTAGTACAGTGTATATCCACCTTTCGCAGATATGCAGGCTGCTATTCTCCCATGGAGACGATCGTAGAGATGCTGGATGTAGTCCTGTGGAACGGCTTGCCATGCCATTTCCACCTGGCGCCTCAGTTGGACCAGCGTTCGTGCTGGACGTGCAGACCGCGTGAGACGACGCTTCATCCAGTCCCAAACATGCTCAATGGGGGACAGATCCGGAGATCTTGCTGGCCAGGGTAGTTGACTTACACCTTCTAGAGCACGTTGGGTGGCACGGGATGCATGCGGACGTGCATTGTCCTGTTGGAACAGCAAGTTCCCTTGCCGGTCTAGGAATGGTAGAACGATGGGTTCGATGACGGTTTGGATGTACCGTGCACTATTCAGTGTCCCCTCGACGATCACCAGTGGTGTACGGCCAGTGTAGGAGATCGCTCCCCACACCATGATGCCGGGTGTTGGCCCTGTGTGCCTCGGTCGTATGCAGTCCTGATTGTGGCGCTCACCTGCACGCCGCCAAACACGCATACGACCATCATTGGCACCAAGGCAGAAGCGACTCTCATCGCTGAAGACGACACGTCTCCATTCGTCCCTCCATTCACGCCTGTCGCGACACCACTGGAGGCGGGCTGCACGATGTTGGGGCGTGAGCGCAAGACGGCCTAACGGTGTGCGGGACCGTAGCCCAGCTTCATGGAGACGGTTGCGAATGGTCCTCGCCGATACCCCAGGAGCAACAGTGTCCCTAATTTGCTGGGAAGTGGCGGTGCGGTCCCCTACGGCAATGCGTAGGATCCTACGGTCTTGGCGTGCATCCGTGCGTCGCTGCGGTCCGGTCCCAGGTCGACGGGCACGTGCAACTTCCGCCGACCACTGGCGACAACATCGATGTACTTTGGAGACCTCACGCCCCACGTGTTGAGCAATTCGGCGGTACGTCCACCCGGCCTCCCGCATGCCCACTATACGCCCTCGCTCAAAGTCCGTCAACTGCACATACGGTTCACGTCCACGCTGTCGCGGCATGCTACCAGTGTTAAAGACTGCGATGGAGCTCCGTATGCCACGGCAAACTGGCTGACACTGACGGCGGCGGTGCACAAATGCTGCGCAGCTAGCGCCATTCGACGGCCAACACCGCGGTTCCTGGTGTGTCCGCTGTGCCGTGCGTGTGATCATTGCTTGTACAGCCCTCTCGCAGTGTCCGGAGCAAGTATGATGGGTCTGACACACCGGTGTCAATGTGTTCTTTTTTCCATTTCCAGGAGTGTATTATCCAATGAGATCTTGGGAACATATCTGTCACAAGCAGACATTTTTAACGGAATTTAATGTTAAGTATCAAGCAACCATCACCGAATTACATATGTCATGCATATAATGCTTAAAACAAATTAAAAATATAAAAATACATCATAGTAATAGGTATATAAACAATTCTATTAGGTTACTGAGAGAAAGAAAGTAAAGAGCAGTGCTGTAATCCGATTGAACGAGAAGTGTACAACAGCGTCACTCACGCCCTTGAGTGCCTTATTTGTTACTGTGAGTGGGCCACTGCAGTACACAGCCCCGCTGCCACCAATGTAAATTTAGTATTGAGTGAGATCTAGTAGACCGTGGACAGGATGGACGTTCGAAGTTGTGAGGCACTGTCTTTTCATTAATTCAACGCTTCTTGTAGCGTCACTGTGACCTTACAGTACATATCGAGTAACTATTCTGTCTCCGAGCGTCAAGAAAATTTGCGTGAAACTGCGCCTGGGAATGACATTTTACTGACTAAATGTAAGAAAAACTTTGTTAGAATAATTTAATCGTAAGACCGATGTAAATGACTTTCGCGATGAAAGTTATTCTGAAGCTGATGCTCTGGCACCAGTTATGGACAATGGCGGGACCAAACAGTCTGCCGAATTTCAGACAGCGATAAAGAAAATACAGTCGTCTACGGTACGAATGGTCATTGTTCGAACACAGCTGTCCCTAGTAGGAGAGGCCTGCCGGTTGCCTGTAACGCTGTAGTCCATATTCCAAGAGTGTGGGAGTAACGAATGAATCGATTTATGAGTAATTCAGAACACCTGAAAAAATTTGTGTAATATGCCCATTTAATTAAAAGAATAGCATCTTCATCTAATCAAACGACAATTAAACTCTTTAGATTCGCATCAATTTTAGGCTTCGTCATCGAAGAGCTTTCATGGTAGTTTTTACTCAGTCTCGAAATTCGGATGTATTAATTCTAATACTGATGGAAAAAGTACGAGGCAGAAGTGAAATAAAATACATTTAGTATACGAGAGTTCAATTTCATTATAAAATACTTTTCATTTAGGCAATTCCTCCCGCAAACAATTGAGGGTTACTGTGACAATTTCAGTGTGTACACTACCAGTGCTAAGTACGGAAGTGGTATTCGGGTCAGAAGATGGTGTCGTCACAGGAAATATTAAACAATACCTTCGTAATGAGGAATAGTTACAAAAGTACAAAAATATAGGTTTCGGATATTTAAAGAAAGCTAATTTCGTTCTTGAACTAGTGGGTTGTGATTCAAATAGACTATATGATGCAGTCCAGTACCTATGTATTTAGTCAAAATGTAGATACGGCGCGATGAACCTCCTTTAGATTGTCAGCGAAGTTACAGAACGGAGAAGTGGAAATATTTGGGGTTCGTAGCTTTTGAAAAAGCTTCTGACCCGGTGAGAATAAAATCTGTTCCAATGGCACTTCAGAAACAAGAGGTTCTTTTAGTCCATGTTAACGTACTGCAGAAGACTTGCTTAGCTTTTGTAGCTCCCATTAGAACATCACAAAAGTGAACATGCAGAACGGGAACACCGATCAGGCAATACCAATACTATTTTCAGCAGACGCAAAGGAACTATTCACATCCCTAAACTTCGAAGACAAAGAAAAGGTATACAAGGTGCATCTCCAAAGGATCATCAGACGCTATTCCTCTGGTGTTTCATAAGGTATTTGCTAATTCGTATCTGCATTGCTTAGCTGGGGTCAGTCCAGACAAATATTACTCACCACTTTTTTCATGTGACGCCAAGTCTCGACGGTAAGCGTCAGTTTGTTTCCCGTTAAAAACAAAACGAATTTTGAAGCGGAATTATACGTGCCCATTCGATAGAGCAGTCCCTAAATAGTCTACTGAGAAATTTTTTTCGCCGATATGTGTTAACATGGACAATAAAATTCAAAGAATAACCTGGAGTCCAGTGGCTACAGCATTGCCCTGGCCGGGATAACTGCTACGGCCATGCATGGCACTTTAGGTTTAATAGGAAAAAGCTAAAAAAATCGTGTTTCATAGCAGTAAATGGGGAAATGAATGCCGGTAATTATGAGTACAGACAGGAGAACAAATATATAACCGTTTAACAGATAAGAATAGAAGATAGAATTATGGTAATAACGCAAATGAAATGGAGGACAGCGAGGTAATAGCCAGGGGAACGGATTTTAAGCAATGTAAGCCAAACTCCACGTTCTATCATTGATGGATCAAACTGAACCGACCGACCGCCGTGTCATCCTTTGGAAATGACATTGTTTGATGCGGTATGTAGAGGCGTGAGGTCAGCACGCCCCCCCTCTTCCCCACCCTTTAACCTCGACCCTCCCCTCTCTTCCCCTCTACCTGCTTTATAGGCCTTGAAGCTGCTACTTTTCAATCAAGTAGCTCCTCACTCAGAATATCGTGGCGGAATACACCACCTTTCATTCATTCCACCAAGGAAAAATCTCTGGCGGTGACCTGATTCTCCACACCACAAAGCAGCCAGACAGGTTGACCACTGAGCTTCGGAGGCAGACTGAGGGGATTGTTGAGGGACCAATAAAAGCTTAACGTTGGATTCCAGTTGATAAAAAATGACCCAGAGCACAAGAGATACCCTGTTATATGTGGAATATATGCAGATGCAAAATGGGATAAAATGGATACAGGAATTCGTGAACAGGGCATCGTCAAACCGGTCCCAAATACTCCAAAAATAAACGAAAAGTGCCGGTTCAGAAAAGCAGATGATAATCCGCTTGACACCTTCCTGAGAGACAATCTCCAGTCCTCCCACATAAACAATTGTAAGTGCAGACAAGACGTGGCTCGAATTCAAAGAAGAGCATCGACAGCAATTGATTTATACCAGATAAATTAAAAAAAAAAAGACTGAGCTAACCCACTTGGTACACAAAACAAGTCAGAATACTGTTGCAGAAACAATAAAAAAGCATTCCAAATCCAAACGAATGCTAAATTCCCAAGATTGGTGATCTTTTTCTGAAGCTCGAAATTTAGCTCGGACCACAATGCGAGATGCTAGTAACAGTTTCCAAAGAGAAACTAAGTCTTAAAATCTGGCAGAAAACCCAAAGAGATTCAGGTCGTACGTAAAGTGTGCTAGCGGCAAGATACAGTTAATGCCTGCTCTGTACGATAGCAATGGAAATACTGTCAATGACAGTGCTGCAAAGGAAGCACTAAACACAACTTCCCGAAATTACTTCACCAAAGAAGACGAAGTAAATATCCAGAATTCGAATCAAGAACAGCTGCCGAAACGAGTTACTTAGAAGTAGGCGTCCTTGGCGTAATAAAGCAACGTAAATCACCTAACGAAAGCAAATCTTTCAATCTAGACTCTATACCAATTAGTTTCCTTTATGAGACTGCTGATGCAATAGCTCCCTACTTAACAATGAAACAAAACTGCCCACTTGACGAAAGATCCATACCCAAAGACTGGAAAGCTGCTCAGGTCACACCTGAGAAGAATGAGAAAAGAAGTAACCTATTAAATTACAGGCCCATATCATTAACGTCGATACGCAGAATGATTTTGGAACATATATGGTATTCGAACATTATGAATTATGTCGAAAACAACCCTCTAGTGACACAGTCAACGCGAATTTAGAAAAAATTGGTCCTGTGAAACACCCCACGAAGTATTAAGTGCTGTTGACAAGGGATTTCAAATTGATTCCGTATATCTAGATTTCCCTAAGACTTTTGTCACTGTGCAACACAAGCGGTTAGTAGTCAACTTGCGTGCCTATGGAAAGACATCTCAGTTATGTGACTGGATTCGTGATTTCCTGTCACAGAGGTTCGTAGTCATTCACAGAAAGTCATCGAGTACAACAGAACTCATTTATGGCGCTCCCCAAAGTATTGCTATAGGCTTTCCGCTGTTCCTTATTTATGGAAATGATTCAGGAGACAATGTGAGCAGCGCCACTCGCTAGCCGCGTGGTCTCGGACGCCTCGTCACGGTTCCACGGTTCGCGCGGCTCCTACCGTCGGAGTATCGCGTCCTCCCTCGGACACGCGTGTGCGTGTTGTCCTTAGAGTCAATACGTTTGTTAGATTAAGTAGTGTGTAACCCTAGGGACCGATGACCTCAGCAGTTTGGTCCCATAGGATCTTACCACAAATTTCCAAATGTGAGCAGCCGTCTTAGGTTCAAAATGGTTCAAATGGCTCTGAGCACTATAGGACTTAACATCTATAGTCATCAGTCCCCTAGAACTTAGAACTACTTTAACCTAAATAACCTAAGGACATCACACACATCCATGCCCGAGGCAGGATTCGAACCTGCGACCGTAGCGGTCTCACGGTTCCAGACTGTAGGGCCTAGAACCGCACGGCCACTCCGGCAGGCCATGATTTGGGGTGGACATCATTAAAACAAAGGTGTTTCTAATTGCGGCGGGACCTTCTCACGAAATTTCACTCACCAACTTTCTCCTCCGGATGTTAAACTATTTTGTTGATGCCGACCTACATAAGGAGAAACGATCGTCATAATAAAATCAGGGAAATCAGTGCTCACTAAAATATGTTCGTTTTTACCGTGTGCCGTTCTACTGGAATAATAATAGACGCCTAATCTGAAACTTCCTGCCCGGAATTGAGGCTATCATTCTAAAAACCAGCCGGTCGGGGTGGCCGAGCGATTCTAGGCGCAACAGTCTGGAACCGCGTGACTGCTACCGTCGCAGGTTCGAATCTTGCCTCGGGCATGGATGTGTGTAATGTCCTTAGATTAGTTAGGTTTAAGTAGTTGTAAGTTCTAGGGGACTGATGACCTCAGAAGTTAAGTCCCATAGTGCTCAGAGCCATTTTTTTCTAAAAATCATTCACGGATAAACAACTGGTGCCGTAAATTATCGATACCAAAGTACTACGTTAAGTAAAGTCGCCTACATCACGAGAGTTGCTTTGAGCAACAGTGAAATTTGTTAGGTATGGTCCTACTGGATATGAGATATAACCTTGCCTTCCTCCGCTCTAACCTTCGATTTAAATTAATCAGCCAGTAACAAACGGACCTAAAGTTAAAAAAAAAAAGAAAAGGAGAGAGATAAAGACCTACCTTGATCTACAGTTGATCTACAATAGAAGGCGAATTACCGTCTGCTGGCACCGAATCCATACAAAGAATAAATAACACAGCTGACAGTAATTGTGCAGAAGCTACAACTTAAGAACGTTTACAGTACTCACTTTAAAGAAATTTTTTTCTTCCTTTCACATTTTTTAAACAGTGAAAACAGAACTGTTGCACAGTGCCACTAATAATGGTTGGTAGCTGGTAACGAGACAATACAAGCACTCGGTGTCTACGTTTGTACCTGAAGTAATTAATCGAATAATAAATTTGAGTTAGCAACTACATCCCTTTAGACGCTGAGAGTCGTTTGGAATGATATACGAGAATTATGTAGAGTAATTCATTCATGTTGATTTTGAGAAGAACTAATCTTGCAATGTTTTGTTGCAGTTTGCCCGTTGCTATGTTGCGCTCCGTTATTGACTTCGTTTGTATAAAAAGTCGTCTCTAACTGAGAAGTGTCGTTTACATAATCCAGGTGAAAACTCTCCACACAGGAACCTTATGTTTTTAAACATGTGGATGTCACGAGCTGGTTCGCATGAATCAAAATTATTCTGTTGCCAGAATTTACTATAAAATCGTTTGCCGCCAAAAAAACAATGGTGTGTATGAATCGCTTTCTAGGGCAATGTTGCTGTAACGCGTTTTGGAATGTAGACAGCAACTGTTTATTCTGCTTCAGGGATGCGTCAATGCATTTTGAACGCAACAACTTGTGGAATATAAAGCGTTACATCACTTTAGGCAGGACGTTTCCCATGTATGTTGCCCCTGCACAAGCACTCATTTTTCGCTTTTTAACCTCCACCGCAACTTCCCCAGCTCTGACGGTGCTATGAATGTGGCCGCACGTTTCATTTCATGAATAAAACATTCCAAGATGAACTCCCAACGTCGCGGAATACTAGTGCTGCGGTATGAGAGCGACCAGCAAAGAGATGGTCTGCACTTACTACAGCGCTCAACATTATTTCACTCGTTCTATTCAGCTCTTTAAGTTATTCATGGCATTTGCAGTGCGCTGTTAAATTTAAGCTGCTGTAAAATTTTATGTATCATTCATTTTCACTGAATGACGATTACTTCTACATCAGCATCTACACTCCGCTAGTCAGCCTGAGATGTAAGGCGATGGGCAGTTTGGGTACTACAGTCATTTACCCTCTTCCGTGTTCCAGTCACGAATGATTCGTCGGAAGAACGGTTGCTGGTAATCCTCCGCCTGGAATTTCTCTACCTTCGTGGTCGTTTCACGAGATACATGTAAGAAGAAGTAGTACATCGACTGACTCTTCTAGCAAACGCACGCTCACAGAACTTTAGCACTAAACGACACAGTGATGCAGAATGCCTCTGTTCCTGCGTCTGCCATTGTAGTCGATCGAGCACCCACATGACCCGTTCGTGCTCGCTATGTTAACCTGAACCAAACGCACTGTTCTTTTTTGGCCCTTTTCTACTTTTCTATCGGTTCCTTCTGGTACAGGTCCAGATAGACGAGCAGTATTCATGAACTGCTCGATCAAGGGTTTCGTGAGATCCTCCCTATGTTAACGCACTACACTCCCCGAGGATTCTTGCAATGATTTTCAGCTTGGCATTCGATTTACCTGCGATTAGTTTTATACCGTCGCCGGCCGTTGTGGCCAAACGGTTCTAGGCGCTTTACTCTGGAACCGCGCGACCGCTACGGTCGCAGGCTCGAATCCTGCCTCGGGCATGGATGTGTGTGCTGTCCTTAGGTTAGTTAGGTTTAAATAGTTCTAAGTTCCAGGGGACTGATGACCTCAGATGTTAAGTCCCATAGTGCTCAGAGCCATTTTTTTTATACTGTCGTTCCCCTTCAAATCGTTCCGTGCTCATTCTCCTAGATATTTTACGAAAGTTACTACTTCCAGTGATTGTTGTGCGATCATGTAGTCACACCTAGTAGGTATTTGTGTCTATGTGCATGCAATACTTTAAATTAGTTTATGTTGTGCGTCAGTTACTATTTCCTGCACCAAGTGTCGATCCTCTTCCTGTCTTTCAGCATTTCATTACAGTGTTCTAGCATTGCGACCTCTGTATACAAAACCATCTCCCACGAATGGCTTTGCGGAATGGTGAATAGTAATGGTTCTGTAACACTCCCTTTGGGTATGCGCGAATCTGCTTCTACGTCTAAGACTTCCCTCCGTGAAAAATAGCATGCTTTGTCCTGTGTACTAGAAACTCTTCAGTCCCGTCGCACAGTTGGTCCGTTGTTCCGTACGCTCTCCCTTGTGGAACTATAGCTAACGTCTTCCGGAAGCCAAGGAATGCGACGTCAACATGGGGACCAGTATCTATTGGTTTCTGGGTCTGGTGGACAAACGTAGCGAGTCACAGGCTCTAGGAATTACGTAGTACGCGAACATAAAACGCGTTCCAAAGTTCCACAACAGATCTACTTCAGAAATACAGTCCTATAGTGTTGTAAGCCTTTCGGACAGCCTTCTTAAAAACGGGATTGGCCTCGGCATTTTTCCATACATTAGGAACTTCTCGCTCTTTCAAAGACCTACCGTATGAGGCTGCTGAAGAGGGGCAAGTGCTGTCCGATACTCTGTGTGGAATCGCACTGGTATCCCGTAAGGTCCAGTGGCCTTTACCCTATTGAGTGACCTCTATTGCTTTTCTATCACATAGGCGCTTATTCTGATGCCTGTCGTTTTCTCGTACGTGCAGGATGTAAAGGAGGTACATCGATGCAATCTTTCTCGTTGAGATAGTTTTACAAAGAGACGTTTAGTACCTCGCCACTTCTGCGTCATCACCCGTTTTAGTTATGATTACAAGCGCAAATGTATAAGTCTTCCATATAGACTATTATTGAGATAGCATATGATTTAAAATTATTTTGTTCATAATTCTTGACTACTACATGAGACTTCGAGAACAATACAAAGACGTCTTCTTCTACTAAGTGACGTCACTACTTCTTTACTTTTGTCTGCTAATTAGAGGAAGACTTCAGATTTTAGACAGTCAGTTTAGTTTGGGCCAATGTCTTCACTAAATAGCTCTGTACATACTGTTGACTATTTTTATGAAATCCCCTGAAAATGACTATTTTGATCAGAAACAGACGTGTAGTCAGCACAGTCAGTAAGGCAACAAAGACGCCTTGTACTACTTTGCACTGTTGTATGCATAGTGACCTCCATAAAATATTGTTTAGGGCTAGTTAAGGTACTCCAGCGGTGACTTTAAGACCAACTAATTACGAAGTGACGCTAAAAAATTATCCATCCCAACGTTGATTTACAACCACCACAGAGCTTTATAACGTACGCACCATTTGGGTTTGATGATTTTGACTTATCGATACAGATACAGAGAGACTACAATTTAACTCGGATTTGAAATAAAGGTAAACTTTGGCATATTTCACATGCAAAAATAATTCCGACAGATGATGTTGCCAGTATGTCACTGAAACGAAAAATTTACAACAGTGCAGCGACCGAAATTCAAACCTATAAATTTATAGCCTGACGCTAATGCCCTCAGGCAGAAAGCACAAGTATTAGCACAAGTATTTAATTTCACCATGAGAATAAACATTTAAAACGAACAGATACATGTGTTAAATTCGTATATGGAGTGCCGTATTGTTTGCAAGAAAAGTGTAATAAATTAGGATGTACGATTAGAATATATTTTCGCTTGATGTGAACTAAACTCATGAAGAACCATTCGGTTTGCAGTAACAATAAATGTAGTAAGCGTCATTTGCAGTTACCAAAACAGTTGTGAGATTTTGAATGGATGTGTGACCTTGTAGAAGTGCACCGTCTTGTAAAAAGAGGTAGTATTTCTGCTACTCAGTAGTTGTTATTTTGATCCATGTTCCAACATCTGCAATTGCATCTCCCTTGGCAAAGAAATCTGGGTTAACATACGTTGTACACAAACAATAACAAAAGATGTTTCGTTCTGTCTTGTCACTGGCAACATCTCATGACTTTGTGCCTATTAACTGTCCAACAAGTATTAGATAATTATTGGGGAATTATCCGCATTTATACAGCCTTAAAATTGTTAACGTCAGTAATTAAAATACTGAATGACATAGACATAGCAGGAGAACGTTTATTATTCACGAAAAACGGGAGAGCAATATATGCAATTTCGGTTCTAGAAAACATTGTGAAGAAATCCTTACAATTTAATAACCCCCGCCTACATTTGTTTTGTTGACTTGACAAAAGTGTGCAGTACGATTAGGCAAAGGTATATAATTCAAACCTTAGTCAACAAAAGAGTGCCATGGATATAGTAAAATTCATAGAAGATATTCATACAGATAGTAAAACGGGAATTAACACACACGAGAAATTGACAGAGAAAATTATAATACACAAGGGAACTATACAATGACGCTCATTAAGAACACTTTTATTCAGATTAATACATGACATTATTCACGAAACAGACAGCGGTAAATATTGTATTTTATGATGATGTTGCTGTACTGATAGCAAATAAGGAGGATAATCAAAGAACGTTACTTCACCAGTTTAATAAAACAGCCAAGCAATATAATCTAGAAATCACATCTAAAGCAATCAGGGTATGGTTACATCAAAAACACCAGTAAAATGTAAATAAGGAGTAGATGGTGTATCAACTCAACAAGTGAAGAGGGACTGTTATCACCAGCGATAAAGACATATCCATGGAGATGTAAAACTAAATGTCAAAGGCAATAATAGTAACGGAATACCTACAACACAAGCTACATATTCATCAACATGACTTCTCTGCAATTCCTACGTAAGTGCGTGGCAGAAGGTTCTTCGAAGCCCCTTCAGACTATATCCTTACTGTCCCATTCTCTAACATCGCGTTCGAAGAAGTAACACTGAAGTATTTCAGTACGGTTTTCAAGTTCTCTTATTTTATTACAGTGATCACCGCTCCATAAGTAGACTTGCGACAATAAAATGCTTCAAAATTCGGAGAAGAAAGCTGGCGATTGAAATCCTTTTAGATCTCGTTGCAACGAGAAATGCAACTGTTCTAATGACTTCCATCCGATCTCGCTTTTCATATATATGACACTGTCCTCTCTATTTGGCATTAATACAAAACGAACTGCACTTCTTTCAACTTTATCAATGTTCTCCTTAAAACCTATCTGGTGAGGAACCTGTACAGCGTAGCAGTACTCTAACACAGGATGAACAAAGGTAGTGTAGGCAGTGGCTCTAGTAAAATTCTTTCATTTTCAAAGTGTTCTAACAGTAAAACGCAGTCTTTGGTTCGCCTTTCCCACAACGTCATCTATGAGATCGTTCAATTTACGACATTCGTGATTTTAATTCCTAGGTATTTAGACGAACTGGCAGACTTCGGATCTATATCATTTACCGATCGAAATTTAAGGGATTTCTTTTCGTACTCATGTGGTTGACCTTACACTTTTCCTTACTCAGAAGCAATTGCCACTTTTTGTGACCTGTACGGAGACACATTTTTATGACAAGTGAGACATAAAAAATAAAACAACGGAGCGCACTGTTGTCAAATATACAGAAGAAAATAGTCGAAGAAAGCTAAAGCAAAAGATAACGACAGTGGAAATGATGGTACTGAGAAAGACCGATGGAGTAACCATGTGCGAGAATAGAACAAATATATCGATAAGAGATCAATCTGAAATCCAAGATGTAAACAAATCGAGGAAGATACGGAAAAGGAAAGGAATGACCCCACAAGACTAATTGCAATTTGTAAACATGGACGACTGCATGGGGGAAATGACTGCCCGGATGCCCTCCCAGAGGTGGGATAGCATTTGGTCCAGTACACTGACGTAATATGGCCAACATGCAGGAGAAACTCTAGTTAGCTGGAGAAGAAAACTTTCCAAGATAAGCCTTTTATTCTTTATAAAATGTATATTCCTAACAACTATCCTTTTCTTTGGTTGTTGTTGTTGTGGTCTTCAGTCCAGAGACCAATTTGATGCAGCTCTCCATGATACTCTACCCCGTGCAAGCTTCTTCATCTTCCAGTACCTACAACAACCTACATCCTTCTGAATCTGCTTAGTGTATTCATCTCTTGGTCTCCCTCTACGATTTTTACCGTCCACGCTGCCCTCCAATAATAAATTGGTGATCCCTTGATGACTCAGAACATGTCCTACCAACCGATCCCTTCTTCTAGTCAAGTTGTGCCACAAACTTCTCTTCTCCCTGATCCTATTCAACACTTCCTCATTAGTTACATGATCTACCCATCTAATCTTCAGCATTCTGTTGTAGCACCACATTTCGAAAGCTTCCATGCTCTTCTTGTCCAAACTATTTATCGTCCATGTTTCACTTCCATACATGGCTACACTCCGTACAAATACTTTCAGAAACGACTTCCTGACACTTAAATCTATACTCGATGTTAACAAATTTCTCTTCTTCAGAAATGCTTTCCTTGCAATTGCCAGTCTACATTTTATATCCTCTCTACTTCGACCATCATCAGTTATTCTCCTCCCCAAATAGCAAAACTCCTTTACGACTTTAAGTGTCTCATTTCCTAACATAATTCCCTCAGCATCACCCGACTTAATTCGACTACATTCCATTCTCTTCGTTTTGCTTTTGTTGATGTTCATCTTATATCCTCTTTTCAAGACACTATCCATTCCGTTCAACTGCTCTTCCAAGTCCTTTGCTGTCTCTGACAAAACTACAATGTCATCGGCAAACGTCAAAGTTTTTATTTCTTCTCCATGGATTTTAATACCTACTTCGAATTTTTCTTTTGTTTCCTTTACTGCTTGCTCAACATACAGACTGAATAACATCTGGGAGAGGCTACAATCCTGTCTCACTCCCTTCCCAACCACTGCTTCCCTTTCATGCCCCTCGACTCTTATAACTGCCATCTGGTTTCTGTACAAATTGTAAATAACCTTTCGCTCCCTTTATTTTAACCCTGCCACCCTCAGAATTTGAAAGACAGCATTCCAGTCAACATTGTCAATAGCTTTCTCTAAGTCTACAAATGCTAGAAACGTAGGTTTGCCTTTCCTTAATCTAGCTTCTAAGGTAAGTCGTAGGATCAGTATTGCCTCACGTGTTCCGATATTTCTGCGGAATCCAGACTGATCTTCCCCAAGGTCCGCTTCTACTAGTTTTCCCATTTGTCTGTATAGAATCCGCGTTAGTATTTTGCAGCTGTGACTTATCAAACTGATAGTTCGGTAATTTTCACATCTGTCAACACTTGCTTTCTTTGGAATTGGAATTATTATATTCTTCTTGAAGTCTGAGGATATTTCTCCTGTCTCATACAGATGGTATAGTTTTGTAAGGCCTGGCTCTCCCAAGGCTGTCAGTAGTTCTTACGGAATATTGTCTACTCCCAGGGTCTTGTTTCGCCTCAGGTCTTTCAGTGCTCTGTCAGACTCTTCACGCAGTATCGTATCTCCCATTTGACCTTCATCTACATCTTCTTCCGTTTCCATAATACCGTCCTCAAGTACATCGTCCTTGCATAGACCCTCTATTCAGGGTGTTACAAAAAGGTACGTTCAAACTTTCAGGAAACATTCCTCACACACAAATGAAGAAAAGATGTTGTGTGGACATGTGTCTGAAAACGCTTAATTTCCATGTTAGAGCTCATTTTAGTTTCGTCATTATGTACTGTACTTCCTCGATTAACCGCCAGTTGGCCCAATTGACGGAAGGTAATGTTGACTTCGGTGCTTGTGCTGACATGCGACTCATTGCTCTACAGTACTAGCATCAAGCACATCAGTACGCAGCATCAACAGGTTAGTGTTCATCACGAACGTGGTTTTGCAGTCAGTGCAATGTTTACAAATGCGGAGTTGGCAGATGCCCATTTGATGTATGGATTAACACGGGGCAATAGCCGTGGCGCGGTACGTTTGTATCGAGACAGATTTCCAGAACGAAGCTGTCCCGACAGGAAGACGTTCGAAGCAATTGATCGGCGTCTTAGGGAGCACGGAACATTCCAGCCTATGACTCGCGACTGGGGAAGACCTAGAACGACGAGGACACCTGCAATGGACGAGGCAATTCTTCATACAGTTGACGATAACCCTAATGTCAGCGTCAGAGAAGTTGCTGCTGTACAAGGTAACGTTGACCACGTAACTGTATGGAGAGTGCTACGGGAGAACCAGTTGTTTCCGTAACACGTACAGCGTGTGCAGGCACTATCAGCAGCTGATTGGCTTCCACGGGTACACTTCTGCGAATGGTTCATCCAACAATGTGTCAATCCTCATTTCAGTGCAAATGTTCTCTTTACGGATGGGACTTCATTCCAACGTGATCAAACTGTAAATTTTCACAATCAACATGTGTGGGCTGACGAGAATCCGCACGCAATTGTGCAATCACGTCATCAACACAGATTTTCTGTGAACGTTTGGGCAGGCATTGTTGGAGATGTCTCGATTGGGCCCCATGTTCTTCCACCTACGCTCAATGGAGCACGTTATCATGATTTCATACGGGATACTCTACCAGCAAAATGGCTAAGCAGGGATGGCTAGAGGACAAATGTAGGGATGTAGAGGCTTGTCTCACTAGGGGTAAGATAGATACTGCCTACAGGAAAATTAAAGAGACCTTTAGAGAGAAGAGAACCACTTGTAAGAATATCAAGAGCTCAGATGGCAACCCAGTTCTAAGCAAAGAAGGGAAGGCAGAAAGGTGGAAGGAGTATATAGAGGGTTTATACAAGGGCGATGTACTTGAGGACAATATTATGGAAATGGAAGAGGATGTAGATGAAGACGAAATGGGAGATACGATACTGCGTGAAGAGTTTGACAGAGCACTGAAAGACCTGAGTCGAAACAAGGCCCCGGGAATAGACAACATTCCATTAGAACTACAGATGACCTTGGGAGAGCCAGTTATGACAAAACTCTACCATCTGGTGAGCAAGATGTATGAGACAGGCGAAATACCATCAGACTTCAAGAAGAATATAATAATTCCAATCCCAAAGAAAGCAGGTGTTGACAGATGTGAAAATTACCGAATTATCAGTTTAATAGGTCACAGCGGCAAAATACTAACGCGAATTCTTTACAGACGAATGGAAAAACTGGTAGAAGCGGACCTCGGGGAAGATCAGTTTGGATTCCGTAGAAATATTGGAACACGTGAGGCAATACTAACCTTACGACTTATCTTAGAAGAAAGATTAAGAAAAGGCAAATCTACGTTTCTAGCATTTGTAGACTTAGAGAAAGCTTTTGACAATGGTAAGTGGAATACTCTCTTTCAAATTCTGAAGGTGCCAGGGGTAAAATACAGGGAGCGAAAGGCTATTTACAGTTTGTACAGAAACCAGATGGCAGTTATAAGAGTCGAGGGGCATGAAAGGGAAGCAGTGGTTGGGAAAGGAGTGAGACAGGGTTGTAGCCTGTCCCCGATGTTATTTAATCTGTATATTGAGCAAGCAGTAAAGGAAACAAAAGAAAAATTCGGAGTAGGTATTAAAATTCATGGAGAAGAAGTAAAAACTTTGAGGTTCGTCGATGACATTGTAATTCTGTCAGAGACAGCAAAGGACTTGGAAGAGCAGTTGAATGGAATGAACAGTGTCTTGAAAGGAGGATAAAAGATGAACATCAACAAAAGCAAACCAAGGATAAGGGAATGTAGTCAAATTAAATCTGGTGATGCTGAGGGAATTAGATTAGGAAATGAGACACTTAAAGTAGTAAAGGAATTTTGCTATTTAGGGAGTAAAATAACTGATGGTCGAGGTAGAGAGGATATAAAATGTAGACTGGCAATGGCAAGGAAATCGTTTCTGAAGAAGCGAAATTTGTTAACATCGAGTATAGATTTAAGTGTCAGGATGTCGTTTCTGAAAAAATTTGTATGGAGTGTAGCCATGTATGGAAGTGAAACATGGACGATAACTAGTTTGGACAAGAAGAGAATAGAATCTTTCGAAATGTGGTGCTACAGAAGAATGCTGAAGAAAAGGTGGGTAGATCACGTAACTAATGAGGAGGTATTGAATAGGACTGGGGAGAAGAGAAGTTTGTGGCACAACTTGACTAGAAGAAGGGATCGGTTGGTAGGACATGTTTTGAGGCATCAAGGGATCACAAATTTAGCATTGGAGTGCAGCGTGGAGGGTAAAAATCGTAGAGGGAGACCAAGAGATGAATACACTAAGCAAATTCAGAAGGATGTAGGTTGCAGTAGGTACTGGGAGATGAAGAAGCTTGCGCAGTATAGAGTAGCATAGAGAGCTGCATCAAACCAGTCTCAGGACTAAAGAGCACAACAGCAGCAACTCTACCTGTGCTGCTAGAACATGTGCCTATACATGTACGACACTACATGTGGTTCATGCACGATGGAGCTCCTGCACATTTCAGTCGTAGTATTCGTACGCTTCTCAACAACAGATTCGGTGACCGATGGATTGGTAGAGGCGGACCAATTCCATGGCCTCCACGCTCTCCTGACCTCAACCCTCTTGACTTTCAATTATGGGGGCATTTGGAAGCTCTTGTCTACGCAACCCCGGTACCAAATTTAGAGACTCTTCGTGCTCGTATTGTGGATGGCTGTGATACAATACGTCATTCTCCAGTGCTGCATCAGCGCATCAGGGATTCCATGCGTCGGAGGGTGGATGCATGTATCCTCGCTAACGGAGGACATTTTGAACATTTCCTGTAACAAAGTGTTTGAAGTCACGCTGGTACGTTCTGTTGCTTTGTGTTTCCATTCCATGATTAATGTGATTTGAAGAGAAGTAATAAAATGAGCTCTAACATCGAAAGTAAGCGTTTCCGGACATATGTCCACATAACATACTTTCTTTCTTCGTGTGCGAGGAATGTTTCCTGAAAGTTTGGCCGTACCTTTTTGTAACACCCTGTATACTCCTTCCACCTTTCTGCTTTCCTTTCTTTGTTTAGAACTGGGTTTCCATCTCAGCTCTTGATATTCATACAAGTGGTTCTCTTTTCTCCAAAGGTCTCTTTAATTTTCCTGTAGGCAGTATGTATCTTACCCCTAGTGAGATAACCCTCTACATCCTTAGATTTGTCCTCTAGCCATCCCTGCTTAGCCATTTTGCACTTCCAGTCGATCTCATTTTTGAGACGTTTGTATTCCTTTTTGCCTGCTTCATTTACTGCATTTTTATTTTTTCTCCTTTCATCAATTAAATTCAATATTTCTTCTGTTACCCAAGGATTTATACTAGCCCTCGTCTTTTTATCTACTTGATCCTCTGCTGCCTTCACTACTTCATCCCTCAAAGCTACCCTTTCTTCTTCTATTGTGTTTCTTTCCCCCATTCCTGTGAGTTGTTCTGTTATGCTCTCCCTGAAACTCTGTGCAACCTCTGCTTTAGTCAGTTTATCCTTGTCCCATCTTCTTAAATTCCCACCTTTTTTTTAGTTTCTTCAGTTTTAATCTACAGTTCATAACCAACAGATTGTGGTCAGAGTCCACATCTGCCCCTGGAAATGTCTTACAATTTAAAACCTGGTTCATAAATCTCGGTCTTACCATTATATAATCTATCTGAAACCTGTCAGTATCTCCAGGCTTCTTCCATGTATACAGCCTTCTTTTATGATTCTTGAACCAGGTGTTAGCTATGATTAAGTTGTGCTCTCTGCAAAACTCTACCAGGCGGCTTCCTCTTTCATTTCTTACCCCCAATCCATATTCACCTACTACGTTTCCCTCTCTCCATTTTCCTACTGCCAAATTCCAGTCACCCATGACTATTAAATTTTCATCTGCCTTCACTATCTGAATAATTTCTTTTGTTTCATCATACGTTTCTTCAATTTCTTCGTCGTCTGCAGAGCTAGTTGGCAAATAAACTTGTACTACTGTAGTAGGCTTGGGCTTCGTATCTATCTTGGCCACAATAATGCGTTCACTATGCTGTTTGTAGTAGCTTACCCGCATTCCTATTTTCCTATTCACCATTAAACCTACTCCTGCATTACCCCTATTTGATCTTGTGTTTATAACCCTGTAGTCACCTGACCAGAAGTCTTGTTCCTCCTGCCACCGAACTTCACTAATTCTCACTATATCTAACTTTAACCCATCCATTTCCCTTTTTAAATTTTTTTAAAATACCTGTCCGATTAAGGGATCTGACATTCCACGTTCCGATCCGTAGAACGCCAGTTTTCTTTCTCCTGATAACGACATCCTCCTGGGTAGCCCCCGCCGGAGATCCGAATGGAGGACTATTTTACTTCCGGAATATTTTACCCAAGAGGACGCCTTCATCATTTAATCATACAGTAAAGCTGCATGCCCTTGGGAAAAATTACGGCTGTAGTTTCCCCTTGCTTTCAGCCGTTCGCAGTTGTTGTTGTTGTTGTGATCTTCAGTCCTGAGACTGATTTGATGCAGCTCTCCATGCTACTCTATCCTGTGCACGCTTCTTCATCTCCCAGTACCTACTGCAACCTACATCCTTCTGAATCTGCTTAGTGTATTCATCTCTTGGTCTCCCTCTACGATTTTTACCCTCCACGCTGCCCTCCAATGCTAAATTTGTGATCCCTTGATGCCGCAAAACATGTCCTACCAACCGATCCCTTCTTCTAGTCAAGTTGTGCCACAAACTTCTCTTGTCCCCAATCCTATTCAATACCTCCTCATTAGTTACGTGATCTACCCACCTTATCTTCAGCATTCTTCTGTAGCACCACATTTCAAAAGCTTCTATTCTCTTCTTGTCCAAACTGGTTATCGTCCATGTTTCACTTCCATACATGGCTACACTCCGTACAAATACTTTCAGAAACAACTTCCTGACAAATCTAACTCGATGTTAACAAATTTCGCTTCTTCAGCGATTTCCTTGCCATTGCCAGTCTACATTTTATATCCTCTCTACTTCGACCATCAGTTATTTTACTCCCTAAATAGCAAAATTCCTTTACTACTTTAAGTGTCTCATTTCCTAATCTAATCCCCTCAGCATCACCCGATTTAATTTGACTACATTCCATTATCCTCGTTTTTGTATCGCTGAGGTACGCAAGGCTCCCTACCAACGTCAAGTTCCATGGTTCATGTTCGCAGTACCAACACAGAAACGCCGTTTTGGTTGTGTTACAAGGCCAGATCAGTCAATCATCCAGACTGTTGCCCCTGCAACTACTGAAAAGGCTGCTGCCCCTCTTCAGGAACCACACGTTTGTCTGGCCTCTCAACATACACCCCTCCGTTTTGGTTGCACCTAGGGTACGGCTATCTGTATCGCTGAGGTACGCAAGGCTCCCCACCAACGTCAAGTTCCATGGTTCAGGGGGGGGGGGGGGAGGGGGGACGGATTCTTTAGTAATGCTTAACAATTTCAGACAGTACTATCGACTATGCAACGCTATGTGTGCAGCTGACGTTACAGTCGCAATTTCTAAGGGATTCAGCGCTATCTCTGCCATTGGATTTTTCACACTCTTGTTGTCATCGCTATCCGCTACTTTTGGTTAGCTCTATGAAGAGACGACTGTGAGCTCCTCACTTTAGGAATAAATTTTTATCTGCAGCTTACTGGTGCTCGCTTCAGTTTTCTTTTCTCATAGACACAGCTTCCGACACTATATTTTTGGTTCTACTTTCGAACCGACTTTGCAAGAGAATCATGTCGCCTAAATTGTTGCCCGATTATCTACGGAATCATAACATCTTGATGATGGTCGTCTGTAACAGTGGTCAACATATTGGCCGATTTATTTACATAATGTATCAGTCACATATGCAGTAGAATTTCATGGTAACATTACTGTACTGCCTATTTGCGTATGTTTTAGTAAACAAGAGCGACGTTAGCCGATAGCGTCGCCATATGAAATTCAGTTAATGAAACAGGTCTCTCCTATGTGGTACTAACTAACTGCTGTATGGTGAATTCAATCAAAACGCGACATTCAGACTTTAGACATCTCTCTAGGAAATACTGTTAATGTACCTGTAAGCAGTGCTGTAAAAATGCACCATTAACATGCTAAAACGTATAATCAGCCTTAATTGTCCAAGAGATGTATCAGGCTGGCGTGTTTAACTGTAGATAATCTTAATTACTAGAGAAAAGGCTTTCATATTGTCCGCAGATGAAGCATTCAGCATTCCAGCATATTTTAGAAACACACACTTCATTTCTCGTGCTCTACAAATTCTGTTGTGATTTGAATTATGGGATATTTCAGGGCCATTGAGAATCTTCCAGAGTAGGGTGACATGTGCGGTTGAGTCCTACGGGGTCCAGCAACGAGCAATCTGCACAAATACCCAGTCAGATATAGTCAAGAATACAAGATCGTGCAAAGACTGGCATCTTGTTTTAAATTTTCAGAAACGTAAATTTGGCAGTTACAAAAAGCTGAAAAATTGTATTCTGTTACTACAATATCACTGAGTCACAAATGTAGTAAGTCAATTAATAAAGTGTATCAGTGATTTGGTGGGAGATCGAGCATTGAGGAGTCGTCAGGACACTAAGTGATATGGGCGTCAGAAATATTTTGAAATAATACTTGTTTGACAGGTATGAGCTCTATATATTTAGAAAACGGAACACAAGGGATGCGCCATAGCGACAGCAAAGTAGTCACCAACCCATTGGGGGTGCCATCTTGGCGATCTAAGGTGGACCCAAGCCCAAAAATAGGAACAGAGCGGGAAGGAGGAGTGCGTGCCTCGGGTTTGGGAGCCGGAAGCAGAAAGAAAGTCACGTCTTTAACCCACGCTCAGCTCACGTTCCTCGCAGCACACGCTCCTTCCCGTTGCCCAGTTGGCTGCCGCAGACACCGTCCCCAACGCATTGTCTGTCAACGTCCGCACCAGAAAGAACTGCTTCTGACGTAACTTCGTCATGAAGGTCCTATGATGCAGTGCCAGTTACGAACCGCAACTCCAAACTGGAAAGAAAGAGTTATTTTAACTGTCGATAACTTACTACTGGTAAACCTCTAAACGATGGTAGCTTGTACAACAAATGTCTAAGTGTAACAGGGTGTGTCGATATGAAATGTAGACCTGACATTGAATCAATTGGAAGTAAAGGCTACAATTCTCTTGGAGACTACCGAGGCAATACAGTCACACAACAAAAGTGATTACAAAACACTCATTCACCCTCTCTTAGAATATTGCTCTAGTGTGGAACACATACCAAATATGACAATACGGGACACTGATGGTGTACAAATAACCAAGAATATAGTTGGAATTTATTGAATTTCGGAAGATAGTCACGGAAAATTTTCACGAACTTGCTAACAAATTAGAATTGTGAGACGCTAGAAGGTGGACTCCAACTGTCCTGCGAAAGTCTACTAAGCAAAGTTTTGAGAGCTATTGTATAGTGAAGACCCTAGGGCTAAACAGGGTGGGCTAACTAAAAGCGGACCAGAACCTTAGCATTTACTTCATCATTATCTGGGCCATTTGATGTAATCTGATATTGCAGTGCCTACGCTATTTCGAATTACAATGCAATGTTCCTTCGAAAATGCCTGCATGTCCGAAGGAACACTCACTGCGGCGACTAAAGCCGTTATGAAATGATAAAACTTTCTCGCATTTGCGAAAATGGATAACCGTCAGCTGTATAATGGAATGACCCCAAAGAAATTATTTGCAAAATCACGACTTGAAACTTGATTTCCCACCTACTTCGAGCGGTCGCGTTTTCATTCGGCTATACTAGCACGTCATACGACCAGACCCAAACTTCCATACGTCTCAAACATGTGTCTACAACCTATAACCGTTTTTTATTTTATTTTTATTTTACGAGTCTAGTTCCGTAAGATCAAATGTACGGGCAAATCTTCAGGATCTTGGAACGTGTGAAATTACAACTTGAAGGTAATAACAGATACAATAAAATGTTCATGGACCCAAAAAAAAAAAACAAGCCACAGGTCTGTGTAATGGCAATCAGCAATACAACATAGGAGTCAGCTTAATTTTTCAAGAAACTGCTAGGCAGAATAGAAAGAGTAACCCACGAGGAAGCTCTTCACTTTAGACTTGAAAGCGCTTGAATTACTGCTAAGAATTTTTAGTTCCTGTGGTAGCTTACTGAAAACGGATATAGCTGCATATCTTTCTGCACAAGAGTCGAGGAAGTACGATACAAATGCAGATTAGGATTTCTGCCTAGTATTAACTGAGTGAAAGCTGCCAATTCTTGAGAATAAGCTGATACTCTTAACGAGAAACGACAGTAAAGAATATCTATATTGAGAGGCCAATGTTAGAATAACCAGGTTAGTGAACTGGGGTCAACAAGAGTTTCGTGAACTTAACATCACTTACTGCCCTAACTGGTCATTTGAGAGCAAAAAATATCATTTGAGAATGGGAAGAGTTAAACAAAAATATAATACCATATTACGTAAGCGAATGAAAATAAGCAAAGTAGACCACTTTTCGTGTCAAATTGTCACTTACTTCAGATACCGTTCGAGTAGTAAAAATGGCAGCATTAAGTCTTTGAACAAGATCCTGAACGTAGGTTTTCCACGACAAGATTTATTACATGTCTGAACACGTAGAAATTTGACTGTTCAGTTTCACTGATGATATGCCCATTCTGTGAAATTAAAAGGTCGTGTTTTGTTGAATTGTGGTTAGAAACCGTAAAAACTGAGTCTTACTCTGATTTAGAGTTATTATATTTTCTGCAAGCCATGAACTTACGTCATGAACTGCCCCATATGAAACAGAGCCTATGTTGCACGCAACATCCTTTATTACCGAGCTAGTGTCATCAGCAAACATAAACATTTTATTATTACCTGTATATTAGGGTGCATACATTTATATAAATAAGGAACAGTTGTGGGCCCAGCACTAATCCTGGGGCACCGCCGGCCGACGTGGCCGAGCGGTTCTAGGCACTTCAGTCTGGAACCGCAAGACCGCTACGGTCGCAGGTTCGAATCCTGCCTCGGGCATGGATGTGTGTGCTGTCCTTAGGTTAGTTAGGTTTAAGTAGCTCTGAGTTCTAGGGGACTTATGACCTCAGATGTTGAGTCCCATAGTGCTCAGAGCCATTTGAACCATTTGAACCTGGGGCACCCACATTTAGCTGTGCCCCACTCAGACCCTACGTCAGAACCATAGTCAACTCTCTGAATAATGACTTTTTCTGTCTGTTGTTAAAGTAAAAGGTAAACCAGTTGTGAGCAACACCCCGTATTGATTAGTGGTCCGACTTCTGGAGCAATATTTTGTGATCAACACCATCAAACGCCTTATTCAAGTCAAAAAAGATGCCTATCGTTCGAAACCTTTTCTTTAATCCATCCAGTACCTCTAAGAGAAAAGAGAATATGGCACTTCTAAAACCGAACTGTACAGTTGATAGCAAATTATTTGAAATAAAATGTTAAATATCCTTACATACACAGCCCTTTTAAATAAGTTTATCAAACACTCGAGGCATAGGAATAAGTCTAAAATTGTCTACATTATCTCTCTCTTCCTTTTTATAAAGCAGTTTATTACTTAATATTGTAATCGTTCGGGAAACTGATCATTCGTAATGGAAAAATTGCATATACGGCTAAGAACAGGGCTAACTTGTGTAGCACAGTACTTCAGCATTCTGCTAGGCAGTCCCTAATATCCATGAAAGTCCTTGGTCTTCAGTGATTTAATTATTGACTCAGTCTCCCCTTGTCAGTTTTACAAAGAACTATTTCACTCATCAATCTCGGAAAGACTTTTCCAAGAGAGTTATATGATTCCCTGTAGAAACTAAGTTTTTATTTAATTCACCGGCAATGCTCAGAAAGTTGTTGTTAAATACTGTACATATATCTGACTTATCAGTAACAGAAATATTTTTACTGAGAATTCACTTTATATCGTCGACCTCGAGCTTGTGAACAGATACTTCCATCGCGACTGACGATATGGTTTTATCTTGTGAATGAGCTATTCTATTTGCTTATCACATACTATTCGCCTTCCTAATAACATTTTATGTACCTTACAATACTGTTTGTAATGGGCTACTGTAGCTTGGTTGTGACTACTTCTGACATTTATATATAATTCCCACTTCGTTCTGTATGATATCCTTATCCCACTAGACAGCCACCCACGCTGTCTTTCGCTGCTAGTACCCTGTTTAGAATGTTCTAATGGAAAGCAGCTTTCAAAGAGCACGATAAATGTGTTAAGGAAAGCAGTATATTTGTGATGTATCTCATCGGCATTATGGCATTATAAGCATCCTGCCACTCTTGTTCTTTAAAGAGGTTAAAGAAACTCGCTGCTGCCGTCAGATTAGCTTTTCTACATAGTTTGAGTACAAAAACCTATTAGTGTTAAAATTTGTGCATCATGTCTGAAAGGCCATTCACACTTTTACTAACAGAATGCCCATCTAGTAATAAAGAATGAATAAAAATATTGTCTATGGCTGTGCTACTGTTCCCCTGCACCCTAGTTGAAAAAAACCCAACCCGCATTAGATCATATGAATTTAGGAGATCTACCAACATCATTTTTCTAGCACCATCGTATACAAAATTTGTGGGCATGGGTGTGTACTGTCCTTAGTTTAAGTTAGATTAAGTAATGTGTAAGCCTTGGGACTGATCACCTCAGCGATTTGGTCCCAAAGTACTTACTATAGATTTCCAAAATTTACAAAATTTTTATTGAAGTCACCACATATAACTAATTTCTGGTACTTCCTACAAAGTGAATCAACAATCCTCTCTAGCTTGAGCATAAATGCTCTGAAGTCAGAGTTTGGTACCTGTAAACAACAATTAGAAGTTTAGTTTCAGTGAATCAACTGCCCCTTCACAGCATTCAAATACCTGTTCAATACAGTGCCGTGATTGGTCTACAGACACAGATGGAATACTATTTTTTACGTACATGGCCACTCCCCCACTCCGGAAAGAACTCTTTGTAAAACATCCAGCTAATCTGTATCCTGGTAAAGGCAGTCTTTGAACTGTCAAATCATTTAAGTGGTGCTCCGATACACCAATAATGTCATAGTCAACATCTATAAGCACTAACTTTTCCTCTAGCACCTCTTATATTTTGATGAAAATCCATTATGTATATTGCCATACAGGGGAGACATTTGACATGAAAGTCGCTTTCTTATGTCGGCGCATAAATATAATATTGCAGAGTGTCTTTCCTGTATGGAGATATACAGTACACAATGGATGTACAAGTTGTAGACACGTGGTTGACGACGTATGGAAGTTTGGGTCAGGCCGTGGGACGTTATCGGATAGCCAAATCATAAGGCCATCACTCGTAATAAGTGGGAAATCCTGGTTCGAGCCCAGGTCCATCACAAATTTTCGCTGTCGTCATTCCATTATAGCTTATGCATATTTGCAACTGTGAATACATTTCATTATATAATCGGGATTGCTTGTCCTAAGGTGCATAAAATATTTCCTATGCCTTGAATTTTTACTGATGGGACGTCGATAACTGTTACATGTAACGTTCTTCTTAGAAGCTTTCGCTACCGTTGTACTGTCTCTTGATGACTGAAATCTTTATACTACCAGATTTCATGGACCCATGGCAGTCTTCAGGTGTATCTTGTAATTGGCACGTGAATGCGTACATGTCAAAGCTAACCTAGAAAGCAATAGACGCCTTTTAAGTTAGCTTCGACGTGGACGCTTTCGTCGACTATTTATAGGCTGACCTGAAGACTGGGTTGAGTCTCAGAAACCTGACACACCTGACGACGGGGCTGGGTCCCTGGAAGCTGGTAGCGCAAGAGATCCAGTAATGAAATACCTGTAAAACTGTATATTTTATGGGCCATTTTCATTTTACCCATTCTGTATTATTGTATATCATTATAATATTCGTCATCAGTCAGTTACAATCAGTTTTTACATAAAAGCTTCCTCTAGGCTTATGATCATATTACACATCAATTATACACACCCATGTTGATCCCAAATGTTTTCTCATATAATGCACCAACATCACGTCAGGATGCCATCTGTGTCCTTTCTTATCACTTGAAATCCCAGACAACTTCCCTTCTAGAATGCATCCGCTTGGTGCATGTCTAGTATACATCAATTTTACTAATCACAGCTACCTGTTGAACTGCATCTATCACTGGATCCTTTATTCCTTTCGTTATCTCTCTTCGTAACTATCGACATACGTACCTCGATGGATTCTTAGGAATGGTAAATTTTTGAATGGATGTCGTCATGGGCCACTGTTGTTACTAAACCCCTATAACGTTCAATGTCCGTCTGTCACCTAGGAACGTTACTTTCGAGGATCTTACTTAGTTTATCTAAAACACTCGTGCTACTTTTCCTCGCTTGTTTATCCTCCTTTTTCAGTTGTCTCGGATGTAAAAGCATATAAAATTATACTAGTACTGTATTAATAATTAGTACAGTTTCCATTTCGAGGTGTTGATTATAGACTATTTCAGTCATACGTGTAATTTTCACTTCCACTCTCATAATTACTGTGTTAACATCTGTTCGTTGCTGAAGCGCTTCACATGAGTTGTGCATTTGGGCCGTAAGGAAAGTGATGATGGCTGAAGTAGAGAGGTTATATATGATGTCTACTGGTGGTGGCAAGAAAATCATTTTTGCAGAAGAGAAATTTGTCAACATCAATTAAAGATTTGTGTGTTCGGTAGTCTTCTCTGAAGGTATTTCGAGTGTTGCCTTGTATGAAAGTGAAACGTCGACAACCAACGGTTCACACAAAAAGAGAACAGAAGCTTCTGAAATGTGGCGTTACAGAAGAATGCTGAAGATTAGATGGATAGTTCATGTAACTAATTGGGAGGTATGGAATAGAGCGGGGGACAAAAGAAAGTTATGACGTAACTTGAATCACTCAATTGATCGGACTATACGACATTCTGAAGCACCAAGATATCACAAAGTATTTAGTATTGCGGGGAAGTATGTGTGGTGTGTAGGGGGGCGGGAGGTTCAAAATTGTAAAGGGAGACAAAGAGATGAATTTAGTGAGCAGGTTCTAAAGGATGTATGGTGCAGCAGCTATTCAAGGAAAACAGACTTGCACAGGATAAATTAGCATGGAGACCACAACAACAACAACAACAAGGAAGAGAAATATTTGTTGACGATGTCCTCTGAAACCAATAAGGGACGAACTGCTTTAACAGATATGGATCTTCAGCAAATTTTAACATTTAATGAGTTGAAGTAGTATCATATTTCCTGTTAAAGTAGGCCGGGGGTGAATTTGGAGCACACTTATGTGAGGAATTAATCAAGAATTACACATTCCAAATAGATTTATTCTTACGAGAAAAATATATTTTGATACAGAAGCAAATGCAGGCTAGTAATAAGCTATTCACAATCTCGTCCCTTTTTAATGGATCGCCCGTCCTTCTAGTATCTTACACTGTCAGTTTTCTCTACTAATTATGTTACAACACTGTATTCAGTTTTGATGCTCTCAGCTTGTCGACTCAACGGGTTGTTAGTGTCACTTTGGCCTTAAACTGGCCCTGCTTTAAACATAGATGAACCACTGTCTTGTTTCTCAAAAGTAGTTCAGAGATAGTGTGGTGAAACGAAATCCAGCGTTTCTCAGATTCTAACATTCATACTTCTCGCTCCATTCTTTGTTTTCGTTCACGACATGCCAATGGTGCAGTTTAATATACTTATGAGTGATGATTGTTCCAGTGACAATATTAAATTCATTGTTTCTTTGCCATTCTATTGTTCATAACTTTATTGAACATCTCGCTTGTGGCGAGAAGACTGATATCATTAGAACCAATGATGCACTGCATCTCCTTTATTGAGAAATCCTTGTCTCACATCTGTAAAACTCCTTTCCACCACAGAACTACGTAAATGTGTTCTTAAGATTCTTTTGTATTACGTATCCTCCAGACTTAAATACGAATAGATCTATGTGCCTGTCGTTACTGTAAACTTAGAATGACATTAATCTTACCACCTGTTATTACCCTCTAAATTTAATTGAATTCTACATTTACTACTTCACGAAGTAAAGGAACGTTAATAGTGTTCTTTGACACTCGTACAACTCTCTATCTCTCTCTCTCTCTCTCTCTTTCTCTCTCTTGGTTCCTCTCTTTTGTTTGCGTCCAGTCAGCTGCCAGCTTACGCCATGGCTCAACGCGTTTTGATTGGTTTGTACTTCTATTTCTTCTATCTTTTCTACGACCAAGCGTCGTTAACTCTCCCACGCACTGTCGAAGTGTGTCTCTCAGTACATTGTATCACGTTCTTATTATCAAATTCAAGGATGCTTCCGTCAACACAGCCAAGGCTGTCCACCGTCTTTTCTCAATTAAAAACATTTGATGCCATTTTTAATATCCACATATATCCATATATGGAACACGCTATTTTTAGTTATGTAAAAATGATCCCATCTACAAAAAAAATTTGTACACTAACAAAGCTACTGCTCATCGTTAATTTCGTCTATCTTAAGAAGAAAACATCGAATTTCTTATTGAATGAAAAGCAGCTTTGGTATCGGACAAACTGAACCGGCTACAGCAGGGTAAGCCCTCTTTCGGTGGGGAATTGAACAGGCGCTGCTTCTGCGACTACGGGCAGCGCGCCCACACCGGCCAGTGAACCGTTGGGGTCACGGTCGGCTGAACACAGTGCAGCCTCTGTCTCGCAAAGGTAGGTGCATGCGTTTGAATCCTGATCCGCCACACAGCTTTAATTTATCACTGCCTATTGAGCAACTAAGTAATTCCTCTCACTTATTTTTTACCTAAATCTGTGTCTGTGTTAAGCTAATGAATTTTGAAATAAAAAAGAGGGAGTCCCCTAAAAAATTAAATTTTGTTTTATCTGCACGGAAGCTAATCTGAAATACAATCAAAGAAAATTAATTTGCGAAAAAATTACTATTTATCTAGATTTTTAGATAAAAAAATAGTTTTTCGAAAATTCAGTTATAAATGGCTTATGAAGATACTATGACATAACATCATTTACCCAGTTCAGATAAGTCCTCAGAGAGACATTTCGGTACATAGTAAACCATTGACACAAGCACATACACTTAATAATCGTAATGAATAACCAATGTTGTTCACTGTTTCCTATCAATATTGTTTAGTTTGGCTATATTTTGGTATCGATAGTAATGCAGCAACGACTGGTAAAGCCACACCAATCAGTTAGAAGTATTCTTTGCCTGCTGACCCTGATTTGGGAATTGTTGTTTTTTTAGTGTCATATGCTTGCACTGAGGTAATTTTTTACGCACCCCATTTAGTCGGCAGCGTTATTGACATACACCCACCTTTAAAGAATTTGTTTCGATGTCATTAGGATAAAATTGCATCTATCTCCAAAGCATATTTTGTGCAATTATTCGCGCCGTGTTTTCCTTGAGTCTCAATTTTCAGAGTGAAGACGTTATTTACGTATTGCGGCATACGGGATTTTTCCAAAGTAAACTCTAGTTTGAAATTGTTTTTGAAGTAGTAACAATTAAAACACTAAATACTATATTTGTGCTCTGTCATAAATAGTTATCAACTAAATCACATGTTGGATCTGGTGGCCTAGTGGTAAAGTGTGTTTGTTTACTCTATATACAGGCCTATACGAATATAATCGTCAATGAAACAACTTACCTAAATTTCACCTACATTGAAAGAGGAGTTTAGAATGGACATACTATGTCACTGAAACTACTTTTACGGGCCCCGTTTATTTTTCTCATCTTTAAATGGAGAAAAAGTGAAATACCTTTTAATAGAACTTACTGAAACTTATTTCGTGTTGATGTCGTTGCAGTTTTGATCTCTAGTGCATAAAAGTCTCAACAACGAAAAGATTATCTTAACAGAACAAATATAAAAACTGAAAATCGTTTAGAATTAAAAATAGTGGATAATCAACATATTTAAAGGAAAAAAATAAATTAGCGATTAATTAAAAGACCCATATAATATTTTTGTACAGTTTTAGAGAAGTCGAAGTCAATGATTGACTGCACAGGAAATCAAGTAAACGGAAGAATAAAAACATGGAATGCTTTCGGCAAATCAAATAGAGTTGTGAAAACGAAACTTCTTATGCGTGTGAAGAGAAAGTCTTACAGTCAGTGTGTTTCCCAGTTTTTATGCAAGGCAGCGAGTCATGCAGGGAACTGTCTGAAAACTTTAGTATGCTCGGGAAGAAAAGGAGAAGCAACAGTAACGAGTACTGGGAGAAGCGGGAAAAGAAATAATTTCATACTGTAACGCACAGGAACTAAAAACTTAATTAATGCTAGAAGAAAGATTTCGTCCAAGGAAACCAGCTTGTCTTTCAAAAACACAGATTACAAAAACATCAATAAGCATTCTGAAGTTGCACTAACGAACAGTGTACTGAAAATATGGCCCATCAGTGAATATTTTCCGGGATGCACTATCACACGATGGCACTCTAGCCGACAGTGTAAGTAAACTAAGTTTCTGGCGTGAATAATCTGAAGATAGTTCTTTAGTAACTGAAACTAGTAATGTCTGAATTCTTGTGTGTTTCAACACCCTATAAGAATGTGTATAGCATTTTTTTGTTCTCACGAAAATTAAAGAGATTTTTAAACCAAATTTAGAAGTCTTAGAAATGCATCAGATCGCTTATCTCCGTCACCTAATGATCTCAGGTCTTACTGATTATATATTTCTTAGTATTTATAATTTGTGAAACATTCATAAAATACCATGTTTTTATATTGTGAAATATTCAATGTTCGTGTAATTATGAGCGTTCTGATATATTCGATGTTTGTATAAATAGCTGCAGCCTCTGTCCAGCTGGTCGGTATGTTCTGGATTTCCCTTGATGTTCGAAGCGAGGGCGCT
Organism: Schistocerca serialis cubense; assembly: GCF_023864345.2. Classification (NCBI taxonomy): domain Eukaryota; kingdom Metazoa; phylum Arthropoda; class Insecta; order Orthoptera; family Acrididae; genus Schistocerca; species Schistocerca serialis. The sequence goes on from NC_064638.1 coordinate 1,238,683,176, forward strand.
TTCACGTCTAAGTGTTGAGCTTCATTGACGACCCTGCATACGGATTTGAACTTGAGTGTCTTTACCGCCTGACAGTGTGAAAACGCGATACGTGATAAAACATGCAGCAATGTCGGGGCAAATCTGAATCTTCTGTGAACTAACAGGACAATAGCTAATATCAACATTTAACTTCCAAGACTTGCACAATCTGTTTTGGAATACCGAGGATGGTGTTTTGGATTTACATTCAAATGCTTACAGAAGGGAAATAGAGCATATAAAGAGATGGGTTGTAAGACTTCTTACTTGGTTAGCCATCAAATTGTTAAACAAAAAACCTCTTCAGTTTACACGTACCCCAATGAGTGAACAAAAACAGAAGTGTACCACTGATTTTACACTTAGACTCTCAAGAACCAACTGTACTATTAGTAGTTGTTTAATTGGTTCAGCATATAAAAACAGACTTTCGTGGCCATAACCTTAGTGGTTAAATTTTCTGACTCATCACGCTGCTTCCTATTGCTCTTCAAACTTCTTCTGAGATCGACGTTTCGATTCATCCACTTAGATCTTCTTCAGGATTCCTCTGGCGTCTGTGGGTGTATGAACAATGTGACTGTGTCATGATCACTAATGAGAAACTATTTTCCGGCTAGGGTGGCCGAGCGGCTCTAGGCGCTACAGTCTGGAACCGCGCGACCGCTACGGTCGCAGGTTCGAATCCTGCCTCGGGCATGGATGTGTGTGTGATGTCCTTAGGTTAGTTAGGTGTAAGCAGTCCTTTCTAGGGGACTGATGGCCTCAGAAGGCAAGTCCCATAGTGCTCCGAGCGATTTGAACCATTTTTGAGAAACTATTTTCCTGTTTCCTCCAGAGAAGTGAAGTCGGTAGTTTAATTGTAGTTTTGTAGAAACATAAAATATTTTTTTTTCGTTTCCGTTTTTGTTCTACTTTTAGCATTTCTTGTGCCAAGTTCAAATAGTACTAATAACAGTGTTTCAAAGTCTTTGAATCAAACTTGTAGGGAATGTAGATCACGTTACGGGAAACAACCACTTTTATGAGAGACAAAATATTCAGTGATGGTTCCCGGCGACACTAGTAGTATTTTAGACTTTTCCGACTCTGAGACGATGAATTATACCCTAACTAGCTGAGCCTGTCAACTAGCTGTTACACCTGTAAATTGATAGCTTCAATAAATAAACCTTTAGAACGAGAGTCTCTAAAATGACAAACATATTTTAGAAGCAAAGCAACAACTTCAACTTTTTTTCACTTTCCGGAAGAAATTTGTGGCTGTTGCTGCGGTGGTGCCGAATCAGGATTAGAATCCAGATTTCCCACCTTACCACCCTTTCCTTTCTGCAGTTGTACATAAAAACCACTGAGGGAATATATGTATTCAATCATCCTCTATAATAATCAACAACACATTATACTGGCTATAATAATAATAAGAAAATCACAGTTAAATAATCAGGTCACTGAGAAGTTGTACCATAACTTCTTTTTTTTATGCGGTCGCCCTACCGACCATCGTTATTAGATGTGTAGAGACAAAGAAACAGAAGAGCCCTTTAAGCAAAAAGCAAAACACTATCAATGACCTCAGTAGACTGTAAAGAATAAACAAGTAGCAGATCCCCGACGAACGGCTGGCCCGTGGACGGGTACCTCTTCACGTCGAATATATTCGAAACTCGGTGCTCCAATCAGTATCCGTAAGAAGAAAATCATCAGGTCATCTTCTCTTACTCGGTACGCCTCAGTTACAGGTGGGGGGGGGGGGGGTGTGTGCACGAAAACACTACCCAAATAATCGAAAGATCGATATGCCGTCAGGTGCATATATTATATCGGTAAGGTTTCTGTTCTTTCCGACATGCATCTTTGAAGAAACAGAAGCGACTCCTATAAAACGTTAATTCTGGTGGGCTTATCAGACGACGAGATTATAAATAACACATGGCATACACATGCCAGAGAGTGTATACACGCTGCTGCTTCTCAGGGGCATACCAATACGGATGTGTCGGGAAACGTCGGCAAATATTACTTTCTAATAAAACTTGTTTCCAATGATAAAAGTTGTTTCTAATGATATGCTACATCATCCTATGACGTCTGATTCAAAGACTTTGGAACGCTGCCTACATATTAAGTAATGTCCATGGCTTAATCAAAAGTGATTTGACAATGTTTTTCTCTAATCACTGTTTTTTTCCTTTATTGATGCCAATTCCCCATCGGGGCGGGAGGGGAAGCAGCATATGCGCTGCTCTCCAGCCGAAAGACATAGAAGAAACAATAGAAGACATTTAAAAATAGCAAAGGAGAAAACATGGTGAACATAGATATAAAAAAAGGGGAACCATCATGCAAGACAACAGACAAAAAAGGAGAGACTGTAAAATGGAGATAAAAACTGTAAAAAAGTAGCGCACACAAACAACCACACACTGGGACAATTAAAAGAACAAGGGGCGCAGTACGACTGGAGCATAAAAGTATCGATGGATTACGTAGCACATAACAAACACTGACAATAACACTAAGTACAAGGCCAGCACACGATTAAAATCACACATCTCGACGCACAGAAGGAACAGCACTAAACACAACACTGACGTGGCACACTGACGATGGTCAACACGGAGGATCTGCCAACCACAAGGAGATGAGGGAGAATGGAAGAAAGGAGGGAGGGGAGGAGAACAGGGGAGATGGGCAGAGGATGGGCTGAAGAGGGCCAGGTACAGAGGTATGTGGGTGGGAAAGAGGCAAGGATGGGGTGTAGGGTCTTCGGGGGGTGGAATCTGCTCTGGAAGAAGGAGGGGAGAGGAAAAAGGGGGCCCTGAGGAGGGGGAGAACAAGGCCAGGTTATACACTCCTGGAAATTGAAATAAGAACACCGTGAATTCATTGTCCCAGGAAGGGGAAACTTTATTGACACATTCCTGGGGTCAGATACATCACATGATCAGACTGGCAGAACCACAGGCACATAGACACAGGCAACAGAGCATGCACAATGTCGGCACTAGTACAGTGTATATCCACCTTTCGCAGCAATGCAGGCTGCTATTCTCCCATGGAGACGATCGTAGAGATGCTGGATGTAATCCTGTGGAATGGCTTGCCATGCCATTTCCACCTGGCGCCTCAGTTGGACCAGCGTTCGTGCTGGACGTGCAGACCGCGTGAGACGACGCTTCATCCAGTCCCAAACATGCTCAATGGGGGACAGATCCGGAGATATTGCTGGCCAGGGTAGTTGACTTACACCTTCTAGAGCACGTTGGGTGGCACGGGATACATGCGGACGTGCATTGTCCTGTTGGAACAGCAAGTTCCCTTGCCGGTCTAGGAATGGTAGAACGATGGGTTCGATGACGGTTTGGATGTACCGTGCACTATTCAGTGTCCCCTCGACGATCACCAGTGGTGTACGGCCAGTGTAGGAGATCGCTCCCCACATCATGATGCCGGGTGTTGGCCCTGTGTGCTTCGGTCGTATGCAGTCCTGATTGTGGCGCTCACCTGCACGCCGCCAAACACGCATACGACCATCATTGGCACCAAGGCAGAAGCGACTCTCATCGCTGAAGACGACACGTCTCCATTCGTCCCTCCATTCACGCCTGTCGCGACACCACTGGAGGCGGGCTGCACGATGTTGGGGCGTGAACGGAAGACGGCCTAACGGTGTGCGGGACCGTAGCCCAGCTTCATGGAGACGGTTGCGAATGGTCCTCGCCGATACCCCGATTCCCTAATTTGCTGGGAAGTGGCGGTGCGGTCCCCTACGGCACTGCGTAGGTCTTGGCGTGCATCCGTCCCAGGTCGACGGGCACGTGCACCTTCCGCCGACCACTGGCGACAACATCGATGTACTGTGGAGACCTCACGCCCCACGTGTTGAGCAATTCGGCGGTACGTCCACCCGGCCTCCCACATGCCCACTATACGCCCTCGCTCAAAGTCCGTCAACTGCACGTACGGTTCACGTCCACGCTGTCGCGGCATGCTACCAGTGTTAAAGACTGCGATGGAGCTCCGTATGCCACGGCAAACTGGCTGACACTGACGGCGGCGGTGCACAAATGCTGCGCAGCTAGCGCCATTCGACGGCCAACACCGCGGTTCCTGGTGTGTCCGCTGTGCCGTGCGTGTGATCATTGCTTGTACAGCCCTCTCGCAGTGTGCGGAGCAAGTATGGTGGGTCTGACACACCGGGTCAATGTGTTCTTTTTTCCATTTCCAGGAGTGTAGTTGGAAGGAAGGGTATTTGTCCCGGCGAAGTTCATCATCCGGAAGGGGGAGGCACTGGAAATAGCCCTGATATAGGAGATGGAGTGTGTGGAGAGAGAGAGAGAGAGAGAGAGAGAGTGAGCGAGAGAGAGAGAGATACAGCAATAGAGGCGCGGCAATGGGCATGGGTGGAGAGGAAGGAAGAAACCTGGGGGTGGGTGGGATCAAGCCTGCGCACAATGTAGAGGATGGGGAGATGTTGGAGAAACAGGAGGAGGTGAGGGAAGGGGATGAGTTCATACATGAGCTGTGTGGGGGTTGGAAGGCGGATACAGAAGGCAAGGCAGAGCACATGGTGTTAGAGGATTTGGAGGGCCTTGTAAAAGCTGATGGCTGCGGAGACCCAGGCAATGCGTGCATAACAGAGGATAAGATGGATGAGGGATTTGTAGTTGTGAAGGATGGTGGAAGGATGCAATTCCCATGTCGGGCCACACAGGAGTTTCAGGAGGCAGAGGTGGGAATGGGCTTCCTGCTGGATGGTCTGGAGTTGAGGCGTCCAGGTGAGGTGATGGTTGAGGGTGAGGCCAAGGTATCCTAGGGTTGGGGTGAGCTGGTTGGGATGAAGATAAAGGGTGAGGTAGATATCATGGAGAAGGAAAGAGCGGGTGGTCTGGCCTATGATGATTGCCTGGGTTTTGGTAGGGTTCAGACAAGGGAACCACTGGTTACACCAAGTGGAGAACTGGTTAAGGTGGGTTTGGAGGGTGTGTTGGGACTGTTGAAGTGTAGGATAGAGAGCCAGGAAGGTGGTGTCATCAGCATACTAGAGAAGGTGGACAGGTTGCGGGTGGCTTGGGCATATCAGCCATATCCTTTAGACAAAGGGGAGGGGAGAGGACAGAGCCCTGGAGGACACCAGCAGAGAGATAAAATATGCTGGAGTGGTTTGGTGGAGGGTGACATAGGAAGGATAGTGCGAGAGAAAGTAAGCGACCAGATGGACAAAATTGATTGGCAGGGCGTTGGTTTGCAGTTTAAAGAGTAGACCAGGATGCCATACACGATGATAGGCATTTTGGAGGTCGAGGGAAACAAAAATGGTGGAGCAACAGGAGTTGAGCTGGAGGGAGAGAAGGTGAACGAGGTTAAGGAGTTTGTCTTCAGTGGAGAAGGAGGGTCGGAAGCCACAATGGGTAAGGGGGAGGAGGTGGTGTTGATTAAGGTGCTGATGGATATGGCAGGAGAGGATGGATTTGAAGACCTTACTGAAGATGGAGGTGAGGCAGATGGGACGATCAGAAGAGGTGGTAGAAGGGGGTTTGTTGGGTTTGAGGAATAAGAGGACACGGGAAGTCTTCCACAGGTCAGGGTAGAAGCCAGTAGAGAGGATGACATTATACAGATGGTCGAGAACAGTCAGGAAGGAATACGGTCTTTCTCTAAGGTGGCAGTAGGTGACACAGTCGTGACCAGGGGCCATGTTGCGTTTGGACCAGAGGATACATTTAATGTCTTGTGCTGTGATTGGAGTGTTGATATTGGAGGGGGTCCACTGCCCCAAGTACTGGAGACTAGGAGCAAATGGAGCGACCGAGGTACTGGCACGTTCCATGACATTGGGAAAAAGAGATTAATCAAAGTGGGTATCATTTGGGATGGAGAAGACCTCAGAAAGGTGCGAAGTGTAGTGGTTGGCCTTACTAAGGTTGTCAGGAAGGGGACAGTCATTATGGAGAATGGGGTAGTAGGGAGCAGAATGGGAACCACTAAGGCGATGGAAGGCGGACCAGTACTTGGAGAAGTTGGTATTGAGGGTGGCATGGAGTCATGTGCTGGTCTGGCGCCAGTCTCGGCGTTTCGTTGCTGTAATAAGGTTCCGTATGTGTCGCTGTATTTGCCAGTGGCGTTGGAGTCTATCCCTGTCATGAGTGCACAGGGAGGAGCGATAGAGGTGGTGGGATTCACAGAGGAGGAGGACCGGCCACAGAATGAGAGGGGGACAGTGGGCTTGGATTGTTTTGGTAGGAACATGGGCCTGCACGGCGTCAGTAATTACCTTCTGAAGGAAGGATGAGGCGTGGATGATGTCATCAGGACAGCTATGGGTAAGAGGGTGGCATTCAACCTGGGTGGTGATGGATTCCCGGTAGGCATCCCAGTTGGCACAGTGGTAGTCATGGACAACCTTGGGACAGGGTGCAGGGTGGGGAGCTGGAGGAGGACAGTGAGCAGGCATTATAGCGTGAAGGACAGGGAGGTGATCGCTACCTGTGCGGTCAAGGATGGGGATGGCGATATGCCCAAGGAGGTTGGTGGAGGCAAGGACAAGATCTGGGATGGTGTCACTTTTGGGTTAGGTGTGCTGAGGAAGGGGAACAAGGTCACCTTGCATCGTGGAGAGGAACTGATGCCACCACCGAAGGGCGATAGCAGAGTGGCTATGGATTTTGAGGTCAACGGCAATCTCATAGGTGGGGAAGGTGTGGTCAATGTGCAAGATGAAGTCATAAGGGAGCAGTGGAGCAGGCATAGATGGTGGCACAGGTAATGGTGAAGGAGGGGAAGAAGATGCTGAGGGCAATATGCTTAAGGTAGCCAGTCGCAACTCCTCCCTGCGCACAAGGACCAGTAGCGTGAGTGCGGTGGAGGATACAGGGAGAAGTGCAGATAGAATGGTGGGGCTGGAGAAAGGTTTCATTCAAGAGGAAGGTGTCGATCTGGTGGTGGAAGAGGGTGTGCATGAGTAGGTATTTGTTGGAGCAGAAGGTGCGAATGTTCTGGAAGAGGATGCAATACTCGTGCCCTTTGTGGCAGGAACAGAGGGGCAGAAGAGAGGGAAGGGAAGAGGCTTAAACTAGGGTGTCCAGGTGGGTGAAGGTGAAGTGGGCTTAGTTGGGGGCAAAGGTGTTCACGTGGAAAATGGAGTGGGCAGAAGGGAGATTTGTTGGAAGATGTGGGGGCACTGAAAAGGGTGAATGTTTTGGAGTACAACGGCAAGAAACGAGATGATGTCCTCAGCCGTGAGGGGTGGATGGAGGGATTTGTTCAGGTGGACAGGGGTATCAATGGGACGGACAGGGACTGTAAGCTCGGGGGTGGCTTTACACTTGTGGCAGTAGGTGGGACAGGGGCCATTGCAGGTGTTACAGGAAGGAGGAGCAGCGAGGTTCGGGCAGTTCTTAAGAAAGTGGGAGGCTTTACAATGGGGACAGGTGTGGGACTTTTGCAGTTGAGGGTCAGGTGGTCATTGTACATGAGGCATCTCTGGCAGTGGTAGGATTGGAGAGGAGATTTGGAGGATTCAGCAGGGTGGCGATGGTGGTAAATCAGGGCGCCCTGGGTGAGGAGATGGTCAGTGGAGGGTCCCAACTCTGAGAAGACCCGCATGAGGTATGTGGGACCAGAGGCATTGTGGATACAGCAGGCAGAGTGGATTTCCAGGTCTGAGTGGGAGTTAAGTTCCGCCAACACTTCATCCTCCGTGATCACCGTGCTGAGCTTGGTGATCACAGCGGTGTAGGTGGGGGCAGGGTCGATGGGGAGATTGAGGCTGACGATGAGTGGAAGAGGAGATTAAGGGAGTTAGAGGTGCATGGGGGGCAAACATAACTCGTGGGAGTTTCAGGGGACGTCCATAAGAAAGGAGGGGGACGGGGTACTGAGTCCCTGTGGGGAATGTGTTGGGAGCACCAGGTAAATACTTTCGTATCTCCACGGTGAGGGTATGGGCATCGAGGAACCTAGGATCAGGATTTGACAGGACAAACGTGTGGAGGGTGGGGGTTGGGGTATGGGTGGCTGGAGGAGGGGTGGTGTCCATGGAGATGACAGGAGGAGGTTGTGTTGACTTTTTGTGGGAAGTGGCGGGAGCAGAGTCAGTAATGACGCGTTTTTTGGTTTTTTGGAGAGTGGGGGCTGGGAGGAGGGGAGAGGGACGAGGAAGAGAGGGAGGTGGCAGATAGCAGATACCTGTGGTGTAGTGGGGGTGCCAGGAGAAGCAGCCAGTTCGGTGGTGGCGACGGTGGCTAGCGTGACGTGATGAGTGTGGGGGATGCAGAAGATGAAGTGACGGGGAGGATGAGAGAGGGGAAGCCGACCACCTTAGGGGTGGCAGCAGAGGCGGCAACAGAGGCGGATATGAGGGTGGGGGTAGTAGTGGGAGCTGTTGAGGGTGTGGAAGCTGGAGGAAAGGTGTCGAGGTGGGGGTACACGGCAGGGGAGGGGATAGGGGGATGGGTAAGTGGGGGAAGAGGAGGGGATGTGTAAGGAGGGATGCCAGGGGTAGCACTCCATGAAGTGACTGTGTAAGAGGGGGAGGGGGAGGTGTAGGTGACAGCAGAGGTGGGAGTGCTCATGGTGGACGAAACGGCGACGGAAGAATAGCAGGCAGCAGGGGCGGTGGCGGGGACTAAGAGACAGCAGGCAGCGGCGACCACGGTGGACGGTGAGCAGCCAGGCAGGCAGGCGGATGGACAGACGTAAACAGCAGCAGGCGACAGACAGACAGGCACCAAACGTAACAGCAAAAGCAACTAGCGCTTCGAAGACGTAGATCACACACTGAATGTTGCCCAGACTCTGGAATATTGTGCTTTCGAAGGAGAGAATCCAACCCTGTAGATGCTAATCACTGCACGCCTCTGTTATATACAGTGTGTTGATAATTTCACCTAGCATTGTGTGCCTCACATATTTACTTCGTTTTCGTACGTTTTACGCATGACTCTAGTATGTTATTGCTCCTTCTCTGTTCATTTAGTAGACTGCATTAACCAGGTAATGTGGGTCATCCACTGTTACGCTATTTTATCATTCTTTTCTTGCAGCAGAGGGGCACAGGGTACGAGGGAGCAGTCACGTTCCTCCAACCACTTCCCACCTGTGCGTAATTCTGGCGTCAGCGCTAACAGAGGGCGCTGATTATGTGGAGCACGATGGTTCCTTTAATTTGTGGCTTCTTTAGCGATTGGTTTTATAGTTGTTTAATATTATCCGCTGCACTATCAAAATGTGTATAATATTTATGTCATTATCTAGAATATTGGCACTAGAGCATATGTCAACTACTGTTTCGCGACTCTTCCTCTTTTCAACAATGTTACTTTTGTCGTATTCTTTTTACTGTTTTTTATTATTGTAATGCCTTTTATACGTTATTAGCTCATTACAGACTTCAAGTATTGTATCCCTCTTTATTTTCACTGTTCAATTAATTATTGAGAGCTAGTGTATGCCGACATCAGCGACATCTGGTGAACTTAAAACATAAAAATCTTGTGGCTACTGTACGGCAGCTTATTTTGAACAGTAGTGCTACTGACAACATGACTCGTGCATATGATGTTATTCATATACAGGGTGATTCAAAAGGAATACCACAACTTTAGGAATTTAAAACTCTGCAAAGACAAAAGGCAGAGCTAAGCACTATCTGTCGGCGAATTACGGGAGCTATAAAGTTTCATTTAGTTGTACATTTGTTCGCTTGAGGAACTGTTGACTAGGCGTCAGCGTCAGTTGATGCTAAGATGGCGACCGCTCAACAGAAAGCTTTTTGTGTTATTGAGTACGGCAGAAGTGAATCGACGACAGTTGTTCAGCGTGCATTTCGAACTAAGTATGGTGTTAAACCTCCTGATAGGTGGTGTATTAAACGTCGGTATAAACAGTTTACAGAGAAAGGGTTTTCTGTGCCATTTCAGCCAATAAAGATTTTGGTCCCTTTTTCTTCGAAGGTGCTACTGTTACTGGACTACAGTATCTGGAGATGTTAGAGAATTGGCTGTTCCCTCAGCTTGAACAAGAAGCACAACAATTCATATTTCAGCAGGATGGAGCGCCACCACATTGGCACTTATCTGTCCGTAACTACCTGAACGACAACTACCCGAGGCTATGGATCGGCTGCCAGGCAGCCCGTGACAGAGCACTTCATCACTGGCCTCCAAGAAACCCTGATCTTACCCCCTGCGATTTTTTCTTATGAGGGTATGTTAGGGATATGGTGTTTCGGCCACCTCTCCCAGCCACCATTGATGATTTGAAACGAGAAATAACAGCAGCTATCCAAACTGTTACGCCTGATATGCTACAGAGAGTGTGGAACGAGTTTGAGTATCGGGTTGATATTGCTCGTGTGTCTGGAGGGGGCCATATTGAACATCTCTGAACTTGTTTTTGAGTGAAAAAAAACCTTTTTAAATACTCTTTGTAATGATGTGTATCAGAAGGTTACATTATGTTTCTTTCATTAAATACACATTTTTAAAGTTGTGGTATTCTTTTTGAATCACCCTGTATATTTGACGATGCTTGTGCTGATTCTTCATTTAACATATGACGATGATACTATGGCTGCTGTATATTAGGACTTTGTTTTTATGAAACAGGTATGCCTCTTCATACATAAGGCGCTCACATGCATATGTTGTCAGTAGTACTTTTAATTAAGGGCTATGTGTTGTTTTTAAGCTGTAGAGAATCTGCGAGTGTATTTATGCTTTTCCCATTTTTGCGCCGGCCGGAGGGGTCGAGCGGTTCTAGGCGCTACAGTCCGGAACCGCGCGACCGCTACGGTCGCAGGTTCGAATCCTGCCTCGGGCATGGATGTGTGTGATGTCCTTAGGTTAGTTAGGTTTAAGTAGTTCTAAGTTCTAGGGGACTGATGACCTCAGCAATTAAGTCCTATTGTGTTCAGGGCCGTTTGAACCATTTTTTAACCCATTTTTGCTGCAAATCTAATGATGGTCATTAAAGACCGAAACCGGTAATCTGTTAACAAAAAGTTTGTGACCATAAACATAAAGTAAATGTAACATACTAACAATTTTAAAAATGTATTTTTCACTATATTCTTCATACCTTGACCTACTTTTCATCAGAATTTTAATTTCTCTTGAAACATTTGTCATCCCGCTCAACAAGTTCCTGAACTCTAATATCAGAGAAATCTGCTCACTTTGAAGAAATTCATTTGTAATTTTCACTTCTTCAGCGTCGCTGTACTGTTGACTATGCAACCACTTAAAGTAACGAAACATGTGAAAAAACTCAGGGTACAAGATCGCCAGTGTAAACCGGGTGAGCCAGTTATTCCCATTGAAAATACATTATTAGATATTGCGTTTGTGCAGAAATATGCGGTCTCCAATAGCCACGGATCAACATCAGACTGGAAGAGAGTAGGCCGTGTTCCTTTTTTCGTATGGCAGGCTGGAGTTTGTTACACACAAGAATCGAATTAGAGATCGTATCTCATAGTCAGCTGGGTGCCTCAGTTGTCTTAAACAGACAGTACGGCAGCAAATTACGTCTAAACGCGAGCAAAGCATGCTGGGAGCAGATGCGAATAGAGACTACGGCGGTAAAGTGCCATACCGAATCTCATTCGCAAACGGACCTCATTTAAAACACGACACTTACACGGTGTTTCAAAAATGACCGGTATATTTGAAACGGCAATAAAAACTAAACGAGCAGCGATAGAAATACACCATTTGTTGCAATATGCTTGGGACAACAGTACATTTTCAAGCGGACAAACTTTCGAAATTACAGTAGTTACAATTTTCAACAACAGATGGCGCTGCAAGTGATGTGAAAGATATAGAAGACAACGCAGTCTGTGGGTGCGCCATTCTGTACGTCGTCTTTCTGCTGTAAGCGTGTGCTGTTCACAACGTGCAAGTGTGCTGTAGACAACATGGTTTATTGCTTAGAACAGAGGATTTTTCTGGTGTTGGAATTCCACCGCCTAGAACACAGTGTTGTTGCAACAAGACGAAGTTTTCAACGGAGGTTTAATGTAACCAAAGGACCGAAAAGCGATACAATAAAGGATCTGTTTGAAAAATTTCAACGGACTGGGAACGTGACGGATGAACGTGCTGGAAAGGTAGGGCGACCGCGTACTGCAACCACAGAGGGCAACGCGCAGCTAGTGCAGCAGGTGATCCAACAGTGGCCTCGGGTTTCCGTTGGCCGTGTTGCAGCTGCGGTCCAAATGACGCCAACGTCCACGTATCGTCTCATGCGCCAGAGTTTACACCTCTATCCATACAAAATTCAAACGCGGCAACCCCTCAGCGCCGCTACCATTGCTGCACGAGAGACATTCGCTAACGATATAGTGCACAGGATTGATGACGGCGATATGCATGTGGGCAGCATTTGGTTTACTGACGAAGCTTATTTTTACCTGGACGGCTTCGTCAATAAACAGAACTGGCGCATATGGGGAACCGAAAAGCCCCATGTTGCAGTCCCATCGTCCCTGCATCCTCAAAAATTACTGGTCTGGGCCGCCATTTCTTCCAAAGGAATCATTGGCCCATTTTTCAGATCCGAAACGATTACTGCATCACGCTATCTGGACATTCTTCGCGAATTTGTGGCGGTACAAACTGCCTTAGACGACACTGCGAACACCTCGTGGTTTATGCAAAATGGTGCCCGGCCACATCGCACGGCCAACGTCTTTAATTTCCTGAATGAATATTTCGATGATCGTGTGATTGCTTTGGGCTATCCGAACCATACAGGAGCTGACGTGGATTGGCCTGCCTATTCGCCAGACATGAACCCCTGTGACTTCTTTCTGTGGGGACACTTGAAAGACCAGGTGTACCGCCAGAATCCAGAAACAATTGAACAGCTGAAGCAGTACATCTCATCTGCATGTGAAGCCATTCCGCCAGACATGTTGTCAAAGGTTTCGGGTAATTTCATTCAGAGACTACGCCATATTATCGCTACGCATGGTGGATATGTGGAAAATATCGTACTATAGAGTTTCCCAGACCGCAGCGCCATCTGTTGTTGAAAATTGTAACTACTGTAATTTCGAAAGTTTGTCTGCCTGAAAATGTACTGTTGTCCCAAGCATATTGCAACAAACGGTGTATTTCTATCGCTGCTCGTTTAGTTTGTATTGGCGTTTCAAATATACCGGTCATTTTTGAAACACCCTGTATATTTCATACACAATAATGTGAGGTATATGACCTATGAAACCGTTTCAGATAACACACTGTAATTGTCGCAGACGTGTAAATAAATCTGTGTCGGCAGAACGAGGTTTCTCCGCGTCAAGAATTCCGCACACGTTGTAGCTATCGCACAAACGAACAGGGTCGAAAATTTAGGCGAGCTTTTCAGGTTTGGCACACACCGACGTCGAATACATCGGGGCGGCGACGATCTGTTTGGATAAGTGACGCGTTCGCAGCAAAGCCCCTTGGCCCTTCGGCCGCCATATCGCAAAATCACCACGTACGCCTCCAACGGGGCTCCGACGAGCCGGCCAGGGCGGGGCGATACGTTTGTCGTTTCAAATTCGGAGCCGAGTGAATGGTCTCGGCGCGTGACCCGACTTCCCACGGCGCCTTACCGCCCCCAGCCACGGCGGGCGGCGGCCGTTTGTTCTGCACCTGAATGCAAAGTCTCCTTCCCGGACGCTCGCCGTGGATGGACGCCGGTGTTCGACCGCAGCGCCTTCCGGGCAGACTGCCCGTGGAACAGGTGCGTAGAAAGTGTCGCAGCCAGCCAGTATCAACGAGTGATAGTTTCTAGTGCCTGATGCGTCTCATGAATAGTTGTGCTCCGTGCACAACAATGAACGTGAGCCGCGTACATTTACAGTGACCGTCTGAAAGTTTTGTCCATGTGCTTTGACTTCGACTCAAAATTAGCATTTGATCTTATCAAAAATAAACACCACTTCCGTCAATGGGTAAGGCCAGAGCTCAATTTTGGCCGGAATTCTCCGCAACGGCGTTCTGGCACCTCACAGGGAAATTCTTTTGAGATTATCCGATCACGTCGTCACTGGAGATTTGAAATAGTATACTTGTATTATATCGCAACGTAACTACAATTTGCAGCAGTCATAAACTTGACTTTATAGTATCGAAGAGTACCTGCTTATGTTGATATGTATCGAGGAGCACTGGGGAGCAAAGCGACATCGCTGCGGGGCCTGATGGCAACACTTGTTTTTATTTACTGTTGAAAATGGCGAAAGCAGCCTTATGTATGGAGAAGTTATTTTACCAGTTTCGGCATCTCAATAATGCCGTCTTCAGGGTGCTATGCACTCCCTGTGCATTACTGAGAAGCCGAAACCGTTAGACGAAATAAGATACTTTTCAATACATACGGCTGTTTTGGTGATTTTCCGCGACTGGCCGCTGTCCTCGTACTTCCACAGTGGACCAACAGAGGAAGCACATGTTGCTTATATCAAAATTATGTGGTTTTATTGCTACGATTATAAGATAAATTATGTTTCAGAAACCTGAATTTCAGAACGTATTTTGTGAAAAGAGATTTCTCGTTGAAGGTTCATCAGAAGTATTCAAAATTCGGAACTTGCGATTTTAATGGCTTGAGCGAGAGGGGGCTTTATAGTTGAAGAGGTGCTTTCCAGCACTAAAAATTTTAGAAATTAAGCACTGGGTGAGGCCAGTAACAAATGTCCACTAAGAATCCATTTTACAGCTCGTAGATCCGAAATGAATAAACATAGCTGTCAATAAGGACTTGTACAATAGAATATATCCATGCTCCTGTCCCACACCTCGTAGGCTATCAAGCGACAAACGTAACTCATACGGCGAAAGAAAACAATTATGTACTTTGAGTAATGCCACAGACAGCTCAGTCTGCTACAAAATCCGGGAATGTGACCGTTGGAAAGGGAGGCCTAGGATTGCGGAAGATTACTCAGGGGATATGTGAAATCGTAAATAATGATTTCGAACTAATCTGTGATGAGCCGAAATTAACAAAATATCTAGGTATGCAAGCTAAACATAAGCATACACCTGGCGAAAGACCAAAGTGGGTGACCACATGATTCTCAAAATGCAAGCTTTCTGAAGTCTACCATTAATTATGAACTGGTGTGCTAAAGTTAAGGCCGAAAGTAGCTTCCACCTGAAGTGTCATTGACAAGTAACATACCTCTTTGGAATGAGATATTCACTCTGCAGTGGAGTGTGCGCTCCTGCGCTCCTGCGAACCACCAGGAGAGCTTCTGTAAAGTTTAGAAGGTAGGAGACGAGATACTGGCAGAAGTAAAGCTGTGAGCACGGGGCGTGAGTCGTGCTTGAGTAGCTCAGTTGGTACAGCACTTGCCCGCGAAAGGCAAAGGTCCCGAGTTCGAGTCTCGGTCCGGCACACAGTATTAATCTGCCAGGAAGTTACCTCTATGGAACTTGAGCCATCCATAGAGAGAATTGCTACAGTATAGTGCGGAAGGTAACTAAAAAAATATGCAATTAGACAACCAGAAATGATACTTTTACTCAAAAACAGAAATAACACTGAAGTCATTACAGTTCATGATAGTCCCCTGGATTTACCAAACAATGGACATGGCTCTTAATTGTGTGTGTAATCATCGTGGACAACAGTGCACATGCTCAACAACATGTACCCACGCTGGCGACGAGGTTGGTAAGGGGTTCCAATCCTCCACCAGCTCGGCTGTCAATTGTTGAGTGGTCGTTCGTGCATGTGGACACGCTGTACTGCGTCTACCCACTAATCCCAGGCGCTCTCAATGGAAGTCAAAGGCATGGGCAGACCAGTATATTCGCCGAATACCCAGTTCATCCTCAGGGCTCTGTTCATGCACTGCTCGACGCGGTCGTCCAATATCACCCATAAAACGAAGTCAGGACATAATGCACTCCTGAAATGACACACGTGGGGGACGAGTAGAGTGTCACAGCGACATTAACGTGTGAGAGTAACGTATTTAAAGAATTCGAAATCACTTCGCTCTGGCAACACAAAATAACACCTAGATCATAGAAATTATCATGTTCGATACCGTTCCTGTGTGGATGTATGGATTACGTGATCGCACCTCTCGTCATACGAGGGTACGTCCACAGTCACTACTCAGTATTAATCTGTGTTCATCCGAAAGAGCATAAGACTTCATTGGTGGTAGCTAGACCAGCTCCTATGCTCATAGCACCATTCCAAACGGCACTGCCGATACGCGGGTGTCAATTCAGTACAACGTACTGATTGTGGGCTTGTGGGCCAAAGAGATTATTGCCCCCCCGGTCCTCTCTCAGCTACGCAATCGCCGAATTTCCTGGAGCGTTAGACTGCATGCCTTGCTGTCGTCAAATAGACTCCAATTGTACCAGCTGTTTGACGTGTCTCCCTTCTTGCCTGTTGCACAGTGTAGCGCAATCTTCAGCTATAGTTGACGGTGGTTAACCATCTCTTGCTCTCTTGCTTCGGAACGCTCCCCATGCACATGAAACAGTGCTGTGACTAATACCAAACTCCTGGGCTGTACTTGACACACCTCGTCCTCCTTCCAGTTTTCTTTGTTTCTTCCCCGTATGAAGTATCTGATTGTTATGTCTGGGCCGTGATGTCGTGAAGAACATCACCAGAGCGATGCTCGCTGATTGACACACCGTGTCTTTTCCCGCTTCTTCAAATGCCTAGTGCAGTTGAGCGAGCCGCATTTCGCACTATAGTCACGTTCACCCCACACCATGCGACGTTCAACTTCCTTTGCACAACTGGGAGACATTTGGAAACATGTTCCAGCACATACATTCATTTTCAACGAGAGATTAATGTGCCATGATACTTTATCTACCACGTCCTTAATTTTATAACACCACTGCACACATAAAAGGGAACAGAAACCACATTGAGAAAGAGCCCAATAATATAAAGAATGTGGGAAGCCAGACCATCGGTGTGGTCCAGAACACTCGTAGGGTTATCATTTGACCACTTTGCATCTTAAGATCCCTGAAAAGTCTTGATTCACAAGAGTGTGAGCACAGACTGTGCCTTAATTTTAAGTAATACACAATAAGAATTATCAAAGCCCTTTAGCGAGACACGTGTAAGAAAATGGAGTTTTCGTTACCCACTGCATGCAGGGTAGGCCATCCGGGACAGCTCCTTTCCAGCTTGCCTATCACGGGTAAAGCATGGGCTCACACGTAGTATTATATCTGCGTTTCGGCGCAACCCCAAGTTTTCGTAACTTTACCCAAAAAAGAAACAAACCCGAAGTTACTAACAGAGCGCAACAACCGTTTCCTGCTTCAGTAATATAGATCCACCAAGATATCCTGGCTTCATCAAATATTTCGTACAGTGAAAGTTAATGAAGTACAGTTAGCGTGACGAAAAGGGATGAATGAATTGGCGTATGTACTAGACACATAAATTTTACACAATACAAATCACCGAGATACTCATAGCTCATTATAATTCTTTGCACCACATCTACATACAGGGTGTGGACAAAAATGCAGAACCACAAGAAGCAGAACACATTGCCACGCCTAACATGGCGTAGAAAACTGTCGGCCTTCTAAATAGCTTCCAGGCTTCTCGAAATTGATACATTCAGGTCCTTTATGGTTACCAAGAAAATCTTATACCAAGCTTCCCGAAAAATTATGGCCTGTTCAGGTAACAATGATTGAGGTGATTAGCGATCTCGCACCCTCCTCTTCAAAATAGACAATAAAGTCTCAATAATATTGAGATTTGGTGACTGCAGTGGTTAGCATAGGTGCGAAAATTCATTCTCATGCTCACAAACCTATTCCTAGGCGATGCGAGTCGTATGAACAGAGGCGGAGTTGTACTGGAACACAGCATCCCCATTTGGGAACAAACATTGTATTCTTGATGAAGAAGATCAGCCAAAAGCGTCACATAACCCTGACAGTAACGTGACTTTGCAGAGTAGCCATGGGCCTGTAGAATATCAAGATATGGATGCCCAAATTATCACGGAACCACCGCCACGTTTCACTATTGGGACACAAACCCGAAGTTAGTAACAGAGCGCAACAAGACATGTTTTACCAAACGACTTTATTCCATATCTCCACTATCCAGGTTTTACATCTTTGGCACAACGTTTTCCTGTTGCTAGAATTTGCGTCACTGATGAGTGGATTTGGAGTTTCAGCCTACCCTGCAATTCGCTGCTGATGGTGCTCTCTTTGTGTTGTTTTGGTGCTGACAGAGTTCGCGAGTGGGCCATTCGGTTACGCAGTGACTTTAGAGCTGTCGCTCTTTTTTTCGTCGTAATTCTCTTCAACGACCTCACGTTACGATCACTCAACACACACTTCCGTCCGCATAGTGGCTTAGTGGGTGATGCTTTTCTGCTTTCACCGTATGCGATATTAGTAGTCGATACTGTGGCCCTTGAAACGTGAAACACTTCGGGTACTTTTATTACGAAAGCACCCACTGTAAGAGCACCAAGAAATTGCCCACATTCGAATTCACTTAGCTCCGACATAATGCTCTCGCATCTGTACAGGACATTTTTCCGATCACGACTGAGACTTCCAATCTATTGAAGACATTTCGCGGGTGCCGTTCATGGTACGACACTGAAGCGCAACCTGCAAATTTCGCTAAAATCTGCGTTTATATTCAAGCATGTACACTCCTGGAAATTGAAATAAGAACACCGTGAATTCATTGTCCCAGGAAGGGGAAACTTTATTGACACATTCCTGGGGTCAGATACATCACATGATCACACTGACAGAACCACAGGCACATAGACACAGGCAACAGAGCATGCACAATGTCGGCACTAGTACAGTGTATATGCACCTTTCGCAGCAATGCAGGCTGCTATTCTCCCATGGAGACGATCGTAGAGATGCTGGATGTAGTCCTGTGGAACGGCTTGCCATGCCATTTCCACCTGGCGCCTCAGTTGGACCAGCGTTCGTGCTGGAGGTGCAGACCGTGTGAGACGACGCTTCATCCAGTCCCAAACATGCTCAATGGGGGACACATCGGGAGATCTTGCTGGCCAGGTTAGTTGACTTACACCTTCTAGAGCACGTTGGGTGGCACGGGATACATGCGGACGTGCATTGTCCTGTTGGAACAGCAAGTTCCCTTGCCGGTCTAGGAATGGTAGAACGATGGGTTCGATGACGGTTTGGATGTACCGTGCACTATTCAGTGTCCCCTCGACGATCACCAGTGGTGTACGGCCAGTGTAGGAGATCGCTCCCCACACCATGATGCCGGGTGTTGGCCCTGTGTGCCTCGGTCGTATGCAGTCCTGATTGTGGCGCTCACCTGCACGGCGCCAAACACGCATACGACCATCATTGGCACCAAGGCAGAAGCGACTCTCATCGCTGAAGACGACACGTCTCCATTCGTCCCTCCATTCACGCCTGTCGCGACACCACTGGAGGCGGGCTGCACGATGTTGGGGCGTGAGCCGAAGACGGCCTAACGGTGTGCGGGACCGTAGCCCAGCTTCATGGAGACGGTTGCGAATGGTCCTCGCCGATACCCCAGGAGCAACAGTGTCCCTAATTTGCTGGGAAGTGGCGGTGCGGTCCCCTACGGCACTGCGTAGGATCCTACGGTCTTGCCGTGCATCCGTGCGTCGCTGCGGTCCGGTCCCAGGTCGACGGGCACGTGCACCTTCCGCCGACCACTGGCGATAACATCGATGTACTGTGGAGACCTCACGCCCCACGTGTTGAGCAATTCGGCGGTACGTCCACCCGGCCTCCCGCATGCCCACTATACGCCCTCGCTCAAAGTCCGTCAACTGCACATACGGTTCACGTCCACGCTGTCGCGGCATGCTACCAGTGTTAAAGACTGCGATGGAGCTCCGTATGCCGCGGCAAACTGGCTGACACTGACGGCGGCGGTGCACAAATGCTGCGCAGCTAGCGCCATTCGACGGCCAACACCGCGGTTCCTGGTGTGTCCGCTGTGCCGTGCGTGTGATCATTGCTTGTACAGCCCTCTCGCAGTGTCCGGAGCAAGTATGGTGGGTCTGACACACCGGTGTCAATGTGTTCTTTTTTCCATTTCCAGGAGTGTATTTCTCGCGGTGTTTCCAAATTTTTGTCCACCCTATCCCTTTTCATGTATAGTTTGCGACTTGAAGATCCATGGCCGAAATATACGCCTCTAAACGCGCTGAAACCCTATGATGGACGCTGCTGACCGCTGCCAGTAATGGCCACATGTCGAACTGCATCGACTGTCCAGTCACCTGATATTGTTCCATCAACACCACGCATTACTGTAATTAACTAATAACACCGGGGTTGGGGCACGGGTAAGATACGGAATCGCTCGCACGAAGCACTGGTGAAATTGTTCTTCTCCTGACACTAATACCGTACGTCAATGTGGGCTGCAGTGTTATTTGTAAGTTAAGACTGACTCATGAAGGCGCACAAAGCCGTGGCGACGCGGATGAATGTAGTACTCACGACGCGATAATGAATGAATGTTATGCCACTAGTGAAACATGATTTAGTGGTAATGGTGCCCTACATTCAAATCTACTTACAGTTTATAATAAGTGGCACTGAGTCGAGACCGCACTTAACTCGTAATGTAGATTTCCAAATCCACAATACTGAACCCCATGGTCAACCGTACCTCGCAGTCGGTTCTTGTCCAGCATTGCAGTTCCACGGCTTGATATATATGTTTGCTGTGATCTTCAATTTTGTAAACGACAAAAGCTTCGAATAATCTTGCTCTATAATTGTCCTTCGCGTAAACAACGATATGAAACAGATGCTCTGAAATACCTCGCTGTCCCAGTGAGTCATTGTTGCTACCCTCCTTCACTCTAGGCAAAAACACTACAGCGTCATCGTGGAAACATACTTACTGCTATCGCTCCTGAATCAGATGAGACACTCGTGGGTTTCTGTCAGTTAATTTAATTTTAGCATCGTTCTCTCGTACTGAACGGTGAACGCTTCGAATATGGTTTTTCCTCAGTCCACTATTGGCTTAAATAGAAAACTGTATCACACATGTGTGCTATCAACAATTCCTTTCTCAAACGTAGATCTGCCTATTATACTAGTAGAGTTATCTGTGGTGAGGAATGCTTTCTCAGATTGTGCTAATCTGCTTCTTGACCCCGTAATTTGGCATATGCGTTATAATGCGTCCAGATTAGCAGAATCCTTTTGCTTCGTCTGCTACATGGTCCCCAATTTCATACTCATTCCATATTCATCTTTCTTTGGGTTACTCTGAAATCATCTCTGTACTTAAGTGACATCTCTGTTGTCAACTCTCGATATGAATGGTTTATGGGTACAATTTATTGTCTTACTTTCGCAACATATAGCAAAACAAATAAGGGAATCTAATCACTGACATCCTTTCACCACGAATTTCGGTGCCATTCCTGCACCTTTCTGTTGTTTTTCAGTTCACTCACCGAGCTATGAAATACCTCATATGCCCTGACTTCTCGAGCGCCATTCAAACTATCCATCATATTTGAAACTTCCTGACAGATTAAAACTGTGTGCCAGACCGACACTCGAACTCGGGACCTTTGCCTTTCGCGGGCAAGTGCTTTACCATCTGAGGCACCCAAGCACGACTCACGTCCCGTTCTCACAGCTTTACTTCTGCCAGTACCTCGTCTCCTACCTTCCAAATTTCACGGAATCTCTCCGGTGACCCTTGCAGGACTAGCACTCCTGAAAGAAAGGATATTCCTGAGACTTGACTTACCCACAGCCTGGGGGATGTTTCCAGAATGATCCATCATATGCACCTACCAAACAAGTTAAGATGATCTTCCTCTTCAGTTTCAGACGCATAGAAACAAGCACCATTTCTTCTGGGCGTTGGGAAATGTGGGAGTTGAGAAGAATGAAGCAGCACGTGATAGTTGTAAGGATATGTGCATGGAGAATACAAATGTACCATGTGCTATTCCCATGGACCTCGTTGATGGGACACAATTGTCAGTGAATGCAGAAGGCCTACGTTGAAGAACAACTAGCTGCGATCGATGAAACAGGCGATACGGCATTGGAGTTCTTTGATGCCGCTGAGACAGTAGGAAGTAACCTAACGCGTGTCTCTGTAGGAGGACATTTTCCTGTGACGTATGGATTCCTCCTCTGGCAACAGGCTGTGCAGCTTTCGTGAGCTGCCGCATGCTGTAAGCCATATTTTAACACGTTGTCTTTTATCAGGATATGAGGGCTGCAGTCAGCTTACCAACTCATCTGCTCTGTTTTTTACGAGCTGATAAAACGAATGTAATCATGTTTTAACATTTTCTTTACCGTTTGACCGTCTACATGGATTAGCAGGTAAAACAATGTAGTGTATTTACAGGCGGCTGATTCATCCTGTTATACTCTCAGTGTTTAGTCGGATACAGCCTCCTGTTACATTAATTCAGTTATTGCGAATTTATAGAATTGTGCGTTTATGCTCACCTCTTTAGTTAAGCTGGCTAGAACGCATGAAAGTCATACAGCAGGTGGAGAATAGCTTTGATGATCACAAAGCAGGCTAGACGGAATTATTTCCATCTTGAAAAATCTACCAAAGTGAAGATGGAAGTATTTGCGAATCGCTTCATGCATACATTGTGATAAAAAAAGCCATACTTTACCTGTTGTATGACTTTCTGTGTGACCTAGCCAGCTTACCTAAAGATGAAACTTGAAACTTCCTGGCAGATTAAAACTGTGTGCCGGGGCGAGACTCGAACTCTGGAGCTTTGCCTTTCGCTGACAAGTGCTCTACCGACTGAGCTACCCAGGCACGACTCACGCCTCGTCCTTAGAGCTTTAATTCCGCCAGTACCTCGCTTCCTACCTTCCAAACCTCACAAAAGCTCTCCTGCGAACCTTGCAGAACTAACACTCTTGGAAGAAAGTATGTTGCGGAGACATGGCTTAGCCACAGCCTGCGGGTTGTTTCTAGAATGAAATTTTCACTCTACAGCGGAGTGTGCGCTGATATGAAACTTCCTGGCAGATAGAAACTGTGTACCGGACCGAGACTCGAACTCGGGACCTTTGCCTTTCGCGGGCAAGTGCTCTAGGGGGTGTGAGTCGTGCTTGTGTAGCTCACTTGGTAGAGCACTTGCCTGCCAAAGGCAAAGCTCCCGAGTTCGAGTCTCGCCGTGGCACACAGTTTTAATCTGCCAGGAAGTTTCATATCAGCGTACACTCCGCTGTAGAGTGAAAATTTCATTCTAGAAATTACCTAGAAGACCTATTACATTTACTAGAATTGTCGATAACTTTCTAGGTAACTTTATGTCTCTCCTTTGTTAATATGTTTGTTAATAACGGGACCTTGCAAAATGACTGTAGATTCAGTGTGCGTTTTTTGTACTTTTTTGTGGTGTTGTGAGCGCAATTGCGGGCAATACATAGTGGATCTAATTTCCATTCCATATTTTCCCCTTAAAGTCAATTTTAAACAGTGTTAGGATATTCGTCTTAAATTATTTTAATAACTCTGCTGATTATCCTGATATCGTGCACCCTATAAATGTAACAGAGCAACCAATTAGGGATTTCGATATGCATTGTGAATTCCTACCTCACCTCCATTTTAAACCGAAGGCATCTCTCCTGGTCTTCCATTTGTTTTCGTCTTTGTGCTTATACGGGTTGCACGTTACCTGTCTTTCCCGATAGTACATACCTATTTTCCGCGGATTGCAAACGTCCTGGACCGTCTTTCCAGGGCGAATTATTTTATGAACTTTAACTAGTGTGCATCACTTAGATCATTAGTTTCGCTGTGTGAACCATCAACCATTCATCCTCCACCAGCTGTGGTACGCATTGCGGATCTCTTAGCCAACGGACTATTATATCGTGCAACTGCTTTTTTGCGGTACAGATTGCCCTTTCTCTTTCCGCCAGCAAGTGACCATGGTAATGTGATTCTACAATATAAGTTTCTTTCTTCCCTTCTGGCCTCTAAACCTGTGCCACGAGTTTCACTTCGTTGACTTTACGCTGCAGAGGCTGAAATTTTCTGTTTCTCGGTCTCAAAGGGTCTCTCATTCAGTTCTGTAATCACATTACACAGAAAGTGCCGAGTTTCTGACGTTGAAAGCTCCCGTTTCAGAAAGACTTTCGTCACTTCGTTATGTACTTACTTTAACGTTTTACTGCGCAAAGAGCTTCAGACGGCACATAGACAAGTAACAGCTTCTGTATTACTGTTTACTTTCCACTTCCAAGTAGTTTCAATTACTTTAAGTTGCAAGTAGTTTTTCAGTTTCCGTTTTCACTTTTTATCGTCTAGACATGTATTACGTTTTTCTCGCCATTCTAAAAATTACAGAGTTTATCAACTGCATTGATCGACATGTTTTCGATGGAAAAGTTTCTAATAACCAGCGTTCAAATATAAATTCGTGTAACTGATATGAGCAAAACGAATAAGTCGCAACGATACTGATTTTACTTTTGCAAGGACAAGGCTGCGACAGAGATAAACAACGCATAAAATCACTGAAAAAAGTATAATCCATTATGGCATTTACAGAGATTATCATTTCTCTAGAATGTGACTTAATTGACCATATTATTATTCAAGTAAGTTATCAACGATGAAATGCTGTACCTAGACTCGAAATGAACTCGCCTTACCCAGGCACAGAGTCGATACCCTAATATGAAATGCGGGTAGCATGTGAAAGTTAAATAAATCTCTTGACGCTAATATAAAAATAGTTTGTCGTGAATGATTAACACGATCGTACAGGAAGTGCGCATTTTCTGCACACAGCCTAGCAACATCTCACCACCTCACCGACCAGCATCCACATCCACGCGATATTCGACACCAAAAATATGTACTTGCTCTGCCCAGCGCAATACAAGTGTAAGCTATGCAAAAGTCAAGCCCAGCGTACATAGAGCGGCAAGTACCCAAAGTGTACTTTCTTTAAACATCTCCAGGGTAACCAAACCGTTCGAAATCGTTAGCACGTACTGAATAGCATCTTCTCAGTAAACATGGGACTATATGTGCACTGAATCATTACAACGTTAAAAAATATTCAACAGAAATGCGGAAGTTGCAACGCAAAGCCAACTTCCGATACTATTGCCAAATATGTGATCTCCCAGTATGTTTACGATGTTATTAATCTATACTGAGCGGTTGATTTAGCTATGCTGCGACATTTCACCTCATCCATAGTAAAATTCTTCTCTTTCACCAAAGTAGCGTGCAACCAGATGGATGACGGTACAAATACCCAGCTTGCCATCCGGATTCGGTTTTCTATGGTCTCCGAGGCTTCCGAAGGGCTTCTTTGGAAGAACGCGGAGAAACCCCTCCCCGTTCTACGCCCAGTCGAAACGTGTGCTCCATGCTTAGTGACGTCGTCGTCGATGGTCCGTTAAAGCCAATTCTCCCCCCTCCCCACCCCAACCTCTCCGACCGTCCTTCCTTACTGTCTTGTAAACGTTAGTTGAATTTGTTGACTACCGAAATCTGGAGCGAGGTGCGCTAGTAACTGTTGTAATAGCCGAGTACAGTTACAGATAAGAAGCCTTTTTTTTACATTTAAAGGTTCTTGGTATATGTTTTTCTTCTACAGTTTCAGTTGTGGGTATACTTCCTACTTGCAAGAAGCACTCGGGGGTTTTCAAGTCATTAATGGCTGTCAGTGTGACAGGCACCAGTTTGGAAGACCACAGGGGATGGTCAGCTACATGCTACACTCCTGTAACCTCCCAGCAACAGCGATTGACGGTTCGCGACCATCCTATTGCAAGATCTATCCCCACTATCCCGCTTACGCTAGAGTAACAGAAGGAACACTGAGCAGCTGTTGATGCCAATTGATAATCGTGTAGCGCCCACGATTCTTTAGCTCTTCTATAAACACGTGTGTTATTCTATGGCACATTACAAAGTCGAAATTGCTCAGATATAAATGACGGTACATGTTTCAGTGTTTCGCAGTATTTTAGTACCTACCACGTTATTATTAATTCATTTTAGTTTTAGTGAACAGGTATATTTTAAACTATTTTAAATTAGTTTCTTTGTAAGTGTGGCGTTAAATTGCTAAAGCAATACGGACGAATTGACGGGCTGCTCAAAAGATAAAAACATTTCATATAGTAAATGTGTACTGGAAAGCCTTGTAAAACACGCACTTGGAGAATTTAGTTTTGAAGGAAAAAGTGACGTGTTCAAACAGGGACGGTTTACATAAAATCTGCCACATTTAAATCCAGTAACTTCAGATTATGTGAGACATGTTCAAGAATCTTACTACTATTCTTACAAATGATTACCTGACTGTAAAGAGACACAATAATTGTACTGTTGGCAATGTGTTCCGTTTTCTGTCGATGAGTTCTGGACAAAAAATGGTTTGACTGGCATGAACAATTCTAGCGACTTGAGGAGACAGCACGAAAATTTGAATCACCATGTTACATCTTGAAGGACACTCACTGAATCTGACAGTACAAGGACAGGTTTTCATTCGAACAATGTTTTGCTATTAAATGCTCACCAGAATAACTAACAAGGAATGAAAGATAGACACATTGTGAGCTGAGTAAATATTGTCACATATTTCCTACTTGCACAAGAACTTCCTGTCAGAGGATGCTAAGAAAGAGACGACACTGACAGCATCAGAAACTTTTTGAAGTAGTACACTTAATGACATAAAAACATGAATGTTTATCACTTCCCAACTTCGCTTGTTTTTCAGTGTATCTCAAGTGACATAAAATATGAACTCATCGATTTTATTGCTAAAGTGTTCGTACAGAAATTTCGAAAGACCTGAGAGAAACGCTGTTTGTAGCGCTTATTATGGATGAAATGATAGATGTTTCAAGTCAGTCCACACTTCCAACTGTTTTGTGGTATGTACACTGAAGCGCCAAAGAAACTCGTATAGGCACGCGAATTCAAATACAGAGACATGTAAACAGGCGGAATACCGCGCTTCGGTCGGCAACCTCCGACACCGCTTTGGCCGGAAAAAAATCTTCCAAGAACAGTACCAACGAGGACTGAAGAGAATCGTTCAGTGTGACATAAATGCAAACCTTCCGTAATTTTCTTGCTTGCCACCAGACAGATGCATTCCCGATATTTCATTACTCTAAATTAATTGTCTTTTTATTCAGACTTTTGCATCAGTGAATAAGTTTTTCGCGTCGCTGTGCATATCACTTGTCATTTAACTTTAAGCAGTTTCGCTTGGTCTTTCTTGGCCTCTTTCTTCTTAATTACTTGTGAACCCATTTTTTTTATTTTAAATGTTTTTGGTTACTATGATCCCCATATTGATGTAGTTTCTCATTGTAAGATTAATAAATTATTGTCAAAATATATTTTCACTACCGTTCCACTACCCAACCACCTCCCTACCACTTCACCACCCCTGCAGGCCTGAAAAGAAACGATACGAAGCTGTAAGTTTTCCTAGGAGAACGTGTATGAGAAACGTAGTGAGCAGTGATCTTCGTTGACACTTCCACGGCTCCTGTATTCCCTCAGGGACTCGTAAACGGCAGGCGGCGCCGGCTGCCGTGCTGGAAGTGGGTCGCCCTCAGGGGCGAGTGTGCGGCCCGCAGTAAATCTGGGGCGCGCGCACCTCAACCCCGCTCACCACTTGCCGACACTCGTTTTTCTGCAGGCTGCGCTTTGTTTCGTTGTTTATGCCACGCGGCAGCGTTTGCTCTGGGGCTGAAGCGGGCCGGGCAAGGAGGGCGCGGGATCAGATAAGCTTTCCATTTGGCTTTAAGCATAATCGTAAATCAAATGCTGAATTATCTCTTAGCGTACGAAACAGAAACAGGACGGCAAAGTTCGCGAGCCTTAATGAAACTTCAACTTCCTGGGCAGTTTATAGCCGTAATTCATAAGGTACTTCGCAGTGGTGTTAAGCGGTGCTAAAGCTCCAAGATTACTGCAGAGATTTGTGTCGTGGAAACATTCTGAGTCTGGAATTCGCCATCAAAAAACTATGATGAAATAAGGGAAGAAAAGTCAGGATGCTACCATCACCTACAACACTGCAAGAGATACAGGGGTCGTCGTTATCCATCATGAAACAGGCAAAACTGGTTATATAGCCGCCCATCTGTTTAAATAACGTCTGCCACTTTGCTTGAGCGCTGCCATAGCTCTGTATTCATTTGCTCTCTCTACATGAAAGATATTTTTCACAGTGTAAATCGTTTGATAGGAAAGTTTTGTTTACGGATGCTGAAAACATACATTGCGCATCTCGCAGAGAGTGTGACGTATACGGCACTGATAAAATGTTTATATTGTAACCAGAAAAAAAATTGTAATGGTTTGGTATCATTTAGAGAGTTCTTTTATGGGGGAGAGGGGGGGGGCATGTAGGATATCATCATTCTTAAGAAAATACATTCATGTCAGAATAGTACTTAGACCAACGTCCTCAATTGCTTGTCATATAAATAACAATCTATAGAACGAGTGACTACCACCTTTACGAGCACATACTTTCTGGATGGAAGTAAATACCTTCTGAACGTGGTCCTAATCTCTTGCAGTGTCTGAAACAAATGCTGTATCGGCTTCCTGGAGGACAGTATGAAATGCACCTTTCTATCGTCTTACCTCTGCTCTGTGGGTGAAAATCTAAGTACTGGGCAGACTATTTAATGATCCTTACATTTCTCGAGACATTTTTGGCGTCAAATCCAGTGTTCGGTCTTGCTTTATCCTACTGGAATATATTATTCTGTAATCTGGTAACGATGCATATGACACCAGATTTAACCGTTCGTTCCTGTTTGGTTCTGTCATGGATTCTGCTGAGTCGGTGCTACTGCAGCATCAAAGAGGTATCCACACCGAAATCGAGGGGTTAAAAATGATTGTGTTTCGAGAATTGCTGCTTCCCGTGACCTCTCACCAAGTGCCCCATTAAAACATTCGTATCGATTTCACTGCAACCAACAGAAGCCATACTCATCACTGAACACCACAAAATGCCACTCAGTGCCCTAGTTTGGATGCACTGTGCAAGTATCTGTCGATTGTAGTATGGTGTCTGCGGTAAAGCACGCAACACAATTGTACATCTCTGCTTTGCTTCCCATAATCTATTCTCAACAGTTTCTTGGTGACACCTTGTCTTCGTTGTCCGAATTGAATGTGATACCATTCTTGTCAGAGTCCGTCGAACAATCTTATGATCTTCTGGTGGTGTAGTCCCCCTGCAGGGACACGTGCCAATTCTTCTCGCCCGCCAGCTCTCATCTCTTTACCATAGATGGACGAAGACACATTGTTGGTAGAGACCATGAGCATCTGATGCAAGTGGTGAAGCGATTGGGTCACCTGGGGAAGTAGGAAACGCACTGGTTGCCAAAATTTAGTGGCGAAAGTAACTTTCACATGATTTGTTATTGTCAAGCAGCATACCTCGATGAAACTTGGACCATACTTAGATACAACTGCAATATTAAAGTAGGGAAAGTAACTGGAAGAGATACGCAATGACACCAACACAAATGATATTTTTATTCAAAGACCATTGTTGTTGTTGTTTTTGTTGTGGTCTTCAGTCCTGAGACTGGTTTGATGCAGCTCTCCATGCTACTCTATCCTGTGCAAGCTTCTTCATCTCCCAGGATCTACTGCAACCTACATCCTTCTGAATCTGCTTAGTGTATTCATCTCTTGGTCTCCCTCTACGATTTTTACCCTCCACGCTGCCCTCCAATACTAAATTGGTGATCCCTTGATGCCTCAGAACATGTCCTACCAACCGATCCCTTCTTCTGGTCAAGTTGTGCCACAAACTTCTCTTCTCCCCAATCCTATTCAATACCTCCTCATTAGTTATGTGATCTACCCATCTAATCTTCAGCATTCTTCTGTAGCACCACATTTCGAAAGCTTCTATTCTCTTCCTGTCCGAACTATTTATCGTCCATGTTTCACTTCCATACAAGGCCACACCCCATACAAATACTTTCAGAAACGGCTTCCTGACATTTAAATCTATACTCGATATTAACAAATTTCTCTTCTTCAGAAATGCTTTTCTTGCCATTGCCAGTCTACATTTTATATCCTCTCTACTTCGACCATCATCAGTTATTTTGCTCCCCAAATAGCAAAACTCCTTTACTACTTTAAGTGTCTCATTTCCTAATCTAATTCCCTCAGCATCACCCGACTTAATTCGACTACATTCCATTATCCTTGACCATAACTGTAATGAAATCACCACGATCTATGATGGTCCCTTGAACAGCGCAAATGCTGGGACATGGTTCTTAGTATGGTATCTGATCACCACCGACAGCAGTGTTTTCTGTATAACGTTCTTCCATGTTGGCTACGAGGTTGGTAAGCAGTTATTGTGGTAGAGCGTTTCATTATTCCTCCAGTGCTATTGACAAATACTGGACGGTCGGTTTCTGCCTGTGAAAGAGCTGAAATACGTCTCCCCAACGGATCCCACACGTACTCGGAGGGACTTAAGTGGGGGGAACGGACAGGCAACTCCTTTCGTCATATATAGTCTCGTACAAAGAAGATCTCCTCCACCTGCGTGGTTGGATGCAGTCGCGGAGTGTCATCCATAAAAATGAAATCAGGTCGAATACATACCTGAAAAGACGCACAAAGGGACGCAACACAGTGTCAAAATAACGTTGACCATTGAATGTACCATAGTCAAAGATCTGGAGGTCAGTACTCCCAAGGTTACACGCTATAAAATCTGGACTACCAATACGGTCACGCTCGACATTGTTTCTGGGTGAATTACGTGTCCCATCTCTCTCTGTACGAGGGTATGTACAGGATCACTAATCAGATGGACGGCCTGAGTGGCCGAGCGGTTCTAGGCACTACAGTCTGGAACCGCGCGACGCAAGTTCGAATCCTGCCTCGGGCATGGTTGTGTGTGATGTCCTTAGGTTAGTTAGGTTTAAGTAGTTCTAAGTTCTAGGGGACTGATGACCTCAGAAGTTAAGTCCCATAGTGCTCAGAGCCATTTGATCCATTTTTTGAACTAATCAGATGGAATCTACTTTTATCCAAGAAGAGCATATGATCCCATTTCTCGTTGGTACAGTCCCTATGTTGTTTGCTTCATTCAGCCGATGTGTGGTTGTCAACAGACATCCAAAATACTGGTCGACCAGCGTAGACACCATCCCCTTGCTGTCTCCGTGCCATTGTGGATGGTAAGATCCCATGCCTTGTAGTCTGGATGTTGAAACTGCACCCGCTGCTTGGTATGAGTTCCTTCTTGTCTGTTGCACAGTGAAGTTGTCGTCTGCTGCTAAAGTCTACTGTGGTCGACCATCTCCTTTCTTTCGGGCAGCAGTGCCGATGGTTTGCAACGCTCCCCATGCATGCGAAACAATGCTGCAAGCAATACCAAACTTCTCTGATACGCTAGCCACACTTCATCCTTCTTCGAGTAGCCCAATAATTCGTTCATATGTGGCGTCATCCAAATGTGGCCTCCAGGCCATGCTGCAGTGAGGAACAACACAGATTTCAGAAAGTCTTCCGGTTCTTTCAAATGCTGTGCTGCAGGACGAGTGCCATTTGGCGTTATAGTCATGCTGACCTCAAGCCGTGTGACGTCCAGTTCTTTGTGCATTACTGGCAGACCTCTGGCAACATGCTCTCGCACTGTCACACATTTCCTCCGAGCTGTTAATAAGTTATATTACTTTATCTCTCTCCGTCTTAAATTTTTCAGGAAGATGTTAATATAACCGGCTAAAGAGATGGCGAATGGTCAGTTCATACACTATGTGATCAATAGTATCCGGACACCTTTCTGAAAATACTTACAACGTCGTGGCGCCCTGCATCGGTAATGCTGGAACTCAAAATGGTGTTGGCCCACAATAAGCCTTGATGACAGCTTCCACTCTCTCAGGCATACGTTCAATCAGGTGATGGTTAGTTTCTTGGGGAATGGCAGCCCGTTCATCACGGAGTACTGCACTGAGGAGAGGTATCGGCATCGTTCGGTGAGGCCTGCTACGACGTCGGCGTCCCAAAACATCCAAAAGGTGTTCTATAGGATTCAGGTCCGGACTCTGCGCAGGCCAGTCCATTACAGCGGTGTTATTGTCGTGTAACCGCTCTACCAGAGGCCGCGCATTATAAAAAGGTGCTCGATCGTGCTGAAAGATGCAGTCGCCATCCCCGAATTGGTCATCAACAGTGGGAAGCAAGAAGGTGCTTAAAACATCAATGTAGCATGTGTTGTGAGAGTGCCACACAACACAACAAGGGATACAAGCCCCCTCCATGAAAAAGAGGACCACCATAACAACACCCCTTCCGAATTTTACTGTTGGCACTATACACGCTGGCAGATGACGTCCACCGGGCATTCGCCACACCCACACCCTGCCATCGGATCGCCACATTGTGTACCGTGATTCATCACTCCGAACAACGTTTTTTCACTGTTAAGTAGTGTAATGTTTACGCTCCTTACACCAATTGAAGCGTCCTTTGGCATTTACCGGCGTGATGTGTGGGGTATGAGCAGCCGCTCGACCATGAAATCCAAGTTTTCTCACCTCCAGCCCAACTGTCAAAGTACTTGCAGGGGATCTTGACGCAGTTTGGAATTCCTGTGTGATGGTCTGGATAGGTGTCTGCCTATTACACATTACGATCCTCTTCAACTGTCGGCGGTCTCTATCAGTCAACAGACAAGATCGGCCTGTAAGCTTTTGTGCTGTACGTGTTCCTTCACGTTTCGAATTCACTATTACATCGGAAACCGTGGACCTATGGATGTTTAGGAGTATGGAAATCTCGCGTACAGATGAATGACACATGTGACACCCAATCATCTGACCAAGTTCGAAGTCCATGAGTTCTGCGGAGCGCCCAATTCTGCTCTCTCACGATGTCCAACGACTACTGAGGTCGCTTATATGGACTACCTGGCAGTAGAAAGATAGAAAGAAGGATCCTTTATTATTGATAGGGGAACAAACACTGGTAGCAGTTACTTCTGTAAAATATCTGGGAGTATGCGTGCGGAACGATTTGAAGTGGAATAATCATATAAAATCAATTGTTGGTAAGGCGGGTACCAGGTTGAGATTCATTGGGAGAGTCCTTAGAAAATGTAGTCCATCAACAAAGGAGGTGGCTTACGAAACACTCGTTCGACCTATACTTGAGTATTGCTCATCAGTGTGGGATCCGTACCAGATCGGGATGACGGAGGAGATAGAGAAGATCCAAAGTAGAGCGGCGCGTTTCGTCACAGGGTTATTTGGTAACCGTGATAGCGTTACGGAGATGTTTAGCAAACTCAAGTGGCAGACTCTGCAAGAGAGGCGCTCTGCATCGCGGTGTAGCTTGTTCGCCAGGTTTCGAGAGGGTGCGTTTCTGGATGAGGTATCGAATATATTGCTTCCCCCTACTTATACCTCCCGAGGAGATCACGAATGTAAAATTAGAGAGATTAGAGCGCGCACGGAGGCTTTCAGACAGTCGTTCTTCCCGCGAACCATACGCGACTGGAACAGGAAAGGGAGGTAATGACAGTGGCACGTAAAGTGCCCTCCGCCACACACCGTTGGATGGCTTGCGGAGTATAAATGTAGATGTAGATGTAGATGTAGTAGGTGGCAGCACAATGCACCCAATATGAAAAACGTGTGTTTTTGGGGGTGTCCGGATACTATTGATCACATAATGTAAGTGAGGAACCACAATAGGTAAATCATAGCTGGCTACGCCACGCCACCGGTTCCTACCACCACCGCTGATGGTCTGCCGGGTAGCTCGTCTCCCAACATTGGACTGTCATGGGACTTTGTCAGCAGTGCTTGACTGCCGGTGACAGACTCTGAAATATTTCCTCGGGATACCCGTGCTATGCAGCCTATGCCGCGTGAAGTACTCTGAATTTCTTCATGTTATCGTCAGATACTACATATTGACTACATACTGAACAATTGCACCAGCTCGCTCGGCTTAACGTAAGACGCACTCACTAACCATCACAGACTTATGCTCTTCTTCAACTTATGATGTATTTCTTTCTCCATATTTAACGTACTGAAACTAGGCTTGCACAAGGATGAAATTTTACTAAAACTTGTCCCACAAGCATGGATGCAGAGGGTCACCAGACTAGCTGAAGTCAATTGGAGTGTTCACTGTGCATCACTGAGGTCTGTATATAAGACGAAATAGGGAACAAAGTGACTAGAAACAAAGGAGAAATGTTCTTGGACTAGAAAGGGCGTGAAGAAGAGACGGAATCATTCTTCACTGTTGTTATATCTGCATAACGAAAACGGAAAAGTGAAGATTCTGGAAAGTGATTATAATCCGTGTAGAAGAATATCAATGGTCACATTCACTGGCAACGTTTAGTGAAAGGTACGCTGTTGAAGTGGCGTCGTAGATGAAGCAAAGCAATTCTGGTACATTAGATGGAATATAATGCATGACAGACGAAGTAAGCGAGGTATAAGATGCAGAATAGCACAGACAAGAGGGTCCACTAGAGTCGTACACGTTAACTTCAGATACAAATCACTGAAACTCAGCTTTGTAAGTAACTGAAGTTACGGTTCTCATAAAACCGGTGTGGAAGGAAATAAAATTAGCTGAGCTTTAGTTTCGTTGAAGTATGCAAAAAATTAAGCGAACTGAATCGATAATGTAAGTAATGCAAAGGTTCTCCGTAGAATTGTGAGGAATGGAATATATAGAAAATGCGAGCTGCTGAGCAGTAGATGGAAAATAGTGTTAGAGCTGATGTTAACACGCGACGGTGCTTGAACATGTGTAGAATAAAATAATTGTAGGAGAAGATTCAAGCAATCTCATACTTATTTCAGGATGCAGCAGCAATGCAGAAGGTTCGAATTAACCAGTTGCTTGTGACACTTTTCAGATATTACTTTTTTGAGTATAAATCAACAGTGCAGATTTCATGTTGCTACTGGAACGTAAGGCTACCATATGGTGTAGAAACAAGGACGTGAGTAAAAGCTGTTGTTTAATCGCCGAATCGAAAGCAAAAACAAGGTCGTGCAATGGCAATCCGAATAAAGTGCTGGATACCAGGATAATCGGCGCATACGAAAATGTAAACAGAGTGTTTTGCTTGTAGGAGGCATAGTCTGTGTCAGCACACTACGTTTTAGCTGCTCGCAATAGCAGTTACTGGTTTTGTAAGCAAAGGACCAACCAATAGTGTGACACTGCTTCATATCTGTACTACTAAACACCTAATACGGTCTGCCGTTCTCAGTTGCTGGATATCTAACGTGTACGAGGAAGATCAAAAGTTTGATTTTCAGTATTCCTTTAGCTACTGCCCGGATTGTAAAACTTAAAATGTTGTCTCAATCTGCTTATTTAGAGTTACGATCTTACGTTGAAGATTTAGTACAGTAAAGGAAGTATTACAGTTACAAATTGAGTATAAGTTTTGAGGCAATGTATTTCATGGCATTACCCAAAAAATTCATCCATTATTTGAGAATGACAGCAATTATCGATTTCCAAGAAACTTTACTAATCTGTCGAAAGTTTATTTCCCGCTGACAGTACCTTTTACCACTTTTTTACTTTTATTAATTTAGTGAGTTATCAGTCATCTGACTAGTTTGTTGCAGCCCGCTATGAATTCCTCTCCGTTGCCAACCTTACCATCTCAGAGTCGAGCTTGCGGACTACGTCCTCAATTATTAACTGGAAATATTGAGATCTCTGTCTTCCTCTACATTTTTCACCTTCTACTGCTCCCTCTAGTACCATGGAAGTTATTCCTCGATGACTTAACAGATCTCCATATGAAGTTGGTGTCTGTTCTTTCGGACAGATAGATACCATCTTCATATAGTTAACACTAACCGGCCATTGACCTTCTTCTTCTGTGCTGGATGCACAGGCATTGCCCGAACTTTTGCGGGACTCGGTAAGATTGTCTGCCCGAGTAATGAGTGTAATGGGCAGGGCCACTATGAATGCAGTGTGTGGACATTAAGTTGGGAATGTAGGTCTCACGGGGAACGTGCAAGGGATAAATCCCTGCAGCCGCACTATCCTCCGTGCCATCGGTGCCTCGGATTCCGGCCGCTGTGGCCGAGCGGTTCTAGGCGCTTCAGTCCGGAACCGCACTGTTGCTAGGGTCGCAGGTTCGAATCCCGCCTCGTGCATGGATGTGTGTGATGTCCTTAGGTTAGTTAGGTTTAAGTAGTTTTATGTCTAGGGGACTGATGACCTCAGATGTTAAGTCTCATAGTATTTAGAGACATTTGAGCCATTTGTTGGATGACGGTAGGAAAATATAAGATGACTTAGACAGAATATCTATACGCCGGTATGGTAACTCAGTGTGTTCGTTCAGAGGGTTTAACTACCCTTTATAATAAAAAAACGAGTGAATAGATCAATGAACTACCTGAACGAGTGTAATCGGACGTCCGCCACGAACAAATTCAACGAACAAATGAGATGAATAAAAAAAAGATGAATAGAACGTCTGCCATGTAAGTAGGATATCCCGGGTTCGAATCCCGGTCGGGATGTATATCAACTCCTGTCGACAGCTTAGGGTATTGATTTAATTATGATTTCATAACACATCTCCTGTCATCCTGTCCCTTCTTGTGAGTGTTTTCTTATATATTCCTTTCCTTGCCGATTCTGTGAACCTCATTCCTTACCTTAGCATTCTTCTGTAATGCCAAATCTCATGTACTGCGATTCTCTTCTGTTCAGGTTTTCCCACAGTCCATGTTTCACTACTATACAGTGCTGTGCTCCAATTATACGTTCTCAGAAATTTCTTCCTTAAATGAAGGCCTATGTTGTTGCTACACTGAAAGGCCAAAGAAACTGGTAAAGGCATGTGTATTCAAATACAGAGTATGTAAACAGGCAGAATACGGCCCTGTTGTCGGTAATGCAATGGAGACAACAAGAATCTGGCGCCGTTGTTAGATCGGTTACTGCTGCTACAATGGCAGGTTATCAAGATTTAAGTGAGTTTCAACGTGGTGTTACAGTCGAAAAATTCCAGCAGGACAATGCGACACCACACACGTGTAGAACTGCTACAGAGGAATATTCTTCTGAGTTCAAACACTTCCGCTCGTCACCAAACTACCCAGACATGAATATTATTGAGCATATCTGAGACGCCTTGAAACGTGCTGTTCAAAAGAGAACTTCACCCCCTCGTACTCTTGCGGATTGATGGATAGCCCTGCTGAATTCATGGTGTCAGTTCCTTCCAGCAGTACTTCAGATATTAGTCCAGTCCATGCCACATCGTGTTGCGGCACTTCTCCGTGCTCACAGGGGTCCTACACGATATTAGGCAGGCGTACCATTTTCTTTGGCACTTGAGTTAAATACACTTCTCATGACCAGGAATGCTCTTTTCGATTGGGAATCTGCTTTTTATATCCTCCTTGTTCTGCCCATTGAAATCCCTGGGCTAGCATGACAGAGCGGACGCTGTAAAGCATGAAATCTCCGACATCGCTGCAGTCGGAAAAAGATCTAAAGAACGGAACCGACGACTGAAGAGAATCGATCAACGTGGCAGAAATGTACCCTTCCGCATATTGCTGCAGATTTCAGTGATGCGCCATCAACAAGTGTCAGCATGCGAATCATTCAACGAAACATCATCGATATGGGCTCTCGGAGCTCAAGGTTCTCTCATGTACCCTTGATGACTCCACGACAGAAAGCTTCAGGCGTCGTCTGGACCAGCCAACACCGATTTTGGACTGTTGACGTTTGGAAACAATTTAGCTGGTCGGACGAGTCTCGTTTCAAATTGTATCGACCTGATGGTTGTGTATGGGTATGGAGACAACCTCATAAATCCATGGACTCTTCATGCCAACAGGGGATTGTTAGAGCTGGTGGAGGCTCTGTAATGGTGTAGAGTGTGTGCAGTGGGAGTGATATGAGAACCCTGGTATGTCTAGATACGACTCTGACAGGTGACACGTGCGTAAGCATCATGTCTCATCACTTGCATCCATTCATATCCATTGTGCATTCCGACGAACTTGGTCAATTCCAGCAGGACAATGCGATGTCACACACTCCCATAATTGCTACAGAGTGGCTCCAATAACACTCGTCTGACTTCAAATACTTCCGCTCGTCTCCAAAATACCCAGCCATGAACATTATTGAGCATATCTGGGACGCCTTGCAACGCGCTGTTCAGAAGAGAACTCCAACCCTTCGTGCTCTTGCGGATTAGTGGACAGCCCTGCAGGATTCATGATGTCAGTTCCTTCCAGCAGTACTTCAGACATTAGTCAAATCCATTCCACGTTGTGTTGCGGCACTTCTCGGTGCTCACGGGGTCCTACACGATATTAGGCAGGCGTACCAGTTTCTTTCTCTCTTCAGTGTAGCAGACTTCTAATGGCCAGGAATGCTCTTTTCGATTGGGAGTCTGCTTTTTATGTCCTACTTGTTCTGCCCATTGAAATCTCTGGGCTAGCAGGACAGAGCATATGCCGTTATATTTGTTGAAAGGGGACAAATTAAGTCACTGTCAGTTGCACTCAGTATGTAAATTTTATTTCTTAAAACACAAAATCACACAAGCAAGAATCAAACTTACAAGGTTTTAACGAAAGACCTCCTTTGATTAATTTAGATCCACTGAAGGCCACATCAAAAATCCAAGGCATAAGGCCTAAGCAAGGAATTCAGATAGAGGAGTTCTTCTGGAGGTTTCACTTCTTTACAAAATAGAATTATCTTCAGTATAAATAGGCTGGCAGCCTTAGCTTACATTTTTCCATAGAACTCGGCTTAAGGCCTCATACTACAGTCTTCTGACTTAAGGGCAAGACAAGGATTTCAAGTTTTTAATTTAAGAGAGAGTCAAACTTGGCTGAAGACCACACACCATGCAGAACAGGGAAGAACTTCTAAATTTCAATTAAAATGGACTAAAGTCTTTATCCTAAAATGCTTCATACAACTCTCCGCTGAAGGCCACATACGAAACCCGAACAATCTCACCGCTTAAAACCCAGACCAACAAATTTCATATATCTAAGCTGGAATACTCTGCTCAGGGCCACATAAAAACTAGAAAATATTTCTTACAACTGAAGGCCTAGACAAAATTTTTCAACCATTGATTTGAAAAGGCTGAAAACTCGGCTGAAGGACACATACCAAACAAGAAACAAGTTTTTTTACGGCCTAAGGCTTGAGAAGAAACGCCTTGAAATTTTTATACGCTAAAACTCGGCTGAAGGCCACTCAGAGTACTTAAGACTAAAATGGAAATCACTATCTAAAATACAAGGAGTGGCACTAGAAGGTTCCAAGGATCGGCCTGGGAAGGTAACACTAATGCACGTTTAGGTGAGACAGGCAGCCAAATCGATAACTTCTAAATCGGAAGGCAACCCAACCGAAAGCCAGCCAACGAACCAACCAACAAGATCAGTTCTGCTCCACCCGACCAGCAAAACGATAACAAGATGACAACAGCACAATGTTCTGGATACTGGTGCCCAATCCAGCCAAGTCAGAATAAACGCCCAAAACTACCAACAACACCCCAGCTGTCGAACTACACGCTGTGCTATATAGCATCAACACAACGAGGAAAAGACACTGCCAAAAACTACATCAACGACCAGGGTAGGTCACCGGAACGTCAACAGCCACAATGTAAAAGATACCGCTGGTAGACTTCATTAATGAAGGAATGAATTACATTAAGTTAAAAACCAGACAGGACGACGGTTGCAACTCTAACCGACTTCAATGCACACACGTTGTCGCTCGCGGGAATCTCCCAGAAAGCGACAACCAGGATCAAACCAAGAGATGTGATAGCAGTTGAGGCTTGATAGTAGGTTAAGTGAGCACTCAACTTTAATGTCAAGGATCGGTGGGCGACAAACTTCGTAACCCTCGCAAGAAGCGCCTCACCACCAACTCCAACCGCTTGTGCATCCACCAGCGGCTCCAGGCTGACTACACGCCACGGAGACTTCTTTGCTGCTCTGCCCCAGCCGACCGACTGCCTAGGCCTGGAAACGGTCAAAGGACCAAATACACGTCGGCCGATGAGACGACCGACCGAACGACCAACCAATGGTTGTTCCCGCTCCAGTCTCCTTCCGCTGGAGAGTTGAAGTGTGTTGCCAGCGGTCGGCGAGCACTGGCTGTCCGCGCCTCACCGGCGCTCCGTCCCCGACTTCACTGCTGCTGCATCCTGACTTACCTCCAGACGCACGACGACCCGGAAATACTATCATTCGCTCCAGAGATGGTACGACAGTGCACTTATCGATAAGCGCTGCTGCTGCCACTCATGGCAGGTAAAGGCAGGAAGCTAGTGACGCCAGTAAATGGAATAAGAAAACGAGGCGGCATTACCATAAGAGAAGATGACAAACGATAAACAGCATGAATTATTTTGCTTCCAATCTAGCAGAAATCTGATGTTAAGAGTTTCAGTTTATTGTTTCTCATCATTAATTCTATTTGTAACACTGTCTCCTCCATTGCCTCATCTAAGCGTATAATACACCATCAAAAACGTTAAATAAGTTTAGTCAGCTGAATCAAATTGATCATTAAGAATGTGACCTGGGTATCTGTTTTTATTCCTCTAAATCTGTATATTTTGCAGTATATTAAGATTTTTACCTTTGGGAGCGTTACGTAGTATTTCCGTACTACGGCATATGCCTGTTACAATAGGTTTACATGCACGAAGGAGATACAGGTGGCTCTATTATGTAGGCTTGAGTGTTCTCTGAAGCGGGTGATAAAAGATCTCGCGTCCGGTCAACATAAAAGCCTCCGCACGCGCCACAGCGTAGTTATATATGCCAGCATTTCTATACATATCTTTCTGATTTTCTATTGTATGCTTCAGTTTAGAGTGTAACATATTAGATTTATTAAAGTCAAGAGCTATATTACACACATCAAAAAATGTTTAACATCACCCTGGTTAACAGAACTCCTGAGGACAGAAGCTGACTGTGAGTATTGTATAACAAAATGGTTCAGATGGCTCTGAGCACTATGGGACATAACATCTGAGGTCATCAGTACCCTACAACTTAGACCTACTTAAACCTATCTAACGTAAGGATATCACACACATCCGTGCCCGAGGCAGGATTCGAACCTGCAAATGTAGCGGTCGCGCGGTTCCAGACTGAAGCACCTAGAACCGCTCGGCCACACAGGCCGGCTATTGTATAACAGACACCGTCCCTTTGACTGTTCAGAGATGTCATTAAACGCGCCTAAAGATGAAAACAACCATGCATGAGAAGCGCCTACTAGACAGAGGGGGTCAGACAGCCGATCAGTTCCAGTCATTCCATCAGGAAGCAGGTACACGGCTCATGTTGTCTGTAGTTCAAAACCGCGGTTCGATCTCGTCAGCACTGTTACAATGAGCCAGGAAGGGCTGTCAACAAGGGAAGTGTCCAGACGTCTCGGAGTTACTCAAAGCGATGTTGTTCGGACATGGAGGAAATACAGAGATACTGGAACTGTCGATGACATGTCTCGCTCGGGTCACCCAAGGGCTACTACTGCAGTGGATGACCGCTACCTACGGATTATGGCTCGGAGGAACCCTGACAGCAACTCCGCCATGTTGAATAATGCTTTTCGTGCAGCCACAGCACGTCGTGTTACGACTCAGACTGTGTGCAGTTGGCTGGATATGTGCAACTTCACTCCCAACGTCCATGGCGAGGACCATCTTTGCGCCGGCCGCTGGTGGCGGTTCTGGCGCTACAGTCTGGAACCGCGCTACCGCTACGGTCGCAGGTTCGAATCCTGCCTCGGGCA
Organism: Schistocerca serialis cubense; assembly: GCF_023864345.2. NCBI lineage: Eukaryota > Metazoa > Arthropoda > Insecta > Orthoptera > Acrididae > Schistocerca > Schistocerca serialis. Next base: position 1,238,725,098 of record NC_064638.1, read on the forward strand.
TGGACGTGTGTGTTGTCCTTAGGTCAGTTAGGTTTAAGTAGCTCTAAGTTCTAGGGGACTTATAACCTCAGCAGTTGAATCCCATAGTGCTCAGAGCCATTTGAACCATTTGAACCATCTTTGCAACCACGACAACATGCAACGCGGTACATGTGGGCCCAACGACATGGCGGATGGACCGCTCAGGAATGGCATTACGTTCTCTTCACCGACGACTGTCGCATATGCCTTCAACTAGACAATCGTTGGAGACGTGTTTGGAGGCAACCCGGTCAGTCTGAACGCCTTGGACACACTGTCCAGCGAGTGCAGCAAGGTGAAGGTTCCCTGAAATTTTGGGGTGGCATTATGTGGGGCCGATGTACACCGCTGGTGGTCATGGAAAGCGATGTAACGGCTGTACGATACGTGAATGCTACTCTCCGACCGATAGTGCAACCATATCGGTAGCATATTGGCGAGGCATTCGTCTTCATGATCCACTAACCACTCTGAGAAATCTACAATGAATCGCCGTCGAGGAGTGGGACAATCTGGACCAACAGTGCCTTGATGAACTTTTGGATAGTATGCCATGACGAATTCAGGCATACATCAATGCAAGAGAACGTGCTACTGGGTATTAGAGATATCGGTGTGTACAGCAATTTGGACCACCACACCTGAAGGTCTCGCTGTATGGTGGTACAACGTGTAATGTGTGGTTTCCATGAGCAATTAAAAGGACAGAAATGATATTTATGTTGATCTCCCTTCCAATTCTCTATACAAGTTCTGAAATTCTCGGAACCGAGGTGACGCAAAACTTTTTTTGATGTCTGTAGAATTACGAAATTGTTGCTCAATTTTCTGTAAGAGTGGGCCAGAGTCATAAAATATACAGCGTGATTGCAATTAAAGTTAAACGTGCAAAACGTTGTAGAAATAACACCACTGGTCAGAATGACGTCAAATTGTAACGGAATGTTATCGAAGAAGGGGGAAAACGTATGGAAGACGAAAAAAAAATGGTGTGAAAGTTGATTAATAGATGGCGCTGTATATTTCAGAACACATAAATGAAAACACCTGTCATGCGCGTGACCCATTGAAGTTGGTCTAAACAAGCGGGGTACACGGCTTTCCCCCTTTCGCGTCTGCGATGTTCGCCATGACAATGCAGGATCGCGCTCTGCCTGTAAAACAGTATTAGGAGAATGATGACTGTGCAGAAGTTCCGGACAATTAAGAAAGGCGTTGGCCCGATGAATGCCGTGGGTCTGCAGAAAATGATTCGCAAATACGTATTGTACGGGGGAAATCCTACGAAACATTCTTCTTTGCTATCCATTCAAAATTACCCATATGCACGAGTTGTTTCCAGTTGACCTGCCAACAAGAGAGACCTTTGCTTTAGAATTTTTTGCTCGCATGGAAGCGGACAATGATTGGCCATGGAAGATTTTGTTGACAGACGAAGGCCACTTCCATCTCACATGATATGTCTTTTCACAGAATTGTCGAATATGGGCAACGGAAAATCCATACACAAATCGACCAATACCAGTTCATCCTGAAAAGGTCACTGTGTGGTGAGGGTTTACGGCATCATTTATCATTGGGCCATATTTTTTTCGAAGAGACGGGTGCTTCCTGTCCTGTTACCTGGCCGGCCGCTGTGGCCGAGAGGTTCTAGGCGCTTCAGTCCGGAACCGCGCTGCTGCTACGGTCGCAGGTTTGAATCCTGCCTCGGGCATGGATGTGTGTGATGTCCTTGGATTACTTAGGTTTAAGTAGTTCTAAGTCTAGAGGACTGATGACCTCAGATGTTAAGTCCCGTAGTGCTTAGAGCCACGTGAACTGTACTATTACTGGTAAGTGCTATGAGTGTCTTTTGCGCAACCACGTTATTCCAGCATTCCAAGGATCATTTTAAGCAAAGCTGCGCACATCCGCGCATTGCAAATCCAGTTAAATAGCTGCTGAAGCGCCATTTCGGAAATGCTGTAGTCATAAGCCACCTGTTCCTACAGCCAGGCCGTCCCGAACACCTGAGCTAAACCCGTGTGACTTCTGGCTGTGGGGCTGTCTGAAAGATATTGTGTTCAGTGTTCCGATTGCTAACTTAGCTGCCTTGAAGGAAAGCGTTGCGCAACACATTCTGAACGTGACCCCGGAAACACTTCGATCAGTTGTGAAACATGCAGTTTCTCGATTTCAAATTTTTGCGGAAAACGATGGACAGAACATTGAACATGTATTGCGCCAGTCACACGGAAATAAATAATTCGATTTGAAGTTGATTGATGCTTTTTATGCGGTTTTTGGTCTCAGGTCAAGTAAAAACCGATGTGACTGATGCTTTTTATGCGGTTTTTTGCATCAGGACAATTAAAAACCGATGGGAGTGATGATTTGTAATACGGTTTTTGTCCCCAGAACAATTAAAAACCGATTTTTTCCATCCGATGTGATACGACCTTGTCTTGGTGGATGGGCTTACGTAACTAACAGTATCACACCTGCATACGCTTGGACATTGAGTAGTAGAGTTTAACGTCAAACGTACACCTTAGGCATTGTTGTATGATTCATTTGTCATTTGTAGTCGACTACTATTAAATTATGATGCTTACAGTGCCATCTACTGCTACATTTTGTTAATATTTATTATTTTTCTGCCATATTTTTCCCCCTTCTCCGATAACATTCCGTTGCAATTTGACGTCATTCTGACAAATGGTGTTATTTTTGCAGCGATTTGGATGTTTAATTATAATAATCCTGTACTTTTTCTCTTTTTTGTTATTAGTAGTTTTATTCTTTTCTTTTTCGCTCTTATACATTGACTGTGGCTGGATCGTTGATATTTTTGCACGTGATATGCTTTAACGTTGGCGTTTCTTTGATGACACTATCTCATTCCAGTGAAATATATCATAAAATAAAAGTATGCTTCCTTGCGTTGGCTTGCGCGACATGAATTGGCATTAGTAATACGATTTGTGGGGGTGGGTTTCCTTCCTTCATTTCCAGCCATTCAGATCGCTCCACAGCACAACATGTGTACCTTGCATTAGGGGAACAGTTCAACAGGTCTGTTCCGATAGCTTCATTACATTCCCGTGACCTATGGGAAGTAAATGAGCTGCGAGAAGTGCGGTCGGCTAGACAACTGTGTTCACCGAACGGAAATAAGTTCTGTGCTGAAGGTCAGCTGTGCGTCTGTGTTGTAATTCTAGAGGGCCTCTATTTCTCCGGCAAATAACAGAGCAGCGTCGCCTGGATCCCATTTCCTGGCGTAATCTCTTTGATATACTGCGCATCTGGGGAGCAGCAACAATTCCGCGGCGCAGCTTCCTTCCCCCTTCCCCACTTCTTCCACCCCCTCCTCCCCCCTCCCTGCCCACTCCTGCTACAGTCCCAAGGAGTGGAGGATGCGAAGCAGTAGAGGAGCAGGCTGTTCCTTGGGTCGTGCCTGCAAGACATTCTCCTGCCCTCCAGCTAGCGAACTATCCACGGCTAACTGCCAAGTGCAAAGGGATGAAGTACACCAGAGCTATACATAAAACAAGTATATGTAATTGTTCTTACTCGCAGCCAAAACACTGGACCGATATCACATTGATGCCGGAGTTTCTTGCCATAGCAACATATTGCGTTTATACGCACCGGAACAGAAAATTGCAGCGCACATGACAGTAAAACCGTTAAACACAGTCTTTACAATGCAGCCCAGGCGGTATGAAACAGAATCCATCACTTCATTAGGTACACCATGTCAGTCTTAGCCAGTCATTGGCGATTAGATTTCATAAAGACATAAAAGCGCTAGTATGTTTGTTGTTACATTTCACTTGCTGTTACAAGTGGTCTCAGACGTTCTCTATGAATTAAGATCGGTGACGTAGCCGGTAATCGAGGCGCTATACGGTGCGTGCGTTTTCTTCGTCAAAACAGGCAGCATCCCTGTGAAGACTGGTGTTGTCATCTTGGAAGGAAGGTGTGTCCACAGCATATGGAAGAAAGGACAATATCCCGACACCAGAGATGTTTAACTACCGTCGTTAACCATGTTTATGCAAATCTGATAGATTTGGCTTAAGCCATGGCTTGAAAAATATTCCCCATCTCTACAAACTTCCATTTAAACGCCTTATGGGACCGTATGTGGAATCGACTAATCATTTGAAACAGGCAAAATCACGATTCGTCAGACGGGTTGACGAAAGTCATGGAATACCTCCTAACATCGTGTCAGACGTTTTACCTGGCGAAGGCCAGCGTTCTGACGTAGCATGGACTTAAAATGTTAGATGTGAGTCCCCTGCAGAAAAAGCCGTCCCGCCTCCTTAGCCGCCCATATTGGCGAAAGTGTTGTCAGCCAGTATTTTGTGTACTACGTGACCTCTCGATTATGTTCAATAAATGTCCGATGATGTTCATGTCGGGCGACTTGGATGATCAAACCACTCGCTGAATCTGTTCAGAACAGTTTTGATCCGGTGCCATGGCTCACTCTCATTGATGAAAATTCCACCTTTGTTTGGGAACATTGTAAGTAGGCTGTTTAGGTTTTTATGTTGGTAACGCCACGTAGCGCTCTGTATGAAAATCACTGACTGTGCTGTGCGCAATCTGTGGGTGGTTGGACTCATTGTTGGATTATTCGCCTGTGTAGTGTTGGGCAGTTGGATGTGAACAGCCCGTAGCTTTGGGCAGTTGGAGGAGTGCCTCCAGCAGTGGTTGATGTGCAGAGAGAGATGCCAGAGTTTTGAGATGTTAATATGAGAGGACGCTCTGGACGTGTGTACGTCAGAAAAAGGAAATTTGTGAAAATAGATGTCGAGAATGAATTTTGAACACTATCAAGGTAAATACATTGTTTTTTCACTATCAAAGTCAATTCCTAACTATATGCCTATCAGTAGTTAGTGCCTTCAATAGCTAGAATCTTTTATTTAGCTGGCAGTATTGGCGCTCGCTGTATTGCAGTAGTTCGAGTAACGAAGATTTTTGTGAGGTAAGTGATTCATGAAAGGTATAGATTATTGTTAGTCAGGGCCATTCTTTTGTAAGGATTTTTGAAAGTCAGATTGCGTTACACTAAAAATATTGCGTGTCAGTTTAGTGATGATCAGAATAAGTAAAGAGAAAACTGCCTGAGTACGTTCAGTTTCACTCAGCTGTCTTTGTATCAAATAACGTAGTAGTTTAGTAGCACTGTCATTCATCATTTTTTCAAAGGGACGTTACAACATGAAGTCTTTGAACAGCTGCAAATGGTCTCCAAGTAGCTGAACATAGCTATTTCCAGTGGTTAATCGGTTAAATTTGACAAGAGGGTCCAGTCCATTCCACGTAAACACAGCCCACTCCATTTTGGAACCACCACCACCAGCATGGACAGTGCCTTGTTGACAATCTGGGTCCATGGCTTCGTGGAGTCTGCACCACACCTGACCCCTACCATCATCTTCTACCAATTGGAATCTGGACTAATCCAATCAGGTCACGGTTTTCCAGTCGTCTAGGTCCAACCGATGTGTTCACGTGACCGGAGAGCCACTGCAGGCCATGTCGTGCTGATAATAAAGACACTCCCATCGTCCGTCTGCTGTCATAGCCCACCAATGGCAAATTTCGACGCACTAACGGATACGTCCATCGTGCACCCCACGAAGACTTCTGCCGTTAAATTGTACAGTGTTTCTTGTCAGTCAACACTGACAGCTCTACGCAAACGCCTCTGCTCTCGGACGTTAAGGAAAGGCTGTCCTCCACTGTGTTGTCCGTGATGAGAGTTAATGCCTGAAATTTGGTATTCACAGAAGAGTCGCCTGCTGCTGTGGCCGAGCGGTTCTAGGCGCTTCAGTCCGGAACCACGCTGCTACTACGGTCGCAGGTTCGAATCCTGCCTCGGGCATTGATTTGTGTGATGCCCCTTAGGTTAGTTAGGTTTAAGTAGTTCTTCGTCTAGGGGACTGATGACCTCAGATGTTAAGTCCCATAGTGCATACAGCCATTTGAACTTTATGAACGGAACACTCTTGTTACTTTGGATGTCGGAATATTGAATTCCCTAACGATTTCTCACATTTAATGTCCAATGCGTCTAGTCCCAAATGCCATTCGACGTTCAAGTCTGTTTATTCCTGTCGTGGTATCATAACCAAGTCGGAGTACAAAGGAAAGCACCGCCATTGCAATGCCCTTTTATATCTTGTGTATGCGGTGTTACCGCCATATGTATATGCGCATATCGCTAGTGATATGCGTGTGAGGTTTATTGCAAATATTAGCTGAACTCAGACATTTTCGTACGGGCACAGTTCTACATGGGCTCTGGTTGCTGGCGATAGAATGTCTAGACGATACTCAGTATCTCTACATGTGTCAGCATCTCTTTCGCCACGACCTCAGAGTCATATCATATTCATGCTGAAAGGGGTTCCCCATACGAAGACAGTTACTTCGATTCTGTATTCTCAATACCGACCGTACGACGTCTGATAGATGATGGACTATGAAAAGCGAACCTACGTTTAAGCATTTGTAGACCTAGAGGAAACTTATGACAACACTGACTAGAATACTCTTTTTCCAATTCTAAAGATGGCAGGAGTAAAATACAGGGGGCGGAAGGCTATTTACAATTTGTACAGAAACCAGATGGCAATTATAAGTGTGAAGGGGCACGAAAGGGAAGCAGTGGTTGAGAAGAGCGAGAGACAAGGTTGTAGCCTATCCTCGATGTTATTCAATCTGCATATTGAGCAAGCAGTAAAGGAAAAGAAGAGTAATTTGGAGCAGGATAATTTCAGGGAGAAGCAGTAAAAACCTTGAGGTTTGTCGATGACATTGTAATTCCGTCAGAAACAGCAAAGAACTTGGAACAGCAGTTGAACGGAATGGGCAGAGTCTTGAAAGGAGGGTATAAGACGAACATCAACAAAAGCAAAACGGGGATAATGGAATGTAGTCAATTTAAATCAGGTTACGCTGAAGGAATTAGATTAGAAAATGAGACACTTAAAGTTGTAGATGAGTTTTGCTATTTGGGCAACAAAATAACTGACGGTGGCCGAAGTAGGGATCACATTAAATGTAGATTGGCAATGCCAAAAAAAGCTTTTCTCAAGAAGAGAGATTTGTCAACATCTGGTATTGATTTAAGTGTCAGGAAATCCTTTCTGAAAGTACTTGTAAGGAGTGTAGGCATGTATTGAAGTGAAACATGGACGACATGAAGAGACTAGAATCTTTTGAAATGTGGTGCTGCACAAGAATGCTGAATATTAGATTGGTATGTCACGTAGCTAATGAGGAGGTACTGTGTAGAATTGGGGAGGAGAGAAATTTGTGGTACAACCAGACTAGAAAAAGGGATCCGTTGGTAGGACACATTCTGAAGCAGTAATGGATCAACTGTTTAGTACTGGAGGCAAGCGTGGTGTGTAACAATCGTAGAGGGTGACCAAGAGATGAATATAGTTAGTTGATTCAGAAGGGTATAGGTCGCAGTCGTTACTCGGAGATGAAGAGGCTTGCACAGGACAGAGTAGCCTGGAGAGCTGTATCAGACCAGTCTTTGAACTGAACACCACAAGAACAACATTCTCAAAGTAAATTGGAGAGATTATGTGAGATGGACTTGATGGCCATGATGTTGAAACCTCTTACCTATCCATCTATCCAGTAAGGTGTATTGTCACAGCATCACAGCTAAATTGGGCTTCTTGTAATGTGTGATGTGTGATGTGTGTGTGTGTGTGTGTGTGTGTGTGAGAGAGAGAGAGAGAGAGAGAGAGAGATGCTGTCGGAACTCATGCAGAAATGTGCTCTTTTTAACTTCCTGACTTAAGCTTCCGTTTGGAAAAATCCTGCAGAGAGATGTCGAAGTGTATCCATTAAAATAACTTGTCGAGTTAATCTATCATTTCCAACAAACTGCACAACTGTACCAATTATAGTTTTTAGAATTTTTTTTCAGAGATTGACTCTATGATCAGCTTGTACAAGTGAGAATACCTTACTTTTGGCGTTAGTAATTTTTCAGACCATTTTAAGTGAAGAAACAGCTGTGTGGCTTATAGTGCTTCAAATATGGAAAATAACTGTCTCGACAGTAATTACTCATTTACAGCGATTGTTTTACGAACCTCTCTTTAAAGTGCTATTGACATTGCTTTCATTTTTACAGAATTTGCACGTGATGTACTAACTTGACATATTTCACATTAATACTACTTTTTCATTTCATTTGTTCTTTTTGCCTTTTATTAAATGTAAATGTTTGTTTACAATGTTTTTAAGTATTACCCGTTGCTTATCTATCCACGCAAAGTTTATTACGGTAATTGTGCTATTTGGTGCAATGAGTTGGTGAAATTGGACTGCCATGTAGGATCCGTCATCAAGCTAGTTGTTTTCGTCCAGTCAGGAAATACTTCGTGGATTCTCGTTAGTGAGGTGTTTAGGCTGCGACATAACTAGAAACATGACAGATATTTAGTGATTATAGAATTGTTTATATCTTAGAACTCATCGTACTGCGTCACTATAAATACATTACCCTCATTCCAGTAATAACGAATGAAGAATCATCAGGATTTTAATAAATTTTAGTTAAGTTAGAGCAGTAGCTGAAAATGTATTTCATAATTATTTCCTTTAACACTAATTTTTTGCAGTAGTAATATAACAAGGGAGACTGTTCTGTAATAAGCTGCATATTTGGTTGAGGAAGTTTCGTAGTAGTAGGGTAGTAGGGGAGAGTGTTGTACCTTGAGAATAGTGTATCTGGGGACACATAATGCTTCTTGGATGCATTTGAGTCTACTGACTGATTTTAGAATCATCTGAAGGAATACGCTCTAGAGACTGCTACAAGCAGTATCCGCCATTTTCTATATATTTTGTTGTTGTTAGGCAGGACATTATGTTTTGTTCAGCAAGTTCTACACATTTCAGCGCTATATAATATATTCAAGCTGTTTAGAATATATTGCTAATTTTTCGAGTACAGAATTGTATGGCAAGTAAAATTATATACAGAGCCGACCCTTTGTCAGGCTCTAACAAGATATAGATATTGTCGTTCGATACGAGTTACGATTGTGTTGTACTATGGTCTTTGGCTCAACATATACTAGTACATTCATCTCGGTGTTGGCTGAAGCACGTTTGACATTCCAGCAACAAGAACGTATTGTGAAGTAGTTTTTCAAGTTTGATAATGCCATTGAGGTGCAAGGTCAGTGATGGCGGGAGTTTGAAACAGAACTGTCAATCCGCCTAACAATTAAACGCATCATTGACAAGTTGGAATTGCATGGAACGATTTGTGATATTCACAAAGGAAGATCAGGAAGACAGCGTGCAGCTCTAAGCCCTGCATCATCGGCTCTCGTGTTGGAAACGTTTCTTAATTCTCCACAGAATTCTGCTACGCAGCGTGCACGTGAAGTAGGTGCTAGGACTTCAAGTGTACGAAGAATTGTGAAAGCTGCAAAGTGGGGAGTTAGCGTTCCACGATTACTGCACGCGGTTAATGATGACTTTCTTGATCGCCGAATGCAATTTTGCAAATGCTATGAGCAAATTCTAACTGATGACGAACAATCTGTGACGAAGGTTGTGTGGAGTGATGAGGCAATGGAACCGTGAATCGGAATGACAGTATATAGTGGGCGCCAGAAAATCGGCATGTTTATGTGGATAAACGGTCAGTGCACCAGGGGTTCATGTGTGGTGTCGACTGTCATCTAGGGGCTTAGTAGGACGCTTATTCTTTGATACTACTGTCACCGGAGAAGTGTATCTGGAAATGTTACGCACATCAATTTTGCCAGGTATACGTGGGCCTTATAGACCTGATGAATAGGTCTTCTATCAACAGGACGGGGCGCCACCACACTACAACCTAGCCATAGAGCATTCCTAGATAATTTTCCGGGGCATTGGACTGGACGAAGAGGGCTCATTGCATTCCCTCGACGGTCGCCAGATCTAACATCTATGGACGTTTACTTATGGGGAACTGTGAAAGGTAGCGTCTATCGACGTAAGCCACGCCCGCTGGAGGAACTTCGCCAGGAAATTAAGTGACATGTGCAGCCATTTCCATTGTAACATTGACTGACGAAGTTGCGGCGACCGCTCGTCGTTCCGTTATGTGTATAGCCGCCAACAGTGAACGTTGTTAACATTTGAAGAAATCACGTGCTAAACTGAAGGTTGTACAACACGTGTGAACAATTATTAAATGTAGAACAAACACGTAAGTAGTACATCGCGTTCCTTAAAGTGTGTATACATGTTTCTGGAGGACTCTGTATTTAGTGTAGATGGCCGTGCATAATCTTATAATTCGTAATGAAAGAAGGTATTTTAACATGGAAAAGGAGTATCTGCAAATTAATTGAATTTCATTAATGTCTTAAGGGTCTTACCTGTTTTGAAAATAGAAATTAGTGTCAATATCCAGCAGCTTCAGCGTCAAAGTTTGCTTGACTCTTAACTGGCTTTTGATAATATTTCTGCTCACCTTGATTTCACTTACGGGTTTTTGGTGTGTGGTACAATAAAAATGTAACAGGTAAACAACTAAGTACAGTGTGATTTTTCAGTTTCTCGCGGCGTATTTGTTGCTCGGTCGTATATTAAAGAAACACCGAGTTAAAACCGTCTTTCGCCCAATAGAACATGGGCGTTACTAGGAAGTGTGAAAGATGACTTCGGTTAGAGGAAGGCCGGCATATACCAAATTCTCCGTGATTGTGGGATGACTTATATCGGAGAGATAGTACGCACCATCGAAGATCATTACCGAGAACATCAGGGGCACACTCGACTGAAATATCCAAATAAGTGCGGTAGCAGAGCACTGTTTGTCCGAGAAACACGAGATGGATTATGAGCGTACCAAGATCCTGGATCAGGCCTCTAAATATTGGGACAGCGTTATAAGGGAGGCTCTCGAAATTCGCACCAGGGCAGATCTTATCAACCGAGATTGCGGCTACAGTCTCAGCAGGGCTTGGGACCCGGCACTGAATATAATTAAGAAGGCTCTCAGCAACAAGTACGAACTGGCGACCAGGGCGGACGTAGCAAGCACATCGATGCTACGACAGATTCCGACGCCCACGCCTTCGCGACCGACAGCGCGCGGGCGCGGACGGCGAAGAGAGCGGGCCGCGGGGGGAGAGGATTTAAATCGGCCGCCCGCACTCAGGAGCCCAGTTCGTCAGCGCATCTGATGATGGCGACATGTCTGATCGCCGAAATATTGTGCCCATTGTAAACCATGAACCGCGCAGTATACACGTGGACTGTTCGAGCAACTAAGTACAGTAATGGCAAGATTTTCTCTATTCCTACAGTTTTACATTTAAACAGAATAATTGTTTCTAGCTACATAACAACGTTGTAGCTTGTAACACGTTTTTGCATTAGAAAAATCCATAATTTTTCGGTGTAATTGCAGAAAAGGTGTGGAATACATAAAAAGGGAATAAGAAAATGTGATATACTTTTATTACTAAAGTAGCAATAGACGGAAGTCTGGAAAGTGTCTCCTTGTATAGCACTCTACCTTGATATTGATTTTCACTGTGAAAAAATTGTGCCGGATTCGTTTCACAAGGTGTGTAATGGTTACTCCCCTGCGGAGGCAACGGATCCGCGAGGTGCCGCAGCGTCATCCAGCCGTGTCAGCACCGCGCCTCCCCCCTCAGACCAGTCCGTCAGCGGACAATGGCTGACGGATTGCGGGCGGTCACAAAAGGACAGCCGGCGAGCCGCTTTGTGGCTCCCGCGCCGCTGCTGATCGATGCTGCCCCAGGCGGACGACCTGTCCGGTCCTCTCAGAGCTGAACAGGTGGCCCGGTAGGACGGCCGAGTGTCGGCTGGTCGCTCGCACAGCCTACGAGTAGCACTACCACCCACAAAAGGGTTACACTCATCTACATCTACATCTACATGATTACTCTGCAATTCACATTTAAGTGCTTGGCAGAGGGTTCATCGAACCACAATCTCACTATCTCTCTACCATTCCACTCCCGTACAGCGCGCGGGAAAAACGAACACCTAAACCTTTCTGTTCGAGCTCTGATATCTATTATTTTATTTTGATGTTCATTCCTACCTATGTAGGTTGGGCTCAACAAAATATTTTCGCATTCGGAAGAGAAAGTTGGTGACTGAAATTTCGTAAATTGATCTCGCCGCGACGAAAAATGTCTTTGCTTTAATGACTTCCATCCCAACTCGCGTATCATATCTGCCACACTCTTTCCCCTATTACGTGATAATACAAAACGAGCTGCCCTTTTTTTGCACCCTTTCGATGTCCTCCGTCAGTCCCATCTGGTAAGGATCCCACACCGCGCAGCAATATTCTAACAGAGGACGAACGGGTGTAGTGTAAGCTATCTCTTTAGTGGACGTATTGCACCTTCTAAGTGTCCTGTCAATTAAACGCAACCTTTGGCTCGCCTTCCCCATAATATAATCTGTGTGGTCTTTCCAACTGAAGTTGTTCGTTATTTTAACACCCAGGTACTTAGTTGAATTGACAGTCTTGTTAATTGTACTATTTATCGAGTAATCGAATTCCAACGGATTTCTTTTGGAACTCATGTGGATCACCTCACACTTTTCGTTATTTAGCGTCAACTGCCACCTGCCACACCGTACAGCAATCTTTTGTAAATCGCTTTGCAACTGATACTGGTCTTCGGATGACTAGACGGTAAATTACAGCATCATCTGCGAACAACCTAAGAGAACTGCTCAGATTGTCACTCAGGTCATTTATATAGATCAGGAACAGCAGAGGTCCCAGGACGCTTCCCTGGGGAACACCTGATATCACTTCAGTTTTACTCGATGATTTGCCGTCTATTACTACGAACTGCAACCTTCGCGACAGGAAATCATGAATCCAGTCGCACAACTGAGACGATACCCCATAGGCCCGCAGCTTGATTAGAAGTCACTTGTGAGGAACGGTGTCAAAAGCTTTTCGGAAATCTAGAAATACGGAATAAACCTGAGATCCACTACTTCGTGCGAATAAAGAGCTAGCTGCGTTGCACAAGAAAGATGTTTTCTGAAACCATGCTGATTACGTATCAATACATCCTTCCCTTCGAGGTGATTCATAATGTTTAAATACAGCATTCGCTCCAAAACCCTTCTGCAAACCGACGTCAATGATATAGGTCTGTGGTTCGATAGATTACTCCTACTACCTTTCTTAAACACTGGTGCGACCTGCGCAATTTTCCAATCTGTAGGTGCAGATCTATCGGTGAGCGAGCGGTTGTATATGATTGCTAAGTAGGAGATATTGTATCAGCGTAATCTGAAAGGAACCTAATCGGTATACAATATGGACCTGAAGACTTGCCCGTATCAAGCGATTTGAGTTGTTTCGCAACCCCTAAGGTATCTACTTGTAAGAAACTCATGCTAACAACTGCTCGTGTTTCAAATTCTGGAATATTCCATTCGTCTTCCCTGGTGAAGGAATTTCGGAAAACTGCGTTCAATAACTCCGCTGTAGCGGCACAGTCGTCGGTAACAGTACCATCCGCACTTCGCAGCGAAGGTATTGACTGTGTCTTGCCACTTGTGTACTTTACATTCGACTCCCATTTGTTCCTGACTGATTGTAGTCATGCGCTTAAACACACCTTCGTTAGTTATGGAAACGACAACACGGAAGATAAGAGAGTGATATCTCAAATACAAAATCCTTTTTCCTAATGGATAGACTGTGAGCTGGATCCGTTTGTAACTCTATCTTCCGATACTATTTTCCCGACAACTTACGGATCTACTCCCTCGATTTCTGTGTAGCTGAATAGTGCGAGCTACTACGGACGAGAAATACCCATTTGCGAGCTTCGCTGGGTCGAGAAAACCATTTGCGACGTGCTACGGTTTCTCCCTATGCGCGATATCGGGAGGAACACATTGGCTCCAATGGATGGTCGGAATAATTTTAGCTCAATGTGAGTTATCTAGTGGCTCGAGCCCCCACGTGCTTCTGCAAAAAAAAAAAAAAAAAAAAAAAAAAAAAAAAAAAAAAAAAAAAAAAAAAAAAAAACGACAGTCATCACCCAAGCACCTAAATACCATACATCCCCCTGGGGATCCAGTAAAATGTGGTTGGACTTATCTACTAAATAGGCTACGTTAGGTCTGAGGGGTGCCAACCACATCCGCTGCACTATCCCTAGGAATTTTAAATTAATGTCAAGTTTATAAAATACAAATGTTAGCGGGTAGGAATTAACTTTAGTGAACACAACACAGTTTTAACTAACTGGAGTTTACTTTAACATGTTCATCACAGTTTTGACTGAAATACTGTTAAGTGTTCATGATTTGACCTCAGACATTTACTGAGTTAGTTCAACAGCGGTTGTTCAGAGTTATGGTTCGACACGACCATGTTTTAAGAAAATATTCTGAGTTCAACTCGTGCACGAAAGTTACACAAATCTCACAAGCGCACCACCGAGAATTCTTCGACGTCCAGCACCACGAAACTGCTGAAAATGGCAAGTTCCACGCGACTTCGCGGTCCGAAAATATTCTAAATACAATTCGTGCACGGACATTTGCCAGTCAAACTTGCTATCCCCTTCAACTCAACTGAAAGTCTGCCCCCACCACAGAAAGTGATCACCCTTAAAAGCTCTCGGTTTGAACACACTGAACTCAAATCAAGTTTGTTTGGACATAAAATTTACTTTTACACTTAATATAGATGCAATGGAAATGAGCGGTTGGTGTCATTGGCCGGGGCCCCTTTACTGAGCAGGTCCAGCCGCCTTGGTGCAGATCTTATTACGTTCGACGCCCCATTGGGCGACCTGTGCATCAGATGGGGATGGAATCATGATGAAGACAACACAACACCCAGTCCCTGTGCGGAGAAAATCCTCGACCCAGCCAGGAATCGAACCCAGGCCTCTTAGGAAGGCAGTCCGTCACGCTGACCATTCACCTATCGGGGCGGACAATACGGATACAATAAAATGCATGTAACACTTTTATTCGTACGGAAATTTTCCGCTGATTTCAGATTCATCATCAGAATTTCTATACGGGATCTTATTCTTGTATTATTAAGATTTATGTGTTCTTCATATAGAACTTTTCATTATTTAAAATACTTTTAATGGATAAATAACTGATGTTATTATTCTATTACCTATTTCCTTATGTCTGCTTTTATTTATCAAAATTCTGCATTTTAATCACAAGAACAGCATTCTGGTTCCTCATTTGAATTTTTGAAAAATGTGAAAAAAGTGACATAGATATCTTAATACTACTCACTCAGACCTTTCATTTGACACCTCGTTCGTAAAATTTTGTTAAAGCGTCTCCAAGATGTATAATTTACAATCTTACTTAGTTATTAAAATATTCAATTTATTATAATTCGGAAACTACCAGGGCGACTGGAGGCGCATTTATAGAAGCACAATCAGCTGATTTCCTGCTTTAAAATGAGCCTACAAGCGCTTTTGTGCCACATTGGGATCGGTTCTTCATACATTCACTTTGGCTCTATGCTACAAGCGGCCCAGAGAAAGCCTGCCGTGAGCCAGTAGGCCGGCCGTTGACTGTCCCCGTCATATGGATGTGGTTGGATGCCAAACTGACCGTATTCATTTTAAATTACCTTCATCTGTCGTTCAGTGCCGATGCTAGGACGATTCTGTTACTGTCAAGACGGCTGACACACACCCATCTTAGATGTAAACACGCCAGATTCTCGACTGCCACTTCGCCACGATTTTTACTACAGAAACTGCGGTCTTCACATTCCCCCCTCCCCCCCCCCGCCCCCACCGCCCCCAAAGGGTCACCTCACAATAGTCACAATAGCTTGGTAATCATTCAGCGATCCGATCGTTCGATGTGTTGTAAAGTATTTTTGGGCGAGTATTATTAAACTGAATAAATAAGATATGAGAAATTGTTGCACTTGTTAATATTACGAGATGATACTTTGGTTTACCGTCTCAGGAGCTATCAAGTCACCCTCGTACCAGCTACCAAAATTGCACCTTCTAGACAATGGTTACATGTGCAAAGGATTATTTCATGTTTCTTGTCATTGGAAGGAAGGAGAGAAGTGTAGGGATTTGACGTCCCGTCGATGCTGAAAACGGACCATAAGCTCGAAACTTTTCAAGGATGAGAAAGGATAGCGGCCGTGTCTTTCAAAGAAACCATCCCAGCATTTGACCGGACCGATTTATGGAAATCACGGAAAACCCAGATCCTGGATGGCCGGACTCGGATTTCAACCGTATTCCTCTTACGTGAATCCAGCATGCTAACCATTGTACCACCTCGATCAGTAATTATCAATAAGACCGTGGGCACAAGTGACCTCCCTCACTCCAACAAACATAGCAACAATATTCACACGGATGCAAAAGCGTTTGTTGAGACATGTAATAGCGAGCATATTGAGCGTTTGAACGAGTACGCCTTAACTACAGCGAGTGCACAAATAAATTAAAACGTACCACCAAATGCATGCTTGAACATGGATGCAGGTAGTACCGAAGCCTGCAGGTTGGATTGTTGTATTTGACCTCGAACGATAAGTGTGCAATGTCGTTAATACATTGCCAGTGTGAGTCATGGTCAGAACAGTGTTCTGTGCAGTTGTGGATGCATTATGTAACAACTCCTTCCATTCGAACGTGGGCCAATTGTTGGTACTCATATGGTGTGTGCTTCTGTAACCAAGGTAGCGGAAGCGTTTGGTGTTTCAAGAGGCACCATGTCAAACATCGTATACAGGAAAAGTGATAGAATATCATCCGTTAAGTTACAATGATGTCAAATTTGTGTGTTGGGTGACCCTGACAAACGATCATTGAAGAGTACTTTGACAGAAAAGAAGAGGACAACAGCTAAAAAAGTCAATGCAGAAATGAACGTCGCAATTGAAGACACTGTCATCGCTAAAACAAGACGAAGGGAGCTCCACATGCAGGGAATTACAAGGCGAGCTGGAATTCTAAGATCGCTCATGTTTGATGCAGATGTCAGTAACAGGAAAATATGGTGCCAAAGCCATAGTATAACCTGGACTCTGAAACAATGGGATAAAGTCATTTCTCGCACAAGATTCCATGGACCCATGGTTGCTCTGCAGGGTCGAATTACTACCAGCAGTTTTCTGACCATTTTGGCCAGTGAGGTCAATCTCACAGTACAATATCCCAAGACGACAAGGCCCAGGACTGATGTGAGCGCAAAAATGAGCTGCCGTATCTGACCACCATGATCACCATATCTCAATATTAATGAGATTTTGTGGTCGACTTTGGAGAGAAGAGCGCGTGATCGCTATCCACCTCCATCATTATTCCTAGAACCAGGCACAATTTTGCGGAAGAATGGCATTAGAATCTCTCGAAAACATATAGGATCCGTATTTATCCAATTCAAGACGACTGGAAACTGTTTCGAAAGACAACGGTTTTTCTTGCACCATATTAGGCTTGATAATGTGGCGTACGTTTGGTGTTTCCATATTTTTGTCTACCCACTGTATGTGTGAAACTTCCTGTCAGATTAAAACTGTGTGCCGGACCGAGAGCCGGCCGAAGTGGCCGTGCGGTTGTAGGCGCTGCAGTCTGGAACCGCGAGACCTCTACGGTCGCAGGTTCGAATCCTGCCTCGGGCATGGATGTGTGTGATGTCCTTAGGTTAGTTAGGTTTAACTAGTTCTAAGTTCTAGGGGACTAATGACCTCAGAAGTTAAGTCCCATAGTGCTCAGAGCCATTTGAACCATTTGAACCGGACCGAGACTCGAACTCGGGGCCGTTGCCTTGCGCAGGCAAGTGCTCTAACAAAGGTTCGCAGAAGAGCTTCTTGAAGTTTGCAAGGTAGGAGACGAGGTAAAGATGGAATTGAAGCCGTGAAGATGGGTCGTGAGTCGTGCTTGGGTAGTTCAGTTGGTAGAGCACTTGCCCGCGAAAGGCAAAGGTCCTGCGTTCGAGTCTCAGTCCGGCACACAGTTTTAATCTGTCAGGAAGTTTCACATCAGCTCACACTCCACTGAAGAGTAAAAATCTCATCCTGGCACTGTATGTGTATTTGGAAAATGGTAAACGCATAGTCTTCGGAAGAAGGGTGCACTGATTTGAGATAAAAAGTGACGGAATAGCACCAATAAACTTGAAGCTGATTAATTTAACAGGGGGAGCAGTGTTTCAGCACATCTGGCTGTCCACTAACATGAAAGTGTTCTGCCGTGAGTTTAGATGGTGGAGATTTTTTTAACGCCAAATAAGCTCTTATTGCATTTGAAACGTGTTTCCAACATATAGCAGAAACGGAAACGAGAGGGGCACATCTACTGCAAGCAGCAACATGTCTACATGGAACGAAAAGCAATCCCATCTCTTCCTGGAAGCAAATTTCACACAGACGTGTATTTTCGAAAGCTTTCATAGTTCCATGCAGTTCTGATGGAAGTTTAATCTTAGTTCCAGCCTTTGCAGTAATCACTGACCGTTTATTTTGACAAATATTATCTACAATATCTTTATCCTTCACAAGAATCACAGACACTTGGAAAACCTTTCAGGCATCCATTACAATGTAAAAACACTTTGATCGCCGTTACTGATACAAAGAATCCTGCTTCAGTTTCTTCGGATTAATAACCTGGCAGTTTCCAACGTGAAAGAAAGAATTACCGAAGATGTGTGTCCTAGATCTACATCGACGTTCTTCCTTTGCAGACCACTGTGAATTGGATGGCAGAGGATACATCCCAATGCACCAATTATTACGGTTTCTACCCGTTCCGTTCAGATATGAAGCTCGGTACGAATGAAAACTAAAACGCCTGCGTTGCGCGTTGTAAACAGTCTAATATTGTCCTCGTGGTCCCTACAGGGAGGATACTTGCGGCGTTGCAGTATATTCAATTCAAGCTGGTTCTTGAAACTCTGTAAGTAGGCTCTCTCGGAACATTTTTTCCAGCATCTGCGTGACACTCTGCTGTGGGTGAAACAGCCTGTGACCATTCGTGCTGCCCATCTTGGTATACAGTCAGTATCCCCTTCAGCAATATTCTGCTGTGTGTCACACGTGTATTTGTCTTCACTAGCTCTCTACCAATGACACAAAGGATTCCACCTGCTTCATCTTCAACTGAGCTCATCTAATTGTTCCATTTCACATCTCTACAAATTTTCACACGCAGGTACGAGGTGCTTTCATGTCATAACCCCTTCAACTCTTTTCTCTGAATTAGAGAGAGATAGTGTGGTTTGTTTTAAAATACGCTTGCACTCATTGTGAAAGGGTAACATAGGTGGAAGCACTGTAGAGCACACGGTGAGTGTTAAGGTAGTTTTTTATACTGAAAATTGCGGTGGTTTCACTATAAGAAAAGCTTGTGTCATTGATTTCTTCTTTTGCGTTGTGTGGCACCGGCTGTAATCCACGGCCAATTCAGTGAGACATGTGGTGATAGTATCATGGTACTTATAATGTGCATTCATTCATGGGTATGACGGGCAGAACGCTGTGTGACAGTAAACCAAGACACTCCCGGGTTTGCAGCAGCCGGTCTAAGATATGATCCATGGAGTGGAGAAACCTGATTTGGAAGATCGTCGAATAAGTGTGTATGTTGACTCCGAAAGTGAAATATCCGTAGGATCCGTGCACACAATCCAGTGTGAAAATGTGAAAATCCATTTCAGTCCTGAAATGCGGGGCCGGTCACACACTCATCGCAACCAAAACTATTTCATGTAAGCGCTAATGCCGAAAAAACGGTGGTGACCATGTTCAAAACAGCGATGGCGCAGTTCTGTTATTGCATTTCAAAAGGTATTACGGTGACAAATGCATCACACGAAGGTTTTCTGAAGAACCAACTAGTTCCAGCGATGTGTGAAGAACGGCTGGAAAATGCTGCCCGTGTTAGCCAACACACCAGTGCATAGGGCTTCGGAGTGAGTTCTCATGCTCTCTACTCGCCTGACCAGGCTCATAGCGGCTTTTGGCTGTTGCAGACATAGAAAGACACTCTCCCTGGTGGCGCATTCACTACCTGTGCCGCTATTGCATCAGCACTTTTCCAGCGGTCAAACCGGGCTCACAAAGAAGCGTTCGCAGCGGCCATGTAATCAAGGCGTCGACGTTGTTAAAATGTGAATAGTTTCAGGCCGATTACACTGACAAATGATATATGTTTCAAAGTTTTGGTGTGATTATTTTGTGAGAGTAAAAAAGTCGAACTTTTTATAACTTGATTGCTCCTCGTATTTGTATGAGTTGACCGATACCAACTATCGTTAAACCTCTTTTTCGCTTCGTGAAGTGCTTAGTTTTACATTACTGGACATTTAAAGCGTCGTATCTTCTAGAAGATGCGGGACGGAGCGTACACAGCACAGCACTGAGCTGCCTACAACTCTAGCACAATGACAAGTTTAGACTCCACAGAGGACGTACATGGCAAGGAGTACGTTATTGCAACCGCCTTACATCACATAAACAGTTCATAAGTGTACGTCCATCCACCAGTCCTGAATATAGGCAGACACATGAATCCACTCAGCACGTGGTACCTCAAGACAATCGTCAGACTGTTTTAGATCTTCGTATCTTAGAACTCACCTATGATCCCCACCATAAAGAGCAAAACTGGGTGTTACACAGGCTATGTTTGTCATCATTCATTCGAACTGGCACTGTAACTGTGTGTAAAAGACATATCAGTGCTCGTGAACATCAAAATAATTATAAAACGAAAGAAACGTCGTACAACGAAGAAATTACCGGAATGTGACAGAAATCCGTAGACGTGATTTTCAAACAAATAACTACGATTTCAGAAAAATTTGATGATTTATTCAAGAGAAAGACATTGGCAAACTGAGCAAGACAGTTACCCATTGGCCCACATCTGGCCCTTACGCATTCCGTTATCCGGCTTGGCGTTGATTGATACAACTGTTGGATGTCCTTCTCAGGGACATTACCTGGTGAAATAAAAAGATTATCAGTATGACATTTGTCGAAACGTCGCTGTATCTGAGCCCGGCCACTCCGTCAAAAATCAGAGCTTCTCCTCTTTTTTGTGTTTTGTTTCCTGATGAAGTTGGCGTAAAGGAATAGACAGCAGAAATTCTGCGTCTTTTGTCTGTATTTGAAACCTAATGAATTAATCTACACAGAAATGTCAAGTGCACTCCCCGAAATTTAAATGCAGTACGTTAAATTATTTTATTTTTTTTATTGCGTATTTAGCCTAACCAAACTGGGGCCTTAAACCTCTCTTGCAACTGACCAGGAACAACAAAAAACACTCGCAATAATAATAATGATAATAACTATAACAAAGGGCATTATCAATACTATAAAGGAGGTCAGTATATTTGAAACCGTGTATTATCCAAAAAGGACACGGGAAAAAAAACAAGATTGACGTAATAACGACAGTGTTTGGTTCAAATGGTTCAAATGGCTCTGAGCACTATGGGACTTAACAACTGAGGTCATCAGTCCCCCTGGTGTTTGGTAAGAGACAACATAATTTGAATACAAAATCCGCAGACACGGGCGAGGGAAAATTTGTGGGGACGGGATACTGACCTGAGAGAGATGCCGTGAAATGAAACTGAAACAAGTGGAGAAAAGTAAGTAAACTGTTTATTATTTTAAAAGTAATCGCCACAACTTTTAAGGCATGTGAGACTTACTGTGAGACTTGACTGACAGTGCCATGATGGAAAATTGTCTTAGGTTGGCTGCAGAAACATGATTGTATCCATGCTTCGTTCGAAGCAAATCGACATCCACGACTATCTTTCTTTAGAGTTCCAAAAACAAACAGGCGGGTAGAAATCGGGACTGTATGGAGAATTTGTAGGGGCTTCCTAGCGAAACATTTGCAGCGTACTCAAACAGCATTGGAAACATGTGGACCCTCGACACTTGGAAGCCCTCCAGGACAAAAGGTTTAATGTTGGGAGGCTTCTCTACCTCCTCAGCCTTACTCCAATACTATTTCTATTTCTGTTTCGTACAATGATTTTTTCAGTAGCTAATACAAATATTAGTGGTATTTCAGTAAACGCTGTTAAATTTACGATGAGTGTAGTGGAAGTATAAACACAAATCAATCACGTGAATTATCAAAGTATGGGTAAATATTCACTTCCAAGTGTACTATAAAAATAAATACAAATCACTCAACTAATTTTCAGCATATAGAGACAAAAGCACTCAGAAAACATGTTTTGCATCTAAAGCTTTAGACAAATTATGCACTGTAGTCGGGTACTGGAGACATTGTTCATGACGTTGAGTGTGATAAAATAATTACAGCTCATTGATTGTGTACGGTGCAGAGCAAACAATTCATTTTCATAAATGTCCGTAAATAAATCGGTGATCACAATTAATGCAGTAATAGTTTAAGATATTGGCTGTGTAAATTACGCACAAAGCAATAATAATCAAACGTGAAACAGAATTGCATTCCGACAGAAGGCAGTTTTGCTTAAAGTTAACTGCTATCGAACCAACCCACTCAACCAGCGAGGCCAGTACTGCAAAAACATTAAGCGTTGCTCCGGCAATCTCCGAGCATTAGGCTATTTCTTCAGTCTAGTTTGAAACAAGAAACTTACATAATACTGTGTCTGTGTACAGGGGTCTACTTGTACAACAGATCGACACTGTAATATGGTTTCTCCTAGTGACAGAGAAAAATGCTTTACACAAAAGCATAATGTGATGCTAGTAGACTGTAGGTACGTGGATGGATGGTGGAAATGGATTAGTCATCCATCTCCATGCGATTTTCATGTCTGTGGAACCCTGAAGAGAGACATTCGTGGCAGTCAGCTTGCTTTAGACAAAAAGGTGCACGTATGGGACCAGTTATGTTCCCGTAGTCAAACGCAAACATTTATCCACGGAGGCACTAGATGTCTTGTTCGCAGTGGGGTAAACGTATTACCAGCTGTGACAATTGCTTTCGAAACAATAAATAATTTACTTACTCTTATCCATCTGTTGCGTTTCCATTTTACTGAACCTTACATACGAGTGAGATGGCTATTTTGATAGAAGATGGACTATTGACTGTTTAAAAATTTAATTTCTCTGATATTTCGAGGAAGGTTGTTCCAGCATCCGGTTCCTCGTACAGAAACTGAGTTAGAGAATATGAAAGTGTTACGTACTGCTACGTGGAGGATTTTCCTCGGTTTAGAATGAGTATTTCTGCTGTGATGGTCAGATACCAGAGTGAAATGCATACGACTGCAACGAAAGAAGCAAACACGTAGAACGGTAATCTCTATACTCGTAGACTCGTAGCCTTGATAACTGTTCGTAGGTAAAAGTGATGTGGTGAAAAAGCACAAGTCTTAAGGATATCGTACAAAAGTATTCACCGCCAGTGGCTGGTGGCCTGTGGTGGGAATTATTCACGTTTCCCATTAACGGCAGGAGCCGTCTGAATGGAAAGGCCTGTTGGGGTGCAGGAATGTAGCTGACTTAACCACATTGACCTCTAGACGGCCGAATAGCGAACTAATACTTAGTATGTGTTGGGCAGCTTTAGTGATCATGTGGAAATTTGAGAACATCAATATGGGCGTGTGTTTGCACTGGACCATTATTTCCTCCCATGCAAATTGTCCTGTTCACTGCTTCTGCACATTTTGCACCTTTATTTAGTTGAGGGAATATCGATTGTGGTGTGTGCATCCAGCAGGTCAAAAACAGTTCGAATACATGATCACTGGTTCTCTAGCCATTAGGACCACCTTAGATGACTTTGTAAATTATAAAGGATGATTTGGAATCTGTTACATCACCGATATTGCTATTCATAAGTGGAAATATCAGTTTCCTCTATTTTGTTTTTTCGGGTTTTCATGTAAAGGTCTTTGCAGATGGGATAGGTTTCCAGTTACTCAGTGATTTACAGCATGCTCCACCTAGGTAAAGTTTTGCGTTTCTAGAGAAATAATTTCCAATCTGTATCATTGGAATTATGTTGTGTGAGCAATATTGCAATGCAAGCATTATTTCTATGTGCTTGATATCGAGAAGTATTGCGAAGAAAATCGTATGATATTCTGGCAAACCATGCGAAATTATATGTGTTCATGTAATCTCAGAGTCTGGAGATGGCTGTAGATAAGCAAGCAATCTAGCAGGTCAGGGCCGGAAGCAGTAACTCTTTTGTGCCGAAGGAGACGACCCCGAATTTGTAGAACAGCTCTGAGAGTGAGTTCTGTCTGCTGAGGGTGCTCTGGTCATGTGTCGGGAGTGGATGAGCATCCGACACCATGGGAAACATCTACTGCAGTGAGGAGTATACCTATGGTGCATGTGCTTATGCTGTCTGTCTTGGCGGCATGTGTACGAGTGTCTGGTGGCCGATAGCTGTACGAATTATGTAAAATGAGCGATTTTGTATGGTACAGGATACGAACTGTATGTTTACAACACTGACAATTTATGCAGTGATATACTGCTGAGTTGGAGATCGGTTTGACGCTTTAATAATCGAGCTCCCACCCTCAGTGTCAGAGCGTTGTAATTAAGTAAGAGTCCTTCCATATATGACTATATTTAGGCCACTTTGCAGCATTTAATTGTCGGCGCAATATGGTGATCTGTTCAAAATAGTTTTTTGCCACAGAAAGTCTCATCCACAGAAAGAAAAAAAAGTGGTCGGTGCTTCCACACCGGTAGCATCTATAATTCGGTGGGTATATTGAGTAAGATCCAGTCAAAATGCTCCATTCATTCACAAGAAGTCCTTCACGCTGGGGCAGAGGAGCACCTACAAACTGATTTGAACAAGATGCAGACAAGGTATCTACACAAAGTTCTGACAAAGCTAGTGTTGAAAAACAAGTTGAAACGGCCGATCTATCTCTGGCTGGGATGCCGTCACTCATCTGCCACTGCGGCATAAGGACATGTCCAGACCAGTAGCTGTAGGATACCAAAAATTCCCGCCATTTTCCTGTTCTGTAGGACAGTGCTTTGAATTCTGTTTGTATAATTGTTCTGATTTCCCGCTGTCTGTGCTTAGACTGTGCTCTTTTTCCAACCAACATGAATGGTTTTATGATTAATGGTGCTTTTTGCGACTGTACACAGATTTGATGTAGGCTTTAGCGTTGAGAATGTTTAACATTTCTGATACATATATTGACAGCAGGACGTCACGATTTCTAGGAAGGGAAGACGTGATGTCTCTTTAGGACCATGGGGAAGAATGGTATCGGTTTTAATCTGGGCTATCTTCGTAAACAGGGCCTTGTTGCTGTGCAAACATTTTGCAGTGATGCGTCAGCCACACTGGGCAGGTAAGTGTGCGTGCATGGCTAGGCACAGCTTGCATGTCCCCTGAGGATTACAAGGGAGAAAGCAGTCGATTTTATTCTAGAACATATTTCTATAGCGCGACCTGTGACGTTAGTATCCACAGGTGGAGAGGTTTAACGTAAGCAACAGTCAACACACACTCGAGACCCAGACAATGACTTGGCACTTATTTACGTAGACTGGTGACGTCAGTATAACGCTCGAAGAACTTTAATGTAGACATGACTTTCATCTGCTTGCAGAAGGCGGCAGCATCATGAGATTATTGACTGCCAGCACTGGCGTGCGTCTGGCAGTGCCTCATGGTGGCATCAACATCTATGTGTGTAGGTCATAGTTGTTGATACTTTGAAAGCGTTTTTTTTTTTTTTTTTTTTTTTTACTTGCAATGAGAGTTCGTGCAGTGCTTCATTTTGAGCTGTTTAAGCCTTGTGAGCGTGTTTGTTTAGCATTACACATGCATTACCTTTTGCAAATTTTTGAGTTGCTTTCACGGTTGCACATGAGTGTACTGCATTATTTTGGTGCTTTATGAGTAGTTTGCAGGTCCGTATGGTGTGTACTGCATTATCTTGCTAATTTACAAGTTCTTTGCATGTCTGCACGTCAATGTACTGCAATATTTCGGTGGTTTACGAGTAGTTTTCAGGTCTGTGTGCTGTTTACTCCATTATTTCGGTAATTTACGAGTTGTTTGCGTGTCTGTACATCAGTGTGCTGCATTATTTCGACAGTTTACAAGTAGTTTGCAGGTTTTTAAAATGTATATTGTGACTTCAAGCACATTAGAGCGAGTGTTTTGTATCAATGTAGTGAATTAAAATCTATGTGAAATTCTTCCCTAAAAAAACTGTTTGAAAAATAAATAAAGTACACTACTTCCTTCTCCAGCAGCCCAGCGCAGGCTGAGTCCTTTTCCCGCCATTTCCCCCCAGATCACCATTGGATTGTATTAGGGGAGGGACGACAGCACCCTCTGGTGGCAGTCTCTGTACTGCATCAGTTGGACTGAGGACCTTATAGTGGACACACTGAATGGAGCTACTGCCTCAGATTGTTTAAATGAACACTGCATGCAAAATAAAGACTTATGTTGATCATCTCTAGCAGCCCAGGACTGGGCAAGTTCTTTTCCCACCTATTTCCCAACTCCAGACCTCCATGGGATGATGACACCCTCTGGTGGCAGTAATGTACACTATGTCAATTGGACTCTGGACCTTGTAGTGAACACACTGGATGGTGGTACTGCCTGAAATTGTTTGAATACAGACTGAAAATAAAGACTTATGTCCATCTTATCCACAACATGATGGGTCCATCCCCCACCAATTCCTGGGAAGAGGTGGTCCTGGGATGACTTAAAAATTTGAGTAGGTTGGTTGACTGTTTGGGAAAGGAGACCAGACAGCATGGTCATCGGTCTCATCAGATTATGGAAGAATGCGGAAGGAAGTCAGCCGTGCCCTTTCAGAGGATCCATCCCGGCATTTGCCTGGAGTGATAC
Organism: Schistocerca serialis cubense; assembly: GCF_023864345.2. NCBI lineage: Eukaryota > Metazoa > Arthropoda > Insecta > Orthoptera > Acrididae > Schistocerca > Schistocerca serialis. The sequence continues at coordinate 1,238,752,025 of NC_064638.1, forward strand.
AGGGAAATCATGGAAAACCTAAATCATGTTGGCCGGATGCTGGATAGAACTGTCGTCCTCCTAAATGTGAGTCCAGTGGCTAAACTTTGAACTTCCTGCTGTGACATCATTGCGATGTTGCCATATCTATCACCGCCATTTTGGATCCGCTATCTTAAATAAATTTTTCAATAGTGGAGAGTGGGGTGATGTGCAGGGTATTCCACTAGTTGCGTACACTGTGTGATTGCCTCTGATTCAGTGATGCACATGTTTGCAGCTACTCCCAATGTTGTTGTTGACTACTGTCTGACAGCTGATTAATGAGCATGTTGTTTGGCTGCTGTGGTGGCGGTGCTGCATTTTGCATCCAACCACTGGCTCTGGGATTCTGCCATGGCACATCTGCAGTCCCCGTATTTTTATTACTGTTGTTGTTATCAAAACCTCTATTATATCGTCTTTTTCTGGTATCATTGTTCTTGCTACCGTTTGGTAATTTACATTGTTGTTATTGACAGCTTGGTGGTTATTACCATTGCCACTAGATTTTACCCAACCCTTATTGTTCTGACTGCTGTTTCTGGTGTTCCACCGCTCCACCATTCCTGCAGTTATCATCATTACAATGACTGTTATTGTTCCACTTGTTCTCGTTCAATTTCCTGTAGTCATCCTGTATGAGGAATCGATTACTGACAGGAAAGTTTCCAGCGTAGTATCAGCAACATTGATTATTTTGTTTCGTATATTTATGGGTAGACGAGCCTTTAATATTCTGAGAACGTATCTATGAAATATCGGTTCATCCCACTATGTCGTCATGTTAATATATTGCCCGAAGTATTTTGTGACATGTTTCCGCATTGGGAATGCATAATTCTGGCTGGTATACAGGTTTCCTAAGATGTTCCTGCACACATGTAGGCCAGAACCGTCCTAGAAAACAAATTCATAAAAGTGTTGCATATGTCTGCAACTTGGAGTGCCTATAGTCATGCATCACCAGTTACATGTGAGATAACAAACTGTCTTTCTGTCCATGATCTTGGTACGACACCTCGAATATTCATTATAAATACCACAGGATGGATATTCTTTTTCTCATCATTGAAAGTTTGGAACTGGTGGATCAAACTTTCCCTTTGCATTAAATGTGTCAAAGTTGGTACGCCTGGTTCAGTGTTTTGTTTCGTTTGGAGCTTTTGATAAGATGTTTGGAGCTGTTGATTAAATACCGATATATCGATTACTTTTTCCAAAAATATCACTCCATATCGGCAATATTTTTTTCTTCCATATATCGGAATCGATATGGTTATATGGAGTGACGATATTTTTATTTTGTATTATGTTTTCTTCGCAATTTTCGTTACATATTTGAAATTCTTCTTTTGAAAATGTAGTAGGTTTTACTTTCACTGTGTGAAGGAGTTTTATTGGGGGGGGGGGGGGGGGGAGGCGGAGTGAATAGAACTAAAACACTTTCGATGTGAAGAAACAGCACATCAGTTGCTTTTGAAAAAAAAATTTTCCCCGACTGGTATGCTATTTCTTCACAACGGCACTCTATCGAATCAGTTGCTTAAAATGATTAACAAAAATCAAAATGATAATGCTGGTCTTTGTGGTGGGGGGAGTCGTGTGAAGACATATACTGACATAATCGGCGCTCGGCGCTACCAACGGAAACAGCAGTGTTTAACTTCACCACACAGTTTTGATACTTCAACTGCTAGGTCGCTGTAGGTTGCACAAATGAAAAAGCAGGGCAGTCGACATGAAGTGTTCTCGACAAAACGGATATGTGACGAAATCGAACAACGGATCCATCGGACACCTTTTATTGTGCCACTTACATGCAGTTACCATTATTACTAAAGTGGTTATCGCCAAGCGTAAACGTGCATCGATTTTCTTTCACTTCTTGCTCTAAGGGGTTTAAGCAGGATTCAAGCTTGTTGTTGTACAGGATATCTGATACTTAATCAGAACTGAACTATACAACAATCCTAGTCTGTCTCAAAGCCGGTGTTATTACACGGCGTTCTTTCAACTCTAGCCACCGGTCTGTACATAGGCAGTGCTGTTGGTATATTACCACACTGAGGAACAGAGTAGCTTACATCATTTCGCTCTGCGTTGTTTTAATTATGTATATGCCTGTCAGGTTCTCTTACTTTCGTTTGTCGGTTACCTTGCCACATTGGGAATGTAGACTAAATGATTTCCCTAATACTAGTTAGCACATCATGCAAGCCTGGAAAGTTTCACCTTTGTCAAAAGCTACCTCCATTCTGGCATTTTCTACGTTTTTCTTTACCAGTGAATCTGCAAAGCAGTGATGTCTTCGTGAATACTGTCTAGATCCTCCTTTATATTCTCCGCCTTAGCTTTGTAGCGAGCATCTAAGACTACAGTTAGTCTTGATACTAACTCATCGACTCGAGCAGCTAGTGACTGATTTAGTTGTTTAATCATTTCCTTCTCTGTAAGCTCCTGCTTAGCATCTCTCTCCTTTTCTAGTGTGGCCTGTTAGGCTTCACGCTTTATTTCTCATAAACCCTGTTTCCTGTCTCGCTCCTTTTTAAACTCGATCAGGAGTTGTTTTTCCCTACGAGGAATTCGCTTTTCACGCTCTTTTCCTAATGCAGCCTGTTGAGCTACACGCTCTTTCTCTAAAAATGGTTCAAATGGCTCTGAGCACTATGGGACTCAACATCTTAGGTCATAAGTCCCCTAGAACTTAGAACTACTTAAAGCTAACTAACCTAAGGACATCACACACACCCATGCCCGAGGCAGGATTTGAACCTGCGACCGTAGCAGTCCCGCGGTTCCGGACTGCAGCGCCAGAACCGCTAGACCACTGCGACCGGCGCTCTTTCTCTAATGCAGCCCGTTTCGCTTCGCGCTCCTTTTCCTTTAACATCCAGTTTTTGTAACAGGATAGTAATTAAATCTATTCCTGGTAGATTCTGTGTAAGAGGATCATCTGAGGCTTCCCTCTGCACAGAAATATCTATAACATTTTCACTTCTCGACGTAGTAAACAGTTTCCTTTGTCTAGCATGTCCTGTTACGAAACCGGAATACTTTTATCTTTATTTTGGGTTCCTACTTCCCATGTGGGAATTGGGGTTCTCGGTAAAGCTCAATCATTGTCGTATCTTTTTCCTGTACACTGACATTCTGCTCAGCGTCTGGGGTTTCCATTCGCTTTGGCCTAACCATTGTGCTAATCTATTATTGAACCTCATACGCTATACACATAAAATACAAAAAATATAAAAAATAACTTATAACTAAACACACATATACCTGCACAAAATTGTTTATCGGGCTGCTCTTAAAGTCCATGTAACAGTTTATGACTGTCTCGCCGCTGATATTTCGTATGTAAATCCTGCTGCGTTTATCTACACCCAGTTCAAAAAATATGCTGTATGCACGTAGCGTAAGCTTACTGGTAAACGACCAGAAGTAAACGACCAGAAAGTGAACACATGCATAAATGTGATACCGTCTCTCAATAATACTGTGATACTGAACTGTATCACAGTTCAGTACAAGTAGTCAACTCCAGTTTGTTACATAATTGGATTTTCTTTCCTTTACTCCTTCCTCTCAGTTCAATTACACGTCGAAGAATATGAAAAGAAAGCACATATTCTTTAGTACGACACAATCTGTGACTATAAACATAGAACATTCAGATAAAATTTGTTTTTCTGGCCCCACGTTATGGAGTGCCGGTGTAGTGTAATGCACATGATCTCTTTTGGTCTCAGGGGTTGAAACTTTGGGTTCGTATGTTTGTATACTTATAAGTAGCACACTGGTCTGTAATTTTAATGCCATGAAGCATATTTAGTAATAGCTGTCTCTGTAACGGCGCGACGTCGCGTGCGTGAGTAATAACCTACTCGATATTTGTGGTGCAGAACGGCAAAATTCGCAAACAGAAAATAAAATTAATAACGTATATGTTTTAATACTTTCATAAATACGTAAATTGAATAAGTTATCTTACAAGGGGAGGCCGCCAATTGTGTAATTCAGATTCGATTCATACTGCGCATAATAAAAGCCCATGGCCAGAGGTGTAATGTGGCAAAGCACCAAGATGCACTTCTCAGCCGTTGTCGAGAAAATCGAGTTAAAAGAAACCGTTGCGGTGAAATACTCTCTACGATTAACAATTTTCTATAGCGTCGTGGCGCAGCGGTAAGCGCTCGGGTTCGTAATCCAAAGGTCGCCGGATCGAATCTCGCGCAATGCAACCTTTTTTTCCTTAGTATTTGTTTTTTGTAATTCAAATATATATATATATATATATATATATATATATATATATATGTATATATATGTGTGTGTGTGTGTGTGTGTGTGTGTGTGTGTGTGTGTGTGTGTGTGTGTGTGTGTATGTGTGTGTGTGTGTGTGTGTGTGTGTATTTCACAAATGTTATTAGTTGTCTTCATAATGTTAACCACGTATAATTAACGGAAGACGTAGAAACGATATTCCGAAACGAATACGTATAGCCTAAGTCAAACGTTCGAATTAGAATAGAGACCCCACGAACACAAATTTGCTGTGGCAGGTATGGAATATAAACTCCGTTACTCCCTCGTTACACTTGGAGGACAGATGTTGAATGGGCCGAAACGAGCCGCCGCATAACAGCGTAGTTGCCTGCTAACTTCGAAAGAAGGTAGATGCGGTCCCTAGCGCAACTTATAACATCATCGAAAATCAGTGCGGACGGGAGAGCTTTGGTACACCCTGTTAAAAAAAAAAAAAAAAAAAAAAAAAACGGAAAAATGGAGGCGGTACAATTGGATAGCGATCCGCCTTCACCAATATGCATAATGCGCTCGGAATCGTAGAGAGTATTTCACCGCAACGGTTTCTTTTAACTGTCGATTTTCTCGACAACGGCTGAGAAGTGCATCTTGGTGCTTTGCCACATTACACCTCTGGCCATGAGCTTTTATTATGCGCAGTATGAATCGAATCTGAATTTCACAATTGGCGGCCTCCCCTTGTTAGTAACAACTGGGCGGGATGAGCAGTGATTACCAAAAAAAGGCCTACCAACCGTAATGGCGGACAAAAATAGGGTAAGATCGTAACTAATAAAACTTTCAATAACTGCAAGAAAGGACACAATTCATGTTTAACTAAAAGATATTTTCAATAGTAACAAAAATCATTTGCATTCTGAAAACGATTTACATAAATTAACAATTACCACTGTTTTTACAGCCCTCTTAATATGTAACGTAGAAATACAACTGGAACTGCAGGTTATGTAGCAAGAGTAAGTTGATAGAGGAGCAGGAGCGTAAGATCTGTGCCCTTCAGGTGCAGTTGAAAAACGCACAGGAGGAGCTAGATAGGATGAGGAGGGAGAAGGGGGTTGGGGAATGGGAGCTGGCTGTTGGCAAGAGATCTGCTAGGAGAAGAAGACTTTCAGATAGTTTTACTATTGGTGTTTACAATAGATATGACCAACTGTCAGAGTATGGTGGAGAGGAATCTCTAGTAGCTGTAGATGTAGGAAGTATGCAGTAGACCTCAGTAGTTACTGTGCCTAGAACAGTTGCAAAGTCGAAGAGGAAGAAGTAGGTTCTGCTGTTAGGTAGTTCTCATGGCAGAGGTGTAGGCCAGCAGTTGCAGGAAGTGCTGGGGAGTGAGTACCAGGTCACCAGCATTGTGAAGCCTAATGCAGGATTGGCTCAGGTGACTGTTAACATAGGGGGGTTATGTAGGGATTTTACTAAAGGGGATCAGGTAGTGATTGTGGATGGGGCTGGTAATAGTATTGATAGGGATGGGGAGTATAATATAGATGGTGACCTGGAAAAGATAGCCACTCAGACTGGCAACACGAATGTGCATTTCGTGGAACTGTTTCAGCGGCACGATCGGCCTCATCTTAATACAGCCGTCAGGCGTAATAACATGAGACTTGGGGGTGCGCTGATGACAGAAAGCATGGGTCACATTTCAGTGGTGTCGGTGGAGTCTATCAGCAGGACGGGTTTCACTAGACATGGCCTGCACCTCAACAGGTATGAGAAGGGGAGGTTGGCAAAGCTTATAGGTGACAGCATAGGTGGGGTTGGTGGGAACACTCATGGGAAAATTACTGCAGTAGTGGGTGTTAGAGCTGCAACTTTTTTAGATTGAAGTCAGCTGATAGGTATTCCTGCTTAAGGGAAGCCTCTCTAACAAGGGAATCACTTTTGACAAAGCTTAGGTATCCGAGTAATGAGGGAATTAGTATATTTCATCAAAATATACAAGGTATTAGAGATAAAGTTAGTGAACTGCTTATAGATGTTGACTCTCAAATTATTGGTATATCTGAACACTTCTTAAATAAGGATAATTCAGAGGCTTCCTTTACCAGGATACAGGTTGGCTGGCAGCGTTTCGAGGACCTCTTTGCGGCGTGGGGGAGTAGCCATGTATGTGAAAAACGGCATCCCATTGCATGGGGGCTTAATTAAATATTAATGAAAATAATTTTTTTATTTTTTTTTTTGTAGCTGTACATCCGATTACGCTGTCTCGTAAACGGTAGGCCCTGACTAGTCTTATTACGCTATCTGACTGCATAGAACAACAACAAAGAATAAAATGAAAATTTTCTGTTAACACAATTAATTAATTAAGTCCCCAGCAACTATAAAACCTACGAAACCAAAGCACAAGTGTAATTGTTCTGTGAGTGGGAGTGTGACTCAACGTACACGTCTGGCACCGTTCTCCTTCAACAAGACAAGAAATTTTAAATACCATTTATACTGACGTGATAAGAAAAATTAGAAACACTATAACTGCATAAGGAAAGCAGAATTACACTCTAATACAAGAACACAAGCCAGATGCTTTGTTGACTGAACCTGTAATGACGCATTATTCAGGACATTGAAATAACGAGAAAAAAAAAGAAAAGTAGTTTGTTACCTTAATTTATATTGATGAAAAGCACTCTAATCATTACAATATCTCCACACCGACTCGCTACTACCACATCTCAACCAGAACTCTCCAATATCACATCTCAGCAAGCACTCTCTGCTACGAGTTCACGACTAGCACTCTTCACTAGCACATCTCAACAAGCACTGACTACTACGAGTTCTCCCAAAGCACTCCGTGGAGGCGGCTGAATAATACTCTTTGGCGCAATCTCTGGCGCAGTGGCTCAGTGTAGCCACCTTTCATATGCCCCTCCTCCATGGGCCAGAATTTGATGGTATTTTTGCCAGCATTGGTGGTGAAAATACCACCTAATTCGTCCACAAAAATAAAGACAAAAATAAAAGACAATATTAATACTTAAATATCACATAATTAGATAAAATTTTGGCTTTGCACTGACCTTTCAATAACCTAATATATGAAATACAGTAAGCGATACAAATTCTTTTCATACATGTGACTTTACACAATAGTTCACACAATACACAAAAAATCAGTTTATACAAATGTTCACATAAAATGCTTTCAATGATTAGTTCCAGTAGTAGCACCCAGCGATGGTCAACAGGTGCTAATACCAACAAGTGACATCATTTTAGTAAAAGCAGTTTCATCAGTGGCACCCAGCAATGTTGAACAGATGCAGACACCAACAAGTGACTTCATTTCAGTAGAAGCAGTTCCATCTGTGGCACCCAGCAATGTTGAACAGGTGCAAACACCAACAAGTGACATCATTTCAGTAGAAGCAGTTCCATCAGTGGCACCCAGTAATGTTGAACAGGTACACACAGCAACAAGTCACATTATTTCAGTAGGAGCAGTCCATCTGTGGCACCCAGCAATGTGGAACAGGTGCAGACACCAACAAGTGACATTATGTCAGTAGAAGCAGTCCATCAGTTGCACCTAGCAATGATGAGCAGGTCCAGAGAGCAGTCCATAGTATTCACTATCACTGATCACACTGTTCATCAGAGTTTATAAGCAGAAATTAAACATGTCCTAGTGGCACCAATCATGTAGAAAAAGTACAAGTAACAGTCCATAATATTCACTATCACTGATCACACAGTTCATCAGCAGAAGTTAATCATTTCTAAGTGGCACCCATTGTGTTGAAAAAGTGCAGGTAACAGTCCATAATATTCACTATCACTAATCAGATAGTTCAGGCATGAACAATAGTTTGAATCCACATACAAATGCTTTTACACTAAACATACAAATCATAACAAACACACAAATGATGTCAGATAATTGTCATATTAACTATTACAAATACTCAAATATCAGTAAACCTATAATATTTATGGGTCTCAGTGCAAGCCACTACAAACAAATAAAATAATATTTAGGAGATAGGTGGGTAGGATTAGGAAAGGAAAACACACTCACTCATCTTTCATCCACATTAAGTACTACTGTGTAATTGAATAGTGTTAACTGTGTAAATGCAATTCTGTCAAAATTTGATGTTCATCTTGTGTATCAAGTAGTAGTGGCAGCAATGTATACAGTCAATAATAGTTAGTCAACGTCATAGTCATCATGTCAAGACCAATGTTTGCCAAGCCAGATCAAAGTGTACGGTTGCTGAACAACTGTCAGTGAGCCAAGATATGTAATTACTTCCTCTCTCAAAAAAAATATGTACTGCTTATTGATTTAACAAGTGTGTGTAGACAATCTTCCTTCTACTTTAGTGTTCTAGTCTGCTATCTTCATCCTCCTTGTTCCATATAGACCAACAAAAAAAATATGCTCCTCACTTACTTTACCTCTTATACACCAAAACTCCAATAATCATCAGCATTACATAATCTCAATACTTCAATAATACCTCTTACGTCGATACATATAAACCTTATCATTAATAGCATTTACCTTACCTCTTGTCCACAAAAACTCCAATAATCATCAACTTCACATAATCTCAATAATACCTCTTCAATACGTCGATACATATAAACCTTATTACCAATATCATTTCACTTCCATAACAACTCTTTCCTCTAGTCAGTCTCCTCGAACAAGTACAGATAAAATCCTAATGCAAACCTAATCATCCCATACAATCCGAAGACACACTGTCAACACACAACCTCTGTGTAATCCATCTGACCCAAATCTTCTACTCATTATGAATTATAAACAAAAGAAATGCATACATGACCTCTAACAGACTTAGTTCGAATAACTCTCAGTCATTAAGTACGATTACGGAGTGTGAATGATCATAATATTTCACAGTGTGTACACCACTTCAAGAATTATGGCAAACAGAAGCAATCATGTGGAGTATTTCTTGTGTCAAGTGCCACTTCCCATTTCAATTGCTCACGAAAAATGCAGTGTAATAACTGTCAATGGTCTAAACCTAGTTTCGGTATGTCATGTCGTTAGCTTCCTTCCTATTAGCATAAATTTATACAGCTTTCATAAAACCTCAGCTCATGTGACTTCTATGAAGTTTCTTGTACTAATGTCGTTTATGTCGAATTATAGCAGTTCATTTTCTTATCTTAAAAATATAAGGCACTGAGCGTAAGCAAAACAAGCAATAGCGAGTAAATATACCAGTAGAGAACAGAATGTCAATAAGTGGATGCAGCACAATTCTTACAACGAGGCTCTGCCAAGCAAACAATCTATAATTAATACAATAGTGTGACCTAAACTCTATGTTTGTACACAGTATATCAGCATTTCTATACAACAAATTAAAGAGTAGTTATGACAACAAACAGAAATGTATAAATATGCAATCCATACGCATAGCAGCAAACAGGTCATTAGCATCATATCAGCATAAGCAAATAAATGTTCATATGTCATCTTAATATGTAAACATGAAGGCGCAAGCAGATAAATCACAAAGTATAACTTACATACCTAACCACATCAGCACAATTAATCAGGTGACAATTATAATTTCAATAAATAAGCACAGCAGGCACATAATTAAAAAAATATGACATCAGTGAAAAAACAGTGCAGCCAAGCGATGCATAATATACACAAGTTACAACCCAGTTCATTAATAATCATTGTCAAAATCAGTTAACGTACGCAAGCACGTCGCTTCACAAGTAATTTCATAGAACATGAAATTTAGCACAAAGTATGAATCACGTAATCGCGAGCAGCAAATTACGTCTAAAGTACGTACCTAAGTGGAAATATGTTACCTGAAAAATGAACTCAATTAATAGTTACCTTTTTAGTTTATTAGTTTCTTCTTCAAAATTACATTCTTCCTGAAAATTTCTCGATAGCAAGTCGTCTTAACGTCGGACACGCACAGAATTTACCTGAAGTTCTTAAATATTTTATAGAACCGTATCCTGAAAAATACTGAATGTTAATAACATAATTCATCAAGTCACTATAGCTTTATACTGAATTTAGTCGGAGAAATTAGACTGTGTATTTGTTTACAGCTGTCAGTGCATTCGCACTGAGCGCTCGATCAGCTGTAGGCGCGTGACCTAGGAAGTAATTGTTTGCGGTCAACGACTGCCTTGTGCGGCGCGCAGACTTGACTGTTGCTTTGAGTATGTGCCGCCGCCAAAACACAGCGCGGTATCCTTGTATTCTCTGCAAGTTTACATGTAGCTGTTAGTTTCTCTAAAGTATGTCATTCCACAGAAATTTTAACGTTAGATATATGATGTATTCCCTTAGAGCGTCGTGATTTAAGAGTTTCTACTTCAACAGTGTTATCATGAATAATTTTGCGAATTCTATATGGACCGTTATAAAGCAGAAAAAATTTGCGACACAAACCTTTTCCTTTGTGAGACAAACGATGAGACTTAATTAACACCTTCTGACCAACTGACAAGATTTTTAAACGACCAGGATGTTTAGCTGATTTCTCTCTTCTAGCAGCCGCAGATGCAATATTTTGCAGAGCCATGTTCACAACTTCAGAATGCCGCAGTTTCCGTGTAGGCGGAAAAGGAACTATTTCAGATATGCGATTTGTCGGTGCTTTGTTTGTTAATATCAGTATAGGCGGTAAAGAAGTTGAATCATTAGGGAGTTCATTCAGAATGTTTTGAAAAATATGAAGATACTGATCCCACGGTCTGTGATTCTGATGACAATAAAGACGACACAATTTATTGATTTCCTTCATCCATCTCTCTGAGGCGTTAGATTGAGGGTGAAAAAGTGAAATGGAGGTTGGTTTAATTTTACGACGCCGTAGAGTACGAAGCCAAATTTTAGAACGAAACTGTGATCCATTATCTGATATAACCTTATCAACATGACCAACTTCTTTAAGAAAATGTTCGATGAAAGCGTTAGATACTGAACGAGCTGTTGCTTTGCGTAACGGTGTAAAACACACATATTTTGATGTCAACTCCACTGCTACGAAAATGTACGCAAAACCATTAGTAGAACGAACCTCTGGACCGAACAAATCGACTGCAGCCATGTCCTTTAATTTCGCTGGAATGATAGGAAACAACGGTGCTCTGTGAGAAATTGTTGGCGGCCTAGCCTTTTGACATAATTTGCATTTGGCCAGAACAGATCGAATACGTTTTTCCATATTACTGAAGTAGCAATTTTCCCGTAATTTATGAAAGCATTTTCTGGGACCAAAGTGTGCATAACCGAAATGCGTATACCAAATCAGCTTATTAAACCACTCATCAGGAATACAACTAACCAAACACTTGTCGACCGATTTTCGTTTAAAAAAAGAACTTTCCAGATAGATCGCAAAAACGAGGTGTGGCCAAATCGTCCAATCTAACAAAGCGTCTAAGAAAATTACAGACACCAAGGAAACTACAAACGTCATGTTTTGTGGTAGGAACAGCATAATTACGAATAGCGTCTAATTTTTCTGGATCAGGAAGAATACCTTCTGTAGAAATAATGTGACCGAGAAATTTCACCTGAGAACGACCAAATTCAGATTCTTCTAAGTTCACTGTAATGCCAACTCTTGCAAAAATACGTAATAATGAATCCAAAATTTTGTTGTGCTCACTCCAAGAACGTTTAGCAATAAGATCATCGTCAACATATGAAGTTATATCGTCACGAAGATAAACAGGTAACATTTCCTTTAAGCTACGAATGAATGCTGCTGAAGGTACAGTAAGTCCAAACGGTAATTTCCGAAATCACTTTTGGGTAAATAGTCATATCCGGTTATTGTTTATCTACTGCCTAGATAGATTGATAGTCGAAGAGTTGTTTTGACAGATGCAAAGAATAGTAATAGAGTAGGCAGCGGCGCAGAAAACTAAAAGAGAAATAGCATCACTACAGCTCGGGGCCCTATGCTCGCTATGGCACATATTCACTTAGAGTAGTGAATCCCCTGAGGACATTAATAGCTGCACATAATTTCTAGTTTCTGACTTAGTGGCAAATTTGGCGGAAGTGCGTACGTAAATTGATCTACCCATGCACATGGATGTATGTCATTCTTAGAATTGCGGAAGATCTTAAATTTCCGAACAGTCAAAAAGTGTTTATAGTCAAAGTTTTCGCCTCGTGGCGACAAAGACCTACCGCGGCTGTCCCAGTCACAATGACGATTATTGTTAAATTCACGCCCCTGGCGCTCTCTTGTTGCATCCCGTAAATGAAACAAATTATTTTCTTCAAAGCCCTCTGCTATCTGTGATTCGAAATTTCTTCTGTTGTCTTTTCCTACAATTTCGCCTTCGATCTGTTTGACTTGCTTTCGTAATGCCTCAACTTCCCTTTTAACGCGTTCATTAAATTTTCTCTGATTTTCAACATGTTTATTTATGTTCTGATACTCTTCGGTTTCTGCAAATGGCAATGGTGCTGTATCATCTGAATCTCTGTCCCCACTTAAACTAAGACTTGTCATGTGAATCTTCAGGTTTTCGCGGCGCAAAGACTGCTCCATTAAATTTCGGGAATGCAGCCGCATAAATTCTGCTTCTTATTCTCTCTCTGAAGATGGCTGAAAGATATACAGCCGAAATATTAGAAGAAGAAGCAGAATTTATGCGGCTGCATTCCCGAAATTTAAGACTTGTCAGTTTATCTGAAATCTCCTCAACTCTTTCCGACAAATCACCTATTTGTAACTCTTCAGGCTTTCCCGGCTATCTAATGACATCTTGGGTTGTCGGGTGTTCTGCCGGATATCAGCGTCGTACTTGCACGATATTTCGGTCACGTAGCTCGAGACCTTCATCAGGTGCGACCTGAGACTGCTCCTCGAGTGGACCTGGTCCACATCTCCATGTCTCTGGTTCTTCTGTTTGTGTAGTGTTGCAGCTGGCCCCGTTGTTCCTTTAACAATTCCAGAGCCGGATCCCAGGCTCTGCTTAGCTGGTACCCTGTGTCACGATTCATAAGATCGTCAGCCATTTTAATCTCAATCGATTCTCTTATAACACTGTCCCAAAATCTGGGTGTTTGTGCTAGAATCTTGGTATCCTCATACTTCATGGCATGATCCAGTTCTAGACAGTGTTCAGCAATGGCTGACTTAGTCACCTGTCTTAATCTAGTGTGCCTCTGGTAAACGAGCCCCTGACGGACTGCCAGGAGCACCAGACCGAAGATGGAACACCCAGAAGTGGGACTGGTGGGCGCGGACCGCAGAGGGAACATCCAGAGCCGCAGCAGACGAAAAACGGAGCGGCAACGCTCCAACAGATCGTGGTGAGCGGGCGCGGACCGCAGGGGGAACGCCTGGTACCCCAGACCGTAGATGAAACCCCCAGGAGCGGGTTTGGTGAGCGCGGACCGCAGAGGGAACACCTAGAACCGCAGCGGACGGAAAACGGAGCAGCAACGCTCCAGCAGGTCACAGGGAATGGGCGCGGACCACAGAGGAAGCGCCTGCAGCCGTTGGTGGAGGGGGAAGGCCATAGGCATAAATACTGGACCAGGTCCACTCGAGGAACAGTCTCAGGTCGCACCTGATGAGAACACCCGACAACCCAAGATGTAATCACCTATTTGTTCTTTCTGTTTATTTATGTCTTCCGTAAGTGTCGCGACTCGGGTTTCAGTATTAACACATATAGTAGTTAACTGTTCATACTGTTGTGTTAGGTTATTTAATCTGTCATTCGGTACGGATTCCTCGATTCTCTCAAATATTTCTTCCTTATCTTTTGCACGTTGTAAATTTAACTCTGAAAATTTCTGTACTATCACGCGATCTCTTTCTTCCTGTTCTCTATCCTGTTCCCTTTGTCTAATCTCTACTGCAACTAATCTATTATTGTGAGCATTCAAAATCGGTTGTACTTCTTCTCTGATTTCTTTCTTTAATTCATCTTTCATATTTTTGAAACATGTCCCCATTCGTGAATCTAACCGTGTTTCCAAAGTTCCCATCTCTGTTTTTAATTCAGATCCTAACTGTGATCCAAGTGAGTCTAACCGTGTTTCCATTGTTCCCATCTGTGTTTTTAATTCAGATCTAAACCGTGTTTCCATTGTTCCCATACCAGTTTTTAATTCAGATCGTAACTGTGATTCCATTGCTCCCATCTCAGTTTTAAATTCAGATCGAAAATTTAATATTGCACTCATCAACTGCTCCATATTAACTTGTTCGAGATTCCTTCCGCCCCTAACATTTCCCACAAAACCAGCTTCCTTCGTCATGGCTGTAAAGCTATCTGTGTTCGATACTATTCCAGAATCTTCTATCGTTAATCTCGTATTCTGTGAATTTTCTGATTAAGAAAAATCTTGAACTGGTTCCGGACTGTCTTCCTGACTTATTAAATTATTTTCAACTCCATTATTAATGATACTGTTGTCCTGTGCTGGTGAGTTTGCCATATCAACAATTTTGTCATTCTGACTATCCATCATTTTCGCCTTTTTCATCGATCGCGTAATCATTTGCAAAACATACAAAACTCGTCACAATACGAAAATTACGGAGAATATAACACGTTATCACCAACAATACCATTCACACGATATGCTTCCCTCAAACACGATTAACGAACAATTGAAATAATTGCACTAAATTATCAAATCCGTAGACATGACAACAAAAAATAAATAAATTTTGAAAAATACCATTAGAAGAATACAAATTACCAAATCTACACATGCAATATAGACTACAATTACTAACTCAAATTACTACAACAATACTATGGTCTACCATTTTTACAATCAGAAGATTCCAAGGGACGATCCGAAGCAGCGGTCGCCACGTGCATGGGGGCTTAATTATTTGAAATGAAAGATTCCAGGTTCGGATCCTGGCAGGGTCGCCACGTGCATGGGGGCTTAACTAAATATTAATGAAAATACTTTTTTATTTTTTTTGTAGCTGTATATCCGATTACGCTGTCTCGTAAACGGTAGGCCCTGACTAGTCTTATTACGCTATCTGACTGCATAGAACAACAAAAAAGAATAAAATGAAAATTTTCTGTTAACACAATTAATTAATTAAGTCCCCAGCAACTATAAAACCTACGAAACCAAAGCACAAGTGTAATTGTTCTGTGTGTGGGAGTGTGACTCAACGTACACGTCTGGCACGGTTCTTCTTCAACAAGACAAGAAATTTTAAATACCATTTATACTGACGTGATAAAAAAAATTTGAAATACTATAATTGCATAAGGAAAGCAGAAATACACTCTAATACAAGAACACAAGCCAGATGCTTTGTTGACTGAACCTCTAATGACGCATTATTCAGGACATTGAAATAACGAGAAAAAAAAGAAAAGTAGTTTGTTATCTTAATTTATATTGATGAAAAGCACTCTAATCATTACAATATCTCCACACCGACTCGCTACTACCACATCTCAACCAGCACTCTCCAATATCACATCTCAGCAAGCACTCTCTGCTACGAGTTCACGACTAGCACTCTTCACTAGCACATCTCAACAAGCACTGACTACTACGAGTTCTCCCAAAGCACTCCGTGGAGGCGGCTGAATAATACTCTTTGGCGCAATCTCTGGCGCAGTGGCTCAGTGTAGCCACCTTTCGCCATTTGAGTCAATTGATGTTTCAAAGTACTGCACTGAAAAGGTGTTTGAATGTTGTGCAGGTGTGGTTAAATTTAACGGAGCTAAACCTCTAACTGTTGTTATTTACAGATCCCCAGACTCCGATTTCACAACACTTTTGTTAAAGCTAGAGGAGGTTCTTGGTTCACTTTACAGGAAATACAAAAAGTTAGTTATATGTTGTGACTTCAATATTAATTGTATAAGTGATTGTGCAAGGAAGAGGATGCTGGTAGACCTCCATAATTCATATAATCTTATGCAAACCGTATTCTTTCCAACGAGAGTGCAAGGTAACAGTAGAACAACCATAGACAACATTTTTGTTCATTCCTCATTAGTAGAAGGGCATTCTGTTAGTAAAAAGGTGAATGGCCTCTCAGATCATGATGCACATATTTTAACTTTAAAAGATTTTTGTGCTGCAACACGTGTTAAATATAGTCATCAGCTGTTCAGGAAAGCTGATCCAGTTGCTGTAGAGACCTTCGTAAACCTTATAAAGGAACAAGAGTGGCAAGATGTTTATAGCGCTGATACAGTAGACGATAAATATAATGCTTTTCTCAAGACTTTTCTCATGCTCTTTGAAAGTTGCTTTCCGTTAGAACGTTTAAAACAGGGTACTATCGCAAACAGGCAGCCTGTGTGGCTGACTAGAGGGATAAGAATATATTGTAGAACAAAGTGGCAATTATATCAAAACGTTAGAAACAGTCAAAATCTAAAGTTATCGAGAAGGTTGTATATACAAGGTTACTGGAGCATTTTAATTCACATAATTTGCTGTCAAATGTTCAGTTTGGTTTTAGAAATGGTTTAACAACTGAAAATGCTATATTCTCTTTTCTCTGTGAGGTTTTGGACGGATTAAATAAAAGGTTGCGAACGCTAGGTGTTTTCTTTGATTTAATGAAGGCTTTTGACTGTGTTGACCACAAAATATTACTGCAGAAGTTGGACCATTATGGAGTAAGGGGAGTAGCTTACAATTGGTTCGTCTCTTACTTTAAGAACAGAAAGCAGAGGGTAATTATCCGCAATATTGAGAGTGGTAGTGATGTTCAGTCCCAATGGGGCACTGTTAAGTGGAGCGTTCCCCAAGGGACGGTGCTGGGGCCCCTGCTGTTTCTTATTTATATAAATGATATGCCTTCTAGTATTACAGGTGATTGAAAAATATTTCTGTTTGCTGATGACACCAGCTTGATATTGAAGGATCTTGTGTGTAATATTGAAACAGTAACAAATAATGTAGTTCATGAAAAAAGTTCGTGGCTTGTGGAAAATAATTTGATGCTAAATCACGGCAAGACTCATTTTTTACAGTCTCTAACTCTCAATTCAACAAGAACCGATATTTTGATCAGACAAAATAGGCATATTATAAGCGAGACGGAACGGTTCAAGTTCCAAGGCGTTCGGATAGATAGTAAGCTGTTGTGGAAAGCCCATGTCCAGGATCTTGTTCAGAAGCTAAATGCTGCTTTATTTACCGTTAGAACAGTATCTGAAATAAGTGACACTTCAATACGAAAAGTAGTCTACTTCGCATATTTTCATACGCTTATGTCGTAAGGTATTATTTTTTGGGGGTAATTCTTCTGATTCAGAATGGGTATTTTTGGCTCAAAAACGGGCTGTTCGAGCTATATGTAGTGTAAGTTCGAGAACCTCTTGTCGACCCCTATTCAAAAATGTGGGAATTCTGACATTGTCCTCACAGTATATATTTTCTTTAATGTCATTTGTTGTTAGCATTATTAGCCTATTCCCGAGAGTTAGCAGCTTTCACTCAGTTAATACCAGGCAGAAATCAAATCTGCATGTAGAATGCACTTCCTTGACTCTTGTGCAGAAAGGATTGCAGTATTCTGCTGCATCCATTTTCAATAAGCTACCACAAGAACTCAAAAATCTCAGCAGTTGCCCAAACTGTTTTAAGTCTAAACTGAAGAGTTTCCTCATGGCTCACTCCTATTCTGTCGAGGAGCTCCTGGAAGAGCTAAAAAATTAAGCAAATTCTAGTGTTACATTGTTGATTCTCTTCATTTAATCTTACGACTTGTCCTCTGAATATGTTTTTTTATATTTCATTTTATCTGTTTCTAATATCGTGTTATAATTTCATGTATTGACTCGTTCCATGACCATGGAGACTTCTCCTTAATTTGGTCCCACGGAACAATAAATAAATAAATAAAATAAACAAATAAAGGGTGTCTTGCTATGTTAGTTGTACTACTTGGAAAGATACAGTGTCTTTTCTTTTATAAGAGAAATGACAATTAACAGAGTATATACTGTCTTTTTTAACCATTGTCTTCACAGATATTAATTCCCGCTTATTTGCTTTGTCCTTTTCACTCGATGTACTTCACGTGAAAAAATATCAAAATTTTTCACATATTACAGAAAAACATTAAATCCTTTTTGGAAGTACATTCTTAGGGAAAAATACACCAGGAGGCGGCACGCTAATAAAGCACTGTAATGTTCAAACCATTACCGATTCACCTTGCCGCGTAATATCATTAGACTATTAAGGAACGTAGAGCATTAGCACTCCAAATCCAAGAAGAAAGGATAACGTTGAAAATGTGACTGTAATAACCTTTGTTTCTCATCTTAATGGAAATGATCGTAGTAATGTCGGGTCTGGTTGTGTAGTGGCATCGTTTACGCAACTGTAAGTGGACCAAGAAAGGAGTTGCGCTGCTGACAAGGAGTTCACAAAGCAGCTGTACGACATGTACCCTACTTCGGTCTCGACACCAAACTGTGTTCCACCACAAGAAATAATACTGTCTTGTGGTTTCTGGGAAATTATGTCAGTTACATAATTAATAGCGGAGGAGATCATACGCTTACTGACATAATTACCTGAATGGAAATGGTGTAAAGCAACGAGTGTCGGTAACTTAAGAACACTTTATTTGGCAACGTGACGAAAATAAAATTTGAAAAACACGGAGTACGGAACTCTACCGTCTGAGCTACCCAAGCACGACTCACGACCCGTCCCCACATCTCTACTTCTGCCAGTATCTCGTCTCCTACCTTCCAAACTTCAGAGAAGCTCTTCTGCGAACCTTGCAGAACTAGCACTCCTGGAAGAAACGATACTGTGGAGACATGGCGTAGCCACAGTTGTGGGATGTTTCCAGAATGAGATTTTCACTCTGCAGTGGAGTGTGCGCTGATATGAAACTTTCTGGCAGATTAAAACTCTGTGCCGGACCGAGACTCGAACTCGGGACCTTTGTATTTCACGGGCAAGTGCTCTACCGTCTTTTTTTTACTCATTACGCTTTTTATTTTTTTTTATTTTTTTAATGTAGTGGACCGGTGGGGACTCGGGGGGCAAAGTGGGCAGGGGTCGAAACCCAAGGCCTGGCCACAGTGTCCTCCTCACCACCACCGAGCCTGTGGTGCTTAGGGAAATGGGAGACACAGGAATCAACAGTAGTGGAAGGCGTTTTTGTAACACTAATATCATGAAATTATGTGAACACATCGGCGAAAAAGAAAAGAAATATAAATTCTGGTTAAAGAAAAAGAAAGGAAAAAGGAAAAGCAAAAAGAAATAAAATGCTCGCAATCTGCGACGCGTTCTCCCATCCGCGGAGGTCAGAAGTAGAATAGATCGTAGGCGGTTGAAACTCAGACACCGCCGGGGGAGGAAGGGTAGGTGCCCTCTGAGCCAGGCATCTCCCAACTCAGTGGAGGTCCAACAAAGACCGCTCGAAGATAGTTAGCAAATAATGTTCGGTAACGTGGCGTGTTTTAGATAGCTGCATGGGTTGTTCGTAAATATGTCCAGAAGTCGAGGCGGGATTTAGGTCCCTCATGAAAGAGATAAGCGCCCGCCCACCCTTTGACCCACGTAATAGCATGACATTTGGCGGCGGGATAATGTCGGTCCTCCGGGTATAGAAACATTTGAGGTTCGATTGTGTCTGGTGGCACCTGGAGATAGCAGGCAATTATTTGCTGCACGAAGCGCCATACATCTTGCGATGAGGCGCATGTCAGACGGTGTTCATCAGTGTCCAGTTGCTGGCAAAGGAGACAAACGGGGGATTCTGACAAGCCAATGTTGTGCAGGCGCTGCTTCGTGGCAAATTTCCTGTTGACTATGTGACACCACAGTGCCCGGACGTTCGTAGGGAGGAAGGACTGGTGGACGGTAGTCCACACTATGGGCCACTGGATGGAGGGATGTTTGGTCTCCATCACATTCCGGGGAACACAGCGCAGCAACAGGCTGTAAAAATCCTTTGTCCTAGGTGGGCGTGTATCTGGGAGACTGGCATGTATGTAACTGCAGTCGACGAAAAAGGTCGAAATATGGGACAAATAAGGCACGATAGGGCCGACAGACACCGGTGGTGAGGTGGAAACAGGTAGGAGGACCTGAAGCAAGCTGCGTGTTAGAGATGTACCCTGGTCCATCCACTGTTTTCTCATGGTACTCATGTACAGGGCTGCAGCTCGCACACGGACATTGACGAGCCCGACGCCACCATACCGTGAGGGCAGGGTAAGTGTCTCATAACGGACTTTAAACATTGAACCAGCCGTGAGATAATAGCCAAATCCGCCCGAAGGTTGCGCCCAATTGCAGTTGGCAGAGGGAGAACTTGCGAGATGTGAACCAATTTTGATGCCACATAAAGATTAAGAAACTCAACCCGTTGAAGTGTGTCCTGGCGGCGCAAGAGGTTCTGGCGGACGTCGTTGCGGATGACGTGTAACAGGCGACGGAAATTCGTTGTCGCTGTGCGTGTGACCGTGGGGGTAAAGGTAATGCCCAGGTACCGGAAAGTCCGCACATGCGGCAGTGGTGCCACTTCACCCTCCTGGAGGCCTCGTCCAGTGTGCATTGCAGAATATTTGGCGACATTCATGGCACTGCCAGCGGCAGCCCCATAACGGGTAATCAATTCGAGGACTTCCCGAATCTCAGAGCCGGAGCGAATGAGGAGTAGGAGGTCATCAGCATATGCCCGACAGCGAAAAGTGTGTTGGCGTAGAGTGAGGCCAGAGAGCTTGATCGTCAAGCCACCAATAAGAGGCTGAAGGGCAATGGCATACAGGAGGGTAGAGAGGGGGCACCCCTGCCGTATCGAACGGCTGATAGATACCAGCCCTGCTAAACTTCCATTGACCTGGACACGTGAACCAGCACTGTCGTAAAGACGCCGGATGACGTCGAGAAACGGAGGGGGGATGCCCATTCGGGCTGCCACCGAAAACAGGAAATGATGACGCACTTTATCGAAGGCGCTGTCGAAGTCTATAGCGACAACCACTTCCCGGAGTCTGCAGGCCGCCGCTATCGCAATTAAGTCGCAGCATTCCCCTGTGGCAGTCTCTATGTTAACCTGTCCGCCAGGCGTCGTTTGCTTTGGCGAGAGGATATGAGGCAGTGTTGTTCGGAGCCGCATTGCCAGTAAGCGCGCGAGAATCTTGTAATCGGCATTGAGGAGGGTGAGCGTTCTGTAACTCGTGACCATCGAACCACGGGCTGGTTTGTGGACTGGTATGATGATGCCCTCAGCAAAGGCGGGTGGGATTGCTTGGTCAGATGTCATCTGTTCTTGATACATAGTCGTCCACCGTGGTGCCATGAGATCCCGAAAGGTACGGTAAAACTCAATCGGTAAGCCGTCAATGCCGGGCGATCTGTTGACTGCACCCTTGGCGATTGCGTTGTTGACTTCGTCTAGCGTGACTGCCACTTTCAAGGCATCCGCCTCCGTGTGGGGGAGGGTGTGCGTGACGTAATGCAAAATGGAGTCGTCTGCTGCAGTTTGAGCGTCTTCTTCACTACAAGTACGACGGTAGTGCTCGACGAATGCGTGGACGATATTCTGAGTGGTCACCTGTGTTCCATGAGGCGTGGTCAGAGTGCTGATGATCTGCCGACGACGCCTTCGTTTGTCGGACAGTATATCATGCATGGATGGAATTTCTAAATCCGCGTGATCGTGGCGCCGCGTCCGTATCACGACCCCTTGCAGTTTCCGGGGTGCCAGCGCAATTATCTTCGCCTTAGTTCTTTGCCGTTCCAACTGGTTGGCGATTGAGCGTCCAGATCTCGGAGAATCGCGTAATAGAAGTCAACAGTGGTGCGATGCCAGTCGGCCATGTCCTTCCCGTATCTCATCAGTGTCCTCCAGATCGCCGGCTTGGCGCAGTCCAACCACCATGTCAATGTCGAGTGGTAGCGAGGAAGGCGTCGTTCGCAGGCTGTCCACGTTTTAGTGACTTGTCGGCGACACGACAGGTCATGCAAGTGTGAGGTATTGAGTTTCCATGGCGCACGGCTGCACCATACTGATTGCGGCGGAAGGAGGACCGTACATATGTAAGCGCAATGGTCGAAAAAGCCAGCGGCCAGCGTTCGGCGCCCCGTATCGCAGATCTAAGAGTTGGTGAGACATATATCCTGTCTAGTCGGCTTGCGGAATGAGTTGTAAGAAAGGTACGGCCAGAAAGGTCGCCGTGTTGAACTTCCCAGGTATCGTGAAGCAGGAGCTCCTGGCATGTAGTATAGTGGGGAATCTGATCTGTAGGATGCAGAACGCAGTTAAAATCACCTCCTAGTAGGCAATGGTCATCACGCTCTAAAAATAGCGGAGCGATTTCCTCGGAATAAAACTAGGCTCTGTCATGCCGTCGGTCGGTGCCTGAGGGAGCGTAGACATTAATGATGCGTGTCCCCATGGAAGTGAGTGCCATGCCCCGAGCTGATGGAAGGAAGGCGACGTCGGTCACAGAAATCCCGTGGCGGACATAGATGGCCACCCCGCGGCCCATAGGATCGCTCGCGGAGGCGTGGGCGGTATAGCCATTGATATCCGGAAGACTAGCTAAGTGAACTTCCTGCAGAAGGGCGAAATCAATATCCGAAGCCCAGAACATCTCCTGCATAAGGCGGATTTTCACCCTGGAACGGATGTTGTTGGTGTTGATGGTTGCTATCCGGTAGGCCTGGTGTCGGATTGCTGGAGGCTGGTCCACTCTGCCGTCCGAGCAAGGGTATGGGCGTCGCAGCGGAACGTTATCCCGCTGGCCCGCAGGGGAGTCTGGGGAGAGTATGATTAGTGGCGCGGCCGTGACAGCGCAGGGTCCCGTAACGGGTCCTGCTCCTTGACCTCCTCCTCGTGCCACGCCGTGGAAGCGGAAACTGGTGTATCTTCCATTTTGTCCGCAGAAGATGTTGTAATTGTGCGTGGTGTAGTGTCGCCCGTGATACGTTCATGATTTAGTTCAGCGTCAGCACGGGGCGCAGGCACACCGATAGATGTCTCCGCGCTCATAACGTCTTCGTCAGCAGTAGCGGGTTCTGAGGCCTCGTGCTGGTCTACAGTTACGTCCTCCTCGACTTGTAACGTCTCCTCCTGACCGGAAACGGTGCGGCGCCTTCGCTTGCGACGTTTCGGAGAACGTTGTTTCC
Source organism: Schistocerca serialis cubense (assembly GCF_023864345.2). Taxonomy (NCBI): domain Eukaryota; kingdom Metazoa; phylum Arthropoda; class Insecta; order Orthoptera; family Acrididae; genus Schistocerca; species Schistocerca serialis. Next base: position 1,238,775,486 of record NC_064638.1, read on the forward strand.
TTGTGCGACCCTCCGTGTCCGACGACGGAAGGGAGTCGCGTCGTTCTGGCAGAAAGGCCGCTGTAGGAACGATGAACGAGTCGATCTCCATCGTGTTTCCGATGTCAGGGTCAGCGTCTGGTTGCGCCGGCATCTTCGGAGCGGCGTCGATGGCCGGCCGAGGCGGCGGGCCGTCCGAGGCGCTCTCCGTCGGTGTCTGGTCCGGCTCGTTGGTGGCGTCGTTTGTGGTGACCGGGCGACGTTGCAAAGCGGTAGGAGAAGGTAGAGCAGCGGCATAGGTCCCCGGTAGCACTGTAGGTTGCGACGCGGGTGGTTCTTCGGTAGCTGGAAGTTGCGTAATACGCCGTTATAGGCATTCGGATCTAAGGTGGCCTTCTTTGCCGCACCCGGAACCGGTCCGGGGCTGGCCGTCGTATATAATTATTGCACGGCATCCGCCGATCTGTAAGTAGGACGGGACGTGGCTTCGGAGATCAATGGTGACCTGTCGGACCACTTTTAGGACAGGATACGTCCGAAACTGTGTCCACTTCTACGTAGTGTGGCCATGGACTGTGCCGTATGGGCGTAGTGCCGCGACGACATCCTCAGCAGCAAGCTCGAATGGCAATTCGAAAATGCGTATCATTCGCATACCTAAGCCTGCGTGGTCGATGGTTACCTCCCCCACATTGCCATCAGCGTGAAAGAAGCGGAGCCCCTGTTTGGTCTCACGTAGTATGCGTTCGCACGCCGCGTCGTTAATGATTTTCACATAGACCGTGCTGCTCACGATGGACAAATGTATACCGATAATATCGGTCGCCGGGATCTTCACTTCCTCTCGCAGAAAACGCTCCACTTCGAGTGCTTTGGGTCAGGCGTAATCGTTGCAGAAAGTAAATCGTAGTGTTGATTTACGGTAACGGTTCGCCATGGATCGTACAAGGTAAGCCGACACTTACGCAACGGCCGTCAGAATGTGAACAAGGCGAGCTCGCGCTCCGCACAAAGTCAACACGTACGCGTCGGCTCTGTTGCCCTGCCGAAGGCAAACTGCGACCGTCTGAGCTACCCAAGCACGACTACGCCGCCTCCTGATAGTTTTACTTCTGCCAGTATCTCGTCTCCTACCGTCCAAACTTTCAAGGTTCGCAGAAGAGCTTCTGTGAAGTTTGGAAGGTAGGAGACGAGATACTGGCAGAAGTAAAGCTGTGAGGACAGGACATGAGTCGTGCTTGGGTACCTTAGACGGTGCCGGCACGGTAGCTCAGCGTATTTGGTCAGACAGTTGTTTGGCCTCTGTAATAAAAAAACTGAGTGAAGGGATCAACAACGATCTCGAACGGATGCCATGTACGTCCGCAACGACCAAACACAACGAAAGTAAAGAGGAAAAAATAAAAGATAGAGCACTTGCCCGCGAAAGGCAACGGTCCCGAGTTCGAGTTTTGGTCCGACACACAGTTTTAATCTGCCAGGAAGTCTCATATCAGCGCACACTCCGCTGCAGAGTGAAAATCTCATTGCGGAGTACGGTAACCTGTAGAAAGACGGAAAAAGGAACACTTTATTTTCAAAGAAGATATTTAAGTTTTAGAAAATGGTTCAAATTGCTCTGAGCACTATGGGACTTAACTTCTAAGGTCATCAGTCTCCTAGAACTTAGAACTACTTAAACCTAACTAACCTAAGGACATCACACACATCCATGCCAGAGGCAGGATTCGAACCTGCGGCCGTAGAGGTCTCGCGGTTCCAGACCGTAGCGCCTAGAACCGCTCGGTCACCCCGGCCGGCCTTAAGTTTAAAAAATCAGCTACTGATGAAGAATATTTTTTAATGTATTTTGGTACTTAAATTATTACTTGTTTCGTGAAAATTTCAACTAATGACGGTATGTTTTCAAAATAGCCCGTCACATGACAAGTTTTCGGAATTAATATGAAGTTCAGCTAGAATATCTCCTTTGCTGAGGAACATAGTCACAGATGAAGAATACATTAGTTTATAAAATCGAATTTTCAGAATTAAGTTTCATTTGGTTCACTTATAATTATAGGACGTGAAACTGACCGATGAAGTCAAAGCTGGTGAACCAAGGAAAGAGAAAAGTTGTAAAGCGACTGCCTGAAGGCGAGAGGTCACTTGATCGGTTCCCGGTATAGCCACTGAAAATTTTTCCGTCGGGCTTTAACCTACGCTTCGCCTCCCAGTCATGTAAAGGAAACACAGCTGGTCGGACATCCACATTAAACTGTAGGTCCCATTTCCCCGGTAGTATTGCTGATGTGGTTTAGAGACACGGCCATCCGACCGGTTCTAGGAGCTTCAGTCCGGAACCGCGCTGCTGCTACGTCCGCACGTTCGAATCCTGCCTCGGGCATGGATGTGTGTGATGTCCTTAGATTAGTTAGGCTTAAGTAGTTCTAAGTCTATGTTACTGATGACCTCAGATGTTAAGTCCCATAGTGCTAAGAGCCATTTTAACCATTTGTTAGGGACACGCAAGTCACTGAAGTGGCGTCAAATTGAAAGACTTCCAGTAGGACATTAAGCCATACGAATTTATTACTATGGTGAAAGGGTACAGTACCGCCCGCCATTGAAATAGGTACAACGTTCTTCGTTATTCTTGTCAGAACAACATATTTTTTTGTAATAATAACTCAATTTCACTTAATACTCCGATGCCGGATACCAGTGTAGGAAAGAAGGACAATTTATTTACTTAATTGATCAGATGTGCACTCCCACAAAATAAATCCCTACATCCTACTTGGTGAGATCTGTGAAATGAATGAATGTATGGTCGTCTGCTAACTGCAGTTAGTGTATGTGCAATATATGAGCATCTTTGAGACGGTCCTTTGGTCACCATTGGTGGAACCAAAGAGATGAAATTTACCTGAGCTTTGAGCACCTGAAATGTGGCTGACCAATACGGTAGCAAGGTGCTCCCCCACCGTGACGCTGATGCGAGCTGTCCTGAAGAACGCCCATGTTTCAGTACTCTCGTGCTGGATCTTGTGCTGGTAAGACCAGTCTTAGGTGTGCTCCGTAAAGACAAAGGAGTGGATTGAATGGTATGCACGTGGAATACTTAAGAGTAGTTTGGAATAATTATTTCTCTATTTCAGGAACTTTTGTGGGGAGAATTAAATGTCAGGGGATCATAGTAATCTTCGGAAGTGACCAACGGTCACAATGAAACCACGTTTAGCAATAAGTTGAAATACATCTGAGTGCTAAAGCTCAGCTGAATTACTGGCGTGTGTACTATAAGTTGGAAATATTTAAAAAATGGCGTGTGCAGGACTTGAAATTAGAGACGAGTACTTCCACGTGGTGAGTACTGCGTGAGACTCAATCTGTGTGTGAGACAAAGGATAAAGAGAAGTACTCGTCCATGGTATCAGTTGAGGACTCGCGTGTGTGACGAATATGTTCTTAATATTACTCTGCGTGTTATGTTTCCGTGTGACGCTGGATTCAGACTCTAATACTCTGAGAGAGAAGCAAGGTGAGTCAGCCGTCTATCCAGCAACGCCACTTGGCTTGCATTGCACTGGAAGGCGTGAATATATCCTCCAGAGATCGTAGTAGGAAAGAAAGGTTACGAAGTGGGGCAGTGTCGTGTGAAACTGGGATGAATGTTAATTGAAATGGGAAAGCTGAAAGTGATGTGATTACAACGTTGTGACTATTCTTGGTGTTGTATTGTATGTTGCCAGTGTGATGTATTCCATGTAATATAAGTATGTGTGGTTTGCATGGGAGAGTAGCAAGATAGGTTCAGAGGCAGTGGGTTATGCATGTTCCTTTTTGTACCGCTCGGTCTGGAGTAAATTTTCGTGATGATGAGTGTGAGAGTCGAAGTGTGAGATATAACAGGAGTTACACCATCCTATCCAGAATGTGCACTGTAGCGTTAGATAATTACGAGACCATAAGATGGAGAATCAGGAATGTAAAGCCATGCCCACTGGTCGGAGTTTCTCATGTGTAATTGTTGTATAAAATGTAATGTTGTGTTTAGGTTATCTTTGAACCATAATAGAATTTATCGCAATAATAAAGATAGTGAAAAGAGAAAGACTGGTGGCCTTGTTCTTCGAATAGTGTGTAGTCATGATATCCAGAATTTATAATGTGTGCGCCATTCATATTCAGTGCGATGGCCACGTGTTGGTCAAAGCCGTTGGGTAAGAAAGAAAATGTGCTATTGCCAGTGCGTAGTGAACAATCAGAGTTGTGTAAATTACTAATAGATGTGCGTTATCCGTTTCCATTGCATAATATTCGAACAGGAGAATAATTTGTAGCTTATTGTGAGTACTAGAGTTCATAATCAGTCATTGGTGTTATTCGATAAATGAGAATAAATCCACTTGCTTGGCGGGCCACTCATCTTGCAGGCCTGACTGGTTGATGCCACAGTATGAGCAAGGCATGTGGGTGCCTCTCAACGGTACTATTATTATTCACAACAACGGTGATTAATGTTAATGACGAGGCTAGGTCGACGACACTATCTTTCGATGTTGTGCCTAGTAACCTCTGGTATAAAGAAAAATGTAATATCATTACTAGATAGGTAGTGTAAAGTGGAAATATGATGCATGTTAGGACTCGTAGTAGGGCAGTTGAAGAACATTCACAGCACCATAGAGCGACCTGTTACGAAGCAATGCGCCCCATTAGGAATAGATACCACACTTTATCGCTGCGGCCTGTGAATTGTGGAAGGTGATTAGAGAGAAATGTGGAACCCGCCCCGTCAGAACTGCAGCCAACCGCAGAACTGAAAACGAGCCGACGTGCGCAGAAACAAAAAAGTGTAGGTGAGTTACAAAGCGGATGTAGGGCACGCAGCGGCAGGAGTGATGACGCGGCCATCGACAGCTGCGGCGGCCGACCACAGCGGCGGCGCGCATGCGCACGCGTGCGGCGCTGATAGCCATCGGTCGCCCGCTGCGGCCGCCGAGGTGACAACTGTTTTATCGCGCCAGCCGCAATTTATCGCTCTCTGGCAGATTACTGAAACATAAATGATGGCCCACGGCCGGCCGCCCCTTCCACGCCACGCTGGCCCGCGGGCCCATCACTAGCATCCCACGGCTCCGGCTGTCTGCCGCTGCGTGTCGCTTTGGCAACAGGGCAAACCGCATCACCCCCTCGAGAAGAGCAAATACTGCGAGGTTCCGGGGCTATCAGTGTATTTAATAACTAAATTCTTCTCGAATCTTCATATGGAAATGATGCTCTATGCCCCCCCCCCCCCTTTCTAACTCCGACTTTTGCTGTTGCACATGGATTAAGAAGAAACGCGAACTGACTGTAATCGACCCTACAAGTGGAGTAGAAAAGAGTTTGGCACCTGCAATAATTTAATTGGATAGAAATTAAGGAATGTTTCATTAACATAGTGAGAAATGAAAGGGTTGCTCTACCGATTAACAGAATGAAAGTTCTGTCCAAAATAACGATTTTATTTATTATGACTAAACTCAAAATAGTAAACAAAACACTTGGAACATTTACAATACATCAAATTTGATACTCAAATAAATGCTGTGAAGGTGAGGTTGTCCATAAACTAGATTGTGACATTTATGACCAAGTGGTATGTGGAGCCAATTCCTTGCAACTCAAATCAGCCAACCCAACATTAATTGCTGCTACAGTAGTGGGAACTCTGGCAATGAACATCCCAGACAGAACCACGTAAGAAAAGACGGGAACAGGCGCGCTCTGCTGAGCTCCGATTACCACAGAGCAAATTCCCTAATGTGCCGGTGCTGCGGACATACATTACCAAGCTGTCTTCTTAACTGCAAGGACACGATCTGGCGTACCGGAAGCGATGGCTGGTTGCTTCGACGTCCCGTCGTGGTGATGATAATGTCGCGAGTATAGCCCGATACAAATTATCCTGGTCTGGTAGTTCCAGACTAAAGACTTCTTAGCAACACAAATACGCCTCTGAGAGAGATGAAGAAGGCTCGCCACACAATCACTGCCAGTTCAGTGAGTGATTTTAACAAGAGAAGTCACACAGTAACTCCGGTACAGTCAACTTTAGCCAAAACTGCCCAAGACAGACAACATAGGCCACTTGTACGCAGAACGCTCAATTGCCAACTGTACTCGGAAAGTTACGTTGAAGTCGAAACTTCAGCAACTTCGTCAAACAGTTACAATCAAATAAAAGTATATTAGACAGCCAACGGAAGGCAGGCTGTCCAGAGCAGCGACGACAGTGGCCGTGGTTAAACGTTCCAATCAGCAACTCGAAAACCCGCGGAAAATTCCACTCTATTGCCGAAGCACTACCTTTCCACCAATGGAGATTCTTGGCGCCAATTTCTGCGCCAATTTTGCTACGTCACGGAGCTATTTCCTGAGCAAGCCAATCACAGCTACGATTTTGCAGAAAACGCGGCAATTTTCCCGCCAAGACTGCCTGGGAACACGAGTCATTCCCACGCCTCGCTGGTAGCCCACCAGAAACGGTTTTCACTAAGTTTCTGCGAAGTAACGGAATCTCTAGCCCAGCAGCCCCTTCCGGCCCATCTGGGCGTGTCGCTCCCACTCTTATGACAATGCTGGCGTCTGGAAAGCATCCACTCGACTCCCTCACACCCGTCGGCTTAACCCCTTCAAGCTCAGCAGAACTCGCCTGTCACCGGACCACCCGGGTGACGAGAGACGCTGCATGGGAAGTCCACATGTGAAGGAATAGAAACTTTTCACCGCATGCAATCAGAGAGGAAAATCGAATTACTCAGAGTAAGATAGAAATATAAGATGGGGCTCATGCCACCTCGCAATATGAGCAGCCACCTCTTACTTTTCTCACCATGTCTATCAGCTCTCCTGTTGATATGCTAAACTAAAACTAACTCCGTCCAAACAGGCTTTGGAAGGCCCAACGGTACCGACCGGCCGCCGTGTCATCCTCAGCCCACAGGCATCACTGGATGCCGATAAGGAGGGGCTTGTGGTCACCACACCACTCTCCCGGCCATTGTCTGTTTGCGTGACCGGAGTCGCTACTTCTCAATCAAGTAGCTCCTCAGTTTGCCTCCCAAGGGCTGAGTGGACCCTGCTTTCCAACAGCGGTGGACAGACCGGATGATCACCCATCCAAGTGCTAGCCCAGCCCAACAGTGCTTAACTTCGGTGATCTGACGGAAACCGGAGTTACCACTGGGGCAAGGCCATTGGCCCTGTTGATATGCTACCGTCTGGAATTTCGACACTTTCACACCGTTCCTTGGTAAACATATTAAACGAATATGAAATATCCTAACAAATAGTGTTGGACTGAGGAGGTCCTGGCTAAGAGGAAAAATTTCCTTCGTAATACGGTGAAAGTTCGAGAGGCGTAAGTATCCTGAATGTGGACTGATGCGACTGGACTGATGCTACTCATAAAAATAAAAGAAGTCGACGCACCACGAAGGAATGATCAGAAGGGACGGAAGGAATCAGGAGAAGTTATGTACACTCATGCTCATAAATTAAGGATAATTGCAGAATGTGGTGCCACACAACGTGGCACTGCAGAAAAGTGGCGCCAACAGCATAGGCACGTAGGGAACATACACGACACAGATCTGTAAGTCCACGGTGTTGGTGATAAGCTTAGAAAACCGTCCCGAAACACATGAGCTACAAAACGCCACTGTTTCCCGCGCATGTACTCCGACATCAGTACGTGATATGATCACCATGTACACGTACACTGGCCGCACAACGGGTTGGCATACTCTGGATTAGGTGGTCGAGCACCTGCTGGAGTATAGCCTCCTATTCTTGGACCAATACCTATCGGAGCTCCTGAAGTGTCCTAGGGGTTTGAAGACATGGAGCGATACTTCAAGCAAGAGCATCCCAGACGTGCTCGATGGGGTTAAAGTCGGAAGAACAGTCTGGCCACTCCATCATTCACCTGGTCTCTTCTGTTTCAAGGTACTCCTCCATGATGGCAGCTCGGTGGGCCTGTACGTTGTCATCCATCAGGAGGAAGGTGGGACGCACTGCACTCCTAAAAAAGGTGGACATTCTGGTGCAAACTGACATCCCGATACACCTGACCTGTAACAGTTCCTCTGTCAAAGACATGCAGGGGTGTACGTGCACTAATCATAATCCCACCTAACACCATCAAACCACGATCTCCATACAGGTCCCGTTCAAGGACATTAAAGGGTTTGTATCTGGTTCCTGGCTCACGCCAGATGAAAACCCGGTGAGAATCACTGTTCAGACTACACCTGAACTCGTCCGTGAACATAACGTGGGCCACTGTTCCAATGATCATGTACTGTGTTCTTGACACCAGGCTTTACGGGCTCTCCCGTGACCAGGGGTCAGTGGAATACACCTTGCAGATCTCCGAGCGAATAAACCATGTCTGTTCAGTCATCTGTAGACTGTGTGTCTGGAGACAACTATCCAGTGGCTGTTTTAAGGTCGCGAGCAAGGCTACCTGCAGTACTCCGTGGCCGTCTGCGGGCACTGATGGTGATATATCGATCTTCTCGTGGTGTTGTACACTGTGGACGTCCCGTACTGTAGCGCCTGGACACGTTTCCTGTCTGCTGGAATACTTGCCATAATCTTGAGGTCACACTTTCTGGCACACAGAGGGCCCATGCCTCGACTTGCTGTGTTTGACCATCCTCCAGTCACCCTAGTACTCTACCTCTTATAACCTCATCAATATGTGTTCTTTGAGACTTTTTCAACACACAGTCACCATTAGCACTTCTGAAAACGTCTGCGCACTTACTCACTGCACCGTACTCTGACATGCACCAACACACCTCAGCGTATATGGACTGCTGCCAGCGCCACCGTGCGACTAACGCAGGTCAAATACACCGCATGGTCATGCCCCGTGGTAATTTAACCCGCAAACCAGCCAACAGAGAGTTGTTTCACCATGTATCAGCATTATCCTTAATTTATCAGCATGAGTGTTCATATACAGACATATAGGTGATTACAGCTGCAACAATATCTGGCACTTAGGCAAGCAGTTATTCTTTTTGGCATTGACTGATAGAGTTGCAGCATCTCGTCCTGACGGTTATCGTGCCAAACTCTGATCAATTCCGGCGTTAGATCGTCAAAATCCCGAACTGGTTGGAGAGTTTAATATTCCTGGCTTTGCAGCCATCATATTCAGGTACAAGGAGCTCTCCGTAGAGCAGCTCAGAAGGTAGAAGTGGCACGAATGACGTAACGTGGCTTAAGGTACCGACGACTGTCGGTTTGTTCGGTACTGGTTTAGTGAGAATTGTGGTCCATCTCCGCGATTGGCTGCTACGTTCGGGAATTGCTCGCCAAAATGATAATCTTCTGTTATTAATGTTAGAAAAGACAAACAGCGTATTTACTTGCATTTAAAGTTAAAGAATTTCTCAATAGCGTACCGTCAATCCATTATTTTACAAGCACTGATAGCCAGCAGAATAGTAAACAACAGCTAAACGAAAAGGTTCCATACTACGTCCACTACTTTTTCTTGTGTATATTAATAACCTGTCATCTGTTACATTATCAGATGCCAAGTTCGTCTTATTTTCAGATGATACAAACATTCCAATAAATATAAATTTAGAAAGGGCAGCTAATCTAATATTTACTGACATTAATAAGTGGTTCACAGCAGGTTCACTGTCATTAAACTTTGAAAAGACCCACTATACGCAGTTTAGAATCTGCAAGAGATTTCCTTCCAGTGTGTTTATAAAATATGATGACATGAAAACAGAAGTAGTCTACAGTGTAAAATTCTTGGGACTATAACTTGATAATAAATTCAGTTGGGAGCGACATACTAACGAACTGCTAAATAAGTCTGTATTTGCAATGCGAATGACGTCAGACATAGGAGATATAAATATAAAAAACAGGCATATTTTGCTTATTTTCACTCCATTACGTCATATGGTATCATATTTTGGGGAACTTCACAATCCGAGAAAACATTTTTAGAGTCCAGAAACGTATAATAAGAGTAATGTCTAGTGTAAATCCAAGAACATCATGTCGAAACCTATTCAGAGAATTGGGCATACTAACCACAGCTTCTCAGTATATTTATTCCTTAATAAAGTTTGTCGTAAATAATACACCTCTTTTTCCAACTAAATGCTTAGTACACAGTATCAATACTAGGAAAAAGAACAATATACGTAAAGATTTAAAATCACTTACTCTTGTCCAGAAAGGAGTCCAATATTCAGCGACGCATATTTTCTATAAGTTACCAATAAACATTAAGAGTTTAGTTTCAGACAAGGCACAATTTAAACACAATTTAAAATAATTTTTGTTGGCTAACTCCTTCTGTTCCATCCATGAATTTCTCATCAAGTGCAGTAGACCATTTTAATGAAAATTTATTATACTTTAATTTTTTACGACACTTGGTTGTAACAGCCAAGTAACTAAGTCTTAAGTATGTAAATAGTGGAAGTTTAATTTTAAATCTTGTACTATTTTGACTGTACTTAACTGAGGATCATTGAAATTAATAATTTACTTTAATTTTTGGCAATACCTGGTTGTAATAGACATGTACCTAGCTACAGTGTGAATGGTGGATTTAATGAAAGCAGATGTGAACATTAAACCTGTAAATATTAGAGGTTTAATTTTAATTCATGTACATAATTTTCCTATTCACTGACTGAGGATCATTAAAATTAATGAAACTCAAGTTTTCGAATGACATTTTTGTCATGTGTTTATGTAACATATTCCATACCCAGGACGATCCCCTCTTTTGTGGGTCTATGGAATCCTTAATTAATCTACTGTAATCTAATCTAAGCATTTCCGTGATCTTGGATCGCCCTAACTTGGATGGCGGGCGGAGTGGTTCAACTGCAATATCAGAGCTGGTTCGTCAGTGTCGGAGGAGAGACTCATTGTCTGCCGCGGTCAGCATCACGTTAAGACTTTATTAGCGATGTATGCTTATTTGGAAATATAATTGAGAACAGTGTTATAGTACTCAAGGAAATATGTAGTTCATTGTTTCGTTGAAGAATGGACATTATTTGTGACTCTAAAATGGGATGTAATTGTGCAGTTCCTCGTGTTGTCAGCCGGCCGTTGTGGCCGAGTGGTTCTAGGCCCTTCAGTCTGGAGCCGCGCTGCTTCTACCGTCGCAGGTTCGAATCCTGCCACGGGTATGGATGTGTGTGATGTCCTTAGGTTAGTTAGGTTCACGTAGTTCTAAGTCTTAGGGACTGATGACCTCAGATGTTAAGTCCCATAGTGCTCAGAGCCATTTGAATCATTTGAACCTCGTGTTCTGATGATAAAAACGAAATGGCATCACGTGTAAACAAAATAATTGAAAATCTAATTATTCACATAATATCAGTTCCTCGCTAAGAGTTTCTTAGAGCCTCAAGATAACGGTTTCACTACCTAAGTGCTATTTTCTGCGCGGGGGACAACAACTACAGAAGAGTACAGGTTGGTGAACATTTATTAGCACTTATGCATTCAACTCTGGACTGTGGAAACAAATAGGCACCTAGCTTGTACTGCAATCTTAGTAGACATGCGATCAGTGACAAGTCATCTGTGGTAACACAGGAGATGTATGAAATAGAGAAATTTTCGAGGGAAGGGGTTTATAGTGCAATTATATATCATCCTCATTCACTCTCTCTTCTTCAACTAGCCATAAGGGCCCTGTCCATAGTCCTCCAAACGTTCTCAGTTGGGGAGAGAATCGGAGACATTGGTGGGTTACGCTAACACGAATACTAACAGTAGGATCTCTCACCGTTTGCCTGCGGGAATTATCTTGTTGAAATGCAAGCCGAGGACAGTTTGCAACGAAGGCAACCAAACGGGGCGTAGAATATCATTGATGTACCGCTGTGCTGTAGGCGTGCTAAGAATGACAACCAATGGATCCTGCTGTGAAAAAACTTCCACCCCAGACCATCACTCCTGGCTGTTAGACTGTACGGCGGGAGACAGTGAGGTTGGTGTTCCAAGGCAGGTTGGTAACCCACCGCTGTTCTGGGGTGTCTCTAGAGACGTCTTCCCTGGACATAAGGGCTCAGTTCGAAGCGGGACTCATCACTGAAGGCAATTATGTTCCATTAAATGAGATTCCAGGTTGATGACGTTTTTGGAGATGCCTCGGACATTGTTGGGATACCGACCTGATTTTCAACCGCCATACTGCCCGACAACGACGGTGATGGTCTCTGGTGCTATTTAATTTTATTGCACCTGAGCCGTGGTGCGCCTTTTCTGGCACACCAGCTCTCTGGCACGACTATCGATTACCCGGCTGTACTACGATCTTTGTCCCCCGTTGTGATCTGCCGGCGGGTATTTGCGGTAGGCGGGTTGGACGCCGGGACTCTCTACGAGGCGCTAGGACGTACTTGGGGGGACGACGGAGGAAACACGCGGGCTCGGGCAGCGGTGGCGCGGCCGGTCTGCCTTCCAAGACGGTCGCGAGTTTCTGGTGGACCTGTCCGATATCAACGGGGCTGCTCGTCGCATTGCTTTGGGGCCTGTTTTCTCGCAGAGACCCCATCCCTCGAGACCATTTCTAACAACGCTCTCCATCGTACGTGTAAGTGGCTTTGGGGCCTTCGTTTCGTCAAACGATTTGCATTGCAGCAAGTGAACTTGTTGGTCGTTTGGCAGCCGGCAGAGTCTGTGTTACTGTATGCAGACAGCAATTACTACACTACTGGTCATTAAAATTGCTACACCACGAAGATGACGTGCTACAGACGTAAAATTTAACCGACAGGAAGAAGATGCTGTGATATGCTAATGATTAGCTTTTCAGAGCATTCACACAAGTTTGGCGCCGGTGGCGACACCTACAACGTGCTAACATGAGGAAAATTTCCAAACGATTTCTCATACACAAACAGCAGTTGACCGGCGTTACCTGGTGAAAAGTTGTTATGACGCCTCGTGTAAGGAGGAGAAATGCGTACCATCATGTTCCCGACTTTGGGAAAGGTTGTATTGTAGACATTCGTGCATCCAGGTTTGTCGTTGAGTACACCATCGCAGGCGCTGCTGTCTGTGATGCAGCGTCAAGGGTAACCGCAGCCATGGTCTCTGAGCTGATAGTGCATGCCGCTGCAAACGTCATCGAACTGTTGGTGCAGATGGTTGTTGTCTTGCAAACGTCCCCATGTGTTGAGTCAGGGATAGAGAAGTGGCTGCACAATCCGTTACAGCCGTGCGGATAAGATGCCTGTCATCTCGACTGCTAGTGATACGAGGCCGTTGGGATCCAGCACGGCGTTCCGTATTACCCTCCTGAACCCACCGATTCCATATTCTGCTAACAGTCATTGGATCTCGACCAACGCGAGCAGCAATGTCGCGATACGATAAACCACAATAGCGGTAGGCTACAATCCGATCTTTACCAAAGTCGTCGAGGAGAGGTACGTTCACCGTCAGCTGACGTGACTATAGTGCTCCAAAGAAACTCATGGCACCCGAACTGGAAGAAGACCCATTGCATCACGTTGAAGAAAACCCGTCAACGAATACGCGACCATTAATGAGTGGAATTGTGAAAAAAAAAGTGGTGTACTGGGTTACGCCTAATCAATTACTCGTAAAAGTGATCGCGCTACCAACATCCTTTCAAGTGATTATAACACTGAAACGGTACGTTCCGGGACATGCGTTGCAGTTCAAACTACTATCTACTCACTCCTCTCTACAAGAGCTAGAATTTTGTAACAGGAATTTCCGAACACCTTGTACTGTAGTCACTCAGTGTGCCACACAAGCGATCCATGTACCTCTCAACGTAAGGTAGCGAGTCGTGTGCCGTCCCAGTTTGTGAAAACAGAGTGGAATGCTTTGGACAATCCTGACTGCTGCAGGAATGTATGAAGTGAAAAATATAACGAGCTCACTTCAGGACACAGAAAACAGTCGATAAGCGAATCCAGTGTTAATCGATTGTCGTGTAACGAAAGTACTGAGAATATCTTGTTGTTCGTCTAACACATCTTCATTCAAAAGATTTCTAAATAAGTGATGATAAAACATCATTTACGCCGCTTCTCTTATGTAGATAAAATACAGTTCATATAACAGAAGGTGACGAACTTTTACTTACTTTCTTTTTTTAGCGTACCAGAATATATTAAATACCATAAAGACATAATACTAAAAAGTATGGTTTTTTAGAACAAGATGAACGATAATCAGCATACGCAAGAGCAGGACGTCAAATTCTCGTGTTTAGCAATCTGCATCGCTGCAGTTTGGTAGCACTACGGCATCTAATCACCTATGAGCGACTTCAGCAGAATACGGCTTCCATATTTAAGCTAGCCACACACCCTGATTTCGCATGTGTAGCACGAGGTTTCTATGGTACGACGACTTGTCTGGCGTATATTTCTCGCTGCCACTGCGTGTAGATATGGTTTAGATTCAGAGAACAGACTTAAGTAGCTGAATGTTAACTCCAAGTTAGAGTAGAGCTGAAACGATTTAAGCAGTAAATGCCAGGAGAGTCCTCAGGAGGCACAATTTAATGAGCAAACATCACCATCATTCAGTCAATTATGACGAAATTTTGATATTTTCCTAAAGAAGCCTCGCTCGTGAATCAGTGTATATGTTGCTTAAAAACGTATAAAAATTCCTGTAGTCGTTTCTGATATTAGCTTCCACATACAGGCAGATAAAAAGGCATGGAGGACTTTTTACTCGTATAACACCACGACTTGTGGTCTCGCTGTAGCGTTCTCGCTTCCCGAGCACGGGGTCTCGGTTTCAATTCCCGGCGGGGTCAGGGATTTTCACCTGCCTCGAGATGACTCGGTGTTGTTGTGTCGTTTTCATCATCATAATTCATTCCCATCACGGTCGGAGGAAGACAATGGCAAACCACCTCCTTTATTACCTTGCCTAGTACGGCGGTGCCGATCTTCCGCATCGTTCCCTTACGCTCTGTCAAGGAGTATGGGACTTCATCATCATCAGTACGTAGCGACACGAAAATTTTCGGATTGGAGGGACCGTGGCTGTTACGAATATTTGAAGTACAATTTGCTGTAACTAGTCATATTTATAATAACTTTCGCAACGCGTTTCGTAAGCTAACACCTCCGCCAGCAGTGGCTTTACGTTAAAGCATAAAGCGTGGATGTACTGTATGCAATAGTTCTGGGAAACCTATGTCACTGCCGTATGTGGTCGTATTTACGTCACACACACTTTTATCCAGCATCGTAAGTAGAAATTTGTGGTGAGTACCTATGGGTCATCGGTCTCCGGGCTTACACACTACCTAATCTAACTTAAACTAACTTACGCTAAGGACAACACACACACCCATGCCCGAGGGAGGAGTCGAACCTCCGACGGGGGAAGCAGTGCGAACCGTGCAAGACGCCTGAGATCTTGCCGATACCTCGCGCGTATCGTAAATAGACAATTTGAAGCGGTAGGCGTCTCTGCGGCTTAGAGTGGTCACGCTTTTAAGTGTATGTAATGTAAATACAACCATAAAAGCAATCTATGGCTACTGAGTAACAGTGATACAAGTTTCCTAGAAGTCGTACATACTACACGTTTGTACCTTGTTAGGTGACACAAATTCTCCGAAACAGGATGCTGAAAATATAATAAACGCGATTAATACCAGCAGTTTTTCTTCTGAAAGCGTACGACACACCTCTTTGCCGTCGAAATGATGTCATTATCAAGGCTAGAGACTTGTTCGCGTCTGCCTGGGCCTGACTAACTTTATGTATTGTGTGTTAACTTGAGAAAGTAAATTGCCTGACCAAAACCAAAGAAGCACAAAGAAGATGGTCGAATGTAACTATGACTTCGTACCACTACTCATCACCAGCGTGTATGCAAATGATTAGAGTTGCAATTTTGAGTGACAGATAGAACGGCCACTAGAGTAAATAAATATTGTTAATGTTTAACGTTGGTAGCAGCCAGGTAGAATATGTAGGGAGTGTGTTCAGCATCATATGGTGAGTGATCTTTGTGAAGACAGCCTTATCGCACCTTAAAGTGAAAAGGGTCTCATTGTGTTTTCCCAGTGATGCTCTGCTTGAGACCCTGAGGACAGGTATATTCGTTATCAAGGTTCATGTCCACCACGTCTGACCCGCACAATGGAAGATCACAGAATTGTGCACCATGCACACTCTAATGCCTTCATATATGTTCCTGCCACCAGAGAACAGGTAGTGGACTCCCTGGAACATTCTTCGTCATCCAGAGCCACTGGCCGGAGATTATCAGCAGTTCGAGTAGGGAAACACCATCCCACGCTTAGGCTACCGCTAACACCACAACATGAGCAGATGTGTCTTGCGTGGGTTCGTGAGGAAGAAGCATGTACTTCTCCTGAATTGTGTCGCGTTGTGTTCAGCGGTGAACCATGGGTCTCCACTACCTCAGGTGACAACGGTCGACGAGTATAGTGGCGGTGTGTGGAGAGTTCGCATTCTTCCAATGTTATGGAGAGACACAGTGACTTTACTTCTGGTGTCATAGTGTAGAGAGCCATCAGGCAAGACTTAAGGTCACTATTGGTAGTGGTTGAGGCAACTCTTACCTCACAATGGTACGTCACATTCATCCTGGGTACTCACGTGGTACCTTTCATGTGAAGGTATCGCCGTTGCATTTTTCAACAGGA